>NC_037357.1:94502378-95702378 GCF_002263795.3 Bos taurus
AAAGAATTATATTAGAAATAATGAAAAACATAATTTTAGATTTGCTTCACAGTAATTGTGTGGGGAAAGAAGCATGTAAAAGCTTAGAGGAGAACTGTGCCCACAGTTGCTAATCCTTAGTGTCACTTTTGATGTGGACACATGGCATTTTCATTGTTGACTATTACCTCCTTGGGTGGTCGTAGTAGCTGTAGACATGCTGTCAAAATTTATAAAAAAAAAATAATAAAGGTAGATTTAAGATATAACATTAGTTTTACTTGATAAGAAAAAACAAGAAGGTTTATCTTTTAGAAGTCATAAACATAAATATGTTCGAATTTTGAGGCTTTTGAGTATGTATTTCGAGCTATGCTAGTTTTGTAGTGGTTCTATACCCAAGTTCATGATACCATAGCTTAATGAAGTGTTTATCTTAGACTTTGTTGTCTACTGGGGCTAGTCAGGTGTTGCAAAGCCCATTCTTCTAGGAAGGTCTAGATACCCTGCATGCATTCAAATGGAATATTGAGCCCTCCTCCATGGTTGCTGTTTTTCCCTGGCTCTCTTGCTGCACTCTATCCATTTTCTTAAGGACTTGTCTGGACATGGACCCATCAGGGATAATTCAGGATGATTCTCTATTTTAGAGGTCATAGATGACGTAAGAGTATAATTTCATCGCAATAATTTCTCTTCCCATAAAGCTAACATATTTCCCGGTTCCATAGAGCTGTACATGGACATCTCATGGGTCTCTGTCTGCCATCAGAGTTTGACTTATGGCCTCATCTCTATAGAGAAAGAGGGAGCCAGCTTGTATACCTCATCCACAGTCAGTTTAACATACAGTGCTGTAATCTCTAACTCATCAATGAACGTATCTTTATTGGCCAATCTAGTAGGTGCTGTCTAGGATAATAGAACTTGAACTAACCCCAAGACCCTGACTTCGGGACTTACATGCTAGTGTTCACCAAGTGTGAATCAGTATATGAGGAAGGATGTTAAAGTCAAACAAGAACATTTCTCAAATTTACTTGGCACCCAGCAGGAGAGAGAAAAATGAATATGTGCATTGTAATAAAATGCTAAGAGGCACCAGAAATTATGACTGTATAATATAAAGCACAAATAGATTTTTTTGAGGCCATGATTACATGCTATTAAGAACAAGGTGTTTAGTCTTTTAGATGGACTGATTTAAAGTCTGACTAAAACTTTGGAATACATAGTTATAAAATCAAGTGTTATAAAGCTCAGCTTCCTTTTTCAATAAATGCAAATATACTATTATAGATAAGAGTTTGTAAAGTATATGTCAAGCTTGAGCATAATATGGCTCTAAAATGTGTTCATAAGCTTCAGTAATTAATCATAAGTTTGGATTATAAGGGGATTATACACGGAAAGCTTACACTGACTGTGGCGTAAAGAGAGTAAGAAGGATAGATTGTTTGTAAATAATATTGTCTCAATAAATAAACTACCATCTAAGAGAATCTAGATGAAAAACTAACTTCTGATATTTAACCATTATGCTTAAGACTCTGGGATAAAGGGACTTCTTCCCCATTCTCGCCAAAAGAAATTTAAAAATGATTTTTATTAATCAGAGTTCCGATGTTTCCAGATGCAATGGGGACATGCTGATATATACAGAATAACTTAGTGGTGATTATAATAGGAGTTTAAGAATGGAATTACCAGGTAAGCAGAGGAAAAAGGGACTGAATGTGTTATAATCGCTGTGTGTATCAAACAAGTATATCCGTGTTAAGAAAATCAATATTGTAGAGTACAAACTTCTGGACAAATACTGTAGTGTGTGTAAAGCTCGTCCATCGCACTGCAGAAGGTGCTAATGAAGTTCTTGTCCTCATGTCTGTCGTTATCGCCAATGGCTGATGCTTGTGGGTAATGTCTGTCGGGTGCTGGAAAGCTCTGATTCGTAGTTCAGTAAATCACAAGAAAATTAGGGGATTTTGCTTTGGCAGTGCTCATGTCTGACGCGCCTAACTTGGTCCATCTGTGACCTTGGGTTGGATCTCCGCTAGACGCCTAGTCTTGGTGTTTCCGATCTTCCCGTGTCCATGGCACGTTAATACTCCCTGAGTTTGCTCAAAGGCTACTATAGTGTCACATAAAATGTAGGTCATGTGGTATACCATTAATATTTTTAAATTTCGTCCCCATCTATTGTCTCCCTCTTTCCCTCTAGCCTCTGCACAATCTTTGCTCACGAATATTTGAGGGTCTTTATGGAATGTGAGCTATGTTTCTTGCAGCATTGGCAGTGTTGGCCAAGAGTATTGGGATCGCTTGAGCGGTTCATCCCAAATCTCAGTTCCTTGCTTAATAAGAATTGTGCCAGGTCCTTTAAGGATATGACTTTTTGATCTTCCTTTGGGTCCAAAATGGGATTTGGGCTCAGAGTCGGGATAGTGGTCTGTTGGTGGACGCCACACCTAAGCTGGGAATATACTATTATTTTGGGTGCATAAAGTGCTGGTGTCTGAAGCTTAATAGTTTCTGGACACTAGTGCCTTCGGGTCGTATACAAGCAACCCACCGCAAACCTTCTACAGTCACGGGTTAATCTTCTTTGAAATGTTCTCTAGGATTCTCGCACGGAGGATGTTTCCTAATAGGCTCTCTCATTTGTGGGGTTGAATTGGGAATCTTCTATTAAGGGATTCGATCTGTTTATTAGCCATCATATTGCAGAAATTATTTAATGTTCATTATCATTTACATTGTCTTCTCCTCAAAGATAAATATTAAACTATATTGGTAATGGTATGTATAAGAAAAAATCATACAGTTAATCTCCCAATTGTAGATAGTTTGGTGATAATGAGGCGTACAAATCGGGGTTTGGAAATTATTTTACCAACACATACTATCATGTTACGACAAAAAATCCACACTTTGCCAAACTGCACGTGCTTTCTTCTAAGGTCTTCAGTTGATATGACCCCTCTTAGGCAGTAAGAAGTGAAAATGTGTATACAGGACTCAACTAATTAATATTGCCAAATCAGCTAGACACTATCTATTTTAGATGCGATAATGATGTAGAGGGTGTGGGAGAATACCCCTACAGCTCGTTGCGGATAGAGAATTCACTGGCAACCATTGCTACAGAAAGGCCACTTAGCAAAAGAATTAATATTATGTAATCTCAAACAAAGAGTTCTACAATCAAAAAAAATGGTCTGTCTATTGTTTTGTAAAAGTTGCAAATGGGAGGGTAACATATATCGGTGGAGAAGCAATCTGGGTGATGCCCGTAGAGTGAAGCGGGCAACGTACTCTCTGTGGGCTAGAAAGCTCAGTGTGAGTAGGCACAGTGGGCCGGGCCAACATTGATTGATAGGGGTTTATTCTTTACAAAAAAATGTAGGCTCATTTCTCTGTGACAAAGCTTTATGGTGATAATCAGATTCACATTACGGCAGTAAGACATTGTACGGCCGGATTAACAGGATATCCGCAATTCAATTCGCGGCTGTTTTTTTCTCAGTATGTGAATGGTAAGTTGGCTCAGGATTTTTGATCGATGCAACACCATCCTAGAGTCAATCTTTTAGAATCGCGCTTTGCTCATGTGTAACTTTCGCATGTAGAGAGAAATCCGCTGCTACCATTTGAGTTGATCCACATTCCCTAGACTCTTCATTCTCCTAGCCCTAAAGGGGGCCATCTAATAAACGTTAAACTTTTTATGGGTCTCAATACTATAAGGTGGCTGCTAAATTGGGTATCTTGAAAATCTGCGCCCTGATATACGTAGGGACCAAGCTCAGAATTCCAATCGGCTAGGGCTCGGCTGGGGAAGAAAAGTCCTGGAGGAAGGGACTTCGGCAACCCTACTCAGTAATTCAGTTGGCCTGGAGAATCGTCAAGTGAAAGGGAGAAGACGGTGGGGGCGTAAGTGTTGCTGTCACCAAGTCTTACTTCTCGCCGATTGGGAGATAAGAGTTCTGGACCTTACTGGATGAGCAGGGCACTAATACATGAGACAATACCGCAGTGCTTTGATTCATGGTGACGATGTCATTAATAATTGGGGAGCAGGTTTCTTTTTTCCAGAATCATTACGACGATTGTGGTCTTCTCCCACTGTGGTTTCTTTCATTGTGGCCATAACTTTTCATGAGGTGGTCGGACTGTAAACTGCGCTCAGAGTGCCTGGTACCTAAGATGTATGCAGTGAGGTTAAAAAGCTTTGACTGGATAATATTACCATAATAATGGGGGGAAAATGCCCACAGGATACTTGTTTGCTTGTTGCATTCAAATGAAATGTGGAATCGGAACGTTTTCGTTAATGAATCTTCTACCCCATTTGGGCTAGATTAGGAAAACCTAGGATCTTTGGGGTCTGCATTAAAACAGAAACTTTCTGATATCACATCTAGTTTGTATTTGACACGTGTATTATTTGTTAGTTAATTTAATCTTAGAGATATGCCATCAAGGTTATAACCGCAATCGCAGTGTGACTTGTGAATCTAGTTCTTAGATCGCGAAACAGCAAGACATCAAATGGCCTGTGGGTCGCTTGGGCCTTGGTCTACTGGGGAGGAGTGCAGAGTCTTAGCCGCTGGAACGCACCGCGAAGGATGTCACGTTGAACACCTTTTAAATTCTCTGTGTATACACCAGGGAGTGGTAACTGCCCATCGCTGTGCTTTGGGATCGTTTTTAAAGGATCGCGGAAGTTGTTCGCTCGTAATAAAAAACGGGACAGAAAAAAGACCAAACATAACTGAGAGGCTTATTAATGGTGTTTTCAAGATACGATGAAGGTAGAAAGGCATGAGAACAGGCAGCTCGGGTTGATGCATTTCGAATATCCAGTTTATTTAGGGCTTTTTCAGCCAAAACTATATATTCTGGTGGGGGTGCAGATAATAAACAGATCCATCTAGTTATTGCAGTAATTTTAGGGGTTTTATCTTGTTCAAATTAAGTATCATGGTAAGACTCAATTTTTTAGGCTGAAGGAGGTCAAATATCATATTTGGTAATATACTAAATAAATTGCCCTTGTGTCTGCAATTAAAAATTTACATGTCCTGTTAATTTTATTTGCTCAATCTGGCACCTTTTTTTGATTCACATTGTGTGTGGGGGGGGACATTCAGGGATTATCTGACCTCAGCCGAACTGTTTCTGCCAGCCACACTGGGAAACCCCACTTCTTAACAATTTCGCCCTGTTTTAGGTCTAATTTATCATGCAGCAGCCTGTCTTTCCTCTGTGGACATAGGATTGCTGTTTTCCACTGTAGATTGATGGTATTACTGTCATGATTGCAAATAAAGGTCTGTGGAAGTTTTTTGCTAAATGTGACAGTCCTAGAATCATCTGGAGCTCATATGCTTGTCTTCCTTGCATTTCACCCCATTTTGAATTTTCTCTGGGCAAAAATGAAATATAAGAACGCTGCTTAGAGAGGATATTCAAGTGGACTCCTGGCATAAACATGCTCTCCTGTTGTTTTAAATATTTCATCCCTACCAGCTGTTGACTCTGGCTTTGCTGATCTGATCATTGATTGTGATAATTAGCCGTTGGTTTTGGTAGCAAATTAGTGTGTTTTTTCCCTAGCCTTCTCTGGCTGATAATTACACATACTAGTGAGATACGAACCGTACATGTATAGTTAATGTGTTTCAAAGAATACATGTTCCTTTCAGAGGGTTCTTATTTACAGGAATGGGAGGATAGGTTTTTTGTAGTCAGAAAGTGTAATATGACATGCCCTTATTAACAAATTGATGAGTTTCTATTCTTAATGATAGAAGTTATTGAATGGAATAATTTGTTCTCTTTTGAAAGTGTTAGTACTCAGTCATGTCCCTCTCTGTAACCCCATGGACTTGTAGGCTAGCCAGGTTCTCTGTTCATAGAGGATTTTCCAGGCAAGAAATACGGAGTGGGTTCCATATCCCTCTTCAGGGATCTTCTGCACAGGATAATTCACAGGTCTCTGTCTCTGTCAGGACTTCTTTATCATCTGAGCACAGGGAAGCATGTAACTTTTAGCAGGATATTGAGCGAAGGGTAGGATTTATTCTATAAAATTAGGGGATATTAATTGTACATTTATGTTAGAGTCTACTCTTTCCATTAATACATTTTTGGGGGTTTTTTCTAAAGATGTGTGGCTTTTTTTAATGGTATTAAGGATATGTTAATATAGATTCTAGTGCCTTTCACTTGTAATAAATTATTTTTTTAATAAATGAATAATGTTCAACCATGAATATGTCATTTTCTGGTTTCATGAGTTTTTGATGATAACAGTATTGTTGCCTTTTTAGAGTTTGGGGACAGATTCTAAACAATACTTGTAATATTACTCAACAAGTGTAATTTATTTTTTAACTATATTGCTATAAAAGAAGTATCATAATGCATCAACCCCAATCCCAACCCACCACCACCCTGAATTATAAAGATAATAAGCTTGGATATGATATTGTGGTAGCCAATAAGTATGCTGTCAATGTTATAAGAGGTAGAATATTGAAGTGAAAAAGAATATGGGAGATTATAGCAGAAATGAAATTTGTGAGGGGCGACGGTTAAAACTCAGTAAAATAAAGTTTAAAACTCGATTCATGTTCTATCTCAATGGTGTAAACCTAGGAAAGAAAGTTTACAAAAGAATGGAAGGCAAAGTAGGGAGGTAGGCTCTATGGGGTGTAGTACTACCAGTGAACGCACATTTAAAGTTTAGGTCCGCATAATAAGCTTTTAAATGCACTTATGTTGGATGTTTTGAATTATAAGTTCTGAATAAGAGGGCATAAAATGCAGATACGGCGTATGTAAAATATCTGTACAGGGTTTTGTCTTAGGGATGGATAAATTCTATATATCATCATGGGGCACTATCTCCAGTTACCTTAAAAACTGAGTCTGGCAAAGTGTTGCTTATTATCTTCCATAGATGCTAGCCTTTTCACTATTTGGGCTCACACAAGAGAGAAATAGTAACGGTGGGCAGGACGGAGAATGTGCTATTTGGGAGAGTTATCACTGGGTATACTTGACTGTGGGAGTAATCCATTTGTATATGGTTGGCTGATAACGTTAAGGCTTCTTAAAATTCAGGATTATAGTGACTAGCCAAGGGAGGATAGAGATAAATAACTAGGGTGTATGATCCTGATTAACTTACTGATATAGAAAACACTGACATGCAAAGAGAAATATGTTAGGCGCAGTGGCAGGAGTCAAATGGCTAAGTTCGATTAGAGCATCCTGTCAAGAGCATCAGAACGATAGTTATGCCATTATAGAGGTTTGTGTTATTGAAAATGAATGAGTGGCTTTAATACGTTTTTACGCCTCCATTGTATTAATGATATTAACATGTGTATATATATACATATTTATATCTTCCTCATTAGATATGTGAAGTGTGTAGTCGACATGCAGTCGGTCGGACAATGTGAGATCGGTTTTTGAAATTGCCCTCATAGGATACGGCTATAGGCTCAAAGGCTTCATGGAGGAGTCAGACTGGTGGGTGATAGATATAAAATATAGCACCTATTAGTGTAATGTATTTTTATTAGATAAAATAGAAATCAACATTGGTAAATACTATTAGTGTAGTTATGTACTAATATATTGTTTGGCTATATTAATGGAAAGAAAGTACTAGGATATTTTGGGAAGATGGATGCTAGTTATGATTCATACGACTTAGGACACGCTAAAAAATCTATCTCTTCGGTTAGTTGAGTTCTTAAATATGCAACATATGCCTGACGACTGTTAATGTGTTACCAGTAGAACCACACTCTTTGTTTGACATAGGAGTGGCAATGGGCATCTAATAAAGTAAATAGATTCGATATTGGAGTCCACGAATAAGGTCTAACCAGGCTCTGTGGTTCATGTTCATTCCAAGCTCTCCATTCTCTTTGGTGACTTCATAAGTGACCAGTAGTATGCTTATCGTGGACTTCTCTCTATTCGTGGAATTCTCCAGGCAAGATTACCCGCTGAGGTGCGGTAAGGAACTCATTATACGGGTTGTTCTTCAGGGGCAGTCTTTCCCTTAAAACCTTCCAGTGCGGGTTTTAATCCCTACTATCATCCTTCGAACTTCAAGTGCAAGGGAAGCTAGAATTCTTTTAGCCATCTATTAACCAGAGTAAATTGCACAATTTTAACCTTTATGGAGGGTTTCTTACCCTCCTCTTAGATAAAAAAGTCAATTAAGGAATCTGAAATAGAAAAAGAAGGAATAGAAATGTAAGAAATAGGAACCAAGATAGTCTCCGACATTCTAAGGCTATATACACTTTCTTTCCAAGGCGCCATAAAATACATAGTTTTATGTCCTGATGGATAAATTTATTGCTTGTGAGTTATTACGGAAGTTAATGAAATAATGATTTATTACCAAACATTCCAATAAACCCAAATCTTTTAGAGTAAAAGATGAATAATTATTTTTCAAATCTGGGGTAGATAAAATAGGGGACTAAAACTTATGGTTTGTTTGAATACCTTCAGCGAATGGCGATGGTTCCTAAAATGGAAGATGGGCTCTCCTATTGTTTAGGACTCGCTCACCTGCCATGTAGTAGTCGTACAAAGTGGCAGGTAGTTTTTATTATTGTACTAATGAGGAGGATCGCGGAATATTATACAATAACTTTCTTGGGAAATATTGATGCACTTAGAGGTCTACTACTGGATGCACTATGGTGAGTTAAGGGGTTTTGTTAGTATACCCATTTCAATTGGGATAAAGGTAAAATCCACTATTAGAGATAGAAGAATGTCTGGGTCTGGATGATACAGGGGGATTTGGTATCTTAGGGAATCAATTTGAATAATTTCTATTAAATAAATGCAAAGGACCCATGTCTGGGTTTAATATAGTTTGGGGACATAAAGTGGATGGGACTTGGTACTAATATAGGGTCAATTTCTGGGTAAGGCGGGATTGCATTTTTAGACAAAAGATGGTGCTAAGATTGCACTGAAGGATGTCAGGTGGGTGCTTAGTTTACATGACTGATGGCTTGTGAAACTATTGTATTGTAAAATTCTAATTTAGGTATGAAAAGCGGGTCAGGCACCTTTTTGCCAAAGCTCCGCTCCAATTGGTGATAAAGGTGTTAATTGCTCCGGTCTAACTTATCATTAACCATGTTTACACAGAGCCAGAAAAGAAACCTGATGTTTATTTCATTATGACAGAAAAAAATGGTCACCTAACCAGTTCTAACAAGAGATTATTGCGCTCATTGTTGAGGCAATTACGAACGCAGGAGAAAGCGATGAGAAAAAACGATATTTTATCTATACTGTCATCGATATATTATCTGTTTGAAAATTACCTAAAGTATTGTTGTTTAATTTTTATAATTTAGCTATTTCACTAGCTACATAACGTGTGGACGTGAAATTGAACTATATATTATTTAGACTTAGCATGTGGTAACATAAAAATATCAGATCTATAAACAATACTTGATATTGAGAATAAAAACATGGTAGAACTGCCTTCACATTTCCTTACTTTTAAGGGTGTATGATAACTTGACGAGGAAATCTATGAGTAATATTCACTATGTATGAATAAATATAATTAATTTTCCATCAAATATTAACTATCCGACACTGATATAACTACCATAGAATGCCTGTATGTTTCTCTCTCACCACCTTGCATTGACAGTCTCGGTTTTTCATATGCACTGGAAAACAGATAATTTGATTCTGCTAGAGGCCTTAAGGCTGGTTGAGCTACAGGATTTAACAATTAAGTGAATCGAGGTCCCATGACCGCAACGCCTCAATCCCCTAACAGGGAAATAAGTCTGGAATATTCATTGAGGCGTAAGATGGGGATGCTGAAGGCTGAAACTCTTCAGGCATTCAGTCCTGATCGGGGCCACCTACTTATGCGCTCGATGGCGCTATGGACAGCTGGCCCACTTAGGTCCCATTGGCCTATGTGGAAGGCATTGGCTATCAGGCAAGAAGTGATGAGATATAGAACTGAATGGCGGTCGGGCAGCGGGATATTGCAAGACAGGCAGGGATTGGACTCGGCACATGTACCTTAAGTAAGTCCTGCGATTGGGACTAGGGACTCTGGTTCTTTAGCAATCGAGCGGCCCAACTCCCTGGAAGCCTAATAATTCTTATAAACAGTGATAGACAGTGTGAGGGAAAATAAATAACGAAGGTATAATTAGGTACCGTTGCTTAGAGTAGGAACAAGTATGAATGTCGTAGTCTGGACAGAATTATAGGTTATGGACAAGATTAGATAACGATGAGAAGGAGTCACCTTGGGTACCTAGTTTAGGGTTAAGGGGTCCTTAATGTAGGAGATATGGATGTATGAAAGGGTTGACCCATGGAAAGAGCATTTTTTTCTATAGAAAGTGACTGAAGAGACTTTTGAATTCATAGAAAAATAAAATAAGCTATTAACTTGTACCATAATAAGGGCGGACTATGGCCATGATGGATAAATAACAAATACACAGGAGGTAGTTGATCATTGTACTCATGCACGGTGTTTAATTGGAAGTTTGTGGTGGCTATTTTGTTCTTGTTTATAAGATCATTGTAGATGTGTATATGGCTGATGGATGGAAAGAGGAAAAGAGATTATTTGCCGTCTCATATATATCATATATTATTATAATTTATGAGTTTGTCCTTAATCTAGATTGGTTTAATCTCTTTCAGTTTGGTGGCTGTGTTATATAGACCGGTCTGATAGTATAGTTGCAGTAATTTGTACAAGACTCATTGACAGGTCTGCATATGGATTGTAAGCCCGCCAGGCCTCCTTCGGGTCGTTCCCATACGGGATTCTGTCCGCAGGCAACGAATACTGGGGACCATAAGGAGAATTGTCGGGTACGGACCCTCCCTTCTCTCAGGGAGCTTCCAGTGTCAAGATAGGATAAATCAGGTCACAGTTCGTAATCGGGCATTTGGGTGGGATGTGTCATTGAAAGGGCATGAGGCGGTTGGGGAGAGAGATTTGGGAAGGTCAAGTATGGCCACTAAGAAATAACCTAGGTAGGTGGAGTAAATCCATTTCTCCTTCTTCGTCAAGGGGGATCTTCCTGACTAGGGATCAAAACGATACACGAACATGGTCTTGGCACAATAAGTTTAGACAGGGTTGTAGATTTTCTACCGATCTGAGCATACAGCCCCTCAGCTGAAATTGTTTCAGGGTTTTAAAAGCATCAGAGAGGAAGATACACTAGGGCACCATACCTCACTCGCATACAAAGTAGACCGCAGGTCAAAAGGTAGCAGTAATATTCTCTGCCCAGTATAAAACATGTTTCGTGTGGGATGGGTGAGGAAGGTAGGAGAGAATGCGTGGGAGTTCCGCAGAGATATGAGGTGGGAGATGGATGGAACTCAAGGACTCAAATAGGGTATGCGATGCTCGTCCCATATGTGTATGCTGAATAAATAAGTGGTTGTGAAGACTCTGTGAGGTTGGGGAATCAGTAATCATATCATGATAAAGGAGTGACCTTGGCAAATCAGCTCTACAAGGTGACTAATGACTTGGTATAGAATCCTCGCTAATGCTCAATGCTCAGAGCAAAGAACTAATAGGTTATCGTCACCTGAGGTTTAGCAGAGAAGAATCGCCATGAGAAGAAGAATGGAAGATAAGATCTCTCTCGCTCATTTCCCATGTTCTCTTGCTCACTGAGTTAAGGAAATAACGGTAAGGCTGTGGGGAGCCTGGTGCTATCAGTCCATTGTGTGCATCAAATATCAAAAGATGTAGGGAACAAACATAGTGAGCGATCTAGATTATTACAAACAAATTCATTATCAATGATATCTACATTACACTTTCATTCATATATTATTGAAAAAGTTTTCGAAATAAGTCCAAATATAATCAAAGTATAAAGGAGATAGGAATATATTTAGGTTACAATGTATTGAGCACTAATTCATTTAATATTGTCTTTGTTTTCTCGCTTCAATTGCATAAAATTGTAACTTCGCAATCATATTTGGCTATTCCAGGAGCAGCAAAGGTATGCTCGTCTAAATGAGACTGGGTTCGGCCGCACACCTTGCTGGTTTCAAGAGCTCCCAGATAGGCACCATCGTGTCAAATATCAATAGAATGCTGCTGCTGCTTTAGCCACTTGGAAGCCTTTCTTTTTTCGCCTTCAGTCGCTAGCGCCGACTCTGTGCAGACCCCCAATTGACGGCAGCCGCACGCAGCTCACCGCCTCCGTCCTGGATTTCCAGGCAAGAACACTGGAGTGGGCTTGCCAATTTGCCCTTCTCCAATGCAGTGAAAGTGAAAAGTGAAAGTGAGTCGCCCATCTTAGACTGTGGCTCTTCTCGTGTCACGACTTCTCATGTTAGCTCTAACCCTGGACAAATGCTCAACTTTATCCAGGCTCCTTCTCGCAATAACATTGGGATTTTTACATGAGCATATGAGTACTGGAGTGGGGGTGCATTGCCCTTCTCTTATATATGCCGGAGACCGAGACCATAAGAAGAGGTCGGTCATTGCAGGGCGAGACAGAGGGGCCTTTTGGTCTGCACTTAAAACCCAATCTCACAAGAAGGACTATCCTAGTTTGGAAGTTCAATCCGGGTGAATTGGGGTAACGTAAACACAGAGCCTTAATACAGAATCAGACTTATCTTCCTTGTGTTTTATCTGGGCTCTCTCTAGGGAACGTCATACCCTTGATTCTCATGTATAACAGGCTAGCATATATGGGTCCTGTGATGAGGAGATGCTATTGTCTGTGTACCCGGATAATATATGTTGGGTTCTATCCCTATCTTTAGACTATAAGTTTTGCTTTTACAAGCAAAATCTTACCACTAATTTATCAGTTACAACAAATTATTCATACTACTATATGCAAAATTTGATGGATTTGTTTGTATAGGGCATGGGGCCTACTATTCATGGTAACATATTATTAATTAATAACAATTAAACTGTGATAAATCTTTGTCAGGTAGCCTAGTAGATTGATATGTATGTTCAAAATGGTGTGAATTGTGTCTGGGGACTCGGATAAAAATACAAGTTTTGTTGTTTTCTAAGGTGCTCGTCTTTGTTGCTTACTTTCCTTACTATATATAACTAAATTATATGCTTGTTTGGGTAGAAAAAAACAAAAAATAGATATATGTTATATATGATAAGGAATATTGCTATTCTTGGATTACCTAATATCTAGCACTCTAAATCATTTCCCTCTGTGAGTAATTCAGGCTTTGTCTAAAATAACATAGTGGTCAGTGGAGTCATGCGAGTTTGTGCAAATGGAGGCTCTTGTTTCTCGCAAGAATTATACTTATGTGTTGAAAATACAATCAATCTTCAGATGTATGAGCAGATATATGCACTTCTGGTGTTGTGTTGTGAATGGGATTATCAGACAACTATCAGGCAATTTACCTTTTTGAGCTTAAGGATACAACACTACTTCGTTAGCTGGTACTGTGCGCTAGCGATAAGAGCTAAAACAGGACCATCCCAGTAATAAAAAAAGGAGTCCCACTTTTGGGGGAGCTCCCATGGTGTAGGGAAGGATGGGAAGGAAATAATAATAAAAAAATAAAGTAAATCCTGCCCATTGTTAAAAGGGGACAGTGATCTGGGGGAAAAAATTATAGGCTGGCTAAGGGTTATTCCAGTATCTTGGCACTCATGTGAAGAGTTGCCATTGGAAAAGACTCTGTATGCTGGGAGGAATTGGGGCAAGGAGGGAAGGGGAACAGAGGATGAGATAGGCTGGATGGCATCACTGACTCAATGACATGAGTCTGAGTAAACTCTGGGATTGGTGATGGACAGGGAGGCCTGGCATGCTGCAATATGGGGTCACAAAGAGTCAGACACGACTGAGCGACTGAACTGAACTGAACTGAAGGGTTTATTTGAAATCATGGGCAGCAGATGCAGTTTTAAAAAAGCGTTAATTGGGGGAAGGCGTGATTGGAAAGGTTGTTTTTTTAGAGAAGGCTAAAGGGAAAGGGAATTAACCTGCAGATATCTGAGGAAAAGTGTTAAAGTCAGACTAGATCAAATCTCTAAGGCAGGATAGTTGGTGCTGTCTCATGAAACAAGAAGAAGGCTAAATCTTTGACATTTAATTAAATAAATGAATAACTTGAGGAGGAATCAGCCACAGGAGATGCATGAACACGAATAAACATGACCCACTCTGCTCATGACTTGCCAGGTAATATAGGCAAGAGAAACAGAGAATATATTATATGAAAGTATTGATTACAACATTCAAAGATAAGACACATATTGTTTAATCCTGCTGCATTATCAATCTCTAATGTCAAGTTTTTTTTTAAAGGTGGTCTAGTTTTATATATATTTGATGTTATCAGGTAGCCCAGGTGGTGAATAACGCCTTGCTTCTATGCACAGCTGTGGTCTTTTTGCTGACTAAGCCTCTGAGAGAAACAGAATTTGCCATAAGATATGGGATGAACTTTAGAAATTAGGTAGTGATTGGTTGAATATATGATGTGTATATGGGGTGGTTTGTTTTTTTTTCTTGTAGTAAAAGAATTTCTTTGCATATGTCATTCGTTTTATGGAGGGTTTACTTGATCATTTTTTGTGTGTGATATGATTATTTGGTGAGTTATAGTGAATCTGGGCGAATTAAGAATAAAGTAATTTTTCATACAAGTAATACTTTACAGGTGTTAAAAAGAACAAAATGCAAGACATTTGGTCTTGTCAAAGTTTACAGAATGCAATAATGTTTGACCAGGTAGTTCTGTTTGTTTAAATTTATTGACTATAAACATTTCAGGTGTTTTAAAATTATGTTTTATTTTTTTTTAAATGTTCTTTTTGAGGTATATACTTGATTTAACAGATTATTTTAACTTCAGGTAATAACATAGACCATTGGTTAGAATTTAGATAGATATACTCACTGTGCAAGGAAAGTCTTTCATTGTGCTTTGTTTGCAATGGTAAGAATTTTGGAACTCAAGAATTTCTTTAATGTCCTCACTAGGGGCATTGGTTAAAGTAGATTAGAGTGTCATAAATGGAATATAGGGTGCAACCATTGAAAAAAATGGAGTTTTCCCATATACTAATGTGGGGGTGTTCTCCAAAATAATAGATTAAGAAGCTTTAAAGATGCAGAACAGGGTGTATATGTGTACTATTCTGAAGAAAGTGTTTTATATGTGTTGTGCATGATATAATGTTTCTGGAGGGTATATACACTAGCTAAAATTTTAACTCTAGCATTTTTCTTTCGCTTTAAACGTAAGTTGATTCTGCGTACCAGGGTGTTCTCAGTGGTAATAGAATCGCAGAATCCGCTGGCAATGTAGGAGACATGGATTCGATCCCTGGTGGGGATGATCCCTGGAGGAGGAAATGGCAACCTACTCCCGTATTCTTGCCTGGGAATTCCAATATCTTTTTATACTTTTTCAATTTGGGACTGTGAACATAGTACCTATTCAAAAAATAAAATAGTGTAAAAGATAACTTAATAAATTCAATGTTCATTCCTGATTTAAGAAAATCTTCACAAACTATATATGTCTATATGTCAGTCACATAATTTAAAGATGCATGTTGAACTAGAAGTATTTGTGAGAATGGGTTTATATTCTCAAATAGAAAGAGCCTTACACAGTAGTAAGAATTTAATACCTCAATAGAAAGACATGTAGTGTTTTTCTTTGTGAGAGTAAAAACTCATAGTATCTTTTTCTCTTTGCAGTAGACCAATGCTTTGAACTTACTATACTTGTTAAATAGTTGTTGAAGTAATATTGTTAGAAACCTGGTAGGTTGCAACTGTGACTTGTTCGCAGACTTTTAAAGCTGTAAGAGATTTTTTTTTGCCTTGCCACACAGCATGTGGCATCTTAATTCCTCGACCAGGGATACAGCCTATGCCTGTTGCCTTGAAATATGGCATCTTAACCACTGCATCACCAGGGAAGTCCCAAGCTATAAGAGACTTTTTTTTAGCTTAGATAACATGTTCAAAGTTACAAAATGAGCTGTGAAAGAGCTGAGACTGAACTGAGTTTTCCAGAGTAAAGGGGATTCTGGAGGAAATACTGGAAATGGTAGGCTCTCATTTCAATGTTGCCACATGTTAAATTTTTAAAAATAGAATTACTTCTGGTGTATTCTTGGCCCCATTCTGTTAATATATGTCTCCTTAAGTTTTTTTTGTTCAAGTAGTTTCATCTCTTTCGAGTGTTCTTTGTTTCTTACTCTTGAAAGCAATCCATTTTCAAGCTATAATTTAAATCCCTCCAATCTAGAGTTTTACTTGCAGTCCCAATTTGTATCTCATTGGCTGCCTGCATTAGAGTTGTCAATTTGTCTTTTTAATATTAATAGATACTCTTCTCTAGGCGGCTGATGATCTTATTCATATTTGAATCTGTGTCATGAACCTTTCAGTGTTTGCATATGTTGGGTACTAAAGTAATAATAATTGAAATTGCAGAAAATGAACTGCAAAAAAATTTAAATTCTACTTCATTAAATAGTGAGACTTTAACATGGTTCAGTTTTGAAAGGCTCAGTAAAGTTTATTGTGAAAGGCTTGGACCGATGTTCCCCAGACACACAGGTCCACTCATCAGTCAGTCAAATCTTAACTTAAAAAAATCTCTAAGATAATAATCACATTTTGGAAAAGGATAGATGTAATTTTTTTTAATAAAACTATTTTCTTACAAAGGCTATTAAATTAATTTATTTGAAACTGCAAAAACTTTGACTACTAGAGCTCTATTTAGAGACAAAGGTAGGGATAAAAACTGCTCTGCATAAAAAACAAAACATGGTTTTTAGTATTAGGGCAGGTCCACATTTAATACAATTACATAATCTTGATGAAGGGAACTATATAATGACATCTTCAAGTCTCTATGTTTTTCTTGTTGTCATTTCTAGAATGCCAAGCTAATAAACATAATTGCACATAAAAGCCCTGTGACAGAGAAGTGTCAGACCTTTACTGTGGCAAGCACAAGGTAATACATGGAGGAGAAAATAATCATCCAGATTACACCGATGGATGAGTGAGTTCTAATCTAGCAAGAAACCTGGCTTCTATCTAAAATAGTAATGTTTTAGAATATTCTCTTGAGTTTGAACAAAGTAAGTTGATAATTTGTAAAATTATTACATAATGAGATTGAACAGGAACATGATATTGTAACATTAAAAGTAATGGTCAGTACAGCCAGAGCCATGAGATAGTATTAAAGGTATACAGGTACATGGTAAGATACATAAGGACAAGCTGTTTTATAGCTTTTTAAAGTAGGATGCTTTAGGATGATGTCCTAAACTTTGAGTTTTTAATGTAAATTTTAGACACTTACAGACTTTCTCAATTCACTCTATGAAAGATAACTATTTTTTTTTAATTTTCTTCAAGAAATGACCCATGAAATTAACTAGACGTAAATAAGTATGGGGATAACATTTTTAATGAAATTCACAGAAATATTTTTATCATCTGCAGAACTATGTTATTGTGACAGAAATAAAGAAGTGAAACCTAGTAGAGTTTTGTTGGAGAAGGTGATGGCAACCCACTCCAGAACCCTTGCCTGGAAAATCCCATGGATGGAGGAGCCTGGTAGGCTGCAGTCCATGGGGTCACAAAGAGTCGGACACATACTGAGCGACTTCACTTTCACTTTTCACTTTCATGCATTGGAGAAGGAAATGGCAACCCACTCCAGTGTTCTTGCCTGGAGAATCCCAGGGATGGGGAAGCCTGGTGGGCTGCCGTCTATGGCGTTGCACGGAGTTGGACATGACTGAAGCGACTTAGCAGCAGCATGCAGCCATGAAATTAAAAGACGCTTACTCCTTGAAAGAAAAGTTATGACCAACCTAGACAGCATATTAAAAAGCAGAGATATTACTTTGCCAACAAAGGTCCATCTAGTCAAGGCTATGGTTTTTCCAGTGGTCATGTACAGATGTGAGAGTTGGACTGTGAAGAAAGCTGAGCGCTGAAGAATTGATGCTTTTGAACTGTGGTGTTGGAGAAGACTCTTGAGAGTCCCTTGGACTGCAAGGAGATCAACCAGTCCATTCTGAAGGAGATCAGCCCTGGGTGTTCTTTGGAAGGAATGATGCTAAAGCTGAAACTCCAATCCTTTGGCCATGTCATGTGAAGAGTTGACTCATTGGAAAAGACTCTGATGCTGGGAGGGATTGGGGGCAGGAGGAGAAGGGGACGACAGAGGATGAGATGGCTGGATGGCATCACTGACTGGATGGACGTGAGTCTGAGTGAACTCCGGGAGTTGGTGATGGACAGGGAGGCCTGGCGTGCTGCGATTCATGGGGTCACAAAGAGTCGGACACGACTGAGCGACTGAACTGAACTGAACTGATGTGACATTTTCCTGAACAATCCCATTCACTTGGATAGTCTTGCCTACTTTTTCTATAATACAATGTCCACCCAATGTCTATTTTCAGAGGCCCAGACCTCACTCTAGCACTGTTAGCTTATGGCGTACACCGTGGACTGAATACCTTCATCTGGGCATACTTAGTATCACTGAACATCACCATAACCGTCCCCAATATCAAAGGCAGAAATCTGGTCATCTGGCTTCCCTCCTTTTAGCCTCTTGCCAAGTCCAGGAGGTCTCCAAACTCTCCCGACTTTTAGTCCCACACTCCTAGGATATATATATATTCAGAGATTTCAACCATTGAGACCCATGTGGAAGCAAGCTAATTTCCTTTAACCACATATGATGTATTACTGTACTGAATATTTAGCTTCCCTGATGGCTCAATTGTAAAGGATCTGCCTGGCAATGCAAGAGACACAGGTTTGATCCTAGGGTGGGAAGATCCCTTGGAGAAGGATCCTCAGAAGAATAGTATTTTTGCCTAGGAAATCCCATGGACAGAGGAGCCAGGCCGGCTGCAGTCCATGGGGGTCACAAAAGAGTTGGACATGATTTAGGAACTAAACAACAATATTGAATATTTATATATAGGTAATGTATGTTATATGCATAATGTTATATGTGTATATATAGTCATATTATTATATAGTGTTATGATATTGAATAAGGTAATATGTAATATAGGTAATTTATGTAATATAAGGTAATATATGCATAATGTTTATATGAGGTATGTTCATACTGTAAGTACATATATGTAATATTTCACACTCTGATGCTGCTCAGTCACTTCAGTCGTGACTGACTCTTTGTGACCCTATAGACTGAAGCCTGCCAGGCTCCTCTGTCCATGAAATTATCCGGGTAAAACTACTGGAGTGGGTTGCCATGCCTTCCTTCAGGGGATCTTTTCCACGCAAAGGACTTATGTCTTCTGCTTTGCAGGCGGATTCTTTATTGCTGAGCCACCAGGGAAGCCAAATATTTCACATATTGTGCCCCAATATACTGGCATCAGGAATGCTGCTCGATTTGTATAATGACACGTGCACTAGGCTCAAACAAACGCGCATCTGAACTGTCTGCAGAGGAGGCTCTGCCCAGTGTGGCGTCGATCAAAGGCCTGCAGGGTCTTCCGCGGGGCCTTCCCCAGAGGCTGCGCGCCCGGTGCAGGGTGGCTCCCCGCCGCCGGCACGTGCTGGGCGAACCTGCGCACCTGGACACCGCAGGCGTGGATGCTGACCCCGGCCTGTCCGCTTGACGCCGCCCTTAGCTTCCAGGTCATCAGGCTTCAGCTTCCGGGTCATCAGTCCGCACACCTCCGGAAACACTTTAAACCGGGTCCGCGAAGGTCAGTGACGCTGCCAGTGGTCGGGTCCCCTTGTCCTCGAGGCTGCAAGGCAAACCTGCTCAAGGACAGGTGCCAGGACGGAGGCTGTGGGGGCCTGGCTGGAGCCCTGCCCGCTGGGGTCAGGGGACGGCGAAGAGTTTACCCGCAGAGCCGGGTCAGCTCTGCGGACAAGACTTGGCCATCAGCCCCCCGGGGACAGCCAGGTGCCCACAGATCGGGAGGAGCTTGGCGCTGCCCTGGACCAACCTGAGGCTGACCTCGGACCGGGCTGGCTGCGTTGGACCAGTCCCCAGGCTGTGGCGGCCGCGCTGCCCCATACAGATGGGCTAAGCTCCCTGGACCGAGTGAACTGCCTCTGAGGACCGAGGCAGGGGCTTCCAGGGCCCAGGGGCCCGGTGGGGGCGGGTCCTGGACACCCCGTGCGCCATTGATCCCCGGGCGCCTACCTGGGCCGGCCTGAGTTCCCCATCCTGGGCAGCCTGTGCAGTGCGCGCCACCTCGCGGCCGTTCCTGGGCGTGCACCTTCAGCACTCGGCTTCAAGACCCTCTCCGGCCGGAACTCACAGCCGGCCTCTTCTCCTTGGCCAGGCCCATCTCAGGGGTAATTGTAGCAAATAAAATGACATCCCTCAACAAAGAAAGAACAAGGGGAAAAAAAAAAGGACTGGGTGGCTTAAAACAACACAACATACACTTATTTCTCACAGTTCTAGAAGCTGAGAAGTCCAAGATCAAGGTGCTGGCAGATTCTGGGTCCAGTGAGAGCCAGCTTGCTGGTTTGTAGAGGGCCATCTTGTATCCCCACCTGGTGGAGAAGGAGAGAACTGGCTCTCTGGCTGATTGTTCAAGGGCTCCACCCTCATGAAGGAACTACCTCCCAAAGGCCCCACCTCCAAACACCATCTCATTAGGGATTATATTTCATTATATGCATTTTGGGGGCACACGGACTTTCAGCCTATAACACTACCAAAGGAAGAATAGCACTGTGGGGCCTGGAGAGGAAGAAGAAAATGTGAGAGTAATTACAGCATGTACCCTAACTGGGTTTAGGGCTTCCCAGGTGGTGCTAGTGGTAAAGAACTTGCCTGTCAGTAAAGGAGACGCAAAAGGCAAGGGTTCCATCCTTGGGCTGGGAAGACCCTCTGGAGAATGAAATAGGCACCCACTCCAGTATTCTTGCCTGGAGAATCCGTGGACAGAGGAGCCTGGCGGGCTACAGTCCATGGGGTCACAAAGAGTCGGACTGACTGAAGCGATTTACCGCGCACGCACTAACTTGGTGTATCATGGCAGACCGGCGAGGGCAAAGTGACAATGAATTGGATTTTAAAAAAAGCAAGTTTAGAGTCAAGGAGGGTGGGCTTGCCACCGCATTTGAAAAGTGGGAGACCAGGAGCTTTAGGAGTGAAGAGTTCAGTTAGTTTTTGAACACATAAGAAACAGCTGAAGCTGGCATTTCAGCACCCTCTTGTGGTAAGAAAATGCAAGGGAGAAAATGATAGGTGCATCCCTGACTCCAAGAATATCTACAGAGATGTGTGAGCACAGTTGCTGTGGTTCAGGTAAGACTTGAACTAAGTGTGCCTTCCAACTGCTGCCTGTGTCTGCTTCCTTCTCCCTTGAAATCTGGATTTTGCCTCCATGAGTGACATTGGTCTGGAAAAGATATTTCTTTTGATTTCTGTGCCTGAGTGCTATTAAATCATTTGGGCTATCTGTGTACCCCAGATATGAATGAAAGCTATAGGTATGAAAAATGAAAGGCATAACAAAGATGTTCCATCATATTTATGTAAACTTTGTGTCTCTAAAAAGACACAGACATAATCTAGGTAAAAAATTCAACAGAAAGTGTGATCTAATGAATTCTTTAGGGGATCTTTGATACTTATATCTGAAATAGATCTTTCATAAGGAAATAAACTATTATCCAAATAACCGTTTGCTTTCCTGACATGTTTGAAGTGCACAGCTTTTTATTACATAAGTATGTATTTTTATCTTTATGACTTATTGATTCTGACAAATTAATCATCTAGATAGGAAATACTGTCACTCTTAATGATGGCACCTTGAGCTCCAGCTCTGTAAGTTGGCCATGCATTTAAAAAGCAAAATAACTAAGGCTAAATAATGCTCTGGCTTCTGTGTATGAAAATCAGACAAATTTTCCAAGCAGTATTTACTGGTATCCCATTTAACTAAGTCACTTCTAGCACGGATAGCAGATAGCAAAGTAATGATTTTTCAGCATTTTAAATTTGAGAACTGAAGCTGTTATTAGGTGCATGAACGTTTCAGGTTTCTATGTCTTCTTGTTGAAAATCCATTTTGTCTTATGTTTAAAGAGTCATGACAGCCTCCTTTTGTTTAGGTTTCTTTGGCATCTCTTTTTTGATCATTTTGCTTTTGACTTATCTAAGGCCACCTAGCTGTGTCTTCAGAAATAATATATAGTTGTGTCTTGCTATTTTATTTTTTTAATCCAGCCTGAAAAGGGTATTCTTTTATTTAGTATCTACTGAATGTGTATTCAGTTTGATTACGGATATGATTGGATTTGACCAGTATCTTCCTCTTTGTTCTGTTTCTTCTTTTTTTTTTTTTTAAACTTTACAATATTGTATTAGTTTTGCCAAATATCGAAATGAATCCACCACAGGTCTACCCGCGTTTCCCCATCCGAACCCTCCTCCCTCCTTCTGTTTCATCTATTGTTTTTTAAATTTCTTTTGATTAATTTTTTGCTATTACATTATATATTCTTTTGAACTATCATTGTAACTTTTATATTATTATTTTAGTGATTATGTATCCATAACTTGTAAGAGTACCTTAAATTAAGAATTTATCAGTTTCCATAAAATCCAAAATCTTGCCACAATTTAACTATACTTTACTCCCTTGGCTTTTCTTTTATTGTTGTTATATAGTTAACTCTGTATCTTGTAAAAACACAAGCATAGGTTTTGAACATAGCAATTACTGTTTCTTTAAGGCCTTCCCCGGTGGCTCAGCTGGTAAAGAATCTGCCCACAATGCTGGAGACCTGGGTTCAATCCCTGGGTTTGGAAAGATCCCCTGGAGAAGGAAACGGCTACCCACTCCAGAATTCTGGCCTGGAGAATTCCATGGACTGTATAGTCCAATTCCATTGGACTATACAGTATACAGTGGACTATACTATCCCACTGTATAGTCCATGGGATAGCAAAGTGGGACACAACTGAGAGACTTTCACTTTAAGTGGTTATTATTTTTTTCATATTTTCCCATATAGTTTCCCTTTCCACTGTTATTTCTGCTTGTAGCTTTGCCACTTCTACTTGGAATCATTTAAAGAAGGAAAGTGAAGTCACTCAGTCGGTCTGACTCTGCGACCCATGGACTGTATAGCCTACCAGGCTCCTCTGTCCATGGGATTTTCCAGGCAATAGTAACTGGAGTGGATTGCTATTTCCTTCTCCAGCAGATCTCCCGACCCAGGGATGGAACCCAGTCTCCCTCATTGTAGACAGACCGCTTTACTGTCTGAGCCACCAGGGAAATCCTGGAATCATTAAGTTCTACCTAAATAATTTAATGCTTCATACAGTGCAGTTCTGGACTTCCCAGGTAGCGCCGGTGGTAAAAAACCCACCTGCCAACGAAGGAGGCTTAAGAGATTTGGGTTCATTTCCTGGGTCGGGAAGCTCCCCTGGAGAGGGCATGGCACCGCACTCCAGTCTTCTTGCCTGGAGAATCCTTGGACGAGGAGGCTGGCGGGCTACAGTCCATGGGTCACAAAGAGTCGGGCTGACTGAAGCCACTTAGCACACGCTCATGCACAGTGCTGTTCTGTTGGACATAAATTCTCTCAGCTTGTGGCTATCCAGAAAAATAATCATTTGCCATCATTTTTGAAAGATACGTTGCTGAGCTAAAATTCTAGGTTGACAAGTTTTCTAAGACTAGTAAACTGTTTTATTGTAGTTTTCATTGTTTCAGTGCAAAGGCAGCTGGAAGTCTTATTGTTGCCTCATATGCCTTTTCATCCCAACCGTGGCTGGTTTTAAAGTTTTCTCTGTATGCTGGGTTTTCAGCAGTTAGGCCTCCGTGCCTAACATAGTTTGTTTGTCTGTCTTCATCCTGCAACAGCGTGGTAAAGGCTTCGTGTGTGCATTGCGTCTCATCCGTTTGGAGAAAGGCACACCATCTATCATTCCCATGCTGTTTCTGGCCCATTTTCTCTCTTCCTTTCTGCTGTTACCCAGTTACACCAATTAGGCTGTGTGACTGTCCTACAAGTTTTCTACACTTGCAGTCTTCAAAAAGAAGAAAATAAACTGCTACCAGCTTATTTAAATAAGTGAACTTTCTTACATAGTATGGCATCTTAAACATAGCATAGTTAGAAGACACATTTTGTAAATGGAGAAATATCATTTGAAAGTGTCATGTATTTTCAAAATTTAATCTGAGGGAAACATTTAGAATACATATTATTGTATATTCCTTTATAGACGCTATGAAGTATATGTTTTTATTTTTTGATTTTGTTTATACCTAGTGTTAAATGCATATTAATGGGCAGTAGGCCATAGTCCATATATTGCAGTTGAGTTCGTGTGAAAAAAATTCATTTTTCTGGCATGTTTTTCCTTCTTCCCATAAGCCCAGCCTCACATCAGGGACAGTTTTACTCTCGTGTTTTTGAACTCTTTATAGGAGACCACCCACCTCTGTAATTCTATTAGAGAATTAATTACTAAACCACTCTTGAATCCCCACTTCTGTAACTTCTCTTTTTGGTAGTCCTGTTACCAAGTTGCAGTGCCCTCAGACTCTCCCTTCCTTCCTTAATCAAAAGCCCATGTAGAGAAAAATCATAAATTTCCCCAAATATATTAGAAATCAGAAGTGCTCAAGCATTTTGGTCTTGGAACCTCACTGTACTCCTAAAATTGATCAGGGACCCTGAAGAGCTTTCGTTATATATGGGTTAAATACATTGATACTCACCATCAGAAACTAAAACTGAAAGATTTGTTTAAAATCTTTATTTGGTAGTTAAATTTATTTTTTTAATTTTTTTTTAATGTGATTTTACTGATTCTTTTTTTTTCTAATTTTATTTATTTTAAACTTACATAATTGTATTAGTTTTTGCCAAATATCAAAATGAATCTGCCACAGGTATACATGTGTTCCCCATCCCGATAACCCGCCTCCCTCCTCCTCCCCATACCATCCCTCTGGGCCGTCCCAGTGCACCAGCCCCAAGCATCCAGCATCGTGCATTGAACCTGGACTGGCAACTCGTTTCCTACATGATATTTTACATGTTTCAATGTCATTCTCCCAAATCTTCCCACCCTCTCCCTCTCCCACAGAGTCCATAAGACTTTCTATACATCAGTGTCTTCTTTGCTGTCTCATACACAGGGTTATTGTCACCATCTTTCTAAATTCCATATATATGCATTAGTATACCGTATTTATGTTTTTCCTTCTGGCTTACTTCACTCTGTATAATAGGCCTCCAGTTTCATCCACCTCATTAGAAATGATTCAAATGTATTCTTTTTAATGGCTGAGTAATACTCCATTGTGTATATGTACCACAGCTTTCTTATCCATTCATCTGCTGATGGACATCTAGGTTGCTTCCATGTCTTGGGCTATTATAAACAGTGCTGCGATGAACATTGGGGTACACGTGTCTCTTTCCCTTCTGGTTTCCTCAGTGTGTATGCCCAGCAGTGGGGTTGCTGGATCATAAGGCAGTTCTATTTCCAGTTTTTTAAGGAATCTCCACACTGTTCTCCATAGTGGCTGTACTAGTTTGCATTCCCACCAACAGTGTAAGAGGGTTCCCTTTTCTCCACACCCTCTCCAGCATTTATTATTTGTAGACTTTTGGATTGCAGCCATTCTGACTGGTGTGAAATGGTACCTCATAGTAGTCTTGATTGCATTTCTCTGGATAATGAGTGATGTTGAGCATCTTTTCATGTGTTTGTTAGCCATCTGTATGTCTTCTTTGGAGAAATGTCTATTTAGTTCTTTGGCCCATTTTTTGATTGGGTCGTTTATTTTTCTGGAGTTGAGCTGTAGGAGTTGCTTGTATATTTTTGAGATTAGTTGTTTGTCGGTTGCTTCATTTGCTTTATTTATTTCTCCCATTCTGAAGGCTGTCTTTTCACCTTGCTAATAGTTTCCTTTGATGTGCAGAAGCTTTTAAGGTTAATTAGGTCCCATTTGTTTATTTTTGCTTTTATTTCCAATATTCTGGGAGGTGGGTCATAGAGGATCCTGTTGTGATGTATGTCGGAGAGTGTTTGCCTATGTTCTCCTCTAGGAGTTTTATAGTTTCTGCTCTTACGTTTAGATCTTTAATCCATTTTGAGTTTATTTTTGTGTATGGTGTTAGAAAGTGGTCCAGTTTCATTCTTTTACAAGTGGTTGACCAGATTTCCCAGCACCACTTGTTAAAGAGATTGTCTTTAATCCATTGTATATTCTTGCTTCCTTTGTCAAAGATAAGGTGTCCATAGGTGCGTGGATTTATCTCTAGGCTTTCTATTTTATTCCATTGATCAATATTTCTGTCTTTGTGCCAGTACCATACTGTCTTGATAACTGTGGCTTTGTAGTAGAGCCTGAAGTCAGGTAGGTTGATTCCTCCAGTTCCATTCTTCTTTCTCAAGATCGCTTTGGCTATTCGAGGTTTTTTGTATTTCCATACAAATTGTGAAATTATTTTTCTAGCTCTGTGAAGAATACTGTTGGTAGCTTGATAGGGATTGCGTTGAATCTATAAATTGCTTTGGGGTAGTATACTCATTTTCACTATATTGATTCTTCCAATCCATGAACATGGTATATTTCTCCATCTATTAGTGTCCTCTTTGATTTCTTTCACCAGAGTTTTATAGTTTTCTATATATAGGTCTTTAGTTTCTTTAGGTAGATATATTCCTAAGTATTTTATTCTTTCCATTGCAATGGTGAATGGAATTGTTTCCTTAATATCTCTTTCTGTTTTCTCATTATTAGTGTATAGGAATGCAAGGGATTTCTGTGTGTTGATTTTATATCCTGCAACTTTACTATAGTCATTGATTATTTCTAGTAATTTTCTGGTGGAATCTTTAGGGTTTTCTATGTAGAGGATCATGTCATCTGCAAATAGTGAGAGTTTTACTTCTTCTTTTCCAATTTGGATTCCTTTTATTTCTTTTTCTGCTCTGATTGCTGTGGCCAAAACTTGCAAAACTATGTTGAATAGTAATGGTGAAAGTGGGCACCCTTGTCTTGTTCCTGACTTTAGAGGAAATGCTTTCAATTTTTCACCATTGAGGATAATGTTTGCTGTGGGTTTGTCATATATAGCTTTTATTATGTTGAGGTATGTTCCTTCTATTCCTGCTTTCTGGAGAGTTTTTGTCATAAATGGATGTTGAATTTTGTCAAAGGCTTTCTCTGCATATATTGAGAAAATCATATGGTTTTTATTTTTCAGTTTGTTAATGTGGTGTATTACATTGATTGATTTGTGGATATTGAAGAATCCTTGCATCCCTGGGATAAAGCCCATTTGATCATGGTGTATGATCTTTTTAATGTGTTGTTGGACTCTGATTGCTAGAATTTTGTTAAGGATTTTTGCATCTATGTTCATCAGTGATATTGGCCTGTAGTTTTCTTTTTTTATGGCATCTTTGTCAGGTTTTGGTATTAGGGTGATGGTGGCCTCATAGAATGAGTTTGGAAGTTTACCTTCCTCTGCAATTTTCTGGAAGAGTTTGAGCAGGATAGGTGTTAGCTCTTCTCTAAATTTTTGGTAGAATTCAGCTGTGAAGCCGTCTGGACTGGGGCTTTTGTTTGCTGGAAGATTTTTGATTACAGTTTCAATTCCCATGCTTGTGATGGGTCTGTTAAGATTTTCTATTTCTTCCTGGTCCAGTTTTGGAAAGTTGTACTTTTCTAAGAATTTGTCCATTTCTTCCACGTTGTCCATTTTATTGGCATATAATTGTTGATAGTAGTCTCTTATGATCCTTTGTATTTCTGTGTTGTCTGTTGTGATCTCTCCATTTTCGTTTCTAATTTTGTTGATTTGATTTTTCTCCCTTTGTTTCTTGATGAGTCTGGCTAATGGTTTGTCAATTTTATTCATCCTTTCAAAGAACCAGCTTTTGGCTTTGTTGATTTTTGCTATGGTCTCTTTTGTTTCTTTTGCATTTATTTCTGCTCTAATTTTTAAGATTTCTTTCCTGCTACTAACCCTGGGGTTCTTCATTTCTTCCTTTTCTAGTTGCTTTAGGTGTAGAGTTAGGTTATTTATTTGACTTTTTTCTTGTTTCTTGAGGTGTGCCTGTATTGCTATGAACTTTCCCTTAGGACTGCTTTTACCGTGTCCCACAGGTTTTGGGTTGTTGTGTTTTCATTTTCATTCGTTTCTATGCAAATTTTGATTTCTTTTTTGATTTCTTCTGTGATTTGTTGGTTATTCAGCAGCGTGTTGTTCATCCTCCATATGTTGGAATTTTTAATAGTTTTTCTCCTGTAATTGAGATCTAATCTTACTGCATTGTGGTCAGAAAAAATGCTTGGAATGATTTCTATTTTTTTGAACTTACCAAGGCTAGCTTTATGGCCCAGGATGTGATCTATCCTGGAGAAGGTTCCATGTGCGCTTGAGAAAAAGGTGAAATTCATTGTTTTGGGATGAAATGTCCTATAGATATCAATTAGGTCTAACTGGTCTATTGTATTGTTTAAAGTTTGTGTTTCCTTGTTAATTTTCTGTTTAGTTGATCTATCCATAGGTGTGAGTGTGGTATTAAAGTCTCCCACTATTATTGTGTTATTGTTAATTTCTCCTTTCATACTTGTTAGCATTTGTCTTACATACTGTGGTGCTCCCGTGTTGGGTGCATATATATTTATAATTGTTATATCTTCTTCTTGGATTGATCCTTTGATCATTATGTAGTGACCATCTTTGTCTCTTTTCACAGCCTTTGTTTTAAAGTCTATTTTATGTGATATGAGTATTGCTACTCCTGCTTTCTTTTGGTCCCTATTTGCATGGAAAATCTTTTTCCAGCCCTTCACTTTCAGTCTGTATGTGTCCCCTGTTTTGAGGTGGGTCTCTTGTAGACAACATATGTAGGGGTCGCGTTTTTGTATCCATTCAGCCAGTCTTTGTCTTTTGGTTGGGGCATTCAACCCATTTACGTTTAAGGTAATTACTGATAAGTATGATCCCGTTGCCATTTACTTTATTGTTTTGGGTTCGAGTTTATACACCGTTTTTGTGTTTCCTGTCTAGAGAATATCCTTTAGTATTTGTTGGAGAGCTGGTTTGGTGGTGCAGAATTCTCTCAGCTTTTGCTTCTCTGAAAAGCTTTTGATTTCTCCTTCATACTTGAATGAGATCCTTGCTGGGTACAATAATCTGGGCTGTAGGTTATTTTCTTTCATCACTTTAAGTATGTCTTGCCATTCCCTCCTGGCTTGAAGAGTTTCTATTGAAAGATCAGCTGTTATCCTTATGGGAATTCCCTTGTGTGTTATTTGTTGTTTTTCCCTTGCTGCTTTTAATATTTGTTCTTTGTGTTTGATCTTTGTTCATTTGATTAATATGTGTCTTGGGGTGTTTCGCCTTGGGTTTATCCTGTTTGGGACTCTCTGGGTTTCTTGTACTTGGGTGATTATTTCCTTCCCCATTTTAGGGAAGTTTTCCACTATTATCTCCTCAAGTATTTTCTCATGGTCTTTCTTTTTGTCTTCTTCTTCTGGAACCCCTATGATTCGAATGTTGTAGCGTTTAATATTGTCCTGAAGGTCTCTGAGATTGTCCTCATTTCTTTTAATTCGTTTTTCTTTTATCCTCTCTGATTCATTTATTTCTACCATTCTATCTTCTAATTCACTAATCCTGTCTTCTGCCTCTGTTATTCTACTATTTGTTGCCTCCAGAGTGTTTTTAATTTCACTTATTGCATTATTCATTATATATTGACTCTTTTTTATTTCTTCTAGGTCCTTGTTAAACCTTTCTTGCATCTTCTCAATCCTTGTCTCCAGGCTATTTATCTGTGATTCCATTTTAGTTTCAAGATTTTGGATCAATTTCACTATCATTATTCGGAATTCTTTATCAGGTAGATTCCCTATCTCTTCCTCTTTTATTTGGTTTGGTGGGCATTTATTCTGTTCCTTTATCTGCTGGGTATTCCTCTGTCTCTTCATCTTGTTTAAATTGCTGAGTTTGGGGTGTCCTTTCTGTATTCTGGCAGTTTGTGGAGTTCTCTTTATTGTGGCGTTTCCTCACTGTGTGTGGGTTTGTACAGGTGGCTTGTCAAGGTTTCCTGGTTAGGGAAGCTTGTGTCGGTGTTCTGGTGGGTGGAGCTGTATTTCTTCTCTCTGGAGTGCAATGAAATGTCCAGTAATGAGTTATGAGATGTCTATAGTTTTGGGGTGACTTTGGGCAGCCTGTATCTTGAAGCTCAGGGCTGTGTTCCTTTGTTGCTGGAGAATTTGCTTGGTATGTCTTGCCCTGGAACTTATTGGCCCTTGTGTGGTGCTTGGTTTCAGTGTCGGTATGGAGGCATTTGATGAGCTCCTGTCAATTAATGTTCCTTGGAGTCAGGAGTTCCCTGGAGTCAGGGTTTGGACTTAAGTCTCCTGCTTCCGGTTATTGGTCTTATTTTTACAGTAGTTTCAAAACTTCTCCTTCTATACAGCACCATTGATAAAATGTCTACATTAAAGATGAAAAGTTTCTCTACAGTGAGGGTCACTCAGAGAGGTTCACAGGGTTACATGGAGAAGAGAAGAGGGAGGAGGGAGTTAGAGGTAACCCAAATGAGATGAGGTGAATCAAGAGTGGAGAGAGTGGGCTAGCCAGTAGTCACTTCCTTATGTGCACTCCACAACTGGACCACTCAGAGATGTTCACGGGGTTATACAGAGAAGAGAAGAAAGAGGAAGGTAACAGAGGTGGCCAGAAGGATAAAAGGGGGGAATGAAAAGGAGGGAGACAGATCCAGCCAGTAATCAGTTCCCTAAGTGTTCTCCACCGTCTGGAACACACAGAAATTCAGAGTTGGGTAGAGTAGAGAGGGGTTAGGGAGGAGACACAGGCGACCTGGTGGAGAAAAAGGAGAGTCCAAAGGGAGAGAGAGCAGTCAAGCCAGTAATCTCACTCCCTAGTGAAAAATGGGTCCTGAAGATTGGGTCCTTAAAGGTACAAAATTGGTAACAAATACATAAAAGCAAAAATTAAAAATCTAGAGTAGAGTTTGGAATTTCAAAAATACGATGTTAAAGAAAAGAAGAAGGAAAAGAGAGAAAAAACGAACAAACAAAAACAAACAAGGTCGCGAAAATTATAAAGAAAGTACAGGTACAAAATTGATAACTAATACCAGAAAGCAAAAATTAAAAATCTAGAGTAGAGTTTGGAATTTCAAAAATACAATGTTAAAAAAAAAAAGAAGAAGAAGAAGAAAAATAAAGAGAGAAAACAAACAAACAAATACGAACAATGTCACAAAAATTATAAAGAAAATACAGGTACAAAATTGATATCAAATACCAAAAAGCATAAATTAAAAATCTAGAGTAAAGTTTGAAATTTCAGATATACAATGTTATATAAAAGAAGAAGAGAAAGAAACAGAGAAGAAGAAAAAAAAAAGTCACAGAAATTATATAAAAAAACTATAGGTACAAAATTGATAACATATACCAAAAAGCGAAAATTAAAAATCTAGAGTAGAGTTTGGAATTTCAAAAATACAATGTTAAAAAAAAAAGAAGAAGAAGAAGAAAAATAAAGAGAGAAAACAAACAAACAAATACGAACAATGTCACAAAAATTATAAAGAAAATACAGGTACAAAATTGATATCAAATACCAAAAAGCATAAATTAAAAATCTAGAGTAAAGTTTGAAATTTCAGATATACAATGTTATATAAAAGAAGAAGAGAAAGAAACAGAGAAGAAGGAAAAAAAAAGTCACAGAAATTATATAAAAAAAACTATAGGTACAAAATTGATAACATATACCAAAAAGCAAAAATTAAAAATCTAGAGTAGAGTTTGGAATTTCAAAAATACAATGTTAAAGAAAAGAAGAAAAAAACAAAAACAAAAAAAAACAAAACAAGGTCAAAAAATTATAAAATATATATATATGAAGTTTGCTGAAGAAGAAAAAAATAGGGTATTTTTTTTTTTGCAAAGTAATAGGTTATAAAAGTGAAAATTAAAGGAACAATAGAGGACTTAAAAAATTTTTTTTTAATTAAAAAAAAGAAAGAAAGAAAGAATGATCGTAAAAATAATAAAAATATATCTAGGACTTTTTTTTTTTTTTTTGTGGGTGTTGTGGGTTCAGTTCATTTTTGGCTAGTTCCTTGGTCAGATTTATATTTCTCAAGATCTATAGGTCCCTTCCTATGTAGTTCGTAGTAACCACAGGGTTTTGATCTATTGCCTGTAGCTTCCAAGGCGTTTCCCTCTGTTATATCTTCTTCTGTTTGCTAGTCTCTTCAGTATCTGGTTTCCGCCCTGACACAAAGGGCACGGTGGAGGACACTTTTTTTTTTTTTTTTTTTTTAGGCTTACTTGTTCAGTCGCGCTGTGGGGAGGGAGGGAGGGATGCTGCAAACAAATAACACTGGCGTGGGCTCTCAGTGCCTCAGCCACCCTGGGTCTGCCCCCGCTCACGGCACGTGTAGCCTCCCTGTCCACACTACTCGGACTCGAGGTTGTTCCGCCGGGAACAATCCGAGGCCGGCCCTGGGCTGCATGCACCTCCCAGGTCCAAGCCGCTCAGGTTCAGGCACTCGGGTAGTCCTCAGAGGCGCAGACTCAGTTGGGCCTGCGTTTTGTGCTCTTCCCAGGTCCGAGCAGCTCAGGTGATGAGGTGTTTGGCGAGCGCCAATGCTGCGACTTATCGCCTCCCCGCCACTCGGTTATCTGGGTGTAAAACCGGTGCACCTTCTCAGGCAGATGTTGACCGTCCAGACCCCCAAGAAGTTTTAGTTAGCAAAGAAGCCTGCTTACAGTTTTATAGATAATGTCTCTCTGGGGCTGCGATTGCCCCCTTCCGGCTCTGGCTGCCTGTCACCGGAGGGGGAAGGTCTGCAGCCGGCTATCTCTGTTCAGTCCTTTGTTCCGTGCGCGGGCCTGGCGGTCTTAGGTTAGGGCTGGCTTTTCGCGTGGTAGATATCCCACAGTCTGGTTTGCTAGCCCAAATTATTTCGCTCAGATAGCGCTCAGGGTATTCAGGCCAGATTCTTACTCTCAGCGATGCAGCCCACGCCGCGCCTCCCTGCCCAGCCCCGGCTTGCTAATGGTGGATGCAGGCGTCTGCGCTGCTTCTCCACTGGGGGAGTTACCGTAGGGCTCGCAATCTGTGAGTTTTAATTGTTTATTTATTTTTTCTCCCTGTTATGTTGCCCTCTGTGCTTCCAAAGCTCAGCACAGATTCGGCAGTGAGAAGGTTTCCTGGTGTTTGGAAACTTCTCTCTTTTTAAGATTCCCTTCCCGGGACGGAACTCCATCCCTCCCTCTTTTGTCTCTTTTTTTTGTTTGTTTTTAATATTTTTTCCTACCTCCTTTCGAAGAGTTGGGTTGCTTTTCTGGGTGCCTGATGTCCTCTGCCAGCATTCAGAAGTTGTTTTGTGGAATTTACTCGACGTTTAAATGCTCTTTTGATGAATTTGTGGGGGAGAAAGTGTTCTCCCCATCCTACTCCTCCGCCATCTTGGCTCCTCCCCCCACATAAATTTTAGAATTGTTTCAGTTCTTTGAAATGTACCATTGGAATTTGGACAAGGATAGTATTTAATCTGTAGATTATTTTGAGTAGTATAGATATTTTAAAAACATTAATTTTTCTGATCCAGAAAAATGGGGTATCTCCTTATTTAGTTGTGTTTTCAATTTCTTTTGTCAGTGTCTTACAGTTTTCATTGTACATGTCTTTTAACATCTTGGCTAAATATATTACTAAGTATTTTAATTTTGATACAATTATAAATTGGATTATTTTCTTCACTTATCTTTCTGAGAGTTATATAAAAATACCACACATTTCTGTATATTGATTTTATATTTTATTATTTTACTGAATTCATTTATTAATTTTAAAAATTTTTGGTGGTCTTTAGGACTATCTTTATACAGTATCATGTCTCTTTTCAAATAGTGAGAATTTTACTTCTTCCTTTCCAATTTGGGTACCTTTTTATTTTCAAAATTCTTTCCTTAATTTTATTTTTGGGTTGTTCATTGCTAGGGTACAGAAGTACAACTGATATTTGTATATTGATCTTATATCCTACAATTTTGCTAAACATTTATTTGCTCTAATCATTGTTTTGTGGATTCTTTAGGTTTTTGTATATATGATTTTGTCATCTAAAAGTAGAAATAATTTTATTCCTTTCTTTCCAATTTAGATGCCTTTTATTTGTTATTCTGGCACAATTTCTCTGGCTAGTACCCACGGTTCAGTGGTGAAAAAAGCATGGCAAGAATGGGAATCATTGCCTTCTTTGTGATCTTACAAGAAAATATTCTTTCTTTCAACATTAAATATGATGACAGATGCCTTTATTTTGGTAAATGTTGCTTGGGTTGAGAACATTTCCTTATTCCTAGCTTTTTGAGTGCTTTTATAATCAAAAGGTATTGAATCATGTCAAGTCATGTTCTGTGTCTATTGAAATGATTGTGTATTTCTTGCCTTCTTTATTTTATTAAGAGAGTGTATTATCTTGACTCATTTTCAAATGCTGAAGCAATCTTGCATTCCTGGGATAAATTGATCATGGTACAGAATCCTTTTAATATGCTGCTAGATTTGGTTTGCTAGTATTTTGTTATGGAGTTTTGCATCTATATTCATAAAGAATATTGGTTCTTAGTTTTCTTTTGTTTTTATGTCATTATACAATTCCAAGTGAATGATAAAAATGATCTCATATACTGAGCTAGGAGGTGCTACCATACCCATTTTTTGAAAGAATTTGTGAAGAGTTGGCATTATTTAAAAAAAAAAGGGGGGGGAGGTTTATAGAATTCACCAGTGAAACCACACCTGGGCTTAATCTTTACTTTATATAAAGTTGTTTGATTAGCAATCCAATCTTTTCACTCATTAAAAATCTGTATTTTTTGATTTAATATTTCTTCTGTACTCAGTTTCAGTAGATTGTGAATTTCTAGGAATTTACTGTTTGTGTCTTAGTTAATCCATTGTCATACAGTTATTCATAGTATTCTCTTGTCATTCTTTTTACTTCTATAAAGTTAGTAGATATGTCTCCATTTTCATCAAAGATTTTAATAATTTGAGCCTTCTTTCTTTCTTTTTAGTTTGGTCTTGCTAAAGGCTTGCCAATTATGTTGATCTTTTTCAATAATCCAACTTTGGTTTTGTTGATTTTATTTATTTCAATTTTCTATTTCATTTATCTCAATTTTCTGTTTCATTTATCTCTGCTAAATATTTGATTTCTTCAATATGCTTATTTTCTGCTTAGTTTTCTCTTCTATTTTTAATTTTCTTTTTAAGGTGAAAGATTAAGTTATTAATCAGAATTTTTTTTAATTTTTTGGTGTAGGTATTTATAGCTAAGTACTATTAGCTATAGTACCTAAGTAGTACCAAAATACTATTTTCACTGTGTCCAATAAGTTTTGATATGCTGTGTTTTTATCTTCAATAATTTGCAAGTATTTTATAATTTCTTAATGATTTCTTATTTAACCCATTGATTACTTAGAAATGTTTGACTTTTACATATGTTTGCATCTCCCTAATTTCCTTCTGCTATTTTTTTTCTAATTTTATTGTATTATGGTACATTATTACAATTGCTTCAAATTTATTGAGACTTATTTTATGGCTTAACATATATGGTATATTCTGGATAATGTTCCATGTGCACTTAAACAGGATGTGTATTCTGCTGTTGTATTGTGGAGTGTCCTGTACATGTCTTTGGGTCCATTGGTTAACAGTATTTTTCAAGTCTTTGATGTCCTTGCTGATCTTTCAGCTAGGTATTCTATCCACAGTTGAAAATGTAGTATTTAAATCTCAAGCTGTTACTTTTTAATCAACTACTTCTCCTTAAAATGCACTCACTGTTTGATTCATGTTTTGGGGGGCTTTGTTGTTAAGAGCATACATGTTTATAATTGTAGTGTCATTGATTGACTGATCCTTTCATAATTATAAAATGTGATTCTTTGTCTCTAATAACAATTTTTTGCTGCTAAGTATATTTTGTTTGATAGTAGTATAGGTACTCTGGCTCTGTTTTGTTTACTGTTTACATGGTATATTTTTTTCATTCTTTTAATAACAAATCACTTGTGTCTTTTGAATCCTAAATATACATAGCTTTTAGTTGAATTATGTTCCTTATCCATTCTGTGAATCTCTGCCTTTAAATTTGATAATTTAATCTGTTTATGTTTAATGTAAGTGCTGATAAGATAGGGTTTATGTTTGCCAATGTGCTATATATCTTGTCTTTTCTCATTCTTTTATTCCTTCATTACTTCTGTTTTGGGTATTAAATAGATATAATATAGTGTACTATGCAATTCCTTTTGTTGTTTCTCCCATATATATTTTGTAACTTTCTTGGTGGTTGTCATGGGGATTACTATTAATTCTTAATTTAATACAATCTAGTTTGAATTATTGCTAACTTAATTTCAATAGCATATACAACTTTGTTTCTACATAATTCCATTCTCCCTCTTTATGCTGTTATTATAACAAATTACATCTTTATGTATTATAACCATATCAGCATAGGCTTTTAATTATTGCTCCTGTATTTGTCTTTTAAATCAGATAGAAAAAAGGGGTTACAACAAAAAATACATTTATACTCTTTCTACGTTTAGTTAGATAAATTACCTTTATTTGTGCTTTATTTCTTAGCTTTGATTCAAGTTACCATTCACTGTCCTTACATTTCACCCTGAAGAATCCCTTCAGGATTTCCCACAGTACAAATTTGCTGGTGACACATTCTCCCCATTGTCTTGGAATGTTTTAATTCTGCTTCATTTTTGAAGGACAATTTTGCTAAATATAGAACTATTGATTGATATAATATGTACTTTGAATGGGGCTTCTCAGTTGGCACTAGTGGTAAAAAAAAAAAAAAAAAAAAACCTGCCTGCCAATTCAGGAGACATAAGAGATGAGAGTTAGATCTCTGGGTTGGGAAGATTTCCTGGAGGAGAGCATTGCAACCCACTTCAGTATTTCTGCCTGTAGACTCCCATGGACAGAAAAGCCTGGTGAGCTACTGTCCACAGGATGGCAAAAAACTGGACACAACTGAAGCAACTTAGCATGCACATACTTTGAATATGTAAGCCCTCTGCCTCATGACCTCCATTGTTTTCAATAAGAAATCAGCTACTGATTTTTTTTTATGGTTGCTAATATTTTATTTAGGATTTTTGCATTGATTTTATTGTGGTATGGTTGGTGTACAATATTAAGCTTCTGGTGGGTGTACAATGTCGTGATTCACAAAATTTAAAGGTTATACTCCCTTTACAGTTGCTATGAAATAGTGGCTATATATTTGGGGTTCTACCATGTATCCTTGTAGCTTATTCATTTTATACATAATAGCTTGTAACTCTTAATTATCTACCCCTTCTTGCCCTTTCCTCTCCCCATTCACATATTCTTTAATCCATTTATCTGATGATGGTCATTTAGGGTCTTTCCATATCTTGCCAATCATAAATGGTGCTGCAATAAAAATTGGAGTGCGATTTTTCTTTTTTTCAAATAAATGCCCAGGAGTGGAATTGTTGAGTCATATGATAGTTTTATTTTTAGTTTTTTTGAGAAACATCCATGCAGTTTTCCACAGTGGCTGTAACACTTTTACATTCCCTTAAAAAGTGTGCTACAGTGCCCCTTTCTCCATACCATCATCAACACTTGCTATTTGTGATCTTCTTGAGAATACCCATTCTGATAGGTGTGAAGTGATATCAAATTGTGCTTCTAATTTCCATTTCTTAGATGATTAAAGATGCTGAGCAACTTTTCATGGGACTGTTAGTCATCTGTACACTTCTTTGGAAAGAAATGACCTTTCAGATCTTCTGAAATGGAAAACCACTAGTATTCTTTCCTTGAGAAACCCATGAACAGTATGAAAAGGCAAAAAGACAGGACACTGAAAGATTAACTCAGTAGGTAGGTGCCAATGTGCTACAGGAGAAGAGTGGAGAAACAACTCCAGAAAGAATGAAGAAATGGAGCCAAAGCGAAAACAGCACCCAGTTGTGGATATGACTGGTGATGGAAGTAAAGTCTGATGCTGTAAAGAGCAATATTGCAGAGGAACTTGGAATGTTAGATCCATGAATCAAGGCCAACTGGCAGTGGTCAAACAGGAGATGGCAAGAGTGAGCACTGACATTTCTTTTATTTAATTAATTTATTTATTTTACTTTACAATATTGTATTGGTTTTGCCATACATTAACTTGAATCCTCCATGAGTGTACATGTGTTCCCCATCCTGAACCTCTTCCCTCCTCCCTCCCCATCCCATCCCTCTGGGTCATCCCAGTGCACAAGCCCTGAGCACCCTGTATCATGCATCAAACCTGGACTGGCGATTCGTTTCACATATGATATTTTACATGTTTCAATGCCATTCTCCCATATAATCCCACCCTCACCCTCTCCCACAGAGTCCAAAAGACTGTTCTATACATCTGTGTCTCTTTTGCTGTCTCACATACAGGGTTATCATTACCTTCTTTCTAAATTCCATATATATGCATTAGTATACTGTATTGGTGTTTTTCCTTCTGGCTTACTTCACTCTGTATAATAGGCTCCAGTTTCATCCACCTCATTAGAACTGATTCAAATGTATTCTTTTTAATGGCTGAGTAATACTCCATTGTGTATATGTACCACAACTTTCTTAGCCATTCATCTGCTGATGGACATCTAGGTTGCTTCCATGTCCTGGCTATTATAAACAGGGCTGTGATGAACATTGGGGTACACAAGTCGCTTTCGATTCTGGTTTCCTCAGTGTGTATGCCAGCAGTGGGATTGGTGGGTCATATGGTGGTTCTATTTTGAGTTTTTTTTTTAAGGAATCTCCTCACTGTTCTCCATAATGGCTGTACTAGTTTGCATTCCCACCAACAGTGTAAGAGGGCTCCCTTTTCTCCACACCCTCTCCAGAATTTATTGCTTGTAGACTTGAACCCAAAGATAGCAGCCATTCTGACTGGCATGAAATGGTACCTCATTGTGGTTTTTATTTGCATTTATCTGATAATGAGTGATGAGCATCTTTTCATGTGTTTGTTAGCCATCTGTATGTCTTTTCTTGAGAAATGTCTGTTTAGTTCTTCGGCCCACTTTTTGATTGGGTCTTTTGTTTTTCTGGAATTGAGCTGTAGGAGTTGCTTGTATATTTTTGAGATTAATTCTTTGTCTGTTGCTTCATTTCCTATTATTTCCTCCCATTCTGAAAGCTGTTTTTTCACCTAGAATCAGCAAACTAAAATGGACTGGAATGGGTGAATTTAACTCAGATGACCATTATATCTACTACTGTGGGCAAGAATCCCTTAGAAGAAATGGAGTAGTGATGATAGTCAACAAGAGTCTGAAATACAGTACTTGGAAGCAATCTCAAAAATGACAGAACGATCTCTTTTCATTTCCAAGGCAAATCATTCAATGTCACAGAAATCCAAGTCTATGCTCTGACCAGTAATGCTGAAGAAGCTGAAGTTGAAGGGATCTATGAAGACTTACAAGACCTTCTAGAACTAATACCCAAAAAAGATGTCCTTTTCTTTATAGGGGACTGGAATGCAAAAGTAGGAAGTCAAGACATACCTGGAGTAACAGGCAAATTTGGCCTTGGAGGGCAGAATGAAGCAGGGAAAAGGCTAATAGAGTTTTGCCAAGAGAATGCACTGGTCATAGCAAACACTCTCTTCCAACAACACAAGAGAAGACTCTACAAGTGGACATCACCAGATGGTCAATACCAAAATCAGATTGATTATATTCTTTGCAGCTAAAGATGGAGAAGTTCTATACAGTCAGCAAAAATAAGACCAGGAGTTTACTGTGGCTAAGACCATGCACTCTTTATTGACAAATTCAGACTTACATTGAAGAAAGTAGAAAAAGCCATTAGACCATTCAGTTATGACCTAAATCAAATCCCTTACGATTATACAGTGGAAGTGGCAAATAGGTTCAATGGACTAGATCTGCTAGACGGAGTGCCTGAAGAACTATGGACGGAGATTCATGAAATTGTACAGGAGGCAGTGATCAAGACCAACCCCAAGGAAAAGAAATACACAAAGGCAAAACCGTTGTCTGAGGAGGCCTTACAAATAGCTGTGAAAAGAAGTTAAAGGCAAAGGAGAAAATGTTGCAGTCACCATCGGCAGTGATTTTGGAGCCCACAAAAATAAAGCCATATGGGTGGTAATGTTAATTTTGTATGCAGGTCAGGAAGCAACAGTTAGAACAGAACATGGAACAACAGACTGGTTCCAAATCGGGAAAGGAGTACATCAAGGCTGTATATTGTCACCCTGTTCATTTAACATATGCAGAGTAGATCATGAGAAACGCTGGGCTGGATGAAGCACAAGCTGGGGTCAAGATTGCCAGTAGAATATCAATGAGCTCTGATATGCAGATGGCACCACCCATATGGCAGAAAGTGAAGGACTAAGAGCCTTTCGATGAAAGTGAAAGAGGAGAGTGAAAAAGTTGGCTTAAAGCTCAACATTCAGAAAACGAAGATCATGGCATCTGGTCCCATCACTTCATGGCAAACAGATTCTGCAACAGTTGAAACAGTGAGAAACTTTATTTTTGTGGGCTCCAAAATCACTGCCGATGGTGACTGCAACCATGAAATTAAAAGACACTTTCTCTTTGGAAGAAAAGTTATGACCAACCTAGACAGCATATTAAAAAGCAGAGACAAAAAAAAAAAAGCTAAGACCATGCACTCTTTATTGACAAATTCAGACTTACATTGAAGAAAGTAGAAAAAGCCATTAGACCATTCAGTTATGACCTAAATCAAATCCCTTACGATTATACAGTGGAAGTGGCAAATAGGTTCAATGGACTAGATCTGTTAGACGGAGTGCCTGAAGAACTATGGACGGAGATTCATGAAATTGTACAGGAGGCAGTGATCAAGACCAACCCCAAGGAAAAGAAATACACAAAGGCAAAACCGTTGTCTGAGGAGGCGTTACAAATAGCTGTGAAAAGAAGTTAAAGGCAAAGGAGAAAATGGGACATATACTCATTTGAATGTAGAGTTCCAAAGAATAGCAGGGAGAGAAAAGAAAGCCTTTCTCAGTGATCAGTTCAAAGAAATAGAGGAAAACAATAGAATGGGAAAGACTAAAGGTCTCTTCAAGAAAATTAACATTACCAAGGGAACATTTCATACAAAGATGGGCACAAAAAGGACAGAAATGGTATGGACATAACAGAAGCAGAAGATACTAAGAAGAGGTGGCAAGTAGGCACACAACACCTATACAAAAAAGATCTTCACGTCCCAGATAATCACGATGGTGTGATCACTCACCTACAGCCAGACATCCTGGAATGTGAAGTCAAGTGGGCCTTAAGAAGCATCAGATCAGATCAGATCAGATCAGTCGCTCAGTTGTGTCCGACTCTTTGCGACCCCATGAATCGCAGCACGCCAGGCCTCCCTGTCCATCACCAACTCCCGGAGTTCACTGAGACTCACGTCCATCGAGTCAGTGATGCCATCCAGCCATCTCATCCTCTGTCGTCCCCTTCTCCTCTTGCCCCCAATCCCTCCCAGCATCAGCGTCTTTTCCAATGAGTCAACTCTTCACATGAGGTGGCCAAAGTACTGGAGTTTCAGCTTTAGCATCATTCCTTCCAAAGAAATCCCAGGGCTGATCTCCTTCAGAATGGACTGGTTGGATCTCCTTGCAGTCCAAGGGACTCTCAAGAGTCTTCTTCAACACCACAGTTCAAAAGCATCAATTCTTCGGCGCTCAGCCTTCTTCACAGTCCAACTCTCACATCCATACATGACCACAGGAAAAACCATAGCCTTGACTAGATGAACCTTTGTTGGCCAAGTAATGTCTCTGCTTTTGAATATGCTATTTAGGTTGGTCATAACTTTCCTTCCAAGGAGTAAGCGTCTTTTAATTTCATGGCTGCAGTCACAATCTGCAGTGATTTTGGAGACCAGAAAAATAAAGTCTGACACTGTTTCCACTGTTTCCCCATCTATTTCCCGTGAAGTGATGGGACTGGATGCCATGATCTTCGTTTTCTGAATGTTGAGCTTTAAGCCAACTTTTTCACTCTCCACTTTCACTTTCGTCAAGAGGCTATTTAATTCCTCTTCACTTTCTGTCATAAGGGTGGTGTCATCTGCATATCTGAGGCTATTGATATTTCTCCCAGCAATCTTGAAGAGACCTCTAGTCTTTCCCATTCTATTGTTTTCCTCTATTTCTTTGAACTGATCACTGAGAAAGGCTTTCTTTTCTCTCCCTGCTATTCTTTGGAACTCTACATTCAAATGAGTATATGTCCCACTTTCTCTTTGGAAGAAAAGTTATGACCAACCTAGACAGCATATTAAAAAGCAGAGACAAAAAAAAAAAAAAAAGCAGAGACATTACTTTGCCAACAAAGTTCCATGTAGTCAAAGCTACGGTTTTTCCAGTAGACATGTATGGATACGGAAGTTTGACTACAAAGAAAGCTGATCACCGAATAACTGATGCTTTTGAACTGTGATGTTGAAGAAGATTCTTGAGAATCCCTTGGACTTCAAGGAGTTCCAACCAGTCCATCCTATAGGAAATCAGTCCTGAATATTCATTGGAAGGACTGATCCTGAAGCTGAAACTCCAATCCTTTGGCCACCTTATGTGAAGAACTGACTCATATGAAAAGACCCTGATGCTGGGAGAGATTGAAGGTGGAAGGAGAAGGGGACGACAGAAGATGAGATGATTGGATGGCATCACGGACACAGAGTACATGAGTTTGAGTGAACTCCAGGGATTGGTGATGGACAGGGAGGCCTGGCTTGCTGCAGTCTATGAGGTTGCACAGAGTCAGACTTGACTGAGCGACTGAACTGAATTGACCATTTTCAAATCAAGTTATTTTTTTGTTGTTATATTGAGTTATATGAGCTCTCTATATTTTAGGCATTAACACTTTATCATTCTTAGTTGCAAATATTTTCTCTCATTCAGTAAGCAGTCTTTTGTTTCATTGATTTTTGTTTGTTTGTTTTGCTGTACAAAAGGATTTAATTAGGTCCCATTTGTTTATTTTTGCTTCTTTTGTTTTAGGAGACAGATGGAAAATAATACTGCTATGTTGTTGTTCACTTGCTAAGTCATGTCTGAACCTTTGCGATGAGACCCCATGAACTGCGTAATACCAGTCTCCCCGGTCCTTCACTATCACCTGGAGTTTGCTCAAACTCATGTCCATCGGATCGGTGGTGCTATCTAACCATCTCACCCTCAGCCACTCGCTTCTCTTTTTGCCTTCAATCTTTCCCAGCATCTGAGTCTTTCCAATGAGTCATCTTTTCACATGGGGTGGGCAAAGTATTGGAGCTTCAATTTAAGCGTCAGTCATTCCAATGAATATTCAGAGCTGATTTCCTTTCAGATTGACTGGTTTTATCACCTTGCAGTCCTAGGGACTCTCAAGAGTCTTCTCCAGTATCACAATTTGAAAGCATCAATTTTTCAGTGCTCAGCATTCTTTATGGTTCAACTTTCATATTTGTACATGACTACGGGAAAAACAATAGTTTTGACTGTACAGAACTTTGTCGGCAAACTGGAGTCTCTACTTTTTAATATGTTCTCTAGGTTTGTCATAGCTTTCCTTCCAAGGAGCTAGTGTCTTTTAATTTCATGGCTGCAGTCATCATCACCAGTAATTTTGGAACCCAAGAAAATGAAAGCTGCAACTGCTTCTCTTTTTTTCCTTTCTAATTGCCATGAAGTATGGGACCAGATGCCATGATCTTTGTTCTTTGAATGATGAGTATTAAGCCAGCTTTTTCATTCTTCTCTTTCATCTTCATCAAGAGGCTTTTTAGTCCCTCTTTGCTTTCTGCCATTACAGTGGTATCACCTTTGTAAGTATAGTGTTGTATCTGCATTTTAACACATTATATGTGTATTTATTTAACTTCTATGCAGAGTACATCATGTGAAATGCCAGGCTGGATGAATAACAAACTGAAATCAAGATTGCCAGGAGAAATATCAACAACCTCAAATATGCAAGCAATATCACCCTAATGCCAGAAACCAAACAGGAAATAAAGAGCCTCTTGATGAAGATTAAAGAGGAGAGTGACAGAGCTAGCTTAAAACTCAGTATTTAAAAAAAAAATGAAAATCATGACATCCAGTCCCACTACTTCATGGCAAATAGATGGGCAAGCAATGGAAACAGTGACAGATTTTATTTTCTCAGGCTTCAAAATCACTGTGGATGGTGACTGCTGTCATGAAATTAAGACATTCTCTCCTTTGAAGGAAAGCTCTGACAAACCCAAACAGTGTATTAAAAAGCAGAGACATTACTTTGCCTACAAAAGTCTTTTTAGTCAAAGCTAAAAAGCTTTCCAATAGTCATGTACAAATATGAGAGTTGGACCATAAAGAAGACTGAGCACTGAAGAATTGATGCTTTTGAACTATTGTGTTGTAAAAGACTCTTGAGAATTCTTTAAACAGCAAGGAGATCAAACCATTCAATCCCAAAGGAAATTCGTCCCAAATATTCATTGGAAGGACTGGTGCTGAAGCTGAAGCTCCAATACTTTGGCCAAGAAGACTCATTGGAAAAGACCCTGATGCTGAGAAAGGTTGAGAGCAGAAGGAGAAAGGGCTGACAGAGGATGGGATGTTTGGATGACATCATGGACTTAATGGACATGAGTTTTAGCAAGCTCAGGGAGATAGTGAAGAACAGGGAAGCCTTGTGTGCTAAAGTCAATGGGGTTGCAAAGAGTCAGATGGAGCTGCAGTCAATGGGATTGCAAAGAGTCAGACACAACTAAACAGGAATAAAAAAGTAATAAAAATAAAAATGTCAATAAAAATAAAAACGTCAAAAAATTTTTGACATTACATAGCATTTTAAAATATTTTGTTTGTGCTTTTCTATCCTCTTCTGTAACTTCCATTATGTGTATATTGGTACACTTGAAGATGACCTGCAGTTCTCTGAGGTGCTGGTCATTTTTCTTCATTCACTTTCCTTTCTGTTTCTCTAATCTGCTAATTTCAATTGACACCAGTTTTACTCATTCTTTATTATGCCTGTTTAAATCTGTTTTAGTGAATTCTTCTTTTTAGTGGGTTTTATTCTTTCAGTTGGGGCTTCTCAGATGTCAGAAGTGGTAAAGAACCCAACTGTTAATGCAGGAAACATAAGAGATGCCAGTTTGATTACTGGATCAGGAAGAGCCCCTGAAGGAGGGCATGCTTACCCACTCCAGTATTCTTGCATGGAAAACCTCATGGAGGGAAGAACCTGGCAGGCCACAGTCCATAAGATTGCAAAGCGTCATACATGACTGAAGCAACTTAGCATGCATGCATTTTGTTCAGTTGTTGTATCTTTCATCTCCAGGATTTCTAGTTTTTTCCTGTTTTATAATTTTTGTTTACTGACATTTTCTACTTGGTTTGAAGTTTGTAACATTGCACAGGAAGATGTAACCAAAACTATCCCAAAGAAAAAAAAAATGCAAGAAGGCAAAATGTTTGTCTGAGGAGGCTTTCCAAATAGCTGAGGGAAGAAGAGAACTGAAAGGCATGGGATACAGGGAAAGATATACCCAGCTGAATGCAGAGTTCCAGAGAATAGCACGGAGACATAAGAAGGTCTTCTTAAGAACAATGCAAAGAAGTATAAGATGACAGTAGAATGGGAAAGACTTAAGATTTCTTCAAGAAAATCAGAGAGATCAAAGGAACATTTCTTGCAAGGTTTGGCATGATATATGACATAAACGGTAGGAAGTTAACAGAAGCAGAATAAATTAAGAAGTGGCAGAACTCTACAAAAGAGGTCTTAATGACCCAGATAACTATGATGGTGTGGTCACTCACCTAGAGCCAGACATTCTGGAGTGTGAAGTCAAGTCGCCTTAAGAACATGACCACAGACACAGCTAATGAATATGATGGGATTCTAGCTGAGTTATTTAAAATCCTAAAAGATGATGCTGTAAAAGTTCTGCACTCAATATGTCAGCAAATATAGAAAACTCAGCAGTGGCCACAGGACAGGAAAGGCCAGTTTTCATTCCAATCCCAAAGAAGGGCAATAACAAAGAATGTTCAAACTACCATACAGTTGCACTCATTTCACATACTAGTAAGGTTATGCTCAAAATCCTTCAAGCTAGACTTCAGCAGTACTTGAATTGATAATATCCAGATGCACAAGCTGGGTTTAGAAAAGGCAGAGTAACCAGAGATCAAACTGCCAACATTTGTTGGATCACAGAGAAAGCAAAGGAATTCCATGAAAATATCTACTTCTGCTTCATTGACTACACTAAAGCCTTTGACTGTGTGCATCACCACAAAGTGTGGAAAATTCTTAAAGTAATGGGAATATTCATTGGAAGGACTGACGCTGAAGCTCTAGTACTTTGGCTATCTGATACAAAGAGCAAACTCATTGGAAAAGACCCTGATGCTGGGGAAAATTTGAAGAGAAAAGAAGAGCATTTCAACAGATGAGATGGTTAGATAGCATCACTGACTCAATGGACATGAATTTGAGCAAACCCTGGGAGATAGTGAAGGACAGGGAAATTTGGTGTGCTGCAGCCCATGGGTTTACAAAGAGTCAGACACAACTGAGTGACAGAACAACTTGGTTTGAATTGCCCTCATTATTTTAGTTTTTTGGACATAGTTTCCTTTGATTTGTTTCTTTTTTTTTTTAATAACAAATTTAGTTGATTTAAAGTATTTTTTTCTAATGAGTCCAGTATCTGTACTTCCTCAGAGAAAGTTTCTATTCATTGCTTTTTTAAATAAGTTTATGGACTATATTTTCTAGTTTATTTTTTTTAATTTATAAATTTATTTATTTTTAAATTAAACAAAGATGAATATTTTTAAAGATAAGTACAATTCACAAAGATAGATATCATAAACCATGAGGTACCTAACAGAAAAGAAACAAAAATACATAAAGCAAAAATCTCAGAAGAAATATAAGGGAAAAGAAAAAATATATAATCATAGTGAGACATATTAACATTTCTCTGAGAATATTTTATCAAATGCAGAAAAAAATAAGAATAGGAGCATCTTGATGATGTCAATAATTTAAATACAATTGATTTCTATTTATATACATTTACATTAATTTTATATCCTACAAAATGTATTTAAAATTTTATATCTCTTATGTTGCTATTAGATGTCCATAGGACATTTAGAAAAACTGGTAAACAATACTAAATTTCAAAATGTAGAAATTTTGTGTGATTCAGTTATGCATATATTCATATATTATCTTTGAAATTATTTTCCATTATAGGGTAATATAAGATATTGACTATATTTCCCTCTGCTACATAGTAAACCTTTGCTGCTTCTTGCCTATCTATTTTCTTAAATTACAAATCTAACATTCTATTCATACTAAATCAAATAAGTGGAATCAAACTCACACATTTTTTTAGTTAGGCAAAAGTTCAAGTTTTCTAAAATATATATACATATTATTTACAGTTGTGCAAGCCTCCTGATGGGAGGGACTGGTGGTGGGAAAAACTGAATACTCTACCCAGCAAGACTCTCTCCTTAAGATTTGATGGAGTAATCAAAAGCTTTCCAGACAAGCAAAAGTTAAGAGAGTTCATCACCACCAAACCAACTTTACAACAAATGCTAAAGGAACTTCTCCAAGCAGGAAGCAAAAGAAGGAAAAGATCTATCTACAGAAAATGAACCTAAAACACGAAAACTGTAGTTTTGCACTTAAATGCAAATGAATTAAATGCACCAAACAAAAGACATAGACTGGCTGAGTAGATGAAAATATGTGCATGTATGTACTTCCACTTATCACTCTGCTTGATCCTCCCCCCTGAGTTGTATGTAATTATTTTATATTATTAGGCTAATCATGTTCCCATTATGGCTTGACATTGCAAATATCTTTTATTTATTTTTTTTTTGTCTGTCTATCTTCATTTCTTTTCATTCTTTTCTCTATATTCTGTTCTCCTGCAGTGATTTTCACCTTTCTGTCCTCCAGGCCAGTTATCTGTTCTTCTGCCTCAGTTATTCTGCTATGGATTTCTTCTAGTGTATTATTCACCTGTTTGTTCTTCAGTTCTTGTAGGTCTTTGGTAAACATTTCTTGCATCTTCTCAATCTTTGCCTCCATTCTTTTCCTGAGATCCTGAATCATCTTCACTATCATTACTCTGAATTATTTTCCTGAAAGTTTGCCTATCTCCACTTCATTTAGCTGTTTTTCTGGGGTTTTATCTTGTTCCTTCATCTGGGACATAACTTTCTATTTTTTTTCATGATGATTAACTTTCTGTAATTTGGTCACCGTCAGACTGTGCCTCTTCTCTCTTCTCTGTTTGCCCTCTGATGGAGGATTATAAGAGGCTTGTGTAAGCCTCCTGATGGGAGGGACTGGTGGTGGGAAAAACTGGGTCTTGCTCTGGTGGGCAGAGCCTTGCTCAGTAAAGTTTTAATCCAATTATCTGCTGATGAGTGGTGTTGCACTCCCTTCCTGGTAGTTTTTTGGCCAGAGGTGACCCAGCCCTTGGGTCTACAGGTTCTGTGGTCTGGCTAATGGCAACCCAAGAGGATTTACACCAAGGGGGACCTTCCCAGACTGATGTTGCCAGTGTCCCCATCCCTGTGGTAATCCCCTGCAGACACATGCCTCCACAGGAGACCCTCCAACACTAGCAAGTAGTTTTGATTCAGTCTCCTGTGGTCTCACTGCTCCCTTCCTCTGAGGCTTAGTGCACACAAGCTTTTGTTTGTGCCCTCTAAGACTGGAGTTTCTGTTTCTCCCAGTCCTGTGGAAGTCCTATGATCAAATACTGCTGGCCTTCAAGGTCAGATTCCCTGTATATTCCCAGTCTGTTTGTTGGGTCCCCAGGCTGGGGAGCCTGACATGGGGTTCAGAACCTTAACAACAGTGGGAAAACTTCTTTGGTATGATTTTTCTCCAGATTGTGGGTCACCCACCCGGTGGGAAAGGGATTTGATTTTATTGTGATTGTACCCCTCCTCCTATCTTGCTATGGCTTCTTTGTCTTTGGATGTGGGGTGTCTTATTTTGGTAGGTTGCAACATTCTCCTGTTGATGATTGTTCAATAGCTAGTTTCAATTTTGGTTTTCTCGCAGAAGGAGATGGTGCTCTACTCTGCCATCTTTAACCAGAAGCTCCATACTTTCTAGTTTCTTTGCATGTCTCATATTTTGTTGAAAATTTGACTTTTTAAATAATATAGTGTGACAAATTTAGAATTCTGAGTCTCTGTCTCTCTCCAGGGCTTGCTTTTGTTGCTGCTTTCTGTATTAATTGCTATTTATTTGTTCAATAACTGTCTGAGCTAATTCTATGTAGTCTCTTTTATTCTTTGTCATGGATTGCCACTTAAGTCTCTGATCAATTTTGTGGTCAAATATTTATTGGACAGATATTTCTTTAAATAGTTGGAATCAATAAAACTCCAAGGGTTCTGTTGCTTGTTTAACTGTTTTCAATGCTTACCCAGGAAGTTTATAACTATGCTGTAGCCTTCATTTCCTGCTAATGCAGAGCCTCAAGGCTAGTCAGAGATAAGAACATATGACATTCTCATGTCTTTCCTGAGCATGCACACAATACTATTCATGTCTTGGCTTTCCAGATTTCATGAATGTGTCAGAGATTTTCAAAGTCTCTGAACTTTTAATTACTTTTTTTTTAAAGCTTTTTGGCAAGTCTCTTGTTTACCTTAGTTGTTGTTTAATGCTCCAGGCATCTGTCTGACAAATACACCCCTTCCCTAGCAAGAGTTTTAACACTAGATGATCAATGAAGATAAGCCTTTTGAATCAGGTCTTTCAGGGAACTGCCACAGAAGTCAAATAATGACAATTTTGGGGGGAATTAAATCTGTTCTGTTCAGTCTAGCACCTTGAACAAGGCTTATTTTCAAGGCTACTACTGGCCTGGGACAGGGTAATAAAGCTGGGGTAAATTAAAATGCAACAATACTTGCTGTACTTAACAAGATTGGAGTGTTTTTCTTCCATAAATGCTACCCGGGTTGATTCAAATCTTTGGCTATTTTTCCAAAATCTTAAAGAAAAAAAAGTTAAAAAAAATTGTCAGTCATTTCACTGCTTTTGTGAAGAAGTAAGTGTTTGGAGGTTATTACTCTATTATCTTTACTAACTCACTACAGCCACCTTCTTTGTAATACTTCTAAGACCCTCTCAAGAGAATAAGTAGCTAAATTTCAACTGGAAGTTAGTCAAAACAAAATATTTTCCCCATCCAGATTAATTAAGTATCTGACTGGCCATTACTTATTTCCCATTTTTTCCTAAAACATTCAACTGTTCACTCAGGGGTGCCAGGGCCCTTGAATGGACTCCCTTTTCCTTGCAGATTCCTCAAAGCCACTTGAGACCAAGACTAAGTCACTTCCAACCATGCAAACCCCCTTGGAAGGTGAGTTTTACTGGGGTTCTGTGGGAATAGGGAAGGTCTGAAATGGTGTCATGGAAGCCAAGGGAGGAGGCTCAATACCATTAGACAGGTCATAAGAGGTCACTGGGTTCTTCAGAAGGAACATGGTAATAAAGACATGGAAATAAAAAGACCTAAGGGTCATGAAGAAGTGAATCATCTATATATATATATATATATATATATATATATATATATATATAATTTTTTTTTCTCTGTAAAAATGTCTGAGGCAAAAAGAAGGAGAGAATTTGAATAACCCTATAGGAAAAGTGGAAAAAGAAAACTGACTTCTGCTCTGCTCCTAGTCTGAATTGCTATGGGACTTCAGGTATATTTTCTCTCCTCTATGGGCCTTCTTCCCACCAACAGTAAAAAAATAAAATAAGCTATCACATTATTGTATTGAATTGGCCAAAAAGTTCAATCAAGTTTTTCTGTAAGATATTATGGAAAAACCCAAATGAACTTTTTGGCTAACCCAATAATAGTGGTCAATGACATGGCCAGGAATTCTGGAAATCTTAGCACAGATACCCATAGAAGAACTGCAATCTTTGTAGCCACCCTCCATCTTGAAATTTCCTATCTGGAAGAGAGATCTCTGACCCTAATAATCCTGTTGTTATAGCAACATACACAGTGAATATATCCTGGGGCAGAATAACTGAAATGGATGGTGATATTGGAAAGACAAGTGCTGGACCAGGTAAGGGAAATGTTAACACTTCTATTCTTCCTTTTTGGCTCTTAACTTTGCAACAAAAAGTTTCCACTATACACACTATTCTATGCCATTCTACTCTGCAAACTGTTACCTCCTATGTTCCAGGCTATGATCAAAGGTCCTAGAGACAGATGAGATGGATAGAATGGAGAAAGGATAGGGAAAGATACAGATACAGGGATGTTCAAAGTCAGAATGGGTTTAAGGGTAGTGATATCTTTGTTCTTATTTCTCTTTTGGCATGATAATGTACTTCCTAAACATTCTATGTAAGAATTGGAATTGGACTATGATTTCAGCCATCTCTCCCAGGGAGACAGGCATTGGACCAGGTAAGGGTAGTGGCAAGGCTTCATTACTTGAGTTATTCTTCAGAGGTCACCAAGCAGCTTGTAGCTGATTTCTGATTCCTTCAAAGTTTCAAGGATCCCTAAGTCAAAGTCTCAGAGATGCAAACCCCAAATATAAGTTCTTTGGGTTTTCACCTGGAGCTAATAGCTGGTATGCAGTGGTTTGAATACATTGATTATTAAAACAATGAAATACTTATATTTTATATCATTTTATTTTATCAACAATACTAGTTGATGCTAGATGTTTCTCTTAACCACTGTTTCCCATTATCACCTTGGCTGCCTTGGCCCATCCCTCAGAACTCTCTAGACCACCCCCATGGTCCGGCAACAAAAGTGTTGATGCCTGGAGACCTCTAAGACTCCAGGTCTACAGTAGGTATCTGTTTTGATTGATAAGTACATAATAGTTCAATGACTATCACTCCTGGTCTTACCCTCTGGTTGTGTGTCATTGATGGTGGACTTCTTAATGCCTCTGTACTTCTGCCCTCCTGGTTGCAGAGTTTCTTGGTTGTCTCAGGTCACAGCTTAAGCTTGTTTTGTGTTCCATTTCTGTGTTGTCACTTTTGGCTTGAAGACTTCCATAGTTCCATGTCTCTCCTATGGCAATATCCATAGAAGAAGGGGAGCTAGAAGATACTTCTTAAGACAGTTGATTTGAGAAGATGGGAAAATAACTTTTGGAAGACTGGATACTCTAAGATTTGGAGTTTATGCCCTACATCCTCTATTAATTATTTTACAACTTTACTCTCTCCAATGAGGAACCTTCCCTTGATCTGTATCATTTTATAGCTTAGGTTCTCTCAACTCCAATCAGAGCTCTAAAGACCACAAATACCAGATGTCTAAGATATAATATTTTGGGATCTAGAGAAAACAAAGTCAGTTGCAGCAGTAAATCCTAAGGACACTGGGATTCCTTTCCCTCTCCATCCATATCCCCTGACCTCACTCCCTAGATTCAGAATATTATAGCTACAAGTGCATTAGACATCATCCAATATTTTCATTGAACTTATGGGGAAACTAAGGTATTAGTAAAAAAATCTGATTAAAGTCACTGTATTTATTCTTCTATGACTTCTATGTATTTAGCCTTCTAGGACTACTGAAAAAGTACCCCATACTTAGCACTTTAAAATAACACAAATGTATTATCCTATACTTCTGGACATCAGAAGTCTGACATACTGGGCTAAAATCAAGGTATAATTGGGCTGTGTTATTTTTGGATACTGGGGATAATCAGTTTCTTTGTCCTCCTTTCAGTTCCTAGAGGTTACCTTCTTTCTTTGGCTTCTGATTGCCTTCCACCAGTTTCAAAACTAGCAATGTAGTATCTTCAAATATCTCACTATCATCCCCTCTTCTGTTTCCTTCTTCCACTTTGGGGAGACCCTTGAGATTCCATTGAGCCCACCCAGATATTTCAAGATAATCTCCCCACTTCAAAGTCAATGAATTAACAATCTTAAATATATCTGCAATCTTAATTCTTCCCTACAATGTAAACTAACATACTGGGGATATGAATATGAGCATCTTTGGAGGACCCTTATTCTGCCTACTACAGTCATACAGCAAATAAATAACAGACCCAGGACCAGAAGCCTAGTCCAGGGGTTTCCTTCATGATTTAGATAGGTAACCCAGGAGACAGTGGAAATATGTTTTGAGGATTAAGAAACCTGAATACTTGGACAGAGAAGTAATTGATCATAATCTCAATACGGTAGTATTTTTGTGAAGCTGGGAAGCACTTTCTCCTAAGAAAATGTGAGAAACCTCTTGTCTTGGCCCCATGGAAAGCATGGAGTACTGGTTCAAATGTCCAGGCCAATCAGCCATCAATGAGTGGACCTGAAATAACTTGCATGTACATGGAGTCTCTAGCTTCTTTCAAGTCTTTTTCATGGATCCAGGGTTTTGTTTGTCTCTCTGGCTAGCTAAATAAGTTAGGAGAAGATGGAAAAGAAAGAACTGTGAGCTAGTCTAGACTGATCCTTGGAGTCTCTGTTTCTGGACTGTTTTCAACCAGATACCACTTGGTCTTGTTTTGCCCCCTAGGAAAAGGCCTGTCTATCTTTGCCATAATTCTCATCATCTCCTTGTGCTGTATAGTGTTCATCACCATGACTTATATCATGGTCTGCAGGAAGACATCCCAACAGGGTGAGTGATGAATATGAATGGGTGGCTTTTGCTTATTCTTTCATTCAGCAGTACAGATCAGATCAGATCAGTCACTCAGTCGTGTCCGACTCTTTGTGACCCCATGAATCGCAGCACACCAGGCCTCCCTGTCCATCACCAACTCCCGGAGTTCACTCAGACTCACGTCCATCGAGTCAGTGATGCCATCCAGCCATCTCATCCTCTGTCGTCCCCTTCTCCTCTTGCCCCCAATCCCTCCCAGCATCAGAGTCTTTTCCAATGAGTCAACTCTTCGCATGAGGTGGCCAAAGTACTGGAGTTTCAGCTTTAGCATCATTCCTTCCAAAGAAACCCCAGCATAAACTCTGCATCAAGCACTATGTTAGGCACTTCAAAGGGTCCCCAGCCTATCCTGAAAGTGAGGATAGGAAATCCATGGAGACAGACATGCAATAAGAGTACAACATATGAAAGTTAATTCACAAATCTTTTTACTCAACCTGGCACAGCATCTACATAGTGGATTTTTAATGAGGATGCAAGAGAAGGAGAAGTAACAATTATTGCTTCAAGTTATTTACAGTTTAATTAATGGAATCAAGGTAGAGTCATGGAGTTTATCAATAACAATACCTAGCTATAAAGGTTGTGAACTCAAAGCTTGGAGAAGATAATCAATGCTAAAAAGATCCAAAGGATAGGAGAATCAGTTAGGGGTAGAATAATTATCAAGGGCTTTCAGGAGGAGGCAGGACTTAGACCATGCCTTGGAGGATGAAAGCCATTGATAGGGGACAATATTCTACAAATACAAGAAATTACATGAATAAAGGGGTGAAATTGTAAAAGATAAATATGAGTGGAGTCATCAATAGAGAAAATTCATGTAGCCAAGCAATAGAGAAATACAAAGGAAAAGATAAGTTCATTCCTGATTCTAGAAAGTCTTGGATGACAGGTTAAGGAATTTGGAATTTCTTCTCTAAGCCTTGCATTAAAAATCACTTAAAAAATTTAAGCCAGGCAGTGACATGATTACACTGTAGTTGTCAGGGTCATTTAACATCTGTTTGCCAACAGAAGAAAAAGAGACTCTTAATGTTTACTTCTAAGTAAAGCCTAACTACATCTCAATTCCTTTTGCACTAGTCATTTTAACTAGCATTTATGTGTCTCTTCCTTTGAAGTAGCTCCTACTCCCTAATAGTCTGATTTCTACCATAGGTCTCTCCAACCCAAAAAGAGGAGGAAGCCTTGGGTTTCTCCTTGTCCTGGGTTTGAAGTAAAAACTCTTGTCTTGGCCAATTACCGTGGCTATGATCCGTGAAGCTAAACTTGGAAGTGGAGATATCTTAATTTGCCACAAATCCTAGGTGTACTAAAAGGAAAACATTCATTATAGTCTCAATAAGACTAAGTATAAACTGTAACAATACTAGATTATTTCCCTTTCAAAAACAGTCCAGGGCTCCCCATGACTCAGAGGACAGAGGTCAAAATGTAGCATCCCATTGAAGGCCCTCTGTAATGTGGCTCTGGCCTATCTTGTCAACCCCCACCATTCTCTTAGACCTAATTTCATTCCAAGTCACTGAAGTCAAACAGGCAAATAGGTGACACACCTCATGTCTTTATACTTTTTCCTCCCTAGATTGCCTTTCCAGAATTCCTGCATACTATCTCTGTATAAGGGAGACAGCCTCAGGGCATCATCTCAATTTAACATGTAGCTTCTGAGTACCTACTATGTACCATGCACTAGGCATATAAAAATGAAAAAGATCCTACAGTATGAAAGCTGCAGAGCCAATCAGGGAGGTAAGACATGGAAATTTAAGGCTTTATCACCAAACAAAAGATCTGCAGCATTCTGTTTTTGCTTTGTTGTGGTTTAATGCTTACATTTCCAGTTGCATCTCTGAAAGATTACAAGCACCTAGAGGGCAGTACATCCATCTTTGTACCAGGCTATAGAGCTTCCCTGGTGGCTCAGAGGTTAAAGTGTCTTCCTGCAATGCGGGAGAACTGGGTTTGATCCCTGGGTTGGGAAGATGCCCTGGAGAAGGAAATGGCAACCCACTCCAGGATTCTTGCCTGGAGAATCTCATGAGCAGAGAAGCCTGGTAGGCTACAGTCCATGGGGTTGCAAAGAGTCGAACACAACTGAGCGACTTCACTTACTCACTTAGAGAGCTTTTAAGCCTACGTGGAATGTAGATACTTCTTCTCCACAGACACTAGGGGGCAATGGTGATTTATTCCAAGATCCTTCCTGGTTGCAGGATGGGGATAAATGCACTTGCGAATGACTCAAGCTATAGTCTCGGGCATCAGACTGATAATTCAGGCCCTTTTGTCTGGGGTCTGAATGGCTGCCAAGTTTTTCATAAAGACTCCCTGAAGGATATTTGGCAAGACTCCTGGGTGGAGAGTGGATCCAGTTCCAGTGTCCATCCCCCATCACACCAAGCTCTAGCCCAATGTCCAGAGTCAGACTGTGCCAAAGATGACAGTGATCAAGTGTGCTTCCTCTTCCTTTCCCAGATAAATCTGCATCTGTTGAAAAACAGGTAAATCTGTATTTCAACCCACCTTCCTAACAGCTTCTATTTGTTGGAAGGCTGAGACATATTGTGATTCCCCCTTTCTGTCTCTTCTTCCCTTTTATTTTCACAAGGACTTGCATTTGGCCCTTACCCATTCCCTATGGAGACTTCTGACTTGATTCTTCTTTTTTTTTTTTCTAGATCATGTCTATGAAGTGGCCAGGTAAGATAGCTTCTCATCTTCTATCTTCTGACCTGTTCCTTGTCCTCAAGTTTGTTGATTATTGGCATAGAGGCAAGGGGGTTTGGTACAGACCCAATATTAAGCCCAGAGGCCTTCAAGGTCAGGGCACAACTTTCTTCCCTCTCAGAAGCACCTCCTGTGGTACTGTCCTGACCCAGTGAACACACAAAATAACCCAAGTCCATTAGACCTCTGTTCCAAGAATCCTTGGGTGGCAGGTGCCTGATGGTCAGTTGTCAATAATTGGGGCAGAAAAGTGGGAAACCAAGGTACCAGATTCAAGTTTCTTCTCATGGGTGGTGGGCTCTTGGACCACAGGTTTCATGCCAGGGAGGCCAGTGACTCTGGTGAAACAATGAGGGTGGCCCTCTTCACAAGTGGCTGCTCCGATGAAGAGCCAGCTTCCCAGACTCTGGGCAATGACTACTCTGACGAGCCTTGCCTGGGCCAGGAGTACCAGATCATCACCCAGATCAACAGTGACTATGCTCATCTGCTGCATACAGATTCCCTGGATTATGAGCTTCTAGCCACCAAGGTCAAGAATGTCTGCTAAAAATGTCCTACTGAGGTGATGTCTATTGACATAATTGCCTATTCAGCCCAGGAATTCTACATGGCCCCTTTCCCTGCTGTTTCTTCCTGGTTAGTCCAACATGTCTTCCTTGCCAACAATGGGGTTCCTAAGAGTAATTGGTTTTGCCTAAGAAGTTGCCATATGTACCTCAAGCAAGCCTGCTGCTGGGCCATGCCCTAGACCCTTCTAGTTGTCCTGCCTACAGCTTCCATTGCTTTTCTCCAAACATCAGAAAAAAGTGCCCGTAGCACTAGGACTTGGTCACCATGCCTCCAGATGCCACTCAACTTTGTCCTCTTACCACTGAACGACCAGAGAGAGGCTCAGCTCTGCCAGCTCAGAGGATGAGTTAGGTTCAGGTCACTTCCCTTTCCCTAGTGCCAGATAACTCTGAATCAAGATTATCATGAAACAGACCAGGGATCAGATCTGCTCCTGTACTATGAGCCTAGTGCTCTAATATTCTTTTGATGCTCAATAAATATCTAAGCATAATAACAACATTGGTCATATTGGTCCTCTCTCAAGTACCTACCAAGAGTGATTAAAGTAAGACTAGTTGAGATGATTGAGGCCCTGGGAGTATGGATAGAACCTTTTCTTTTTTGTTTTTTCTTCCCTTGCACCCATGCTATCCTTACTTCATTTCAGCAGTGAGCTCACTGAAACACAATAAACCTTTGGTAAAAGAGTACTCAACTGCCTTCTATTCTTCTCTTAATCATCCTTCCAGCTCCACCTGGGTGACTCTACCCAGGTTAATTGGAAACCATAAAAAAAGGAGTCTTTCTTCTGTCTCAGGGACTGTGGGTCGACAGATAAAGAGCTCTCCTTCTTTCCAAACTATAGATGCATCACCCTCAGATTTTTACTTCCTAGATTCATAACATCTTTGGAAAAGTTATACTTTTCATAGGTCATCTTTATCTCCTGACCCCTTCTTATAATGTGGGGTAAAGGTCACAGCATGGAAGTCTTTCTTCTCAAGCAGAATAGATACTAGGAGTCTGAGTGTGTGTGTGTGTGTGTGTGTGTGTGTGTTTATCTTTCTGAATATGTGTGCATGCAATGTACTTTTTAAATCATTCTCCTCAGTGAAGACCTGCTCTGGGCAAGTTCAACTTTTCCTCAGGTAATTCATGTCAAATCAACTTCTTCACCCTCTATGGAAGCTGATATGCACCACTTTTGATTACAATGCAATTCCAAGGTCATTTCAGATTTAACCAACAGCTGCCCCCCATACACTGATTACAAAAGTCAAAATTATACACAAAAGTGAGCAAGGAGCCCTTTGTTTTATAGGAATGAAAGTAATGAATCAAGGAGTACTTCCATCACCAGGGCCTGTATGCATTTTTTTGTTGCTACATAAATTGTTCCAGAGTAGAAAAAATTGAAAGCAAACATTTAAATTATTTTAATGATGCCAGTTAACATGGATGCTACAAGTTGATTAAATGTCACACAAAAGATAAAGTTACAGACCTAGGATCATATATATATTACAGCAGGAAACTTCCAGAGATCATCTCTGTCCAAAACCTGATAATTTTTTACATATAAAATAAGTCAGTAAGAAAGTCCTAAGTATAGACCTAGTCCAAATATACAGTATAGAGTAAACAAAAATGATGCGATAACATTGGACCTGTCTTAGGCAAGTAGCTGTTTGGTAAAAAGACAAGATCTCCAGAAAAGATGAAAAATATAAAGTTCCTCTAAGGTAGTTTCTCAAATTTTGTTCCATGAAATTCAAGACCCAGGAAATGGACCACAGAAAAAAATTCCATAATCAGATAAGCATGGGAAATGTTTCACTCTATGGCTCTCTCTCGGAGATTTCCAAAGCAATATTTCAATATTAAAGTCTCTGAAAAATCCTCCAATAAAGTATCTATATAACTTTTTGCTATCAAGTAATTCCAAAACTTACTTGCTCTCTGAGTCTACTTTTTTGCTCTCATCCTCTGACTCTTGACCCTATTTCTCAGGGATAAAACCCTCCATGTTGGCAGTTACCTCACACACCCTATAGCATTGTAGTTACCAAAATTGGTTTTTCACAAAGTTCCTGGGTAGCATTTGACCCAAAGGTCCAAAGTTAAGGTACTAGTGGAAAATTTTTCTATCAATAAGAATTTATTAAGTATTTTCTGTAACTAGAGCACTGTGCTGAGGTTAGAGTAGGGATGGAATGGGGAGAGAGCAATCACGGAAAGAATATTGTTCTCTAGGAGTTCACAATCTAGTGGGGAACTAAAAAAATACTTCCCTTAGGATTCATGTTGATGTATGGCAAAACCAACACAATATTGTAAAGTAATTAGCCTCTAATTAAAATAAATAAATTTAAATTTAAAAAAGAAATTACGAAATATTTGAAATATTGTTAGAAAACTTTGTCCAAAATATATGACTTTAGAATATATCCATTATTGAGTGTCAGAAAAGCTTGAATTTGTTTAAGAACTCCTTCAAGGTTGTTGTTGAGAATTCGGCCATTAAAAAAAATAATAATAATAAACAAGACAAACCAAAAAAAACAGAAATAAGTTCACTAACAATTCAAAAGGTACCATTGGCCAGTAAGAGATAAATGGGTACATACAAGCACCCAGGCAAGGAGTGTGTTGAAGAATGAAGCAGGAAAGAATATAAGTTAACTTTCAAGTCTTTGGAGATGCTGGACTTTGGCTGGGCCAGGAATTATGGGAAAGAATTAGTTGAGAAGAGAGAAATAAAGAAGGTATTCCCAGAAGGAGAAACAGCATGAGGAAAAGGAGAGAGATAAGTAAGGTCAGAGTGTGTTTAGAAGTCAAGATAAAGTGTCAAGAAATTGGGTTCCTAAGTCCTGATGTCCTTGCTCTGTGACTCTGGGAGGGGAGTGTGAAGGAAGAAAGTATGAATCAAAGAACGTTTACATCCCTTGAAAATGCCCAAATGCCTTTTCAAGACTATTGTGTCCCCCTAGGGCTCCCACTGTGTGTAGCAGAGCTGCTTCATTTTTCCCCCACACCTTCATGTATAATGGTTTATTTCCCTCAAAGTCACCAAAAATAACTTCTGAGAATTTAGTTGGTATTTGCTGAGTGTTCTTGTATCCAACTGTCTCTCTTCTGTTGTATCTCAAGTGTCTCGGCCTGGAGCTGCTAGGCATATGCCACACTTGGGGTATTTGACAAACTGACACTACTACATGGAGTGTCCAACTCAGCTTGTCAAATACACGGAGCATGGCACTGCAGGAGGCTGGGCCAGGGGCTTCAGTGGGGAGGCGAGATCATCCTGGAAGATGTGACCTTGGAGGGAAAGAGAGAGAAAGGAGTCACACCCTGAGCACCAGGGAAACTGCAGAGGCTGTAGGGACTAGGTGAATCATCAAAATAAGGAAGTGAATGAAATAGGCAATAAGGCTTTTAACAAGAAGAAGGATCTTTATGGTATATGTGGAAGGCCCAGTTGATACTGCAGGTGAAGTCCCAATGCCCAGTTGGGGGGTTCTCAGGCCTGAGTCCTATAGCTATGGCATTTCTAGGGGTCCTTAGCTACAGTGAGGTTCTCTGTGCAGGAAAAGACCAGGTCCCAGAGTTAATGTCCATGTCTCACCTTCCTATGGTTCTCACAGTGTTCTCACAGTTCACACAGTGTTCTATGCTATGTGTGCTATGTGTGCTACTCAGTACGTTATGTTCTTACAGTGTTATGACTGTGAACAAAGGCTTTTAGGCTAAGCTTGGGCATGAATTCTGGCTCTTCTATTAAGTAGTTGAGAAATCTTGGATAAATCATTCCATCTCTTTGAACTCTAGTTTTCCACATCCACAAAATGGGTGTAAGTATTGTTGGCAGTGGACTTGGCAGTCAGTTACTGGGATCATTCAATGCAGTCATGTGAAAAATAAAGAAGCTACCAGGAGCATGATCATGCATGCCTGGAACTTCTGAGAGAATTCCCTTAGCAATGCCCAAATCCTGTTCCTAAAAGTTCCGGGTTGTCTGTGTCAAATTCTTCCTCTCCCCAAGTGTGATAGTTGATATATGAGAAAGTAACTGGCTTATATTAAATACTGGCATGAAAATTGCAAACATTCCAAAGAATATAAAACTGCCCCATGAGGTGAGAAGGCCTTATCCTAGATAAGACAAGGCAGAGGGACTTCTCTGTCAATGAAACAGCAGAGTGTATTTTTGTAAAAAATAAATAAACCTTAACTCTTTCAGTTGAATATATGTTGGTAAGGGGGTGATGTGTGTGCATGCGTGCTATGTTGCTTCAGTTGAATCTGACTCTTTGCAATCCTGTGGACTGTAACTCACCAGGCTCCTCTGTCCATGGGATTTTCCAGGCAATAATACTGGAGTGGGTTGCCATGCCCTCCTCCAGGGGATCATCCCACCCCATGGTTTGAACCTGCATTTCATGTCTCCTGCATTGGCAGGCAGGTTCTTTACCACTAGCACCACCAGGAAGCCTCAAAGGGGTGACATGCTCCTCCAATTTGATATCTGAGAGGAACTTCAAACTTAAAGCTCTAAACAGTATTTTCCACCCTCTGCCTCTCTACCTATCCAATCATTTCCCTCTCTACCTATCCAATCCATTCCAAGTGACCCAGAAGTGTGGCTTTTTCAGCCAAAGCAACAATCATGATCACCAGATAGGCCATAGTGGAAAGAATCAGACAAACTTTGTCTGATTTAGAACAAAGACAAACTTTTATACAGACTTTTCTAATGTTGCTGTGGGCACCGATTAGCCAACCGTGGCTTTGGGAAAGTTTTCCCTTAGGTTTCAGTTGTCCTTTGAGCTTCAGTTGTCTCCCCTGGAAATGGTAACAAGAAAACTTACCTGGCAAAATTGTTGTAAAAGGGTCTGGTGACCTTTCCAGAGCCTTTCATATAGGAGTTCACGGACACCTTAGCTCGGTCCCTGGAGAAGCCAGCCAAGGAAGCTGATTAATACAGTTTGAGTTCAGGGTGGCCAGAGAGAGAGAACTGTACTGATGCCTTTCTTCTATTATCAGTGTTATTGACTACCAGCTTTTGTGAGAAGACCTGGATAAACTGGATGTGCCCACAGCCTTCTGAACACCCTTTCTGACTTCATCAAAAAGGAAGAGAGATTTGAAGAGGTTAAAGATTCTTTTTTAGTACATGAAACTTAAGAGCCTTATAGACCATTTCGTCCCAGTATTAATGGAGTCAGTAGTTGAGCTGAAACTACACTGGTTTTATTTCCACTTTTGATGTTCTAGTCCATGCCTCTCCCATAGAGTATAATGAAAGCAAGTTTAGCTGAGAAAAGCTAGCCAAACCCATAGGAAGAAGAGGTGGATATCTACATGGAGCGGTATTGAGGGACACTGAAAGCTTTTCTCTTGGTCTGTTACACTACATAAAATATCATCTGTTCTCTGCCTGCCCTGGGAGGTCTAATATACCAAGTAGTAAGACTTGCCCTGCAACTGACCCAGTTGTGCATCCTCACACTGGGAGCAGTATGGATTTTTTTTTTTTTTTTTTTTTAGGCATAGTTAAACCCCCTGCTCAGCCTCACCCAGAGATATTTACTCAGCATCACTTTCACATCCCTTCTCAACAGAGGGCTGACAACCTTCAAAATAAGAAATATAAAAATTAAAAGAGTCTCTGGATACAATTCATCTAATCTTTCCCCTCCCATTTTTTGCAGAAAAGGCCAAAAATATATGTCCTAGAATAGAGAAAGGACTTGTTCAAAGATACATAATGGGTAAACAGCAAAACCAGAACTGCTATTCAAATATCCTGACTTCTGGTTCCAGAGAACTTTCCACTCCCATTTGACTGTCTCCTAAACTGTCTGTTATTACCATTTTAGGATTCAGGACAGAAGGGGACCAATGGGACCCTTCTTCTCCCCCACCCTTGATCCAGGATTCATAAGTGTCCAAAGAGAATGAGATGAGTAGATCCAAGCCACCTTTAGTAGCCATAGACACTGCCCTAGTTTGGGAACCCAAACAGAGAGGGCAAGTGGATACTATACCTGTTACTGAATTGGTGCCTTCGTCTTGTAGGAGGCATAGGTTCCCTGGTGATGCGCCATCCTGCAGAAGTCAAAGGGAACTGGGCTTTATGCTTTGAGCAGGAAGGTCCTATGTTTTGAAGGGCCTTTGGTGTCTTCAAGAGGAAACAGAAATGAGGAAGATAAGGCTGAGGTTAGCCAACGGAAATCTGAGTGCAAAATGACAAAACAGTGCCGTTGTGAAAGGGTCTCCTACTGCAGCAACAGTCCCCACTGCTATGCCCTTGCCCACTGCCACTGAACTCCACCAGGAACTAATTCCCCAAGCTTCATAAAGTTGAAGTAGAGAGCTCTGGCTGCCCTAGGTTCTGCCTATGGCCAGAGAGGTTTCCTTAGAATTATTGAAAGAGTCCTGAAATGTCAAAGCTAAGACATTGTCAAACAAAAATTGTCAAAATTTAGAAACTGATCTTCTCAAGGATAAAAGGAAATGCCTGATATAAAAAAGCAAAATAGTGGCATACATAGAACTTGAATCTATTTCTGTCAACTCCAAATTCATGTGTTCTCTCATCCTGTCGGAATGTTTCCTGTTCCTAAAACATTCATTTTAAGTCCATTGGCACAAAATATAATTTACAGGAGTAAATTTACAGGTACAAAATGAAGGGATCCTTGTAAAAAAAAAAAGAAAAGAAAATCAAGATGGTGACAGCAGAACATTAAGCTAAATTTGGGGTCTTTTTTAAGCATGAAGACCTGTGAAACTTTACAGATCACATACCTTTGAAGCTGGCCTTGGTAGCACAGTTCTGCCCACAGGTTGCATTCTGGCATCTAGGGAACTTAAGACAGAATGAAAAAAGAAATGTCATACCTACAAAGCATTTATTATATGTTTTGCATAATGCTTTTATTACGTGTTTTACATGTGTTATTTAATCAACAACCATTTAGTATGGTACTATCATTTTTCCTATTTATAGGTGAAGAAACTGAGACACATAGAAGTAAAGTGGCTTTTCTAAAGAAACAAAACTGGGAAATAATTGAGAAGGCAGAATTTGTGCTCAGGTCTTTCTGATTCCAAATATTAGGCTTTTTCTACTCTCTCATTTTGATTACAAAGAAAGTAATTGACCTTAAGAAGGAAAAGATAATGCCAGACCCTTAAATTCAACTATGACCTTCAGGATTCATGAGGAACATGACAGATATAAGAAAGTAAATGATTTCCTAGATCCTGTTGTTTGCAATCCTTGGGCAGTTTCCATTCACAGCCAGGAAGACTGAATTCCCACTATGCAGGCACTACATCATGAAACCTGATGACATGGCAGATGGCATGTCATAGAGGCAATTCCTACTATGCTTTCAGGCTATATTTGCATGATCACTGTCAATGATTGCAATGCCCAAGTCTCAGTCCTTAGTCTATAGAGCAGAAATAGGACTCTTTGCAGTACTCAAGACTCAGTGAATAATCTATCCAAGACACATACAGTAGTATAAATTCAGGTTCAAGAGAAAAAAAAAAAAAAAAAAAAAAACATCCTGGAAGCCAGGAGTTTTGTGTCCTACTCCCAGATCTGTCAGCTCTATTCCCTCCCTTAATCTTACTTTCCCATTTAGCCAACAGAGATTGAACTAGATGATCTTGGTGGCCTCTCCAACTCAAATATTCCCTGGTTACTTTTTAACCCTTCCATCACTGCCACTCTCTCACTATGGTCTTCTCTGCATATGCAGGGCTTAGAGGCTGTAGGGGATAGCTTGAATAGGGATTCACTCACATTCACACTGCTCTGTAGAAAACTTTCTTCTACCAGAATAATTTATTGACTTAGTCCTTGAGACTAGTTTCCCCAGATCTATCTTCTAGAAAGATTCAGTTCCTTTTTTGTTGTTGTTGTTGTTGTTTCTTACTAAAACTTGGGGTGGAGTCAGGGTTGTCCCTTGAGCACTGTCCTAGGGAGGGACCCTTCCTCTCTTCTTATATCCTAGAGATTGAGTAATTTCAGCTACCCACTTTTATTTTATTTTTTTTTTTTTCTCATTTATCAGTTAAGGTACTCTCCTAGATTTTTAACAGGGACCCTCTGGAAACAACATCTTCAATTAAAGTAGCAATTGTTGTTACTGAGTTGCTAACTCATGTTTGACTCTTTTCTGTCCGATGAACTGCAGCATGACAGGCTTCCCTGCCCTTCACTATCTCTTGTAGTTTGCTCAGATTCATGTCCATTGAGTCGGTGATGCTATCTAACCATCTCATCCTCTACTGTCCCCCTCTTCTTTTGCCTTCATTCTTTCCCATCAGAGACTTTTCCAAGGAGTCAGCTCTTCACATCAGGTGGTCAAAGTATTAGAGCGTCAGCTTCAGCATCAGCCTTTCCAATGAATATTCAGGGTTGATTTTCTTTACTATTGACTGGTTTGATCTCCTTGATGCCCAAGGGACTCTAGAGAGTCTTCTCCAGCACCACAATTTGAAAGCATCAATTCTTCAGTATTCAACCTTCTTTATGGTCCAACTCTTCACTTCCATACATGACTACTGGGAAAACCAGAGCTTTGACTATACAGACCTTTGTTGGCAAGGAGTTGTCTCTGCTTTTTAATGCTGTCTAGGTTTGTTATAGCTTTCTTTCCAAGGAGAAAATGTCTTTTAATTTCCTGGTTGTAGTCACCATCCACAGTAATTTTGGAGGCTAAGAAAATAAAATCTGTCACTGCTTCCACTTTTATCCCTTATATTTGCCATGACGTGATAGGACTGGATGCCATAATGTTAGTTTTTTGAATGTTGAGTTTTAAGCCAACTTTTTCACTCTCCGCTTTCACCCTCATCAAGATGCTCTTTGGTTCCTCTTCACTTTCTAATATTAGCGTGATATCATCTACATGTCTGAGGTTGTTGATATTTCTCCCAGCAATCTTGATTTCAGCTTTAGATTCATCCAGCCTGTAATTCCATATGATGTACTCTGCATGATGGCAAATTTGAGCTTCATAGTAGGTCCGTGAAAAAAGAGTGTTTAGAGTCAGGAGGATCTACAACTCATGCCTACTGTGCAAAAGGTCTGAACTACAGTAAATCAGAGCCTCTTTTTACCTCATAAACACAAAGCATGCTGGGAAGGGCCAAATTTGCAGCAATACACAAAAGGGACTTTTCCTTTAGGTCTGTTGTCCAACCAAAAGACATAGAATTCTTTCACTTTGGATGTTCTTTGGCTTGACTGTACTTATGAGACAAGATATGGGGGAAGTGAGGTGGATAAAGGGAGCAGGCAGAAGGTGCTGGAGTCTCACACTGTAGATGCATTCATTTATTCACTCAGTGTTGAAATGAAAAAATAAAAAACACTAAATTTTGAGTCAGAATTCTTATGTCTTAGATACTGTGTTATAGCCCCTGGGTTATAGATCCATCTCTGAAACTGATTAATTATGTCTTTGAAAAATCATGCACAGCTTGTTTGAGCACCAGCCACCACATCATATCAAGGAATTCTCAAGCTAAAGAGGAGAGGGATGTAGGCATACATCCAAGGAAATAAATATTTCTACAGTGTGAGACAAGTGATTTGATGAAGGTACAAAATGCTATCAGAAGAGTGAGAAAGCCATGATTCTTCCAGGGCAGAGAGTAAGAAGGTGGTGGTGATTAGAAAGGTTCTTAGAAAAAGAAGGATAAAGATTCATTTCGATATTTGGCAAAACTAATACAATTATGTAAAGTTTAAAAATAAAATAAAATAAAAAAAGATAAAAAAAATAGGTAAAAACCTATATTTTTAAAGATGGATAGAGAAAGTAATGATGATTACTGTCCTTGGAAAGCCTTCTGTGACCACCCACTCTTGACAAAATTAATTGCTCCTGGCTTTGCCTGCCTCTTTGCCAGACCAAAAACTGCTAAATAGAGACTGTGCCTGATCCCTTCCTTTCTTCACAGGACCAAGAATGAAATAGTTGCTCTATAACTGTGAGTTGAATAAGTGAATGCATCAGTGCATAATCAAATGAAGGAGCCCAAGATCCCCACATTCCTTAGCCTACCTCACCCCCATAAAAGAAATGAGAAGCCCCTCTCAACACTGAGTTCAACTCCCTGCTCATTTACCCCCACCCACTATAGGAAGCCTGTCAAGAAAAGGCCCCAGGAACAATTGCAATGCTAAGGCCACTTCCTGTGCAAGAAGCCAGTGTCCACACACTCCACCTCAACTTTGGTGATTGTTGTGTATATGATTGCACTGGGGCTTCCTGCAAAAGGAAACCCAAAGACTGATGCAATGCATAGGGCACCCTCAGGCCAAGATCGAAGAATTTCATGTACTCATAAGCTTGAGGGCAGATGGTTCACTGTGAGGTTCCCCAAAACCCAGTGAGAGTAACAAGCAACATGGCAGTAATTAATATACCAACTATAGCTCAAGTTTATTCAACATGTGTGTGTCGAGTACTTATCAGCTGCGAAGCTCTATAGGTGGTACCAAGGGGAAAATACATATATATATATATATATATATATATATATATACACACACACACACACACACACACACACAACAGAGCAGTAGTATACATCTAATAGAAATGTAACATAAGCCAAAAATTTTCTAATAACCACATTAGAAATTTGAAAAAATAAATAGATGAAAGCAATTTTGATAGTATATTTTATTTAACCCAATGCATCCAAGACGTTTTCCTAACCAGTAAGCAATGAAAACATGTTTTAATGAGGTATTCTACACTCTAAAATGTTGTGTGTATTTTAAACCTACAGTTCATGACAATATTCAATCACCACATGTAGCTAGTAGCTACCACAATTGGACAGCAAAAGTACAAGATGTAGTCCCTGCTCTCAAGGAATTTACAGCCTATCCTAGGACCCAGATTAATACGAAGAACAAGTACTATAGTGGAGTGAATATAAGGAAAAGAGCACTGCACCTGAAGTCAGGAGACATAGACTACAGTCTTCTCTGCCACTGATTCTTTATGTGACTTTGAGTAAAACCCTCTCCCTCTATGAGCCATATCTAAAACGAGGCTGGAATAGATGCATTCACTCAACAATTTTTTTTTTTTTTTTAATATCAGGCATGATGTGAGGCACTCGGAGTACAGAGAACAAGACACATAAGATGCCTCCCTTCTTGGCACTTTCAATGTGGTGAAAAATAGTCATTGAACAAATAGTTACAGGTAAATATGACAAGAAAGGGGGAATCTCAGAAAGTTAGGACACAGGGAACCTAATCCACAAGGCTTGGATAGGTCGAGAAAACCCCTCAGAGGAAGTAAATTTTGAAATGAGACTGAAGAATAAGAAGGAATGAGCCAAGCAAATAATTGTGAAAAGCTATTCTAGACAGAAGAAACAGCTTATGTAAAATCTCTAAAGTGGGAAAATATGTGGCATATTCCAAGAAGATAAGGAGGTTGATGTGGTCTAGAATAGAGTAAGGAAAGGAAAGAATAGCTCAAAGCAATGTAAGAGAAGTAAAGAGATCAAACTGAAGAAGCCCTTGTATACTGTTGAGAGTTTGAAATTTATCCAATGAGACATGAGAAACCAGAGAAGGTGCAGGTAGTTCAATACTCTTTCATCTTCAATACAAGCAACTCTGGAGTCAAGGGTGTGGAAAGAAAAATTAATTCCAACTGCTTGGAGACTTCACAGAAGTGGCAGCATTTAAAAACAGCCTTGAAAGATAATTAAGATTAATAGTCAGAAAAGGACATTCCAGGCAGAAAGAAGAACAAAAGTAAAATTGCAGAGGTAAAAAAGAGCATGGTGAGCTTGTATGAATGGAGGGACCACTGATATAACAGGGTAAATATAGCCCAAGAATATCTTTGAATATCTATAGATATACTAGAATAAGAGCAGCCCCAAAGCCTGTCCAACTCATCAAACGTGTTCTGGGAGAAACAAGGCAAAGGCCTTGTACTTACCAAGAAAATTTACTAAGTGCCAGGCACTGTCTAAAGCCCTTTGTATGTATTAGTTTATGCAATATCCTCACAACAACCTTATGAGGAAGATACTAAAATTAACCTCATATGACATATGAAGAGCTGAAGTTCAAGGAGGTCGTGTCATTTGCCCAAAGGCTATGCAACAATTTATGAAGGGTTAGATTTTTAAAGCAATATACAAAAATATTTAATATGGCTCTGGTTAACAAACAGCAAACTCAAGTCAGTTATCATCTCAGTCTACAAGGGTAGTCATATCCAGAAAAATCTCAATTAATTTCCAATTTATGACTATTAGAGGGTCTGAGCTGACCTTTGCTTAGTTTCTTGGAAAGAAAAAATTATATGTGTGAATGGGAATTCCCTGGTGGTTTGGTGGTTAGGACTGCATGCTTTCACTGACTAGGGTGCAGGTTCGATGCCTGAAAAGGAAACTAAGACTCCACAAGTCACGCAGTGCAGTCAAAAAGAGTAAATAAGATAGGAGTTCTAGAGAGTTGTTTAAGACTTAGAAAAGCAAGTTGGTTGTACTCTTCACTTCTTCTTTTTAAAATTTATTTAATTGGTCAATAATTACTTTACATTATTGTGATGATACCTTACCACCAATCAGAGTTCTTCAGAAGCTTCCATTTATGACAGAACTAACTGAAGAAACTAGCCAAATACTCCTACAATGGTTCACCTAAAGGTAAACCCCATAGGCAACAGTTGTGGACAGTGAAGGAAGGAAGGAGGAAAAACTTGTCATAGCCCATTGCATATATTTGGAAGGAATGAAATTGCATTTCTTTAAAATATATAATCTCTAAATTCAGACTGAGATGGGTGCCCCTGGTATCACTGACTTGGCATGCAAACCATGTTCACCCCATTTTCATCTTCCTAGTGTTTCCTCTGACTAAACAAAGGGCAAGAATGGTGCATTTTTGTGGACAAAAAAAGAATTTAGGCCAAACCTTTGTGCTTACACCACAGCTAATAATCACGATGAATGAACTCTTTTCGTTAATGTTCCTGTCCCGTATTGGCAAGTTAGTTTCCACAGGCTTATCTAAGGAGTGTCAGCAATTAGTATAACAGGTAGTTCAGAATCTCCAATGAATATCCTGAACTTTTCTAACCCCTAAGAAGGTGTTATAATGTAGATGGTCAAATGTCTCTTGCTAATAGTGTTACAGTTAGATTAAGTGACAACAAAGATGCTAAAAGTGGGCACTTGATTGGTGGCAGACATTGAAGATTGTCACCTAAGGCCTTATATTATAGTGACAAGAGCATTGAGTTTGTAGTTCAAAGACCTGAATTTGAACTTCAGTTTGCCACTTTACAGCTGTAGGTAAACTACTAATGTTTCTGACTATGCATTTCCCCATCTCAAAATGAAACTAATAAATAGGTACTTCATGGGACTCAGCAGAATGACATAGCTGAGAATTCCTTCAAGGCCAGACATTACAAGTTAAGAAGAAAAAGAAGATAAATATTCATGGAAGAAAAGGCACTGCTCCTCTATTCTCAGTTCTAGGCAGAATGAGATGTGGGAAATGGAAAGGAAAAAAGTATTGTTGAGTGCTTATTATATACTTCATACTCTCACATCTATTTTATCACTCCTCTCAATAAACTTGTAGGATTAGAATTATTCCCTGTTCACAAAATGAAGACACAGAAGCTCAAAAAAATTAAGCAATTTCCCTTAGAGTCACATATTTAGTAAGTGACAGAGCTGAGATTTAGACTCTTATTAGCTGTGCACCTAAGAAAGCATGAGAAGGGCTACTCAAAGCTCACCATCTCCTTTGGTCTCTTAAAACCATGCAGTCCAGCCACTCTCCCTAACCTTTGAGAAAAGGGGTTTCTCCCAGTACATTACAAGTTCCATGAGGTCAAGAACCATCTCTGTAATATCCACTTTTCTATAAAGTTGCTGATTTATTTTTCCTGTGATTGAGAGTTCTTTATATATTAGATTTCTCCCTTTGTATGTAATAAGAATTGCAAATGTCAATAGTTTAGCATTTGTCTTTTGACCTTCCTTCTAACATTTCATGTTTTTGTTCATTGTATGTGTCTTCTACCAAACTCCAGGAGGGCAGTGATTTTAACTTATTCACAGCTATAACTCTAGTGCTTTGCTTATAGTAAACGTTCAATAAATATTTGTTAATGAAAAATAATTATTAATGTTGTATAGGCCTGAAAATGAGGTGACATGTAAATACTGAGTGCCTTGACCATCCCTTGACCTTGGTTCCTAATGACCTGGGATCTTAATTAATCAAGATTAAAGATTCATTGAAGAAAGTCCTGGACACAGTGGCAGCAGAGCTGAGTTCCAGGCTCAACTATGCCATGGCTTATAGTATGAACTTAGGGAATTCCCTTCTTTGCTCTTGTTTATAAATTTGGCAGACTAGATTATCTTCAGGGCTTTCATGGTGGCTCAGTCAGTAAAGAATCTGCCTGCCATGCTGGAGACCTGGGTTTGATCCCTGGGTTGGGACGATCCCCTGGAGGAGGGCATGGCAACCCACTCTAGTATTCTTGCTTGGAGAATTCCCATGAACAGAGGAGCCTGGTGGGCTACAGTCCACAGGGTCACAAAAAGTCTGGCATGGCTGAGCAACTAAGCACAGATGGTTTTCAAGAACCCTCTTTTCTCATTTATGAATTTTTCAAATGCTCTGAGTGATAGAGATATCAAAGATAATACAATTGACCAGGACACTACACTCCCAGATTTCTTGCTCTAGTGAGAGAAATAGGCACTCACCAAACAATCTTACAATAAAAAATAAAGATTTATGTAGGATAAATATAGAGCCTTATAAGAGAAAATAATAGTAAATCTAATTTTGCATGAGTTTAGGTAAGTCTTCCTTCCAAACTGTCTAAAACTGAGATCTCGAGGATGACCTAGACTAAGTAAAGTTCTCTGGGTTTTGTTTATTTAATATATATGTGTGTATGTGTTCAGCTGTTCAGTCATATCTGACTCTTTGCAACCCTGTGGACTGTAGCCTGCCAGACTCCTCTGTCCAGGAGATTCTCCAGGCAAGAATACTGGAATGGAGTGCCATTTCCTCCACTAGGGGATCTTCCTGACCCAGGGATCAAACTGGCAGCTCTTGTGTCTACTGCATTGGCAGGAGGATTCTTTTACCACTGAGCCCCCTGGGAAGTCCTTGTTTAATATACACATATACATTAAAATTAATTATTTTGTGTATATATTGTATTCTTTACTATATGTATTTATTATATAATTTAAAATTTTATTATAAACAATATTTATATTAAACACAAACATATACACATAAATCCTAACCTAACATGTGAAATAAGTTTTCTAAACTGTAAAATGATACTATGAATGTGAAGGATGACATTTTTCATGTGGCTGGGGATTTCTCTAGACCTGTTTTGAGACTTTACTCTAAGACCCTTTGAGGCTGAACCTGAGGCTGAACCTGAGTCTCCCTGAGACTTGTAGGGGGATCTTCTCTTACTTTTAGTAGTGTAAAGCAAATGCCATCTGTCTGACAGGCAAAGACCTATTCAGAAGCCTAAGAGTCTCTAACTACTAGTTAGGCCCACTTCTCTGACCCACTGATGCTATCAGACATCTTGGAAAGCTGCCTGGTTTGACTCAGTGCTTGGTAAAGGAGGTAGGTTGAGGGGTGCTCTGTGGGCTCCTCTGGATAGTTTGACTCTATCCAAGACATCCTCAGCTCTTGTACATTGTGGCATGGATTCCCAGCATCCACAGGTTTTCTCATATTTTCATTATCTATTAAGTATAAATAGGGAGAAGAAAGGGGGAGCAACATCTGGAGACTCCAGCATTGTGTTGATAGGACTAGGGAAACAAAGGAAGTGGGGGAAGGGAGCTAACAGTTGGCTAATGGCTGTTATGTCTCAGGCGCTGTGCTGGATGCTTTTATGCACATCCTCTCAAGTAACCTTCACAATCATTCTAGAAGGTAGGAGTTGTTCTTCCTTTTCTACAAATGAGAAAAATGAAATTCAGAGTGCTCAAAATGATTCATGTCAAGTCATTCAGTAGCAGCTGAGCAATTCTCTTACTTTCTTCTATACCAAATGCCACTTGAAAGAGTCATTTTAGTAACTTCTGTAACTTCCACTGCCTCCAGGCTGGATAGTAACAATTTTTATTGCAAAGTATAGGGAGAATTATTTATAAATTTGGGGAGGGGATTGGAAATATAGAGTTTCTCTCACTTCTCTTGCCATGAGCTATGCTCCACTGGCAGGAAGTTGATCCTCTCATCTCATCTGAACCATGCCTGTTGTGGTTTAAGTCAACTTCCTCTCCCCTTATCCTACTTCTCCTCCAAATATGTGTCCCTGTGTTGCAAGCCTCCAACTTCTTATGCCATTTTGAACCTCCCACTTTTACTCCTAAGCCACACAAAGTGGTTTCTGAACTCAGGTTAAGGCCACTCTCACTTCACCTGCTTCCATTACTCCACTGGCTCTGCTTACACAAAGCTTACCAACCCAATGGCCTCTTCTCAGATGTCATTCTATTTGGTGTTTCATATGTTGATCACAGTCAACTTTTAAAAAATGCTCACCTCATCATTCTTCATTTTACACAAAGTTTAAGTAGTTTTTAAAAATTGTCTCATTTTTTATCTTCCTTATTCACCATAACTTAAGCTTTTTCTTTTCTGTCCCCATCTCTGCACTGACCCTGTTATCTGATGTCACCAAATTAGCATGAATTCTTTCTCAACAAAACCAAAAGCCTCCCTACCAGCTCCCATTCCCTTCATTGTCTCTGCAATTGATGATGCTGTCATCCATTCCTTTTTTCTCAAATTCCTGTGGTTTATAAGTTAACCTCCCTCTTCAAAATGAATTCTGTCATCAAAGTCACACAAGCATGGTTCAGATGAGATATAAAAATCAACTTTCTGCCAGAAGATCATAGCTTATGGCAGGAACTGTCCTCTTCATTTGTTTCCCTACTGCCTAACACAGCACCCAATCCAGAGTAGTATTCAATGAGAGTAGTTGAATTGGCGTGCCTACTTTTCTCTGATTTGTTTATCTTCCTGACCACTCTTTTTGGTTTTCTTTATGAATTCTTTTCTTTTCCTGCTCCTTATTACATGTTAACTGTTTTCTTGAGTGCTGTATCTTTCTCTGTGTGTATGTGCTTGTGTCTACAGCTTGTTCACTCTATATCCGCCCCCCACTTCCATATTCAGTTCAGTTCAGTTGCTCAGTCATGTCCGACTCTTTGTGACCCCATGAATCGCAGCACACCAGGCCTCCCTGTCCATCACCAACTCCCGGAGTTCACTCAGACTCACATCTGTAGATTCAATTGAATACTGAGCATATCCCCCTGAATGTCAAAGTCCTCATATCCCTGACCCTATACCTCAAACCTTTTAATAATCCTGAAGGGAATCCACATCCCTATGAAAGGGAATCCGAGATAGAGAGATCAGTCATCTTTGACTACAATTATAAATTTTTATTAATACTCATTAGAACACTTCTTTTCATCATGACATTTCATACCCCTGACTTTCTCTCATTATAGCCTGGAGTTCCCTCAAGGACAAGAGTCTCTTGGATAATTTCTATATCCTCAGTTTGAGGCACAAAATAAGTTACTATTTAGGAAATGTTACCTAGTAATGAGGTTAGCTCCCATAGTGCCTGTTTAAGGGGGAGGATAATCTTGTTCTTAATGATTAAGATGAAAATGAAAATATACATATGAATATGATGCTTATTTTCAGTCAATGATGTGTTTCTCTTTAAAGTTTGGAATTTATCGTCAGGATGGTCTTTTACTCTAGTGCTTAAAAAGGATCAGTGGCTCTCCATTGCCTGAAGCTGAAAGTTGAAAATTACTCAACCAGTTAGCCAGGACCCTTCACAACTTGTCCACAACCTATGTCTTCATCCTTATCCACCTATTCTGTATTCTAACTACAACATCACATCCCTTATACTCTAGTAGTACATCTCTGACCTGTCTATATGCCTCTCTATAGATGTGGAAAGTTTCCTGGCCCCCTCACATATATCCTGAAAGGTGGCCTTGTGTTTGTTCTTCAGGCTCAGCTCAATTATCATCTTTAGGAAACCACTCTTAGCTTCATAGACAAAGTGTCCTACACTACATATTTTTGTTCAGTCACTAAATCATGTCTGACTCTTTGCAACCCCATGAACTGCATTACACCAGCCTCTCCTGTCCTTCATTATCTCCCAGAGTTTGTCTGCTGCCTCTTCTCCTTTTGCCTTCAAACTTTCCCAGCATCAGGGTTTTTTCCAATGAGTAATCTCTTTGCATCTTGTGGCCATGGTATTGGAGCTTCAACCTCAGCATCAGTCCTTCCAAAGAATATTAATGGTTGTTTTCCTTTAGGATTGACTGGTTTGATCTTGCAGTTATTGCCTGATTACATTGCATTTAAGTTATCTGTTAACATACCTAGGATGAAATCAGGCAGGGACCTTGGTTTATTTGCTTTGGGATTCCCAGAACCTTAGGGTAAGTCTGCATGAAGCAGACTTTCTGTAAATTCTTGTTAAATCTGATTAAAATACCTATTGAAAGATCCTTTCCACACAGGTTCAGTTGCCAACTCCAATCCTACCCCAGTCAAAAATCTCTTCAGATAGCAGGGTTATCTCTTTTCATAGGCTCCACACCTAGCACACAGTAGGCTCTTAATGAAAGACCTAGAATCATATTCTGGCTCAAGGTGAAGATAAAATTGTACAGCTATTGGGTTTTCTTGCAAATCTCTACTTTCTTTCTATGAACATACTGATAGAAAATTTGAAAAGAAATGAACAAAGTTACAATCAGGGTTACATTTCTGTCACCTTAAGTAAGGAAGATAAGGAAATTAAAATCCAAAAGAAAAGGAAACCGTAGTGGAGAGGAGAAGGAAAAGATCTATCATATAAAGATAAAAGGAGAAAATCTATAAATAGATTTCTCTCTCTTGGCCACTTAATAGAAAAGTAACTAGGTTCAATTGACTCAATGATTACTTTTCTGAGATTTCACAGAACTCCTGATTCTTATTTACAGGGTAAGAGAGAGATTACAGAATGCAGACATAGACTGTAATAGGACAAGAGCCTATGTAGAACAAGGTTATGACCTAAACCTAGATCCTGGCTGTGTCATTGACCCACTTGGGCAAGATTCTTACCCTCTCTGGGCTCCATTTTCCTTATCTTCAAAATAAATAAATTGGTTTCTTGACATTATAGAATGAGGTAAAAATGCTCTGCAAGGATAAGGTCTTTCTTCTTGTTAGATTACACTCCACAGGCCTACAAGCCTCTGTGCTTGTTCAGTTTCAAGACGAAAGAAAGAGCCCAGAGTCAACGACAGAGACATTAATGGCTTAATAGATGAAGGATCTTACATGTCTGAAGTAAGGTGGTGGAGCAGCACCCCACCATATGGAGTGGAAGGTAGGCAGGTCAGAGTCTCAGGCTCACTCCTAGTGGGGAGGAGAGATGGCCAGTTATAGGGGGAATTTATGTCGGGTTCGCTCATCATTTACCAGGGAAACTAGAATAGGGGCACATCCCTCACTGCCCCTTTGATAAGAATAATCACTAGCTTGGACCTGGGGCAAGTATATAGGAAGGTCAATCATATGAGTAGGGTGTAGGTAAAGCAGGCAGTGGTCAAGCTGGGGATGTACAGAGAGCAAGAGAACAGCCACATACACTTCTCAAGCAGAGATCTCTCATCTTGGGGCACAAGGTTCAGTTTTGCCTGACCTCTAAACACCATTTTCGAGAAAACATCTGGAGTTGATCTGACTATAGTCTGTAACTATCTCATGCAAACCAAACTCACAGAGAATGGATGTATTAACAAGGGGTTTGTGTTTGCTTGTTTGTTATATTTTTTAATTCTAGAGCAAATATAATCCCCAAATAGCTGATTTTTTCCATCGTCAACAGGATTAACTCATCTGCAGAAATAACCCAGAGGGGTAAGTGGAAATTCTGTATGAACACTGGGGGAAAAAAAAAAAAAAAAACAGAATCAAGAGCTGAAAGTGGTCATTTTATCCATAGTAATGTCTAAGGGACAGAGAAAAGAAATGAGTAACCCTGATCCTCTTTTTAATATCCCATCAGACCTCTTAGGGCTTCCCTGATAGCTCAGTTTGTAAAGAATCCACCTGTAATGCAGGAGACCCCTGTTCAATTCCTGAGTTGGGAAGATTTGCTGGAAAAGGGATAGGCTAACCACTCCAGCAGTTTTTGGGCTTCTCTTGTAGCTCAGCTGGTAAAGAATCCACCTGCAATGAAGGAGACCTGGGTTTGATCCCAGGGTTGGGAAGATCCCATGGAGAAGGGAAAGGATACCCACTCTAGCATTCTGGTATGGAGAATTCCATGGACTGAATGGGGTCCATGGGGTCACAAAGTGTAGGACACGACTGAACAACTTTCACTTTTCAGACTTCTTAAGATTCCACCTTAGTTAGGTTTCTGATTTCTGTTAGGCACTGTTCTTTCCTACATGGATTAGTGAGGGCCTCTCTCCCCTTAAAGACTTTTCCATGTAATCTATTACATGCTGATTTTACTGTGATCTATTACATGCTGATTTTACTGGGCAAAATCTCAGAGGAGCAGAGATTTTCCCTTTGGGCAGAGGGAAAGAGGAAAAGGATCTCACTTTGCCCATATTCCTATGCACAAAGAGATACACCCTCTCCTATGATAGAAATTGGAGTGAGTTCAAGGGACTCTGGAAGAAATAATTTTCAGATGTACTTTATTTCTGTTGAGGTTATTGATTTGAGAAATTTGTAACCAAAGTGTTGCATTGTTATCAAGTTTGTTGCTCAGTCACTCAGTCATGTCTGACTCTTTTGCAATGCATGGACCCATGGACTGTAGCCTGGAAGTCTCCTGTATTTGTGGGATTTTCCAGGCAAGAATACTGGAGTGCATTGCCATTTCCTTCTTCAGGGGATCTTCCCGATCCAGGGAATGAACCTATGTCTCCTGCAAGTCTCCTGTATTGCAGGCAGATTCTTTACCACCAGGGAAGCCCATTGTTATTAAGATGAAATACTATTTCATGGGGAAAACCCTAGGCTTCATTGAAGTTATTCTCATGATGAGACAGAATTGGTGGACATACTAGTCAAAGAGAAGAAGTTATCCTCTCCTTCTTTCCCCTGCACTCCTCTACTTTTTTTTTATTTCTACTCATTCCTCTCCCATCTTCTCATCCTTTTTTCTTTTTCCTTTTTTCTTCTCTCTTCTCCTTTATCTTCTTCTATCCTCTCCCTCAAGCTGGGAGTTGGGACAGATATTAGGACCAGTGCTAATGTAAAATGGAGACTGAGGTTATAATTGGGTATTTGACTTCCAGACAGAAGAAGAGGGGGAGGGGGAGGGGTAGGAGGGAAGGAGGAGAAGAAGAAGGATGAGGGGGAGGAGGAGGAGGAGGCAAAAGCAGAGGAGGAGAAAGAAGAAAAGAGAGCTATAGAAAAGAAATGAAAATAGATTTGAAATTTTCATCAGATCTCTTTTCATGAAAGCATTAAGATTTTGGACTTAATACCTAACCTTCTTCCAATAAGTCTGCCGCAACCAGAATAAGTTTTATCTACACAAAACATTGAACTGCAGTTTTTTCTCTTCCTGGAAACATCTGACGCTACAAAAAGCTTTGCTATCATCCAAAGGTAAAACCATACTGTAAATGGGCTCACAGATGACTTCCTCCCTCTGCATCCAAGTTGGAGTTCCCCCATGCACATATTCTTCCTGGGCAGTGTCAAGAGTCTGAAGTGCCCTTTTAGATTTTAGTTTATATAAGACTGTCTCAGCCCAAGTTGATCAGACCTAGAGTTAAAGAATGATGTACTTATCCATCGGACAAGCTGAGGCAAAAGTGATCCATATCCACAGGCTTCACTTTCTAACAAAAAGATGGCATCATGGACTAGTTAATATCTCCAATCTTTAAGAGCCTTTAGAGGACAAATATCTTCACTTCCTTTTTATACAGATGAGAATACTGAGACTGAACAAAATTTTTTAAAAAATCATATGGGAAAGAGATTAGCTCCTGCCTGGCACATAATAGACACTTAGCAAATGCCAGTTCCTTTCTGTGCCACTTAAAAGGGATTCCTCGGGTTGCATCCAGTGTCATTCCTGCATATTATTTTGCCTCCAGATGGCTATTAACCCTAGTCAGATGGACTATATACACCTCTGGCTCTAAGGTCTTAACTTGAAATAGCCTCTTCATGGAATGTTCTCCCTTCCAATCCAAGCTAAAGTAACTGTTCTTATGCTTTTGCTCTCACACCTTAAAAATCCTACTGATTTCCTTCATAGTGTCTGCATGCATGCTAAATTGCTTCACTCCTGTCTGATTTTTTCTGACACTATGGACTGTAGCCTGCCTGGTTCCTCTTTCCATTTGATTCTCCAGGCAGGAATACTGGAGTGCCTTGCCATGCCCTTCTCCAGGAGATCTTCCCCACTCAGGGATCAAACTGGCATCTCCTGTCTCTCCTGCATTGACAGGAGTGTTCTTTACCACTAGAACCATTTAGAAAGCCCTTCCTTCACAGTTGTTGCTGTTGCTGTTGTTATTCAGTTGCTCATTCATGTCCAGCTCTTTGCAACACCATGGACTGCAGCATGCCAGCCTTCTCTCTCTACCACCATCTCCCTGAGTTTGCTCAAATTCATGTCCATTGAGTGGGTGATGCCATCCAACTATATCATCTTCTGTCATCCCCATCTTCTTATGCCTTCAATCTTTCCCAGCATCAGGGTGGGCTCTTCACATGAGGTGGAAAAAATATTGGAACTTCAGCTCCAGCATCAGTTCTTCCAATGAATATTTAGAGTTGATTGCCTTTCGGATTGACTAGTTTGAACTCTTGCTGTCCAAGAGACTCTTAAGACTCTTCATCAGCATCACAGTTTGAAGACACCAATTCTTCAGTGCTCAACTTTATTTATGGTCCAGCTCTTATATCCATATATGACTATTGGAAAAACCATAGTTTTGACTATATGGACCTTTGTAGGCAAAGTAATTTCTTTGCTTTTCAATACACTGTCTATGTTTGTCATAGCTTTTCTTCCAAGAAGCAAGTGTCTTTTAATTTCCTGATTGCAATCACCATCTGCAGTGATTTTGGATCCCCCAAAATAAAGTCTCTCACTGTTTTCATTGTTTCCCATCTATTTTCCACGAAGTGATGGGACTGGAAGCCATGATATTCGTTTTTTGAATGTTGAGTCTTAAGCCACCTTTTTCCACTCTCCTCTTTCACCTTCATCAAAAGGCTTTTTGGTTCCTCTTCACTTTCTACCATAAGGGTAGGGTCATCTGCATATCTGCGGTTATTGATATTTCTTCCAGCAATCTTGATTCCAGCCTGTGCTTCATCCAGCCCAACACTTTGCATGATGTACTCTGCATATAAGTTAAATAAGCAGGGTGACAATATACAGCCTTGACGTATCCCTTTCCAAATTTGGAACCAGTCCATTGTTTCATATCCAGCTCTAACTGTTGCTTCTTGACTTGAATATAGGTTTCACAGGAGGCAGGTGAGGTAGTCTGGGATTCCCACCTTTTGAAGAATTTTCAACTGTTTGTTGTGAACCACACAGTCAAAGGCTTTAGCATAGTCAATGAAGCAGAAGTAGATGTTTTTCTGGAATTCTCTTGCTTTTTCTATGATCCAACAGATGTTGGAAATTTGATCTCTGGTTTCCCTGTCTTTTGTAAATTCAGCTTGTGCATCTGAAATTTCTTGGTTCACACAGTGTTGAAGCCTAGCTTGGAGGATTTTAAGCATTACTTTGTTAGCATGTGAAATGAGTGCAATTGTGTGGTAGTTTGAACATTCTTTGGCATTGCCCTTCTTTGAGATTAAAATGAAAATTGACTTTTCCAGTCCTGTGGCCACTGTTTTCCAAATTTGCTGGCATATTGAGTGCAGCACTTTAACAGCATCATCTTTAGCATTTGAAATAGTTCAGCTGGATTTCAATTACCCCTACTAGCTTTGTTCATAGTAATGCTTCCTAAGGTCCCCTTGACTTCACACTCCAGTATGTCTGGCTCTAGGTGACTGATTTGGAATAATTTAATATTTGGTCAATTTACATGCTTACTGTTGATAACCTCCCTGGTTTGGGATACTGCATTTTGTGATTGTAAGCTCTGTGATAAAAAGGAAACTGTGTTTTATTCACTAATATATTAACTAGTGCTTAGTACCTGGCATATGGCGTGTGTGCTTAGTCACACAGTTGTGTCCAACTATTTGTGACCACATAGACTGCATGTTACCAGGCTCCTTTGTCCATGAGGATTCTCCAGGCAACAATACTGGAGTGGTTTGCCATACCCCTTTGCAGAGGATCTTCCCAACATAGGGATCAAACCCAGGTCTCTAGCATTGCAGGCAGATTCTTTACTGACTGAGCCACCAGGAAAGTCCTGGCATATGTCAGTCAGCTCAGTCACTCAGTTGTGCCCGACACTTTGTGACTCCATAGACTGAAGAACGTCAGGCTTCCCTGTCTATCACCAACTCCCGAAGCTTGCTCAAACTCATGTCCTTCGCATGAGTGATGCCATCCAACCATCTCGTCCTCTGTCGTTCCCTTCTCCTGCCTTCAATCTTTCCCAGCACCAGGGTCTTTTCAAATGAGTCCATTCTTCACATCAGGTGGCCAAAGTATTGGAGCTTCAGCTTCAGCACCAGTCTTTCCAATGAATATTCAGGACTGATTTCCTTTAGGATGGACTGGTTGGATCTCCTTGCAGTCCAAGGGACTCTCAAGAGTCTTCTCCAACACCACAGTTCAAAAGCATAAATTCTTTGGCGTTCAACTTTCTTTATGGTCCAACTCTCACATCCATACTTGACTACTGGAAAAATCATAGCTTTGACTAGACGGACCTTTGTCAGTTAAGTTATGTCTCTGCTTTTTAATATCCTGGTTGGTCATGCTACTGCTAAGTTTCTTCAGTCGTGTCCGACTCCTAGCAACCCCATGGACTGCAGTCTACCAGGCTCCTCCATCCATGGGATTTTCCAGGCAAGAGTACTGGACTGGGGTGGGATTGCCTTCTCCAAGGTTGGTCAAAGCTTTTCTTAAAGGAGCAAGCATCTTTTAATTTCATGACTGCAGTCACCTTCTTCAGTGATTTTGGAGCCCAAGAAAATAAAGTATGTCTCTGTTTCCATTGTTTCCCCGTCTATTTGCCATGAAGTGATGAGACTGGAAGCCATTATCTTAGTTTTTTGAATGTTGAACTTTAAGACAGCGTTTTCAGTCTCTTCTTTCACTTTAACCAAGAAGCTCTTTAGTTCCTCCTCACTTTCTGCTATAAGGGTGGTGTTGTCTGCATACCTGAGGTTATTGAAATTTCTCCCGGCAGTCTTGACTCCAGCTTGTGCTTTATCCTTCCCAGCATTTTACATAATGTACTCTGCATATAATAAGTTAAATAAGCAGGGTGACAATATACAGCCTTGATGTGCTCCTTTCCCAGTTTGGAACCAGTCCATTGCTCCATGTCCGGTTCTAACTGTTACTTCTTGACATGCATACATTTTTCTCAGGAAGCAGGTAAGGTGGTCTGGTATTCCCATCTCTTGAAGAATTTTCAACAGTTTGTTGTGATCCACACAGTCAAAGGCTTTAATGTAGTCAATGAAGAAGTAGATGTTTTTCTGGAATTCTCTTGCTTTTTCTATGATCCAGTATACGTTGGCAATTTGATCTCTGGTTCCTCTGCCTTTTCTGAGTCCAGCTTGAATATCTGGAAGTTCTTGGTTCACATACTTTTGAAGGCTAACTTGGAGGATTTTAAGCATTATCTTGCTAGTATGTGAAATGAGGGCAACTGTAAGAAAACTGACTATTTCCAGTCTTGTGGCCACTGCTGAGTTTTCCAAATTTCCTGGCATATTGAGTGAAGCACTTTAACAGCCTCATCTTTTAGGATTGGAAATAGCTCAACTGGAGTTCCATCACCTCCAGTAGCTTTGTTCATAGTGATACTTTCTAAGGCCCACTTGAATTCACACTCCAGGATGTCTGGCTCTAAGTATGTCATGGTTATCTGGGTATTTAAGATCTTTTTTGTATAGTTTTTCTGTTTATTCTTGCCACCCCTTCTTATAATCTTCTGCTTATGTTAGGTCCATATTATTTCTGCCCTTCATTGTGCCCATCATGGCATGAATTATTCTCTTGGTATCTCTAATTTTCTTGAGGAGATCTCTAGTCTTTCTCATCCTAATGTTTTCCTCTATTTCTTTGCACTGATCACTTAGGAGGGCTTCCTTATCTCTCCTTGCTCTTCTTTGAAACTCTGCATTCAGATGGATATATCTTTCCTTTTCTCCTTTGTCTTTCATTTCTCTTCTTTCCTCAGCTACTTGTAAAGCTTTCTCAGACAACGATTTTGTCATTTTGCATTTCTTCTTCTTGGGGATGGTTTTGATCACTGCTTCCTGCACAATGTTACAAATCTCTGTCCATAGTTCTTCAGGCACTCTATCATATTTAATCCCTTGGATGTATTTGTCACTTCCACTGTATAATTGTAAGGAATTTGATTTAGGTCATACCTAAATGGCCTAGTGATTTTCTCTACTTTCTTCAATTTATGTCTGAATTTGGCAATAAGGAGTTCATGATCTGAGCCACAGCCAGCTCCTTGTCGTTTTTGCTGACCATATAGAACTTCTCCATCTTTGTCTGCAAAGAATATAATCAATCTGATTTTGCTATTGACCATCTGGTGACATCCATGTATAGAGCCATCTCTTGTGTTGTTGGAAGAGGGTGTTTTCTGGCATATGGTAGGAGATATCAAATAATACTTGGTGAATAAATGGCTGTTGTCCCTGACACAACATAAGTCAAGATGAAAGAAGTTGACATTACTGGTGTTAGTGTTATGGTTATGCTGAATTGGAGATTTTGAAGGTAGGAAATTCCAAAGAGCTATTAAGTTGGATAGACAAAAGGCTCCAGCAAGAGCAGAGCTCAAGGTCTTGGATGGAGGAACCATTAGGTGAGTGTGCTTGCTTGCTAAGTCACTTCAGTCGTGTCTGACTCTGTGTGACCCCATAGATGGCAACCCACCAGGCTCCCCCATCCCTGGGATTCTCCAGGCAAGAACACTGGAGTGGGTTGCCATTTCCTTCTCCAATGCATGAAAGTGAAAAGTGAAAGGGAAGTCGCTCAGTTGTGTCTGACTCCTCGTGACCCCATGGACTGTAGCCCACCAGGCTCCTCCATCCATGGGATTTTCCAGGCAAGAGTACTGGAGTGGGGTGCCATCACCTTCTCCTAGGTGAGTGTAGTTTAGCAGTTTAATAGGGAAAGAGGCTACTTAATGGACCACTTCTCTGGTCCTCATTAATTCAATATGTATAAGCTATATTAGAGTATGTATAATATAATAAGTAATACAGTATATATAAACACCAATGGCAACATCCTCAAATGTAAAACAAAGGTCATAATCTTTGCCTTGCATACATTGCAGGACTTTTGTCAGATCTGATGTAATAATAGGTGTGAAAGAGGAAAGTAGGATGGGGTGGGAACTCAAAAGTGGGTGGCTTATCAGTCACCACCCCTAGTCCAGGCTTTGCCTGAGGTGGCCTCTGTAACTGCCTCCCCAGCGGTTACTCATTGCAGAGTCATTGTGAAAAGGAAGTCCCAGAAACAACAGTCTGGACTTCTAACCCATACCTCCTCAGTTGCTCAAGAATGGCAGTTGGCTTTTGCATCAGTCCCTCTGTACCATTCTTCCTCCACCCTAACCTCCCCAAAGCCTATGTGTGGCAATTTCCATGCTAATATTTCCCCACTACTGTGGCAATATTCTGGTTTCTCAGAGTTTTAAGGACCCTGGGTTGGGGGCCTCAGGAGATGGAGGTAGGAGGAATCAGGTTTTCTGAACCCCTCAGCATGACACCTGGTCTGTCAGGGAACATATCTGTCAGGCCATCCTGCTTTCTTCTCAACCTTTTGGAGTTTAGGTTAATCTGACAACTTGGATTGGTCTTCTTAGGGCCCAACACTTAGATCAGAGCAGATCCCATAACTGGTAAACAGGTTAAAAGCCTAAGTTTAGCTATTCCTAGTTCTACCTCACTTCCATATCACTATCTTAATCACAAAAATCATATTGATCATGTTGGAGGGTGGGAAAGCAGAGACACACATCCTTGGCAATGTCCTTTTCATATTTTTTTATTCACTAATTTAACAAACACATGAGTACTTACTCTGAGTCAGGTACCTGTCTAGTGAGAAAGATAGCCAAATAAACTGACTCAATTAGACCAAAGTGCTCATCACTACGATATATAGCATAGTTTTTACATGTAATATAATATGTATGAGCTATACTATAGTATATATGATATAATAAGTAATTTAGTATGTATAAACTACAATGGCAAAACATGAGTGATAAACTTTCTGAGGAGGGCAGAAGCAGTTTCACAGAAAATAATTTAAATGAGACTAGAAAGATAAATAAGATGATAGCAGGAAGTTTATAGATAGTGGTAGAAAGAAGGGCATCATAGGCATTCTAGAAAATCATCCTAAAATACATGTGCAGACATATATATAAAACAGGTAATTTGGAGTGATTAAAATTCTGTGTGGTTTTATGACAGAATTTATGTTGAGGAATGGCAGGAGATGAAACTGAATAGATGTGCAGTTCCACATCACTGGGGACCTAGAATGTTATGCTGAGTTTAGAATCTGCTCCCCAAATAATGGAAACTTATTGAAGGGAATACAAAAATTTATTTAGCAACTCTTTGAAGTATATTTTCTGAATGCAGATTCAAACAGTCTAACAAATGAACATGTAATTATGAGAGCAATAAGACCAGAGTTTTAGATCTTAAACTATGCTGGAAAATCTGAAATCTATGTCTACCACATTTATGATTATCACTGCCTAAAGATAGAATGTCCATTTGTGGATCAAAGGTCTATAAATATAGACCAAATTTTAATTTTGTATACTTATTTCCAGAAAGCCAAGAGCCCAAACTTTCTCAAAGGATCAAATATTAGCCAAAAAAGGGAAAAGAGTTCAGCAAGGAAAATAAGATTGTGCCAGCAAGAGAACAATGAGGGATTGCCAAGAAACCTTGAAATTCTAGGCCTGGAGTGAAATATTTGGAACCTGGGGTAATAGATACAGATATTAAATGACAATCAATATCTCGACTCCTCTCACCACACATCCTTCTTCTCAAGAATATCCTATTTATGTGTCACTTTATGTAGCTGTTCTCTATTTATTGAAAACTAAAAGGAGAACTAGATTCAGTCCAAGCTCTGAAAAACAGAGTATAATGTCAAGGGCTGAGTTGTGTCCTTCAAAAATTCATATGTTGAACTCACACCATCTCAGAATGTGATAATTGTATTTGCATATAAGGCTTTTAATGAGGCAATTAACTTAAAATTTGGTCATTAATATGGGCCCTAATACAACCTGACTGGTGTCCTTATAAGAAGAGGAAATTTAGACACTAAAAGAGACACCAGGAATGTGTACATGTGGAGTAAAGACCATGTGAGGACAGTGAGAAGGTAGCCACCTCTAAGCCAAGAGAGAGGCCTCAGGAAAAAACAAATCTGCTGACATCTTAAAGTTCTAGCTTTCTGAGTTGTAAGAAAAAAACTTTTTTTTTTTCAGTCACCCAGTCTGTGTTATTACGGCAACCCTAGAAAACTAATCTGCAGAGACTGATTTTATTTTATTTTTTGTGTCCACTGTCCACTGATGCCTTCCTCATGACATTATGAGTCCCTGGAAAAGGAAGTTCTTCTTAGTAGTCTGCCACTTCCTCTTTTAACCACTATGACCAGGTCACCTCATCAGCAGCATCACCCAAGCAATGAATCCAGTTTCCTGTATTTTCTACTTCAAGTCTGGTCAAGGTACCAAGCGATTTTGTCACTGGCATATTTTGTCCCCATCTGTGAGGTCCCCAGAAATAGTCAGATACAGGATAGTCATGGCAAGAGTAGCATAGGTTGGAGATACCATCAGCTTTTAGATAAAGCCAAATGGAAAGGTAGAAGATCCCTGCATTTTTAGTTAAGAGAGTTTCTGTGTTCAGCTCTGCTCATAACTAGTTATGTAACTCTTAAACACAACTTTTAATCTCTCTAAACCTTGGCTTTTTCATCAATAAACAGGTGGCAACATGTATCTTCCTGGACTCTTATAATGACTAAATGAAATGATATGTAAGAGCTGATTATTTTTAAATCTGGAGTAGTTGAATTTTGGACAGTCATCCTGAAGCTGTGCCATATCTCACAAAGATCACATCCTCCTTCCAACTCCACATCCTCTACTTGTTCATATAGAGGCCAGATTAGACCAAATTTGATTCTGTTTGGAAAATGAACCAAATATAATCAGCAAGAAACATATGAGCTTAGCCTTTTGCAGAAAGAATTGAGCCTAAAAAATAATTTGGACACAAACTACTGGTATGAAAGTAAACTGAACATGTCCCAAGTCTCAATCAAGAGAACAGGTTGTGTTCCAAGTCTAGTGATGAGGAAGATGCAGCAGAAATGGAATTTGGTATATAGAAAACCGTAACCTATTCAATTATGTGTAATTTGGCTGAAGTTTCTGTTGTGTTGTGACAACAGGGAGGAGGTTGAGGGGAATTGTCTCCATAGAGGCTAGAGAAAGAGGAGATAAAAACAAATGAATGTGTTGATGTGCTACTGGCACTATCCACTAAGGGCCACTGAGGAGACGTGGTTTAGAAACAGCATGTGTAATACAGCTTTGAGATTTCAGTGGACAGTGAGCTCAGTGTGCATCAATTGTGAAATGTGGTGGCCAAAAACTAAAGCTGCTTTGGCTGTATTTACAAAAATACAGTGTCCAGAACAAGGGAGGTGGCAGTCTTGTTCTACTTAACACTCCTCAGACCACTGAATGTTTTCCCTTATGGGCACCATGCTCTGAGAGGTACACTGACAAACTGAGACAGTTGAGGCCCCAATATTTCCCTGAAGTAGCTACTGGTTTAAACATTCCCCTGGAGCATCCCTAACCTCCAAGCTCACTATAGCCAAGCCCTGATCACAGACTAACTTCAAGCCATATCATATAACTTTCATCAGCCAGAGAGCCATAAGTCCTGGAGAATTTGAAGTCTTACATTCATCAGCTTCTTAAGCTTTTGGCTTTTAAAGGCATGAGTTAATTCAACTAAAGATCATTCTATTTTGTTATAAAACTTCATAAATAAGAACTATTTAGTCCACTGCCACCTACCATAACACAAACTGTTTTGTGTGTTAGGAAGACTTTCCTAGGTCCCAAGCCTAGATGGGTTTCTCAGTAAACCAAAAGGGTGGAAATGTGGGCACATAGGTCAGATAAAATGGACTACTTTTCCAAACTTTTTGGACTTGCTCATATAACTGTTAGGAGTATTTCTTGTTCAGGATTGTGGTTTTTCTCAGAGTTGATGGTGTCCCTCAAATGGATCATTGGAGTTTGATGGATCACACTCTGGGGCCACACTTAGTCCTCCATTCCATGTTTCTTGAGGCTGAAGGTGGTTTCTTACTGCAGAGCATACAGAAGAGGCAAGCATCCTTAAGCGTGATCTTACTGTCTTCTTGAAAGAATAAGTACAAAAAAGTCTGAGGTGTTCTTATTATTCTCTGTCCTTACACTGCCTGTTGATGTGATTAATGTTGTTCTTGTTTATATTGTTGCACTTGTTTTCATGGATCTGGATATTCTTGCTATTGCTCTGAGTTTTGATGTTGCTACTGTTATTGGTCTTGCTCATGTTGATAATGCTATAATGGAGTGCACAGTCCTACTGGATTCCCACAAGTAGGAATTCATAGTTTCCCTAGTTTCTTCAGAAAATACTTGATCTACCTATCATCTATTTCTGCTGGTTTTCCTAGAAGGATTTTGGTAGTGGACTTGTCCTGGGGATACAGAGGATAGTCTTTGCCTCATTTTTGACCAAAGATTAATAATTAAGTGCTAGATTATCTATTCAGCCAGGGCTTTTATCGGAGAAGGCAATGGCAACCCACTCCAGTGTTCTTGCCTGGAGAATCCCATGAACAGAGGAGCCTGGTGGGCTGCAGTCCATGGGGTCGCACAGAGTCAGACATAATTGACACGACTTAGCAGCAGCAGCAGTGCTTTTATAGTTAACTATATTTCAAAAAGCAATACTTTTCAAGCAGACTGAATAGCCTTTAGGGGATGAGAGATCCTTTCCAATTGGTCCTGGCTGCTTGAATGGGAGCACTACTACTCATCATTTCTCTATTGCAGCCTATCCAGTGGCCCACCAGCTTGGATTCCTCAATCCTTTTAGTCAAGGTACTTTTCTTTCATAGAACTTATAATTATTTGTAACTATTTATATAAAGGTCCATATAGTCAAGATATGATTTTTCCAGTAGTCATGTATGGACATGAGAGTTGGACCATAAAGAAGGCTGAGTGCCAAAGAACTGATACTTTTGAATTGTGATGGAGAAGACTTTTGAGAGTCCCTTGGAAAGCAAAGAAATCAAACCAGTCAATCCTAAAGGAAATCAACCCTAAATATTTATTGAAAGGACAGATGCTGAAGCTGAAGCTCCAATACTTTGGCCAACTGATGCTAAGAGCTGACTCATTGGAAAAGACCCTGATGCTGGGAAACATTGAAAGCAGGAGGAGAAGGGGACGACAGATGGATGGCATCACTGACTCAATGGACATGAATTTGAGCAAACTCTGGGAGATGGTGAAGGACAGGGAAGTCTGGCATGCTGCAGTCCATGGGGTTGCAAAGAGTCAGACAATGACTTAGGGAACAGCAACAATATATATATAGACAGAGCTTCCCTCATGGCTCAGATGGTAAAGAATCGGCCTGCAATGCAGGAGACCTGGGTTTGATCCCTGGGTTGTGAAGATCCCCTGGAGAAGGGAATGGCAACCCACTCCAGTATTCTTGCCTGGAGAATCCCCATGGACAGAGGAGCCTGGTGAACTACAGTCCATGGGATCTCAAAGAGTCAGACATGACTGAGTAACTAAGCACACAAGCACATCGACAGAGGAGCCTGGCAGACTATGATCCATGGGGTTGCAAAAAGTCGGACACAGCTGAAGCAACTTACCATGAGTGCATGTATGGTCATTTAATTAATATTTATCTATCCCATTTAACTAATCATAATTTTCATGGGGGCAGGAATTATCTCTTTTGTTGTTGCCGTTCAGTCACTAAGTCCTGTTCAACTCTTTGCAACTCCATGGACTACAGAAGACCAGGCTCCCATGTCCTCTTTTGTTCAACATTATATATTCTAGAGACTGAAAGATAACAGGCTCTCAAAAAGTAGCTGAAATAGTTGAAAAAAAGAATCAACAGATGCTAAGAAAAGTTCACTTGCCTCTTAACATTCAAAATGCTAACACATTAAGTATTTATTCAGTGGTGTTTTATATATAAACCTTAAATGTGATTTAAAAAAAGAGAAATCCAAATGGAAATATCAACAAAGGGTTTGAATAGATATTTCACAGAAAGGGAAAAACAAGTGTTTGTTAAATATATAGAATATATAGAAGATCTGCTGGGGCTGCTATGGCTTGGACCTGAGGATGGATGCCTCTCCAAGACTGTGACCTTGGTATCAAGATCAGTCTTGGCTGCACCCCATGAAGACCCATGATCAACAGGATGGTGCTGTTCTAGTTTGGGACACCAGGTCTGAGGACAAGATGGTAGAGTAGAAAAACCTGAGCTCACGTTATCTCACAAAAACATCAAAATCACAACTACCTGCAAAACAACCTTCAGCAAAAAATATTTGAACCTACCAAAAATGATATTCTTCTTTCAGAGACAAAGAAGAAGCCACAATGAGATGGTAGGAGAGGTTCATTTGTGAAACAGTCAAATCTTATACCCACCGGGTGGGTGACCCACAACCTGGAAAAGAACCTTATTGCAGAAGTTCTCCCACAGGAATTAGTTCTAAGCCCCACATCAGGCTTCCCAACCTGGGAGTCTGAAATCAAGAGGAAGGGCTTCCAGAGCATTTGGTTTTGAAGGTCAGTGAAGCTTGGTAGCAGGAATTCAACAGGACTGGGCAAGTAGAAACTCCACTCTCAGAGAGTGCACACAATGTCTCATGTGTACTGAAACCCAGGGGAAAAGTAGTGACTTCGTAAAATCCTTGGCCAGACCTACATGGTGAACTTGAAGGATTTCCTAGGGAGTAGGGATAGCTGTGGCTCACTGAAGGGACCAGGACACTGGTGGCAGAGATACTGGAGAGTACTTGCTGCCATGAGCTATCCTGGAGGCTGCCATTTTGATTCCTAGACCTGGTCCCACCCAATAGCCTATAGGTTCCAGTGCTGAGGGCTTCCCTGGTGGCTCATATAGTAAAGAATCTGCTTGCAATGCAGGAGACCTGATTCAATCCCTGTGTCAGGGAGATCCACTGGAGAAGGAAATGGCAACCCACTCCAGTATTCTTGCCTGAAGAATCTCATGTACAGAGAAACCTGGCAGGCTACAGTCCCTGGGGTCACAAAGAGTCAGGCATGACTGAGCAACTAACACTAGACATTAAGCTCCAGTGCTGGGGTGCTTCAGGCCAAACAATCAACAGGGCAGGGATATAGCCCCACTCATCATCAGACAGGCTACTTAAAGTTTTCCTGAGCCCACAGCTTTCTCTAAACACCACTTGACATGGCTCTTCCCACCAGAGGGAAAAGACCCAGTTACACTCACCAATGGGAAGGCACCAGTCCCTCCCAACCAGGAGGCCTGCACAAGCCTCTTAGACCAGTCTCATCCACTGGAGTGAAGACACCAGATGCAAGAGGAACTATTATCCTGAAGCTTGGGACTGAAAACTCAGAAAGTTAGACAAAATGAGACAGCAGAGGAATATGTTATGGATGAAGGAATAAGATAATACCCCAGAAGAATATCTAAGTGAAGTAGAGATAGGCAATCTACCTGAAAAAGAATTCAGAGTGATTATAATAAAGATGATTCAAGATCTTGGAAAAAGATGGATACACAGACTGAGAAGATATGAGAAATGTTTAACAAAGGGCTGCTGCTGCTGCTGCTAAGTCGCGTCAGTTGTGTCCAACTCTGTGTGACCCCATAGATGGCAGCCCAATGGACTCCTCCATCCATGGAATTCTCCAGGCAAGAGTACTGGAGTGGGGTGCCATTGCCTTCTCCGAACAAAGGGCTAGAAGACATAAGGAACAAACAAAGATAGTTGCAGAATACCATAACTAAAATGAAAAATATCCTAAAAGGAATGATAGCTAAAAAAATAAAATAAAAATAAATGAAGAACAAGCTGGAAGACAAAATGGAAGAAATCACTGCAGTGGAACAGAATTTTAAAAAAGAGTGTACACAGATGGTTAATTCATGCTGATGTATAACAGAAATCAAATCAATATTATAAAGCAATCATCAATCAATTAAAAATAAGTAATTTTTAAAAAAGAAAAAAATGTAAGAAATGATGATAGTTCAAGAGTCCTCTAGGACAACATTAAATACACCAACAAATATATGAAAAGATATTTCATATGATAACTTGAAATTGGGCAATTTTACTACTAATCAGGGAAATGCAAATTAAAACAATAATAAAATACTACTTCTAATCACCAAAAAATAAAGTTTGATAATTTCAAGTTTGGCAAACTTGTTGAAAATAATCTCATGCACTGCTAATGAGAATCTAAATTGGTTCAGTCATTTTGGAAGGGATTTTTCAACATACACTAAATGTTAAAATAGGCATCCAAATTATATAATTCACTTTAAAATAATCTAATATATATGGGGAAGTGGAGAATAAATGAAACAAGTTTGGCCATGTGTTAATTATTGAAGCTGAGGGCTATGCATCCCATGACATACTAATTACTCTCCTCATATCTATCCTAAAGGAACATTTGTACACATGTGCACAAGGAGTCTTGCCAAGCATATTTATTTCAGTGCTGTTTGTAACAGTGAAAGATTGAAAACAACTTAAACTTACATCAATAAGTGACATAGTTGAATAAACAATGGTGCATCTCTACTACATGATACCACACATCAGCTTAATGAAATGAGATGTGTTTAGATATTGAAGTCATGATTTTGAGTGAAAAAAGTAAATTGCAGACTAATATGTACAGTATGTCACAACTTATGTTGATAATAAACACCATGTATATCACCAAAATAATGTCTTACACATAAATCTTTAGAGAACCACCTGTAAGAAGATATACATACTATGATAATAGTGGTTATTTCTGAGGGGTGGGGGAGGGGACCAAGACTAAGATAAGATGGGACTGCTGATTAAATAAGATATTAATCTTACCTGTAAATTTTATATACTTACATTTTTGAAAGAACAATACATTAAAATATTATGTGAGTAGCTAAAAAAAATTTTTTTAAAGATCCCAAAATAAAAATAACCTGAAAAGTGGTTTGTGTTAAATTGTTAAGTGGAAAGACATGGTTACAAAACACATAATTGAATTATAAGGGTAAATATACACAGAGAAAAATGTCTGGAAGGATGTACACTGAAATGTTTACACAGTTATCTTTATGTGGTTGTGGCGGTGGTGGAAATTTAGATAGTTTTATTTTACATCTTCTGTGGATTTGCTTACCTGTATTTTTTCATTTGTCTATAATAAATATATAATATTTATATAATAAAAAATAAGCTGAAAAATAAATTATGATAGCCACTGAATTTGCCTTTATAAAGATGCAGGCTCCCTTAAAACAAAAGAAGTCAGTGATGTAAAAGAAAAGCCTAGATGGAAATCTTTAGGTAGAAGGGCCTCGATCTCTGCCACTCAGAAGTCCAGTCAAAAAACACTGAAACACTGAGCAGTTTATTCTGTGTCAGGTCTATTGCAGGGCCATGGGATTGGGAGTGGGAGTGGAAGGACTAAAACCAAATTCCTGCTCTAAGGTTGAATTGAGACTCCTTCACTTTACTTCCCACTGCTACTGCTTTGCACATGACCCCTCTCCTCCAACTCCCACCATTATAGAACATATCAACACAGAACTTTTGCTTCCAATACAGACACTTCAGGTTCTAATTTCCTTCTGAACACCAACAAAGGAGAACAATTCTTCTAAATAGCGAAACCCATCTTTCAATAGGCTATCCTAACCTTGACTGCATTCCTTCTCTTCTAGCTCCTTGTCCCCCTAGCTGAAAGTACCATTTATTTTCCTTATCTCCCATTGGTGTTCTTCTATCCCCACTCCCAAGGAAACATACACATACAAACCTTCTTTTTTGCAAAACACTTTTTCTTTGTTATTATAAAAGTAAAACATGTTCAGAATAGAAAACTTTAAAAGTGTGGAGAATTAAATATATGCAGAGGAAAAAAATCCACAATTTTAGAATCAAGAAGTAAACACAGCTAACTTTTTAACGACATTTTTTACCTTTTTCCTGTGTGTGTGCAATGGTTGATTTTCTTAATTGGGATTATAAGCTTCATAACTGTGTTTTGTCTTCTTTTATTCACTTAACACCAAAAAAGTGACATTTTCCCATCTTACTAAATATTCTTTAAAGTCATGACTTTTAATGGTTAAATAGCATCTCTTATAGCTATATCATACTTATTTAGACATTCCCTGGAACATTTAACGTGGCCCATTATAAACATTCATCTCTATAGATATCTAGATATAGATATCTATATATCAATTTATAAATCTATCAAGTACTTATTCAAGCATGAATTTCAGTAAATCCATAAATGTGTGTAAGTAGGAAAAATAACTTTATTTTTTATAACTGAATTTCTATCTCCAGTCCCCAGTCTGCTGAATTGGCAAAAATATAACCTCTGCAGCAATGAATATTCTGGTACATACATCTTTGTCAGATTACTTCCTTATGATAGAATCCTAGAAGTGAAAATATAGAGTCAAAGGACATGAACCTCATATTTAAGGATCCTCATCTCTATATAGATATAGCTGTAAATATGTATATAGATGTAAATATAGATGTATATGACCTCGCTGGTTTCTTCTCTGGTGGCTCAGAGAGTAAAGAATCTGCCTGTAATGCAGGAGACCTGGGTTCGATCCCTGGGTTGGGAAGATCCCCTGGAGAAGGGAATGGTAATCCACTTCAGTATTCTTACCTGGAGAATTCCATGGACAGAGGATCCTGGTGAACTACAGTCCATGGGGTTGCAGAGTCAGACATGACTGAGTGACTAACACGCATATAGATATATATAGTATATATTCTTATATATAAAGGTATAGGTAGCTAATTGACTATAAAACACTTTTGTTAAAAACCCAAGCCCTTTTACTGATTTCACATTAAAGAGATTACCCTAAGATTCCCTACCTATCTTTGTCCTAATTTATAATAAGGCACTGACTAAGTCTGTAGACCTTTTGGTAGAAAAGGGCACAAAGCTCTGGCACTATACAGAAAATTCAACTCTGCCCTGCTTTGGATATTTCTAATCAAAGATTGATCCTTGGTGAGACCCTCCTCCATGGGAAGTGCTCTGGCATGTAACAATGATTTTGTATGGAAGTCTTAAGGATTATCTCATCCTGTAAGTGGGAAATTATTCTCAGGGCTGTTGTGAAAGTTATATGAAAAGGGTATGTGACATTTCCCAGTTCAGTACTTGGCACATAGTATGTACTCAATACCGTAGCTCAATCTGTTCCAGTGAATTTTAGGTTCTTGCCCTGTCACAGAAATAACTTAGAGACCAGACAGTGAAGTCAAGAAAGTAAAGTGAGGATTTATTTAAGCAAAAATATGCTCTCAGAGGGAGAACAGGCAGACAGAGAGTAGCTGCCCTGGGTTTCTTTGGTAGGCTGATTGTGTGAGCCTGTGTATATGCTCAGTCACTGAGTTGTTTCCAGCTCTTTGTGCCCCATGGACTGTAGCCCACCAGGCTTCCCTGTGTTGGTGCACAATTGGTAGGTACTTCTTATCTGCAAGGCTAATTTTATTGTAATGAGAGTATAATGAACAACAGATTACATTCTGACACAGGAGATTCCTGACTTTCTTCTAGGACACTTATCACCCAAAATGTATGGTTTCTTGTCAATATGGAGGTTCCTACTTCTGTCTGCCCATGGATCCCTGTTGTTTACAAGATGCATGGTTTCTTGCTACCTGTCCCCTGACGCCCTTTCTCTGCTCATATCTAGCTACCTGCCTACTGTAACAGATTTGCTAATATTCTGATAAACATGAGATGATTACCTGATAAGGCAATTGATTATTTAATTGACCATTGATTCAATTTTTTTTTTAGTGGGGATTTTTTTTAATTTATTTATTTTAATTAGAGGCTAATTACTTTACAATATTGGATTTGCCATACATCAACATGAATCCACCACGGGTGTACACGTGTTCCCAATCCTGAACCCCCCTCCCACCTCACTCCCCATACCATCCCTCTGGGTCATCCCAGTGCACCAGCCCCAAGCATCATGTATCATGCATCAAACCTGGACTGGTGATTCGTTTCTTATATGATATTATACATGTTTCAATGCCATTCTCCCAATTCATCCCCCGCCTCCACCTCCCACAGAGTCCAAAAGACTGCTCTATACATTTGTGTCTGTTTTGCTGTCTCGCATACAGGGTTATCATTACCATCTTTCTAAATTCCATATTTATGTGTTAGTATACTGTATTGGTGTTTTTCCTTCTGGCTTGCTTCACTCTGTATAATAGGCTCCAGTTTCATCCACCTCATTAGAACTGATTCAAATGTATCCTTTTTAATGGCTGAGTAATACTCCACTGTGTATATGTACCACAGCTTTCTTATCCATTCATCTGCTGATGGACATCTAGATTTCTTCCATATCCTGGCTATTATAAACAGTGCGGCAATGAACATTGGGTACACGTGTCTCTTTCAATTCTGGTTTCCTCAGTGTGTATGCCCAACAGTGGGATTGCTGGGTCGTATGGCAGTTCTATTTCCAGTTTTTTAAGGAATCTCCACACTGTTCTCCATAGTGGCTGTACTAGTTTTCATTCCCACCAACCGTGTAAGAGGGTTCCCTTTTCTCCACATCCTCTCCAGCATTTATTGCTTGTAGAATTTGCAGTTCAGTTCAGTCGCTAAGTCGTGTCCAACTCTTTGTGACCCCATGAATAGCAGCATGCCAGGCCTCCCTGTCCATCACCAACTCCCAGAGTTCACTCAGACTCACATCCATCGAGTCAGCGATGCCATCCAGCCATCTCAACCTCTGTCGTCCCCTTCTCCTCCTGCCCCCAATCCCTCCCAGCGTCAGAGTCTTTTCCAATAAGTCAACTCTTTGCATGATGTGGCCAAAGTACTGTAGACTTTTGGATCACAGCCGTTCTGACTGGCATGAAATGGTACCTCATTGTGGTTTAGATTTGCATTTCTCTGATAATGAGTGATGTTGAGCATCTTTTCGTGTGTTTGTTAGCCATCTGTATGTCTTCTTTGGAGAAATGTCTATTTAGTTCTTTGGCCCATTTTTTGATTGAGTCGTTTATTTTTTTGGAATTGAGCTGCAGGAGTTGTTTGTATATTTTTGAGATTAGTTGTTTGTCAGTTGCTTCATTTGCTATTATTTTCTCCCATTCTGAAGGTTGTCTTTTCACCTTGCTTATAGTTTCTTTTGTTGTACAGAACCTTTAATTTTAATTAGATCCCATTTGTTTATTTTTGCTTTTATTTCCATTACTCTGGGAGGTGGGTCATAGAGGATCCTGCTGTGATTTATGTCAGAGAGTGTTTTGCCTATGTTCTCCTCTAAGAGTTTTATAGTTTCTGATCTTATGTTTAGATCTTTAATCCATTTTGAGTTTATTTTTGTGTATGCTGTTAGAAAGTGTTCCAGTTTCATTCTTTTACAAGTGGTTGACCAGTTTTCCCAGCACCACTTGTTAAAGAGATTGTCTTTTCTCCATTGTATATTCTTGCCTCCTTCGTCAAAGATAAGGTGTCCATAGGTGCGTGGATTTATCTCTGGGCTTTCTACTTTGCTCCATTGATTGATATTTCTGTCTTTGTGCCAGTACCATACTGTCTTAATGACTGTGGCTTTGTAGTAGAGCCTGAAGTCAGGCAGGTTGATTCCTCCAGTTCCATTCTTCTTTCTCAAGATTACTTTGGTTATTCTAGGTTTTTTGTGTTTCCATACAAATTGCGAAATTATTTGTTCTAGCTCTGTGAAGAATACCGTTGGTAGCTTGATAAGGATTGCATTGAATCTATAGATTCCTTTGGGAAGTATATTCATTTTCACTATATTGATTCTTCCGATCCATGAACATGGTATATTTCTCCATCTATTAGTGTCCTCTTTGATTTCTTTCACCAGTGTTTTATAGTTATATATATATATATATATATATATATATATATATATATATATATCTTTAGTTTCTTTAGGTAGATATATTCCTAAGTATTTTATTCTTTTTGTTGCAATGGTGAATGGAATTGTTTCCTTAATTTCTCTTTCTATTTTCTCATATTAGTGTATAGGAATGCAAGGGATTTCTGTGTTTTGATTTTATATACTGCAACTTTATTATATTCATTGATTAGCTCTGGTAATTTTCTGGTGGAGCCTTTAGGATTTTCTATGTAGAGGATCATGTCATCTGCAAACAGTGAGAGTTTTACTTCTTCTTTTCCAATTTGGATTCCTTTTATTTCTTTTTCTGCTCTGATTGCTGTGGCCAAAACTTCCAAAACTATGTTGAATAGTAGTGGTGAAAGTGGGCACCCTTGTTTTGTTCCTGACTTTAGGGGAAATGCTTTCAATTTTTCACCCTTGAGGATAATGTTTGCTGTGAGTTTGTCATATATAGCTTTTATTATGTTGAGGTATGTTCCTTCTATTCCTGCTTTCTGGAGAGTTTTTATCATAAATGGATGTTGAATTTTGTCAAAGGCTTTCTCTGCATCTATTGAGATCATCATATGTCTTTTATTTTTCAATTTGTTGATGTGGTGTATTACATTGATTGATTTGTGGATACTGAAGAATCCTTGCATCCCTGGGATAAAGCCCACTTGGTCATGGTGTATGACCTTATTAATGTGTTGTTGGATTCTGATTGCTAGACTTTTGTTAAGGATTTTTGCATCTATGTTCATCAGTGATATTGGCCTGTAGTTTTCTTTTTTTGTGGCATCTTTGTCAGGTTTTGGTATTAGGATGATGGTGGCCGCATAGAATGAGTTTGGAAGTTTACCTTCCTCTGCAACTTTCTGAAAAAGTTTGAGTAGGATAGGTGTTAGCTCTTCTCTAAATTTTTCTTAGAATTCAGCTGTGAAGCTGTCTGGACCTGGGCTTTTGTTTGCTGGAAGATTTCTGATTACAGTTTAAATTTCCATGCTTGTGATGGGTCTGTTGAGATTTTCTATTTCTTCCTGGTTCAGTTTTGGAAAGTTGTACTTTTCTAAGAATTTGTCCATTTCTTCCATGTTGTCCATTTTATTGGCATATAATTGCTGATAGTAGTCTCTTATGATCCTTTGTATTTCTGTGTTGTCTGTTGTGATCTCTCCATTTTCATTTCTAATTTTTTTTTTCATTTCTAATTTTATTGATCTGACTTTCTCCTTTTGTTTCTTGATGAGTCTGGCTAATGGTTTGTCAATTTTATTTATCCTTTCAAAGAACCAGCTTTTGGCTTTGTTGATTTTTGTTTCACCAGCTAAAGTCTACCTTGTGGGCTGACATCATTCATTCCAGATTCAAGTAATTTTACCTGTTGTCAAACAGGTATTTGCTTAGATTTGGAAAAACAGTTCACTAGAATGTATATCTAAGTGTTGTGCTAAAACTATGTGACTACCACCAGAGAAGTGTATCTGCTCTTGATAAAAGTTAAGATAGAATTGAAAAGATATCTATCTCTGAATTCTAAATGACCAGTTAAAAGACATTCTAAGATTCCATGCTAACTGCAATCATGTTTTTCAGTATCCTGGAATGCTTTCTGGAGAACACAGGACTTCAAATTAATCCTCCAAATACTCGCATAGGTGCAATGAAATGAAAAGAGGATGGTGTTAGTAGCGGGGGGAGCAGCTTAAACCAAGATATTGCCAACATTAAAAAAACATATAATGTGAGAATTGCGAGTTAAGTTTTATTTGAGGCAAAATGAGGACTTCAGCCTGGGAGATAGTACCTCAGATAGCTCTGACAAACTTCTCCAAAGAGGTAGGCGGAAAGGTCAGTACATGTGTGATTTTGGTGAAAAGGGAATACATGCAAACAAGCACATATTTTTCCAGAAGGTTTCTACTAGTCTCATGAAACTTTATTAATCCCAAGGAACAGTGTCACCATGAAGAATTTTAGTGCTTTTCTAGATATGAGGAGATACAATAACCTGGCTCATAAACTCAGCTCCTGAAAATATCTAACTAGCTAAAGACCCATCCATTCTGAAGGAGATCAGCCCTGGAATTTCTTTGGAAGGAATGATGCTAAAGCTGAAACTCCAGTACTTTGGCCACCTCATGCAAAGGGTAAACTCTTTGGAAAAGACTCTGATACTGGGAGGGATTGGGGGCAGGAGGAAAAGGGGACAACAGAGGATGAGATGGCTGGATGGCATCACCGACTCGATGGACGTGAGTCTGAGTGAACTCCGGGAGTTGGTGATGGACAGGAAGGCCTGGCATGCTGTGATTCATGAGGTCGCAAAGAGTCGGACATGACTGAGCAACTGAACTGAGCTGAAAGACCCATCCTGACAGTTTACTGGAGCACAGAGTACCTCATTTGATCTCCTGTGGCCTCAGCCTGCAATGGCTTGGAGAGGTGCTTGGGTTGCCAGCCAGAGATTGGGCTGGGTTGCAGCCATGAAAGCACCACATCCTAGCCACTAGACCAGGGGTCAGTGACAAAGGCCCTGGCCCTTTGGCTTTGCAGAAAAGAATTTCCACTATAATAGAAAGTAGTGAAGATAGTAAAGTACTTAATAAGAGGAAAAAAAGTACAGTACATGTGGATAAGCACATGGGTGAATTCAGTGAGAGAAAGTCACTGAGTTGTGCCCTTGCAGCAGTTTCAATTACTTCTATGGAGCATATCTTCTTTGTTTCATTTGGCCAATCATTTTGATTTGCCTGAGTCACAGTCCATATTTGGTATATCTCAGTGTTAACTAAAAAATATAGTCACAACCTGAAATTAGAGAGTTATTTTATTTGTTGGGAATGTTTAGGACTCTGAGCCCAGAAAACTGCTCCAAAGAGGAAGGAGAGGGAGTCAAGTTAGTTTGTAACAGAGGGGGCAGGCAGTCTGAACATCAAAGATCGAGTATCAAGTTAAGGAAAGTAGCATTCTATGTATAGGAAGATACAAGTCTGGGCTCACTAAATTCATTCTTGTCATATGCACCTCAGCTATCTGGGGCCAAACCTGTTTCCTTGTTCACCCTGCTTCTTGCATCACCCCAGCTCCTCAGCAATCACCATGAGGTGGTAGTGGTGGCAGCATTTGCTGGATCACAATTTTGGGAGCCCTAATTCACATTTGGAGACCAGAAATCGCTGATGGCTATGACATTTCTTATTTATTAATATGGCAGGAGATATTTTCATTTCACATCAGGACCTCTCATCTGTGTGCATGCATCTCTTAGCCAGGGTGGATTTTACTGAAAAGGCATCTGGGTAGAACATCCTTTGACATAATTCCCCTTTGGCTTCCAAAGAGCCTTTCTGTGTATGTGTGGTCAAGGAGGTCTCCTGATGTCAAGAACAAGAAATATGTGGTCTGAGCAGGGCCTAGCCTCCTCTCATAATTATCCTGCTATTCAGAGTTTTGGTCCATAAGGAATGAATCTCCAATTGCTTTACTGGGGGGTGGGGGGCCTTCTGTTTCCTGCCTCAATTTCTGTTCTCCATGCTGAACTCCTTTCAGGGGTATTGAATGTCAGGAGCTTCATCAGCACGTGAGTTAATCCTTATAGAAGTTGAGGGCAAGTGCCCATTGCCAGTGTCAATTTGTACTTGACAAGATAAAGGTTAACCTGGGATAACATACTGGGACAAGGGGTGAAAGCAAGAGGTAAGAGGCCCCAAATGCTGAAATTAAAAGCAAGATAGCATGGATAGTACTTTAGTATACAGCCTCTATCTACTAACTGAATGCAAATCTTGCATTTTTAAAAATTTGACTTTTGGAAAAATAACCTTAGTATTTTGTAAGTATTTATAAGAAATGTATAAATGTTTATAGCTTGGTACCACCTGAGGATATGTGGGAGTCTCAGCAGAGAGGGGAGATCTCTCTTAGAGACAGAAACACACATAAAGTGATAGAGATGCAAGACACAAAAAGAAAGAACATTTAGAGAATAACAGTAGCAGATCCCTAAGTCTATGCCTAAGGTCAAGAAATACAAACAGAAAAAGTCAGTTATCAAAGAGAAGCATCTAAAAGCAGAAGAATGCCTTAAGGTCATTGAACAAGGAACACTTCCAAACACATTCTATGATATCACCATCACCCTGAAACCAAAACCAGACAAAGACAACAGAAAAAAGAAAACTACAGGCTAATATCACTGATGAACCTAGATGAAAAAATCCTCAAAAAATGTTAGCAAATAGAACTCAGCAACACATCAAAAAGCTCATACACCATGATCAAGTTGAGTTTATACCAGGAATGCAAAGATTCTTAAATATATATAAATCAAACAATGGGATACACCATATTAACAAATTGAAAGATAAAAATCATATGATCATCTCAATAGATGCAGAAAAAGCCTTTGACAAAATTCAGCACCTATTTATGAGTAAAACTTCAAAAATGGGCATAGAAGGAACCTACCTCAACATACTAAAGGCCATGTATGAGAAGCCCACAGAAAACATTATTCTCAATGGTGAAAAAATTGAAAGCGTGCCCCCTAAGATCAGGAACAAGACAAGGGTGTCCACTTTCATCACTGTTAATCAATATAGTTCTGAAAGTCCTAGCTACACCAATCAGAGAAGAAATAAATAAATAAAAAGAATCCATATCAGAAAAGAAGAAGTAAAGCTCTCACTATTTTCAGCTGACATGGTATTATACATAGAAAACTCTAAAGATGCTATCAGAAAATTATTAGAGCTAATCAGTGAATTTAGCAGAGTTGTAGGATAGAAAACCAATACACAGAAATCAACTGCATTTCTATATATTAACAATGAAAAATGACAAAGAGAAATTAAGGAATGAATCCCATTCACCATTACAACAAAAAGAATTAAATATCTAGGAATAAACTTACCTAAGGAGACAAAAGAACTGTACAGATAAAATCATAAGACACTAATGAAAGAAATCACAGATGACGTAAACAGATGGAGAGATATTCAGTGTTCCTTGGTAGGAAGAATCAATATTTTGAAAATGACTCTGCTACCAAAGGCAATCTACAGATTCAATGTGATCCCTGAAAATTACCAATGGCATTTTTCACAGAATTAGAAAAAATATTTCACAATTCATATGGAAACACAAAAGATCTTGAATAGTCAAATCAATCTTGAGAAAGAAGAATGAAGCTGGAAGAATCAACCTTCCTGATTCAGATTATACTACAAAGCCACAGACATCAAGAGTGTATAGCACTGGCACAAAAACAGAAATATAGATCAATGGAACAAGATAGAAAGCCCAGAAATAAACCCATGTGCCTATGGGTGCCTTATTGTTGACAAAGGAGGCAACAATATACAATGGGGCAAAGACAGATTCTTCAATAAATGGTGCTGGGAAAACTGGACAGCTACATGTAAAAGAATGAAATTGGAACATTTCCTAATATCATACACAAAGATAAGCTCAAAATGCATTAAAGACCTAAATGTAAGATGAGAAACTATAAAACTCTTAGAGGAAAACATAGGCAGAACACTCGATGAGATAAATCAAAGCAAAATCCTTTATGACCCACCGCCTAGAGTAATGGAAATAAAAACAAAAGTAAACAAGTGGGACCTGATTAAACTTAAAAGCTTTTTCACAGCAAGGAAGGTAAAAGGTAAAAAGCCCTTTTACCTTTTATAAAAAAAGGTAAAAAGCCCTCAGAATGGGAGAAAATAATAGCAAATGAAACAACTGACAAAGGATTAAATTCCAAAATACACAAGCAGCTCATACAATTGAATGCCAGAAAGAAAGAAAAAAAAAAAAACCCAATCAACAAGCAGTAAAAAGACCTAAACAGACATTTATCTAAAGAACACATACAGATGGCTAACAAACACATGAAAAGATGCTAATCATTGCTCATTATTTAAAAATGCAAATCCAGAGGGATGGTACGGGGAGGGAGGAGGGAGGAGGGTTCAGGATGGGGAGCACGTGTATACCTGTGGCGGATTCATGTTGATATATGGTAAAACCAATACAATATTGTAAAGTTAAAAAATAAAATTAAATTAGGTCCCATTTGTTTATTTTTGCTTTTATTTCCGATATTCTGGGAGGTGGGTCATAGAGGATCCTGCTGTGATGTATGTCAGAGAGTGTTTTGCCTATGTTCTTCTCTAGGAGTTTTATAGTTTCTGGTCTTATGTTTAGATCTTTAATCCATTTTGAGTTTATTTTTGTGTATGGTGTTAGAAAGTGTTCTAGTTTCATTCTTTTACAAGTGGTTGACCAGTTTTCCCAGCACCACTTGTTAAAGAGATTGTCTTTTCTCCATTGTATATTCTTGCCTCCTTTGTCAAAGATAAGGTGTCCATACGTGTGTGGATTTATCTCTGGGCTTTCTATTTTGTTCCATTGATCTATATTTCTGTCTTTGTGCCAGTACCATACTGTCTTGATAACTGTGGCTTTGTAGTAGAGCCTGAAGTCAGGTAGGTTGATTCCTCCAGTTCTATTCTTCTTTCTCAAGATCGCTTTGGCTATTCGAGGTTTTTTGTATTTCCATACAAATTGTGAAATTATTTGTTCTAGCTCTGTGAAGAATACTGTTGGTAGCTTGATAGGGATTGCATTGAATCTATAGATTGCTTTGGGTAGTATACTCATTTTCACTATATTGATTCTTCCAATCCGTGAACATGGTATATTTCTCCATCTATTAGTGTCCTCTTTGATTTCTTTCACCAGAGTTTTATAGTTTTCTATATATAGGTCTTTAGTTTCTTTACGGAGATATATTCCTAAGTATTTTATTCTTTTTGTTGCAATGGTGAATGGAATTGTTTCCTTAATTTCTCTTTCTGTTTTCTCATTATTAGTGTATAGGAATGCAAGGGATTTCTGTGTGTTGATTTTATATCCTGCAACTTTACTATAGTCATTGATTAGTTCTAGTAATTTTCTGGTGGAGTCTTTAGGGTTTTCTATGTAGAGGATCATGTCATCTGCAAATAGTGAGACTTTTACTTCTTCTTTTCCAATTTGGATTCCTTTTATTTCTTTTTCTGCTCTGACTGCTGTGGCCAAAACTTCCAAAACTATGTTGAATAGTAATGGTGAAAGTGGGCACCCTTGTCTTGTTCCTGACTTTAGGGGAAATGCTTTCAGTTTTTCACCATTGAGGATAATGTTTGCTGTGGGTTTGTCATATATAGCTTTTATTATGTTGAGGTATGTTCCTTCTATTCCTGCTTTCTGGAGAGTTCTTAAAAGCTTCTGCACATCAAAGGAAACTATCAGCAAGGTGAAAAGACAGCCTTCAGAATGGGAGAAAATAATAGCAAATGAAGCAACTGACAAACAACTAATCTCAAAAACATACAAGCAACTCCTCCAGCTCAACTCCAGAAAAATAAATGACCCAATCAAAAAATGGGCCAAAGAACTAAATAGACATTTTTCCAAAGAAGACATACAGATGGCTAACAAACACATGAAAAGATGCTCAACATCACTCATTATCAGAGAAATGCAAATCAAGACCACTACGAGGTACCATTTCACACCAGTCAGAATGGCTGCGATCCAAAAGTCTACAAATAATAAATGCTGGAGAGGGTGTGGAGAAAAGGGAACCCTCTTACACTGTTGGTGGGAATGCAAACTAGTACAGCCACTATGGAGAACAGTGTGGAGATTCCTTTAAAAACTGGAAATAGAACTGCCTTATGATCCAGCAATCCCACTGCTGGGCATACACACTGAGGAAACCAGAAGGGAAAGAGACACGTGTACCCCAATGTTCATCGCAGCACTGTTTATAATAGCCAGGACATGGAAGCAACCTAGATGTCCATCAGCAGATGAATGGATAAGAAAGCTGTGGTACATATACACAATGGAGTATTACTCAGCCATTAAAAAGAATACATTTGAATCAGTTCTAATGAGGTGGATGAAACTGGAGCCTATTATACAGAGTGAAGTAAGCCAGAAGGAAAAACACCAATACAGTATACTAACGCAGATATATGGAATTTAGAAAGATGATAACAATAACCCTTTGTACGAGAAAGCAAAAGTGACCCTGATGTATGGAACAGTCTTATGGACTCTGTGGGAGAGGGAGAGGATGGGAAGATTTGGGACAATGGCATTGAAACATGTAAAATATCATGTATGAAACGAGATGCCAGTCCAGGTTCAATGCACGATACTGGATGCTTGGGGCTAGTGCACTGGGACGACCCAGAGGGATGGTATGGGGAGGGAGGAGGGAGGAGGGTTCAGGATGGGGAGCACATGTATACCTGTGATGGATTCATTTTGATATTTGGCAAAACTAATACAATTATGTAAAGTTTAAAAATAAAATAAAATTAAAAAAAATAAATTACCTTAAGGCATGGGGAAAAAAATTAAATTAAATTAAATTAAATTAAATTTAAAAAATTTAAAAAATGCAAATCAGGGGGCGGACCTAAGATGGCAGAGGAATAGGACGGGGAGACCACTTTCTCCCCCACAAATTCATGGAAAGAACATTTGAGTGCTGAGCAAATTCCACAATACAACTTCTGAACCCTGGCAGAGAATACCAAGCACCCAGAAAGGCAACCCATTCTCTTCAAAAGGAGGAAGGACAAAATATGAAAGATAAAAAGAGAGACAAAAGAGTTAGGGACAGAGACCTGGTCTGGGGAGGGAGTCATGAAAGAGGAGAAGTTTCCAAACACCAGGAAACCCTCTCACCGGCAGGTTTGTGGAGAGTTTTGGAATCTCCAAGGGCAACATAACCGGGAGGAAAAAACAAACAAACAAACAAACCCACAGATTACACGCCTAGCCGAAACTCTCAGCGGAGAGGTAGCCCAGACGCTGGAGTCTGCCAGCAGTGAGCTGAATGGGGGCTGAACAGGGAGGTCTAGGCTGCATACTTAGGGTGGGGACCAGGCCTGAATGCCCTGAGAACAATCTGAGGGAGCTAAGGTGAGATAGCAACCCAAACTGCGATAGCCAGAGGAAAAAAGAAAAAAAAGAGAGAGAGAACTTTCCCACAACAGCCTGGCCTGCTCACAGAACAAAGGATTGAGCGAACACCAGAGGAGAGCTAGCCGAATGCAGATGAGCCCCTTCCCCCACTGGAGGCAGAGAGGCAGGCAGGCTGCAGCCAGAGCCAGAAGGTGAGAGGCAATCTTGGCCCCAGAGATGGCATCCTCCACCAAACTGTGAGTAGGCTCCCAGTTACTAACCAGTCTTCCTGGGATCCTGGACAGTTGACATCCACCAGGATGGTGGCAATCAGAGATCAGCCCTCCAAAGGAGACACACGGCATACCTGAGACAGTGCTCTTGTGGTGCACCCAGGAAACCAAGTGCCTGGGACTGGGGAGGTGATAAGATGCACCACCAAATTGGGAGTGTGCTCGCCAAGCACCTGGTCGCCTGAGCTGCTTGGACCTTGGAAGGGCACAAAAAGCAGGCCCAACCGAGTCTGTGCCTTTGTGGGGTACCTGAGAACCTGAACCTGAGTGGCTTAGGACTGGGAAGTGCACCCAACCCAGGGCCCACTTTAGACAGTTCCGCTGCAGAACAGTCTGAAGCCTGGGCAGTGTAGACTGGGAAAGCACACATACTGAGAGTGTGGGGCAAACCCAGTGTGGCCGAGACACTGCGAGAACTCCCCACACATGCCAGTGATATTTGTTTGCAGTGTTTCTCCCTCCCCACAGTACAACTAAACAAGTTAGCCTAAATAAGTGACCACCTTCGCCCCCTTGTGTCAGGGCGGAAATTAGACACTGAAGAGACTTGGAAACAGAGGAAGTCAAAATAAACAAAGAAGAGGGAACTGCTCTGGAAGTGACAGGTGCAACAGATTAAAACCCTGCAGTTAGCACTGACTATACTAGAAGGGGCCTATAGACCTTGAGAAGAAGTATAAGCTGGAACAAGGAACTATCTGAAACTAAACTGGCACCACACTGCCCTCAACAGCTCCAGAGAAATTCTAAGATATATTTTACTATTATCATTTTTTAATTTTTAAATTCCTTATTACTCCTTTAATTTTCATTTTTATAACCTACTATTACCTTGCAAAAAAAGACCCTATTTTTAAAGCAAATTTCACATATATATTTTTTATAATTTTGTGATTGATTTTGTTTTGTATTTTTAATATAGTATTTTTGAGAGTCTAACCTCTAATCTAGATTTTTAATCTTTGCTTTTTGTTTTTTGTTATCAATTTTGCACCTTTAAGAATCCAATCTTTAGTATCCATTTTTACGTAGGAGTGTGATTACTAGCTTGATTGCTCTCTCCCCCTGTTGACTCTCCTTTTTCTCTCCCAGGTCACCTCTATCTCCTCCATCCCCCTTCTCTTCTCTACACAACTCTGTGAATCTCTTTGGGTGTTCTGGGCTGTGGAGAACACTTAGGGAACTGATTACTGGCTAGATCTGTTTCTCTCCTTTGAACTCCCCCTCTTCTCCTCCTGGTCACCTCTATTTCCTTCCTCCCTCTTTTCTTCTCTATGTAGCTCCGTGAACCTCTCTGAGTGTTCCAGATGGTGGAGAGCATATAAAGAATTGATTATTGGCTAGATTGCTCTCTCCCTGCTTGATTCCCTGTCTTCTCCTCCTGGTGACCTTGATCTCCCTCCTCCCTCTTCTCTTCCCCATGTAACTCTGTGAACCTTTCTGGGTGTCCCGCACTGTAGAGAATCTTTTTGCCATTAACCTAGATGTTTTATCATAGGTGCTGTATGGATGGAGAAGTCTTAAGGCTACTGTAAAAATAAGACTGAAATCCAGAGGCAAGAGGCTTAAATCCCAAACTTGAGAACTCCAGAATACTCCTGACTCCAGGTAACATTAATTGATGAGAGCTCATCCAAAAGGCTCCATAGCTACACTGAAACCAAGCTCCACTTAAGAACCAACAAGTTTCAGAGCAAGACATATCGAGCTAATTCTCCAACAATGCCGGAACATAAACCTGAGCATTAAAGTACAGGCAGCCAAAAGTCACATCAAACCCATGGACACCTCAAAACCCACTACTGGACACTTCACTGCACTCCAGAGAAGAGATCCAGCTCCTCCCACCAGAATGTCAATGTAAGCTTCCCTAACCAGGAAACCTTGACAAGCCACTCGTCCAACCCCACCCACAGGGAGCAACCTCCACAATAAATAGGAACCACAAAGAACCAGCATACAGAAAGGCCACCAAAACACAGCAATATAAACAAGATGAAAAGGCAGAGAAATATTCATCAGGTAAAGGAACATGATAACTGCCTACCAAACCAAACAAAAGAGGAGGAGATAGGGAGTTTACCTGAAAGAGAATTCAAAATAATGATAGTAAAAATGATCCAAAATCTTGAAAGCAAAATGGAGTTACAGATAAATAGTCTGGTGACAAGGATTGAGAAGATGCAAGAAGTGTTTAACAAGGATCTAGAAGAAATAAAAAAGAGTCAATCAATAATAAATAATACAATAACTGAGATCAAAAAAAAAAAAAAAAACTCTGGACAGAACCAAGAGTAGAATAACTGAGGCAGAAGATAGGATAAGTGAGGTGGAACATAGAATGGTAGAAATAAATGAAGCAGAGAGGAAAAAAGAAAAAAGAATTTTAAAAAATGAGGACAACATCAGAGACCTCTGAGACAATGTCAAACATCCCAAAATTCAAACCATAGGAGTCTCAGAAGAAGAAGACAAAAAGAAAGGCCATGAGAAAATACTTGAGGACATAATAGTTGACAACTTCCCTAAAATGAAGAAGGAAATAGCCACCCAAGTCCAAGAAACTTAGAGAGTCCCAAACAGGATAAACCCAAGGCAAAATACCTCAAGATACATATTAATCAAATTAACGAATATCAAACACAGAGCAAATATTAAAAGCAGCAAAGGAAAAGCAACAAATAACACAAGGGGATTCCCATAAGGATAACAGCTGATCTTTCAATAGAAACTCTTCAGGCCAGAAAGGAATGGCAGGACATACTTAAAGTGATGAAAGAGAAAAACCTACAACCCAGATTACTGTACCCAGCAAGGATCTTATTCAAATATGAAGGAGAAATCAAAAGCTTTACAGACAAGCAAAAGTTGAGAGAATTCAGCACCACCAAACCAGCTCTTCAACAAGTACTGAAGGATCTTCTCTAGACAGGAAATACAAAAAAGGTTTAAAAACTCGAACCCAGAACAACAAAGTAAATGGCAACGGGATCATACTTATCGATAATTACCTTAAATGTAAATGGGTTGATGCCCCAGCCAAAAGATAAAGACTGGCTGAATGGATACAAAAACAAGACCCCTGTATATGTTATCTACAAGAGAACCACCTCAAAACAGGGGACACATACAGACTGAAAATGAAGGGCTGGAAAAAGATATTTTACACAAATGGAGACCAAAAGAAAGCAGAAGTAGCAATGCTCATATCAGATAAAATAGACTTTGAAATAAAGTTTGTGAAAAGAGACAAAGAAGGACACTACATAACGATCAAAGGATCAATCCAAGAAGAAGATATAACAATTATAGATATATATGCACCCAACTTAGGAGCACCTCAATATGTAAGGCAAATGCTAACAAGTATAAAAGGGGAAATTATCAGTAACACAAAAATAGTGGAGGACTTTAATACCCCACTCACACCTATGGATAGATCAACTAAACAGAAAATTAGCAAGGAAACACAAACTTTAAATGATACAATGGACCATTTAGATCTAATTGATATCTATAGGACATTTCACCCCAAAACAATGAATTTCATCTTTTTCTAAAGTTCACATGGAAACTTCTCCAGGATAGATCACATCCTGGGCCACAAATCTAGCCTTGGTAAATTAAAAAAGCATTGAAGTCATTCCAAGCATCTTTTCTGATCACATTTCGGTCAGATTAGATGTCAATTACAGGAAAAACTATTAAAAATACAAACATATGGAGGCTAAAGAACATGCTTCTGAATAACCAACAAACCACAAAAGTCAAAAAAGAAACCAAAATATGCATAGAAATGAATGAAAATGAAAACACAACACAAAATCTATGGGGTGGAGTAAAAGCAGTGCTAAAGGGAAGGTTCAAAGCAATACAAGCTTACCTCAAGAAACAAGAGAAAAGTCAAAGAAATAACCTAACTTTACATGTAAAGCAACTAGAAAAGGAAGAAATTAAGCACCCCAGGTTTAGTAGAAGGAAAGAAATCATAAAAATTAGGGCAGAAATAAACAAAGGAGACCATAGCAAAAATCAACAAAGCTAAAAGCTAGTTCTTTGAGAAGATAAATAAAATAGAAAAAACATTAGCCAGACTCCTCAAGAAACAAAGGGAGAAGAATCAAGTCAACAAAATTAGAAATGAATATGGAGTAATGGCATTGAAACATGTAAAATATCATGTATGAAACGAGATGCCAGTCCAGGTTCAATGCACGATACTGGATGCTTGGGGCTGGTGCACTGGGACAACCCAGAGGGATGGTATGGGGAGGGAGGAGGGAGGAGGGTTCAGGATGGGGAACACTTGTATACCTGTGGTGGATAAAAATATTTAGAAAAAAAAATAAAAAATAAAAAAGTGAAAAAAAAATAAAAAATAAAAATCCAAATTCAAAAACTAAAAGAAGGGGAGTTTAAGTATAGCTGTCCCCATCAAATCTTGCAACATGCTCTTTTCGTAATAAATATTTGCTCTTTTCGTAATAAATATTCTAAATACTGATCTGGCTGGAACTACTGCAATGCTTCGTCATTGGTGCCTGGAGCAATTAAATGCAAAACCATTAGTTAAATGGAAGGACCTCCTCACAGGACAATGGAAGGGTCCTGACCCATTATTAACTAGCGGTCGAGGATGTGCTTGTATTTTTCCACAGGATGCACATTTTCCAATTTACATCCAGGACAGGCTGATTTGCCATGTTGCAGTCTCCCAGACATCAAGTTCCCCCATTGCTTCGATCACAAAAGAGGAGCCCGCCTGAAGGGGAGGCAAGATAAACATCGAGATCCCGGAGAGACCGACGAAGCTGCTGCAGTGCGAACTCCAACCAGAAAATAATTCTACTTATTCTGTTTTGGCTTGTCTACCCTCTCCTTATGTTTTTCTCTTTACCAATGATTCTGGAAAACTTAATGTACATGTGACTTTTCACTGGTGGACCCAATGCAGTGACTTGTGAACAATGCATGCTCTCATCTTGTTTAAACCCTCAATATAATGTTTGCTCCTTTGTAGTGTTACAATGTCCACCTTATCTTATGATGTAACCACTTATTGATATAACTATAGTCTTGCTGTATTACAAAGACTTCAGGATTTAATGCGATCGTGACGATTTGTGGGCTTACTTATTTTAGGAATATCAGCTTTAATAGCAGCAATTGCTTCTGTTACTGTGGCAGCAATATCATTGACTCAACAAGTGCATACTGCCCAATATGTTGATACCATGTCTAAAAATGTTTCTTTAACTCTAGCAACACAGAAAGTTATAGATAGAAAATTGGAGATGAGAGTAGATGCCTTAGAAGAGGCAATAATGCATATTGGGACTGAGTTACAGGCTTTAAAAGTGAAAATGGCTCTGTCTTGCCACGCTGATTACCGGTGGATATGCGTGACATCTTTAAAGGTAAACGAGACAGATTATGAATGGGAAAAAATCAAAAAACATATATCAGGTGTTTGCAACAGCTCTGACATTGGCCTGGACTTAGGGAAAGTTCATAATCAAATACAGACCCTGGAACACTCTCGACTGGATTTTACCGCCACTGGAGCAGCTAATGACTTATTTCACACCTTCTCTAACTTTACTTCTGGAAAAAACATTCTGTCTAATATCTTTAGTTCTAATTTTGCTTCTCATAATCATTCTTCCTTGTATTGTCAGGATTCTTCAGCAGAACATTCAAAAGCTCGCGACTGAGCTGCATCTGGCTGTTTTAAGAAATAAAAAAGGGGGAGATGCGGGGAGCGAGCTCCGCCCCTGGCAAAGGTCATGAGGAAGGAGGCTTGGCATACGCAAAGGTGGGATCAAGCCTCAGGAGTCTCCCTGGAAATTCTCGAGCAATCTACCCCCAAAACCAGAGTCTGCCTACTTTCTGCTTTGTGCTTTCACCTACACCTCTGACTTTACGGGGGGCTGTCCCCCACTACCTCTCTGAAAAAAGGGTTAGCTTACAGCTCCAGTTAATAATTCCTGGGTGTGACAGTGTTTCAACCTACAAACTCCCTTGGAAGTCCTCTAGCCTGCCTGAATAGGTTTTTCCGGCCACATGTGATTGCTCAGAGCCTCCAAATTGTGAGAGGCATGAGATGTTCTAAACTGTCTAAATACAGATTCCTTTGAGCAGTTAAAAGATTGATTAGAAATTGTATTGGTGAAGGGTTTTTCACTTGTTGGGCCAATGTTTGCTGCTAAGTCTCCATATCCCTTACCTGCTGTGTCCCTGGCAGTGTATTGATTAATATAATTGGTGTAAATATTAGCTTTAATGTTTGTAACCTGGGACCCTTGAGTTAATTCTTTTTCTTGTTATAGCCCACCACACCTTTGCTCTGTAGGAATGCAACTTTATCTAATGCTTTTTGGAGGCTGGCGCCTGACTTTAGAATAATCACCTTTAGAGAAAAAGGCCTCCGGGCCAGAAGATGATGCAAATCACCTAAACTTTTGCATATGATAAGTTTGCAGGAAGAAAGCCTGGCTTACTGCATGACTCTACCCCTTCCCCCATTATCCTCTATGCATAACTTAAGGTATAAAAACTACTTTGGAAAATAAAGTGCGGGCCTTGTTCACCGAAACTTGGTCTCACCATGTCGTTCTTTCTCTTACCTTCTGGCTGAATTATTCAGCCTCTTCTCTCCACTGAATTTCCTCACTGAGCTATCCTCATTCTATTACTCTTTATATCCTTAATTAACATTTAATTAAGCAATTGTTTCCTGATCCTCGCCGACGCCGTCCCCGCTTCGAATTCCCTGGATCCACTGGGGCTGGACCCCGGCAAGAAATCCTTTGCATTCCTATACACTAACAATAAGAAAACAGAAAGCAGAATTCAGGAAACAATTCCATTCACCATTGCGGTACATGGAATAAAATACTTAGGAATAAATCTACTTAAAGAAACAAAAGACCTATATAAAGAAAACTATAGAACAGTGATAAAAGAAATCAAAGATGACACAAATAGATGGAGATATATACCATGTTCATGGAGTGGAAGAATCAATATAGTGAAAATGAGTATACCTCCCAAAGCAATCCATAGATTCAATGCAATCCCTATCAAGATACCAACTGTATTTTTCAGAGAACTAGAATATATAACTTCACAATTTGTATGGAAATACAAAAAACTTTGAATAGCAAAAGCAATCTTGAAAAAGAAGAATGGAACTGGAAGAATCAACCTGCCTGACTTCAGACTATACTACAAAGCTATAATCATCAAGACAGTATGGTACTGGCACAAAGACCAAAAAAAAAAATAGATCAATGGAACAAAATAGAAATCCCAGAATTAAATCCACACACCTATGGACACCTTATCTTTGACAAAGAAAGCAAGAATATACAATGGAGAAAAAATCATCTCTTTAACAACTGGTGCTGGGAAAAGTGGTCAGCCACCTGTAAAAGAATGAAACTAGAACACTTTCTAACACCATACACAAAAATAAACTCAAAATGGATTAAAGATCTAAATGTCAGACCAGAAATGATAAAACTGCTAGAGGAAAACAGACAAAACACTCCTGACATAAACCACAGCAGGATCCTCTATGACCCACCTCCCAGAGTAATGGAAATAAAAGCAAAAATAAACAAATTGGACCTAATTAAAGTTAAAAGCTTCTGCACAACGAAGGAAACTATAAGCAAGGTGAAAAGATAGGCTTCAGAATGGGAGTAAATAATAGCAAATGAATCAACTGACAAGGAATTAATCTCTAAAATATACAAGCAACTCCTGCAGCTCAATTCCAGAAAAATAAACGACCCAATCAAAAAATGGGCCAAAGAACTAACCAGACATTTCTGCAAAGAAGATATACATATAGCTAACAAGCATATGAAAAGATGCTCAACATCATTCATTATCAGAGAAATGCAAATCAAACCCACAATGAGGTACCATCTCATGCCAGTCAGAATGGCTGGTATCAAAAAGTCTACAAACAATAAATGCTGGAGAGGGTGTGGATAAAAGGGAACCCTCGTACACTGTTGGTGGAAATGCAAACTAGTGCAGCCACTATGGAGAACAGTGTGGAGATTACTTAAAAAACTGGAAATAGAACTGCCATATGACACAGCAATACCACTGCTGGGCATACACACCAAGGAAAACAGAATTGAAAGGGACACATATACCCCAATGTTCATCACAGTGCTGTTTACAATAGACAGGAGATGGAAGCAACCTAGATGTCCATCGACACAGGAATGGATAAGTAAGCGGTGGTACATATACACGACGGAATATTACTCAGCCATTAAATAGAATGCATTTGAATCAGTTCTAATGAGGTGGATGAAACTGGAGCCTATTTTACAGAGTGAAGTAAGTCAGAAAGAAAAACACAAATACAGTATATTAACACATATATATGGAAATTAGAATGATAGTAATGATGACCTTATATGTGAGACAGCACAGATGTAAAGAACAGACTTTTGGGTTGTGCGAGAAGGCGAGGGTGGGATGATTTGAGAGAATAGCATTGAAACATGTGTATTACCATATGTAAATTATATGACCAGTGCAAGTTCCATGTGTGAAGCAAAGCACTCAAAGCCAGTGCTCTGGGACAACCCAGAAGGATAGAGTGGGGAGGGAGGTGGAGGGGGGAGGTTCAGGATGGAGAATCACAAATACACCTATGGCTGATTCATGTCGATGTATGGAAAAAAACATCAAATATTGTAAATTAATAATTGTCCAATTAATATAAATTAATTTTAAGAAAGCATTATAAAGCAATTATCCTCCAATTAAATATAAGTTTAAAAAGAAAAAAGATAACCTCAATGAGTGAAAAAAAAGAAAGAAAGAAAGCCATTAGACTGCAGTAGTTTGAGTGACTTAGGAATCTGTGTAAACAGACCAAAGCCTAAGCCTGTAAGGATATCCTCAAGGATAACAAACTGAAACCTAAGGACAATACATCGCAAATAGTCACGTAATGCAACTGCTTAAACTATAGCGAAGTTATGTTTTTCTTTACTTATGCCTGCCTCTTCTCTATAAAAGTCTTTCCTTTAGTTCCTGTTGGTGGAGCACTCTTAACCATTTTCAGTCCAGTCCTGCCTAATTCCAACTAAGTTTTGCTCAAATAAACTCAAAGTTTGTAATATGCCTCAGTTTATCTTTTAATACTTCCATGCTTCAAAACGGAGAAGGCAGTGGCACCCCACTCCAGTATTCTTGCCTGGAAAATCCCATGGACGGAGGAGCCTGGTAGGCTGCAGTCCATGGGGTCGCTAAGAATCGGACATGACTGAGCAACTTCACTTTCACTTTTCACTTTCCTGCATTGGAGAAGGAAATGGCAGCCGACTCCAGTGTTCTTGCCTGGAGAATCCCAGGGACGGGGGAGCCTGGTGGGCTGCCGTCTATGGGGTCACACAGAGTTGGACACGACTGAAGTGACTTAGCATAGCATGCTTCAAAAACTCCAATTCTTCCCATTGTGATTAATGTAAACTCTGAACTTCTCACCTATGATAATATGTTTCTTGCCTACCTCTCCAGTTTTGTTTTCTATGACACTCTCCTTCATACACTTTGCTATAATAACAATGTCCTTTTTACATCTCTTGAAAATTTTAAACTTGCTTCTGTCCCAGTGCCTTTGCAGGCAATTTCTTCTACCTGAAGTGCTTTTTGCTCAGAATTTTGCATGGTTGGCAACTTTGCTCCATTCAGGTCTCAGCTCAAATATTATCTCTTGTGGTAGTTATTCTCCAAACATGATTCCCCAAGGAATACACTCCTTCATTATTCTTATTCTTGTATATCTCATCTCTTTAAATCTGGGATGGTCCTATACCTTCCTTGCAACTAGTAGAATGCGACAGAAGTGATGCTACGTAACTTGTGAGGCTGTATCAGAATATTTATAACAAGTGTATGGGACAGTGCTTTGCAGAGTAGTTCCTCAGTATCTGTTTAACTAATGAGTTGTCACACTGGCCTATTGGAATGCTTATTTTAGGTGAAGCTAACCACTATGTTAAGATGGCTGATAACCCTAAGATCACCATGCTATGAAGAGGCCCATGCTAGTCATGTGGAGAAGTCACAGAAAAAGAGAGAGACCTGTGATGCCAGTGTGTCTAGCCATCCTATTTTGAGTCATTTTAGTTTATCTATGGCCCCAGATTAAATACCATCCATGCAAGTAAAGAAGCCATCCTGGACATTTTACTTTCTTCATAATATATATCACCATTGAAACTACTCTTGTTTACTAATCATTTTTCATTTCTATTGTATATCTTGTCCTACTAGTATGTAACATCTATGAGAACAAAATATTTGTATACTATTAAATTCCCAGCAACTAAATCATGCATCTCAGACTTTTTTGTGTGTACAAATCACCTGGTGATCTTTAAATTTGGATTCTGATTCAGAAGGTCTGAAATGGGGCCTAAAATTTCAGAATTTCTAAAAAGCTCTTAGGTGGTACAGATACTGCTGGTCTACAGACCATGCATTGAATATCATGACAATAGAGAGCTCTAGGTAGAAGTCAATGAATGGGATCCACCTGAAAGAATTTGTTCCCTTCTGTGTGAACCTCTGGCTTTCTAGTTTCTCTTGAAAAATCAGAAGGTTTAGAATCCCTTGGCTAACATTTCCACCTTGCAATAGTCGACTGGAGCTGGGTGCAGCTGCTCTCTTTTAGGGACATAGAACCTACCTTGTAGCTCCTGCTTAGCCCCAGCAGACATCTGAATGGTGACTTCTACTTTTCAGGGCTCTCTGACCTTCATTTTTATTCTAACTCTACAATTCCAGGAGATCAAAATCAAAAATGTCTTCTCCTTCAAACAGATTTTTTCTCTAGAAATGATAATATTTGTATATTGCATAATATGTGTATATTTCAGGAATGTGGTCTATCTAGAGTAGTGCTTCTCAAACTTTAATGTCCATTGATATTTTTGTAAAAATAAATATTCTGATTAGGTGGTGAGATTGGTGTTCCATGATGTCAATAACATCAATATGAACCACACTTTGAGGAGCAAGGGCTGGAGCAATTCCTACCACAGAAAAGGACCTCAATATTTGTTGGACCAGTTAAGGTGTTTCATATAATGACCCTATTACAATAACATTGCCTCAGTTTTATAGACAAGGTAACTAAGATTCACAAAATTGAGTGACACATCAAAGGTCATACAGTTAGTATGTAACAGAGTCTACACTCAAATTGATCCATCTGATAGTAAAGCCGACTTCTAATTTTCTAAAATCTCACCTGGATAACCTTTGGACGGCTTTATAATTGGGTATAGTATGATTTTTATAGACAGCATGTGGACCATCAGATTCTCAAACCCCCTCACTTTCCTAGAATTTCTTATATAGGCTATAAAATCTTGAACCCCAAGACTAATATTTGAATGAAAAAACTTAGAGAAGTTAAGGCCTGTTATAGAAGCAAGATAGTTAGGAACATGTCAGGATCACGAGTAGTCAGTTATATCATAAAACATTGGGCACAGATAGGAGTAATATTCAAAATATTTAATAAAATGTATGGCAATGGCCCCCCAAATATCTGAATAAATATAGGTTTGTGATGTTAAAACAAGGTTCAAGAAACATTACCCCTTTAGTTGCTATATCCTAGGAAGGATTAGGTGTTCCAGGTGAGGGATTAGTGCAGTAAGGGATATGTAGGGAACTTAGGGTAGTGACTATTTACCAGCTGGTATAGAAACACTTCAATATTTAAGAGATGATATAACTTTGAATTTCCTGAATATTAGCCCTAAGTATCAGAAAGTGGAGGGTTTCCCAGGTGTCTCAGTAGTAAAGAATTCTGCTTCCAATGCAGGAGAAGCAAATTTGATCCCTGGGTCAGGAAAATCCCCTGAAGTAGGAAATGGTAACCCACTCCAGTATTCTTGCCCGGAAAATTCCATGGAGAGAAGAGCCTAGAGGGCTACAGTCCATGGGGTTGCAAAGAGTCTGACATGTCTGTGCACATACACATGCAAGACCTGGATTCGTCCACAGAGCAAGACCCAGATTTCCCACAGCCTGTCCCTCCCATCAAGAAACTTCCACAAGCCTCTTATCCTTATCCATCAGAGGGCAGACATAATGAAAACCACAATTACAGAGAGCTAACCAAACTGATCACAGCCTTGTCTAACTCAATGAAACTATGAGCCATGCCACGTAGGCCCACTCAAGATGGATTGGCCATGGTGGAGAGTTTGGGCAAAGTGTGGTCCACTGGAGAAGGGAATGGCAAACCACTTCAGTATTTTTGCTTTGAGAAACCCCTTAAACAGTATGAAAAGGCAAAAAGATAGGGCACTAAAAGATGAACTCCCCAGGTCAGTAGGTGCCAAATATGCTACGGGAGAAGAGTGGAGAAACAACTCCAGAAAGAATGAAGAGATGGAGCCAAAGCAAAAACAACACCCAGTTGTGGATGTGACTGGTGATGGAAGTAAGGTCTGATGTTGTAAAGACTAATATTGCATGAAGTGAAGTGAAATCACTCACTCATGTCTGATTATGGACTGTAGCCTACCAGGCTCCTCTGTCCATGGTATTTTCCAGGCAAGAGTACTGGAGTGGGTCGCCATTTCCTTCTCCAGAGGATCTTCCCAACCCAGGGATGGAACACAGGTCTCCCACATTGCAGGCAGACGCTTTACTATCTGAGCCACCAGATCAAATAAGATCAGATCAGTCACTCAGTCATGTCCGACTCTGTGACCGCATGAATCGCAGCACACCAGGACTCCTGTCCATCACCAACTCCCGGAGTTCACTGAGACTCATGTCCATCGAGTCAGTGATGCCATCCAGCCATCTCATCCTCTGTCGTCCCCTTCTCCTCCTGCCCCCAATCCCTCCCAGCATCAAGGTCTTTTCCAATGAATCAACTCTTCGCGTGAGGTGGCCAAAGTACTGGAGTTTCAGCGTCAGCATCATTTCTTCCAAAGAAATCCCAGGGCTGATCTCCTTCAGAATGGACAGGTTGGATCTCCTTGCAGTCCAAGGGACTCTCAAGAGTCTTCTCCAACACCACAGTTCAAAAGCAACAATTCTTCGGTGCTCAGCCTTCTTCACAGTCCAACTCTCACATCCATACATGACCACAGGAAAAAACCATAGCCTTGACTAGATGAAACTTTGTTGGCAAAGTAATGTCTCTGCTTTTGAATATGCTATCTAGGATGGTCATAACTTTCCTTCCAAGGAGTAAGCGTCTTTTAATTTCATGGCTGCAGTCACTATCTGTAGTGATTTTGAAGCCGAGAAAAATAAAGTCTGACACTGTTTCCACTGTTTCTCCATCTATTTCCCATGAAGTGGTGGGACCGGATACCATGATCTTCGTTTTCTGAATGTTGAGCTTTAAGCCAACTTTTTCACTCTCCACTTTCACTTTCATCAAGAGGCTTTTGAGTTCCTCTTCACTTTCTGCCATAAGAGTGGTGTCATTTGCATATTTGAAGTTATTGATATTTCTCCCGGCAATCTTGATTCCAGCTTGTGCTTCTTCCAGTCCAGCGTTTCTCATGATGTACTCTGCATAGAAGTTAAATAAACAGGGTGACAATATAAAGCCTTGACGAACTCCTTTTCCTATCTGGAACCAGTCTGTTGTTCCATGTCCAGTTCTAATTGTTGCTTCCTGACCTACATACAAATTTCTCAAGAGGCAGGTCAGGTGTTCTGGTATTCCCATCTCTTTTAGAATTTTCCACAGTTTATTGTGATCCACACAGTCAAAGGCTTTGGCATAGTCAATAAAGCAGAAATAGATGTTTTTCTGGAACTCTCTTGCTTTTTCCATGATCCAGTGGATGTTGGCAATTTGATCTCTGGTTCCTTTGCCTTTTCTAAAACCAGCTTGAACATCAGGAAGTTCACGGTTCACATATTGCTGAAGCCTGGCTTGGAGAATTTTGAGCATTACTTTACTATTGTGTGGGAAGCCTAATATTGCATAGGAACCTGGAATGTTAGGTCCATGAATCAAGGTAAATTGGAAGTGGTAAAACAGGAGATGGCAAGAGTGAACACTGACATTTTAGGAATCAGTGAATTAAAATGGACCAGAATGGGTGAATTTAATTCGGATGCACATTATGTCTTCTACCGTGGGCAAGAATCCCTTAGAAGAAATGGAGTGGCCCTCATGGTCAACAAAAGAGTCCAAAATGCAGTACTTGGGTGCAATCTCAAAAATTACAGAATGATCTCTGGTCATTTCCAAGGCAAAACATTTGATATCACAGTAATCCAATTCTATGCTTCAACCACCAATACCAAAGAAGCTTGAGTTAAGCAGTTCTATGAAGACTTACAAGAGGTTCTAGAACTAACACCAAAAAAAAGATGTCCTTTTCATCATGGGGACTCAAATGCAAAAGTAGGAAGTCAAGAGATACCTGGAGTAACAGGCAAATTTGGCCTTAAAGTACAGAATGAAGCAGGGCAAAGGTTTACACAGTTTTTCCAAGAGAATGCACTGGTTATAGCAAACACCCTCTTCCAACAACACAAGAGATGACTTTACACGTGGACATCTCCAGATGGTCAATACCAAAATCAGATTGATCATATTCTTTGCAGCAAAAGATGAAGAAGCTCTATACAGTCAGAAAAACCAAGACCGGGAGCTGACTGTGGCTCAGATCATGATCTTTGTATTACAAAATTCAGACTTAAATTGAAGATAGTAGGGAAAACCACAAGACCATTCAGGCAGGTATGGCCTAAATCAAATCCCTTATGATTATACAGTGGAAATGACAGCTTCAAGGGATTAGATCTGATAGACAGAGTGGCTGAAGAACTATGGATGGAGGTTCACAACATTGTACAGGAGGCTGTGATCAAAACCACCCCCAAGGGAAAAAAATGCAAAAAGGCAAATTGATTGTCTAAGGAGGCTTTGCAAATAGCTGAGAAAAGAATAGAGGCAAAATACAAAGGGAAAAGGAAACATATATCCATCTGAATGCAAAGTTCCAAAGAATAGCAAGGAGAGATAAGAAAACTTTCCTCAGTGATCAATGCAAAGAAATAGAGGAAAACAACAGAATGGGAAAGACTAGAGATCTCTTCAAGAAAATTAGAGATACCAAAGGAACATATCATGCCAATATAGGCACAACAAAAGACAGAAATGGTATGGACCTAACAGAAGCAGAAGATTTTAAGAAGATGTGTCAAGAACACACAGAAGAACTATACAAAAAATACTCGAGAAGGAATCAATAGTAGAATAACTGAGGCAGAAGAATAAATGTTAGCAAGAAGATCAGATCAGGTCAGATCAGATCAGTCACTCAGTCGTGTCCGACTCTTTGCGACCCCATGAATCACAGCACGCCAGGCCTCCCTGTCCATCACCAACTCCCGGAGTTCACTGAGACTCACGTCCATCGAGTCAGTGATGCCATCCAGCCATCTCATCCTCTGTCGTCCCCTTCTCCTCCTGCCCCCAATCCCTCCCAGCATCAGAGTCTTTTCCAATGAGTCAACTCTTCGCAGGGGATGGTCAAGAGGCAGGTCAGGTGTTCTGGTATTCCCATCTCTTTCAGAATTTTCCACAGTTTATTGTGATCCACACAGTCAAAGGCTTTGGCATAGTCAATAAAGCAGAAATAGATGTTTTTCTGGAACTCTCTTGCTTTTTGACTAGTGGAAATAACTTCTGAAAACCAGAATAAAGGGAAAACAATGGAAAGAACTGAGGATAGTCTCAGAGAAACCTGGGACAATGTTAAATACACCAACATTCAACTTTTAGGAGTCTCAGAAGAAGAGAATAAGAAAGGTCTGAGAAGTTTTGAAGAGATTATAGTAAAAAGCCCACCTAATATGGAAAAGGAAATAATCAAGTCTAAGAAGTGCAGAGTCCCATACAGGATAAATCCAAAGAGAGACACACCAAGACACATAGTAATTAAACTAATCAAAATTAAAAGCATAAAGCATTAACAGAAGCAAGGGGGAAACGTCAATTAACATACAAGGTAATCACAATATTAACACCTGATCTTTCAGCACAAAATTTCTAGGTCAGTAGGTAGTGGCAGGATATCCCTAAAATATTGAAAGGGAAAAACCTACAATCAAGATTACTCTACCCAGCAAGGATCTCATTCAAAATTAATAAAGAAATCAAAAGCTTTTCAGACAAAAATTAAGAGAATTCAGCATAACCAAACCAGTTTTACAACAAATGCTACAGAAGGAGGAGGAAAACACCTACAAACACAACTCCAAAACAATTAAGAAGATGTCAATATGAAACACATATCACTAATTACTTTTAAATTCAATGAATTAAATATTCCAACCAAAATATATGGAATGACTGAGTGGATACAAAAGCAAGTCCTATGTATATGCTGTCTATAAGAGACTAATTTCAGACCTAGAGACACATACAGATCAGAAGAGAGAGGATGGAAAAAGGTATTCCAGAGAACGAGATGACAGAGGATAGATGGATATTGAGCATATCTCTCCATGGATACAACACTAGTACACCTTCAGACACATAAGATCTTGCAGAACACCAGCTAGGAGCAGGAAAGAGTACCTGAAATGAATATATAGAACCAGGAAGAACTTGGTAAGATGAAGGAAGTGTGGGGGAGGGGGTGGAAGGAGAGTGAGAAGGACTGGACCTGCACCTGGGGAGTGGGGGAACTGAAGCAGGGGTCAGATCCCTACATCAAGGAAAATATTTGGGGCAGAGGAGAAGCATTTGAGGCTGTTGGGCAGTGAAGCAGCTGATCAGTGACAGTCTTGTTGAAATGAGAATCACAGAGACAGTCTTTGCTACAATCATACGTACTGTGGACAGAGATGCAAGTCCCCTAGAAAGCACAGCAGCTGGGAGCTGGAGTGTAGGGACTGGAGAGCAAATCCCAGGGTGAGGTCTGCTGTTGGCTGCAGGGAGATGCCCCAAGGGGACATGAAGGAGGAGATCATGGTTGGAAATGACTGTGTAGGAAAACCAGGCAGCCATGAAGGCAAAGTGATACTGTTGAGTCATGTACAGGGCAGGAAGCCAACACTGTAGCCTCTCTCTCCCACATACCAGCACCAGCAACTGAACAATAGAGAAAGACCCCAGACAGGCTGGCCCTTTAAGCCTCTGATGGGCCAAACAATAGAGAAGGACTCCAGCCAGGAGGGCCTTTTAAGTGCCTGATCAGGCCAAGCAAAAAAGAAGGGCCAGCCAAAGAGCCCCTCAATCACCAGCTGCCAGAGGCTAGAAAAAGACTCTGACTGGGCCATAGCTCCTACTGTTGAGGCAGTCAGTATCCCTACACATTTGGTGCTTCCAGTGTCCCTGTGATCCAAGCAGCTGTGCCACCTCTATACTCAACACTTGCTGGGGCAGAGCTGCCAAAAGCTAGAAAAAAAACCAAGGGTATCACATTTCATGCTGCTCTAGCTGCTGGCTCCTGAGTACCTGGTGGTGCTGAGGCCCTTGTGATCCAAGCAACTGTGCCACCTGGGTCCTCATTGAGGCAGACCCAGGTCCTCCAGGGCAGACTTAGGAGCAAAGCCCTGTGGATGACTCACATACAGAGGTGGAGATAAAACCACAGTTGAAACACAGGGACAGTGTGGCTAAGGAATAGGACCCAAATGCTTCCCACCAGCTATACAAGTGGCAGGTTAAACCCAGATGATCAACTGGGCTGACTCTGTGTCCTATGGGATGTATAAAAAGACAATGAAAGCTCCCACAAAAGAAAATGACTGGCTCTGGCACCTGGAGGTGGACATTGGAGGCAAGAACACACAGGAGTAAGACAAGATTAGAGTCTGAGCTGCCACCACAGCAGGTCTGGAGACCAGTCCAGTATCAGAGGGCATCCTAGGGAGGAGAGGTGGACTGTGACTCACAAAGAGGGAAAAGATACTGACAGCTGAGATTCAAAAAAATATATTTATTATTCTTATATTTTGACTTATTCTGCAGTTGTTTCTTGATTTTTTCTTTTTCCCCCCACTGTTGCTATATTTGTTGATTTTATTAGTACTATTAAATTCATTTAAACTTCTGATAATTTTTTAATCATAATTTTTAATTATTTTATATCTTTCTCCTCTACAGCGGCCTTTTGCAGTTCTGTGGCATATATTTTTCTTTTCTTTTTTTATTTTTACAAAATTTAAAAGTTTATTTTTTATTATTTTACTACATTTATTCTTTTGTTTGCCTTTCTTATTGTTATTTTCCTGTTGTAGTTGCTCTAATATATATAAATCTTTATCTACCTCTTTTAACTATGCTTTTCTATTCTTTTTCTCACCATATTGGTTAGTTTATTTTGTTTTCATTGCTTTCTTCCCCAGTTGGCACCTTGCTTTGGTTTTGTATTCCAGTTTATACTTTAGTTTTGTTGTAAAAGGTTGATATTATTTTTGGTTTCCTTTACTTGCCAGGTTAATCTCTTGAACTTTATTTTCTTGAGGGGGGCTATTTCAGTTTTGTTTATGGGTTTATATGTGTATGTGTATATTCCATTATTTTTGTTATTATTTGATTTATTTTGTATTTGCCATTTGTCTGGGTCTCCCCCTTTTAATTCTTGTTTTTTGCTTTTGTGTGTTTGTTTTAATCTCCTTCAATGCGATAACAAACAACCTGTGAAATCTGTATTCCCTGGCCATAAATTAGGCCCTGAGCCTTTGAAGTGTGACCACTGACACCAAGACACTAGATTGCCAGAGAATTACTAACCCCAGGGAGTATGAATCAGTAAGAACTCCCACAAATACTTCCACCTGTGTATAAGACCCAGCATCCCCAACTGCCAGCAGAAATCTGTGCAGGACACCTTGCCCAAACAACAGCAAGACAAAAACACAGATCCAGTCATCAGCAGATAGGATTACCACCTCACAAAGCCCCACCCATCAGAGGAAAAAATAAATAAAAGCAAAAACTCATGTCCTTCCACCCGAACACAAGCACAAGTCACATTGAACATGAAGCCTACACAATTAGACCAACCTTACCCACCAAGTGTAGAAACCAAAAGGAAAAAGGAATTCAACCTCAAAGCCTGGGAAAAGGAAACCTCAAACACAGTAAGTTAATAAAAAAGAAAATGCAGAGACATTCTGTGCAAATGAAGGAAGAAACACAAAACCAAATAAACAAAAAAAGAAATAAGCAAATTGTCTTAAAAACAATTCAGAGGAATGATTATAAAGATGATCCAAAACCCCAAAAACAGAATGGAGAAAATGCAAGAATCAATTAACACATTTAACAAAAACCTAGAAGAAATAAAGAATAAACAAACAGAGACAACACAATCACTGAAATTAAAAATACTCTAAAAGGAATCAATAGCATAATATCTGAAGCAGAAGAACAGATAAATGAGCTGGAAGTTAGAAAGATGGAAATAACTGTTGATGAGCAGAATAAAGGAAAAAGAATGGAAGTAACTGAGTATAGTCTTGGAAACTTCTGGGACAATATTAAATGCACCACCATTGAAATTATAAGAGTCCAGAAGAAGAATATAAAAAGAAGAGTTTGAGAAAAATTTTGAAGAGATTATAGTCAAAAATTTCTCCAACATTGGAAAGGAGACAGTCAGTCAATTTCACGAAGCACAGACAATTTCATACAGGATAAACCCAAGGAGAAACACAGCTAGATACATACTAACCAAACTAACAAAGACTAAATACAAAGAAAGAATATTAAAAGGCAGTAAGGGAAAAACAACAAGTAACATATAAGGGAAACCCCATACAATTAACAGCTGATCTTTCAGAAGAAACTCTGCAGGCCAGAAGGGAATGGCAGGATATATTTAAAGTATTGAAAAGGAAAAATCTACAATCAAGATTATTCTACCTGGCAAGGATCTCATTCAAAACTCATGGAGAAATCAAAAGCTTTACAGAGAAGCAAAAGTTAAGAAAATTTAGTACTACCAAACCAGCATCACAACAAATGTTAAAGGGACTTATTTAAACAGGAAACACAAGAGAAGGAAAAGACTTATAAAAACAACCCAAAATAATTAAGAAAATGCCAATAAAAACATATATATCAACAATTACTTTAAATGAAAATGGGTTAAATGCTCCAACTGAAAGATTCAGACTGGCTTAATGGATGCAAAAACAAGACCCAAATATATGGTGCCTTCAGACCTAGAGACACATACAGACTGAAACTTAGAGGATGGAAAAAGATACTTCATGCAAGTAGAAATCAAAAGAAATCCAGAGTAGCAATCCTCATATCTGACAAAATAGACCTTAAAATAAAGAATATTGCAAGAGATAAGGAAGGACACTACATAATAATCAAGGGATCAATCCAAAAGGAAGATATAACAATTGTAGATATCTATGCACCCAACATAGGAGCAGCTCAATACATAAGATAAATACTAACACAGAGAGAAGGCTAAACTGACAGTAACACAATAATAGCACCTCACACACCTCACTTACATCAATGGACAGATCATCAAAACATAAAATCAATAAGGAAACACAAGCCTTCAATGACACATTAGGCCAGATGGTTCTAATTGATATCTTCAGGACATTCCATCCAAATGCAGACATGTACACCTTCTGCTCAAATGCACATGGAACATTCTCGAGGATAGACCACATCACGGGTCACAAATCAAACCTCAGTAAATTTAAGAAAAATGAAATCATATCAAGCATCATTTCTGACCACAATGTTACGAGACTATATATCAATTACAGGAAAAACACTGTACAAACACGTGGAGATTTAAAAAATTATGTTTCTAAATAATTAACAGTTTACTGAAGAAGTCAAAAGGGAAATAAAAAAATTTCTAGAACAAAATGACAATGAAAACAGGACAACTCAAAACCTGTGGGATGCAGCAAATGCAGTTCTAAGAGGGAGTTTATAGCAATACAATCCTACCCCAAGAAACAAGAAAAACATCAAATAGACAACCTAACTTTACTCCTAAAACAACTGGAAAAAGAAAAACAAAACAAACAAACAAAAAATAAAAGTTAGCAGGATGAAAGAAATCATAAACATCAGAGCAGAAATAAATTAAAATGAAATGAAGGAAATAATATTAAAGATTAATAAAATTGAAAGCAGGTTCTTTGAGAAAATAAACAAAATTGACAAACTTTTAGCCAGACTTACCAAGAAAAAAAAAATGGAGAAGAATCAAATCAATAAAATTGGTCATGAAAAATGAGAGTTTACAACAGACAATGCAGAAATACAAAGAATCATGAGACGATTTTGACCAAGTATAAAACAATAAAATGGACAACATGAAAAAAAATAGATTCTTAGAAAAGTTCAATCTCCCAAAATTGAACCAGGAAGAAAGAGAAATTATGAACAAGTCAATTACATGCACTTAAATTGAAACTGTGATTAAAAAAAAAAAAAAAAAAAAAACTCCTGTAAAACAATAGCCCAGGGACAGATGGGTTCCCAGGGGAATTCTATCAAACATTTAGAGAAGAGCTAATGCCTGTCAGAAAACTAAGATCATGGCATCCGATCCAATCACTTCATGGCAAATAGATGGGGAAACAATGGAAGCAATGAAAGATTTTATTTTTGAGAGCTCCAAAATCACTGCAGATGGTGACTGCAGCCATGAAATTAAAAGATGCTTGCTCCTTGGAAGGAAAGCTATGATCAACCTAGACAGCATATTAGAAAGCAGAGATATTACTTTGCCAACAAAGGTCTGTCTAGTCAAAGCTCTGGTTTTTCTAGTAGTCATGTATGGATGTGAGAGTTGGACTATAAAAAAAACTGAGTTCCAAAAAATTGATGATATTGAACTGTGGTGTTGGAGAAGAATTTTGAGAGTCCCTTGGATTGCAAAGAGATCCAACCAGCCCATTCTAAAGGAAATCAGTCCTGAATATTCATTGGAAGGACTGATGGTGAAGCTGAAATTCCAGTAATTTGGCCACCTGATGCAAAGAACTGACTCACTAGAAAAGACCCTGATGCTGGAAAAGATTGAAAGCAGAAGGAGAAGGGGCTGACAGACAGTGAGATGGTTGGATGGTATCACTGACTTGATGGATATGAGTTTGAGTAAGCTTCGGGAGTTGGTGATGGACAGGGAAGCCTGGCATGCTGCAGTCCATGGGGTCGCAAAGAGTCAGACTTGACTGAGTGACTGAATTAAACTGAATGCCTATCCTTCTAAGACTCTTTCAAAAAATTGTAGATGAAGGAACACTTCAAAACTCATTCTATGAGGCCATCACCCTGATACCAAAACCAGATAAAGATTGCACAAAAAACAAAATTACATACCAATATCACCAACAAATATAGATGCAAATCCTCAACAAAATTCTTGCAAACATAATCCAACAATGCATTAGAAGGATCTCACACCATAATCAAGTGAGGTTTATCCCAGTGATGTAATGATTCTTCAATACATACAAATCAATCAATGTGATGGACCATATTAACAAATTGAAAGATAAACACCATATAATCCATTGAATGGATGCAGAGAAAGCTTTTGACAAAATTCAACATCCATTTATGAAAAAACTCCTCAGAATATGGGTATAGAAGGAACCTACCTCATCGTAATATAGGCTGTATATGACAAATCCACAGCAAACATTATTCTCAATGGTAAAAAATTGATAGCATTTCCTCTAAGATCAGGAACAAGCCAAGGGTGCCCACTCTCATTATTATTATTCAACATAGCTTTAGTTGTCCTAGAGAAGAAAAGGAGATAAAAGAAATCCAGATTGGGAAAGAAGTAAAACTCTCACTGTTTTCAGATGATGTGATACTATAAATTTTTGCATGCACATGTGTGTATGCTTAGTTGCTCAGTCGTGTGTGACTCTTTGCGAACCTGTGGACTGTAGCCCACCAGACTCTTCTGCCCATGGGATTATCCTGGCAAGAATACCGGAGTGGGTTGCCATTTCCTTCTTCAGGGAATCGTGTCAATCCAGGAATTGAATGCACATATACTGCAGCTCCTTCATTGATAGGCATATTCTTTACCAATGACAACCTGGGAATCCCAATATTATACATTGAAAATTAAGATATCATCAGAAAATTACTAAATCTAATCAATGGATTTAGTAGTCACAGGATACAAAATAAACAGAGAAATATCTTGCCTTTCTATACAATAAAAATGGAAAAAAAATAGAAATCAAGGAAACAATCCCATTCACCATTGCCACAAAAGTATAAAATACATAGAAATAAACCAATCTAAGGAGACAAAATACCTGTATGCAGGAAACTACAAGAGACTGATGAAAGAAATCAAAGACAAAAACTATAAATATATCACATTCTTGGATTAGAAGAATCAATAATCTAAAAATGACGATACTACCCAAAGCAATCTACAGAGTCAATGTGTCCGACTCTTTGCGACCCCATGGACTGTAGCCTATCAGGCTCCTCGGTCCATGGGATTTTCCATGCAAGAGTGCTAGAGTGGATTGCCATTTCCTTCTCCAGAGGATCTTCCGAACCCAGGAATCGAACCCGGGTCTCCCACATTGCAAGCTTTACCGTCTGAGCCACCAGGGAAGCCACAGAGTCAATGCAGTAGTCAAATTACTACTGGAATTTTCACAAAACTAGAACCAAAGATATTCCAATTTGTATGGAAGCATAAAAGACCCCAATTAGCCAAAGCTTTCTTGAGAAAGAAATATGGAGCTTCAGGAATTAACCTCCATGACTTTAAACTATACTACAAAGATACAATAATAAAGACAGTATGGTATTGGTACAGAAACAGATCAATGGAACAAGATAAAAAAACTCTTAGATAAAACCATTCATCTATTGGTACCATATCTCTGGAAAAGAATGCAAGAATATACAATGGAGAAAAGACAATCTCTTCAATAATTGGTGCTAGGAAAAGTAAACAGCTACCTGTAAATGAATGGAATTAGAACACTTCCTAACACCAAACACGAAAATAAATTAGAAAGGATTAAAGACCTAAATTTAATGCCCAAAACTATAAAACTGATAGAGGAAAACTTAGAACACCCTTTGACACAAATTGCATCAAGACCTTCTTTGACCCATCTCCTAGAATAATGGAAATATAAACAAAAAGAAATGAATGGTACCTAATCAAGCTTAAAAGCTTTTGCACAGCAAAGGAAACTATAAACAAGATGAGAAGACAGCCCTCAGAATGGAAGAAAATAATTACAAATGAAGCAGCTGACAAAGGATTAATCTACATAATATACAAGCTATTCAAGCAGGTCAATATCAGAAAAACAACCTAATCAAAAAATGGACAGAGGACCTAAACAAACATTCATATAATACAAAGAAGACATACAGATGGCTAATAAACACATAAAAACATGCTCAACATCACTCATTATTAGAGAAATGCAAATTAAAACTACATTGAGGTATCATTTCACACTAGTCAGAATGGTCATCATCAAAAAATCTACAAATAATAAATGCTAGAGAGGATGTAGAGAAACGCAAACCTTCTTCCATTGCTGGTGGGAATGTAAATTGATACAGCCACTAGTGAGAACAGTATGGAGATCCCTTAAAAAGTAGGAATAAAATTAGCATATGACCCAGCAATCCTACTACTGGGCATATGCCCTGAGAAAAACAAATTCTAAAAAACACATGTACTCCCAATGTTCATTACAACACTATTTACAATAGCTAGGACATAGAAGCAACCTAGATGTCCATCAACAGATGGATGGATAAAGAAGCTGTGGTACATATATACAATGGAATGTTATGTAGCCATAGAAAGGAACACATTTGAGTCAGTTGTAGTGAGGTGAATGAACCTAGAGCCTCTTATACAGAGTGAAGTAATTCAGAAGGAGAAAAACAAATATTATATATTAATACATATATATATATATATATATAGAGAGAGAGAGAGAGAGAGAGAGAGAGAATCTAGGAAAGTGTACTGATGAATCTATTTTCAGGGCAGGAATAGAGACCCAGACAGGAATAGAGACAAATATATTTGGGGGAAGGAGAGGGTGAGATTAATTGGGAGAGTAGCATTGAAACATATAGATTACCATATGTAAAATACAGGTAGTAGGAAGTTGCTTCATAAAAAGGGAACTCAACCTGGTGCTCTGTGATACTCTAGAAGGGTAGGATAGGGTGCAGAGTGGGAGAGAGATTCAAGACCGAGGGTACCTATAAATACTTACAGCTGATTCATGTTGTTGTATGGCAGAAACCAACACAACTTTGTAAGGCAATTGTCCTACAATTAAAAATAAAAAATAAATAAATTTAAAAAAAAGAAAAATAAGGGACATGGCCAGACATGGGTAGGAAGTGGTCGGTTAAAATTAAGCTCAATTTTGCCTATTTTTGTCCCATGTTTTTTTAAGTTATAGTCAACTTATTATTTATTAAAGTAATAAATTCATAAACAAAATAAATATTTATTAAACATAATAAAAATAAAAGATAAAAGTTAATGAAAGTAACAATACCAATAACTGAACAAAATTAAACCAAAAAAAAAATTAAGAATATTTTCCTGGGGCCTCTGGTGAGAGTGTGCTTGCTCCCATAGTGATCAAGAACCAATCTCTGCCTCCCCAGGAGGCCTTCCAGTACCTCTAGGTAGATCTTGGGAGCTGCTGTCAACACTGTGGGGTCAGCTTAGACTGGCCTGGCCCAATTCCTACAAGTATTTGTCTCCTAATTTCATTGCTGCAAATGGTAGACCAGTCTCAATTGTGGTAACAAAAGGAGGCTTACTCAAAGACTTTCAGTGAGATGGGAAGGAGCTAAATTTAGAATCATGTGACTTTCAGTTGAGCTCCTTCCATTGCTCTTTTAAAAAAAGCAATGCACAGAGTAGAACAGGGTCAGGTTTATTCAGGTATTCCACAGACACAGGATTTACCAAGCTGATCTCAGGGATTTGACCCATGACTTGTGCAGATACATGGAAATATTTTTGTTCTTCCTTAGTTTCACTGCCCCTGGGGCCCAGCTTTGATTTTGACCCCACCTCTGAATGTGCACCACCCTCAGGTGTTTGTTCCCTGCCCAGGCAAGAGGGAAAAAAGCAACCCCTGCTTGGAGCACACTTATTCATTCAGACTGGGGCATGCATGAGTTGCCTGTGGTAGCAGGAACTGTCAGTCAGTTGTAACCAACTGTGACAACTCAATCTGGTGGGAGTCCCTCCAGTCTGTGGAGTCCCTCCAGTCTGTGGAGGCAGAAGTTGGCATATGGGAGTGGTGGGAGCCCTACCCTCCTTATGCCTTGCCACAGTGGCAAATTTCCAGGCAGATCATGCTTCCTCTAGGGGGCATTCCTGGCCCACACATCCCCTACCTCCGGTCCCACCTGCTGTATCAGCAGAGCCAACAGTGTTCTTCTCCCCAGATCAGTTCTCCCAACTCTACACTTTAGCACTCAGCCCTGGCCAGCATTGGTGGACTTTCATGTCAGGCAGGGGTACCAAGGGCTGACTCCCAAGGAGACTTTGGTATAGGTGGCATTCAAGCCTCCAGAACCCTCACGGGCAGAAGAGATCCCAACCTGAGGGGCAGGAAGAATCTGCTTAGAATGGAGCCCCTCCCAGTGGAGTGTAGGGTCTTTAAAAGCAAGGTCCATATCTTATCTCCCTAACTCTGTGGCCCACCAAAAGGCTTGACATAGAGAAGGCTTCCCAATGAAGGTTTGTTGGATGAATGAATGAAAGTATAGATGCATGACAAAACTTGATAGTGTAGTGTAGAAGGGAAAACGTAGTTTTTAGAGTTAGAAAGCAGAGAAGGCAATGGCAACCCATTCCAGTACTCTTGCCTGGAAAATCCCATGGACGGAGGAGCCTGGAAGCCTGCAGTCCATGGGGTCGCTGAGGGTCGGACACGACTGAGCGACTTCACTTTCACTTTCATTCATCGGAGAAGGAAATGGCAACCCACTCCAGTGTTCTTGAATGAAGAATCCCAGGGACGGGGGAGCCTGGTGGGCTGCCGTCTTTGGGGTTGCACAGAGTCGGACACGACTGAAGTGACTTAGCAGATGAAGCAGCAGAGTTAGAAAGAGCTGTCTTCTAGTCTGCCTCGGACTAGCTATGTGACCTTGAACAAGTTATTTAACCTCTCTGAGCTTCAGTTTACTCATACCCATTAAGAAAACGTTATCGACCTTTCAGAATGAAGCTCAAATGAGATAACAGAATTCCGTAGACCATGAAGAGTTATGCATATGTTAAATGTTATTACTATTATCAAAGGAGAGCACAGGACTCAGAAAGGGACAGAAGGAGGCTTATTCAAAGACGTGCAATGAGACGAGAAGGGGCTAAATTTCACTTTCAGTTGAGCTACTTCCATTGCTCTTTGAAGAAAAGCAATGCACAGAGTAGAACAGGGTCATGGTTGTTGTTCTACTCCATTGGCTCAAGGAGGAGAAAGTTTTTTAATTTGAAATTTGTATTGTGGTAATTGTGGATTCACATATAGTTGTAAGAAATAATACAGATTCCTTGTAGACTTTTCCCTGTTTTTCCTAATGGCAACATTTTACAAAACTATAGGATAATATCACAACAAAGATATTGACATTGATGTAACTCACAGATCATATTTTTATTTCCCAATTTTATTTGTAATCATTGTGTGTGTTTCTGTGTGTTACGTGTATCCAGCCTCAAATAATTTTATCACATGTAGGTTTGTGTGACCAACACCACAGTTAAGTCACAGAACTGTTCCATCACCACAAGGATATATTATATTACCATTTTAGCACCATAGATTCCTTCTGTTACCCTTTTATAGCCACCTCTATCTTGCTGCCCTTCCCTCTCCTAACTCCTGGAATTGGGAAGTATGAGTTGATGTTAATTATACTGTAAATGTTTGGTAGAATTCTTGAGTGAAACATCCTAGTCTAAATGTTTGGTAGAATTCTTGAGTGAAACATCCTAGTCCAAGCAGTTTATTTTTCTAAAGATTTTAATACATGTCTTTAATGATTGTAAGACTATTCAGATTACCTATTTCATTTGGGTGAGTTTCAGTAGCTTGTGGCTTTCAAAGAATTGTCTATTTGTATTGTTGTCAAGTTTATGAGTGTAAGACATCCTGCCCCTGGGATATTCCTCGAAGTCTAGGGTTTCAAACCAGTTAGCCTTTTCTTACTACCTTCCAGGGCTCTCCTTTCTTGCCTCTTGTCATTATTTCTAGGGCTTGTAGTTTTCCTTAGGAGGGAAAAGCAGAGAGAATGTCATCTTGTCTGATCTATGCCATCTTCTCTGGACCAGAAGTCTGAGAGGGGTATTTTTATGCCATGTTGGGCAAAAGCATTCAGCCATTTGGAGTTTCTCAGGGCTCCATTCTAATGGAGCCATTCTACCATACCAGGAGCTTAGACAGAAAAAAAAAAAAAAACCCAGAGGTAGAACTGACCATCCAAAAAGGTCAAGCCTGGAGGCTGAATTTCTTAGCATTTTAACGTGTAATGGACATGTTAAGGCTCTGGGGCTGGATCTAGGCTCCCATAAATAAGCATTTTGGGCTATGGAAGACTGCAGTTTGAGTCCCCATCCATTCCCATAAATCTTTTTCTTCTTTAGAATGGCCCAAGAAGGCCCTCATCTAGAATGTTCCAGGTTGCTTTGGCTTTTTATCTGGGAGTTTCAGCTCTGTATTTTTAGCCATCACCCAGCCTTTAAGCCCACAGACTGGGATTCCAGGTCTTTGAAACAGTCACAGGCCAGCATTTTCCATATTTCCAAACCACTTGGAGATAAAGGGGTTTACTGGAGCACAAGAGAAAAGTTATTCTGCTCAGGCATTCCTACCATAAAGCCAGGTCTTCATTCTCCATCTGAGTCTACTCTTTTGTCTTAGATTCAAGGAATTTTCGAGCTTGGAGAGTATTCACAATTCATACTGTCTATTCCTTTTTGTTTGTTTGTATAACTGGAGAAGAGTAGAGAAGAGAAGGAGTCCACCTGAAATTACCCAGTAATGAAGTGATAGAGATGAGGCTAAAACTTAGGTCTCCTTACTTTAAAATCTCTTCCCACCAAACTAAATATTAATAGGTATAGATTTTTAGTGTGAGAGGATTCAGTGTAAGGAGATTTTGTAGTAACATGGGAAAACCAGATTATGTCCAAAAGGGATTAAACAGTCTGGGTAAGGGGCTTCTAATAAGAACCATGACATACTTTTGAAGGAAAAAAAATCTATTTAGTTTGTGGAGAACAGATTAGGAAGACATGTTCTCTGTCTTTAAGTCTTTAAAGGACTATCAGGGGAGGAGGGAGCAGATGGGCTCTGGATGGTACCAGGTGATAAAGCTAAGGGCTATGAGTGAAAGCCACAGGGAGATAAAGTTTAGCTTAACAGAAGAAATAAATATCTAATGGTAGAGTTGTTCAGAGATGGATTGGTCTGTCTCAGAAAGAAGCAAGCTCTCTTTCATTGAAAGTATAGAGGAAATACAAGAAAACATTTGTAGTGGGGTGCAGTAGAAGTGATTCAAGGCTTATATGGGTGTGGTGGGCAGATTGAATGAACAGATCTTTGAGGTCATCTCCAACTATTTGTCTATAAATCTGTCATCCTGACTAAACTGTCTACTTATGTGATCTGAAGCAAATTACTTAACCTTTTTGGGATTCTATCACACTATCCTATTCCTCCAAATGAAGCAGATAACTGCATCAGGAGGAAACGATTGGCAATCCCTGAAAGAGAAAACTTCTTTCCATTGTACTTGGAAAAGAAAAAAAAAAAAAAAAAGCATGGGTTTCTTTTGAGAACTATGACTCCTCTCCAAGAATCTGACTGAATTTGAAATCACAGTATGAGCCCTGGACTGACTGAAATTCTGGAAGTAGCAGACCACAAACAGACATCATCCTGTAAATGGTGAATCTGTGCTTCTGGGAACTCAAAGGTGCTTCCTCAGAAGGCAAAGTCATTCGCCAGGGTATTTAATCCCTTTATTGAACTTGGAAGTTGATTCTCAAAGAACTGGTCATTTCAGACTTAACATTACATATAAATCTCCACTCTAGAATCTGATCCCAGCTTAGTTTTGCAATTTTGTCTCCTCAGATCAGATCAGATCTGTCACTCAGTCATGTCCGACTCTTTGCGACCCCATGAATCGCAGCACACCAGGAATCCCTGTCCATCACCAACTCCCGGAGTTCACTGAGACTCACGTCCATCGAGCCAGTGATGCCATCCAGCCATCTCATCCTCTGTCGTCCCCTTCTCCTCTTACCCCCAATCCCTCCCAGCATCAGAGTCTTTTCCAATGAGTCAACTTTTCGCATGAGGTGGCCAAAGTACTGGAGTTTCAGCTTTAGCATCATTCCTTCCAAAGAAATCCCAGGGCTGATCTCCTTCAGAATGGACTGATTGGATCTCCTTGAAGTCCAAGGGACTCTCAAGAGTCTTCTTCAACACCACAGTTCAAAAGCATCAATTCTTCGGCACTCAGCTTTCTTCGAAGTCCAACTCTCACATCCATACCTGACCACTGGAAAAACCATAGCCTTGACTAGACGAAACTTTGTTGACAAAGTAATGTCTCTGCTTTTGAATATGCTATTTAGGTTGGTCATAACTTTCCTTCCAAGGAGTAAGTGTCTTTTAATTTCATGGCAGCAGTCACCATCTGCAGTGATTTTGGAGCCCAGAAAAATAAAGTCTGACACTGTTTCCACTGTTTCCCCATCTATTTCCCATGAAGTGATGGGACCGGATGCCATGATCTTCGTTTTCTGAATGTTGAGCTTTAAGCCAACTTTTTCACTCTCCACTTTCACTTTCATCAAGAGGCTTTTGAGTTCCTCTTCACTTTCTGCCATAAGAGTGGTGTCATCTGCATATCTGAGGTTATTGATATTTCTCCTGGCAATCTTGATTCCAGCTTGTGTTTCTTCCAGTCCAGCATTTCTCATGATGTACTCTGCATATAAATTAAATAAGCAGGGTGACAATATACAGCCTTGACGTACTTCTTTTCCTATTTGGAACCAGTCTGTTGTTTTATCTCCTACTGCTACTGCTAAGTCACTTCAGTCGTGTCCGACTCTGTGCAACCCCATAGACGGCAGCCCAGCAGGCTCCCCCGTCCCTGGGATTCCCCAGGCAAGAACATGGGAGTGGGTTGCCATTTCCTTCTCCAGTGCATGCAAGTGAAAGTGAAGTCGCTCAGTTGTGTCCGACTTTTAGCGACCCCATGGACTGCAGGCTTCCAGGCTTCTCCATACATGGGATTTTCCAGGCAAGAGTACTGGAGTGGGGTGCCACTGCCTTCTCCAGTTTTATCTCCTACTACCTCTTAATTATCACAAAGAGGTGCTCCTTTCTTGACATCTGCCTCTGGTGGCCTATCTGAAAGCTTCAGGACAACAGAAGGCTTTTTTTCATCCCTGCATTCCTCTCAGGACCTAGCACACAGTGAAAACAGCTTTGATTAAATGTCTTATCTCACTCGAGGGGTTACCCTTACCTTATATCTAATATCTGTGCACACAGCTTGGTATTGGAGCACGTTCCTGAACCTCCTTGAATGTGTTATTCTGAGTTCTCCAACAAGAGTTCTCCATTCTGCTGAGTGAGAAGGCATGACAGTGAGCTTTGCTGAATGCTTTCTACCTGTTAGACACCACTCTGAGCATTTAAGCAACTCCTTCAGTTCAGTTCAGTCACTCAGTTGTGAAACTGAAGCCTATTATACAGAGTGAAGTAAACCAGAAAGAAAAACACCAATACAGTATAATAACGCATATATATGGAATTTAGAAAGATGGTAATGATAACCCTGTATGAGAGACCACAAAAGAGACATAGATATATAGAACAGTCTTTTGGACTCTGCGGGAGAGCACGAGGGTGGGATGATATGGGAGAATGGCATTGAAACATGTAAATTATCACATGTGAAATGAATCGCCAGTCCAGGTTCAATGCATGACACAGGGTGCTTGGGGCTGGTGCACTGGGATGACCTAGAGGGATGGGATGGGGAGGGAGGTGGGAGGGGGATTCAGGATGGCAAACACATGTACACCCATGGCGGATTCATGTGATGTATGGCAAAACCAATACAATATTGTAAAGTATAAATAAATAAATAAATAAAACTATAAAAAGAAAATTAATTGGCTAGAGAACTTATAGAAAGGTGCTAATGCTCCATATAAACTGGAGTGTGACTTGTCTTATGAATAACAAGCAAGAGTGATTATAAAGCCACTGATTTCATAATTCACTTCATTCAGAGATTTCCTTTACATCAGAGCAGGAACAAAACAAGAAAGAAAACGTAATTCAAACAATACTTCAATGAAATACTTCAGTGAAATAAGGCTCTCACAAACCTCCTTAGGATTGGAACACAAGACACTCTAACAAATCGAATGTTTTTTGGAATATGATCCATTCTATTCATTTATTAAGAAAAAAAATATAATCAATAATGTATCAGTTAGTGAATACTTCTTATGTACTAGACAATTCTCCTTCACTGTACTTACATTGGTCCATAAAATCCACCTAACCTACTTAAAAGTTAGAAAGATAGATATCATCTCTACTTTTTTGAATGAATAAATTGGAGCACAAGGACATTAAGATCTTGCCCACTATTACATAGCTAATAAGTATTTGACATGTGATTTGAACCTACTCTGCCTAACCCCAGACTCCAACCCTTAACCAATGTCTCAAATCAAATTTTACTTATTTTTACATTATTTGAACTCCCCTCACAGGTAAGCGGGACTTCCCAAGTGGCGCTACTGGTAAGGAACCCACCTGCCAATGCAGAAGACTCAAGAGATACAGGTTTGACCCCTGGGTTGGGAAGATTCCCTGGAGGAGGGCATGGCAACCCACTCCAGTATTCTTGCCTGGACATAGGAGCCTGGCTGGCAGACTACAGTTCATAGAGTCACAAAGAGTCAGACACCACTGAAGCAACTTAGCACACACATAAACACAGGTAAGCTGGGGGTGAGATGGGTAATCTTCACTTTTAAGAAAATACTGAATGATTTTGAGAGATCAACCAGGAGAGCATATAAAAGGTAGAGTACCTTGTAGAAAACACACTTCATAGGCTGCTTGTCAACATCATCAAGAACTTGAAGTCATTTTTGTTGTTGTTGTTCAGTCACCAAGTCGTGTCTGACTTTTCATGACCCCATGGACTGCAGCACACCAGGATTCCCTGTCCCTTACCATCTCCCAGTTTGCCCAAGTTCATGTCCATTGAATCACCTTCTTTTTTTTTGGGGGGGGGAGTATAAAAATAGGACTGAATCACCTTCTTTGTCACCTTCTTCTCCTTCTGCCTTCAGTCTTCTCCAGCATGGGGGTATTTTCTGATGAGTTGGCTCCTTGCATTAGGTGGCCAAAGTACTGGAACCTCAGCTTCAGCATCAGTGCTTCCAATGAATATTCATGGTTGATTTTCTTTAAGATTGACTGGTTTGATCTCCTTGCTATCCAAGGGATTCTCACAAGTTTTCTCCACCACCACAGTACAAAAGCATCCATTCATGGTTGATTTTCTTTAAGATTGACTGGTTTGATCTCCTTGCTATCCAAGGGATTCTCACAAGTTTTCTCCACCACCACAGTACAAAAGCATCCATTCTGCTCTGCCTTCTTTACAGTCCAGCTCTTACATCTGAACATGAGTACTGGAAAGATGATAGCCTTAAATATACAGACTTTTGTTGGCAAAGTGATGTCTTTGCTTTTTAATACATTGTCCAGATTTGTCATATTTTTCCTGACAAGAAGAAATCTTCTAAGTTCGTGGCTGCAGTCACCATCCACAGTGATTTCAAAGACCAAGAAAAGGAAATCTGTCACTGCTTCCACCTTTCCCCCTTCTATTTGCCATGAAGTGATAGGACCGGATGTCATGATCTTAGTTGTTTTTTTTTTTTTTTTTTTTTTTTTAATATTGAGTTTTGAGCCGGCTTTTTCAATCTCCTCCTTCATCAACAGGTTCTTTAGTTCCTCTTTGCTTTCTCCCATTAGATTGGTATCATCCATATATCTGAGGCTGTTAATATTTCTCCTGGCAATCTTGGTTCCAGCCTGTAACTCATCCAGCCTGGCATTTCGCATGATGTGCTCTGCATATAAATTAAGTAAACAGGGTGACAATAAACAGCCTATTCATACTCCTTTCTCAATCCTGAACCAGTCAGTTGTTCCATATAAGGTTCTAACTGTTGCTTCTTGACCCTCATACTGGTTTCTTAGGAGACAGATAAGATGGTCTGGTATTCCTATCTCTTTAAGTGTTTTCCAGTTTGTCATACTCCACACAATCAAAGGCTTCAGTGTAGTTAATGAAACGAAGGTAGATATTTGTCTGGAATTCCCTTGTTTTCTCGTGATTCAGCAAATGTTTGCAATTTGATCTCTAGTTCCTCTGTCTTGTCTAAAAGCTTTAATATCTGGAAGTTCTCCGTTCACATAATGCTGAAGCCTAGCTCGATGGATTTTGAGCATAGCCTTACTAGCACGGGAGACGAGTGCAACTGTCTTGTGGTTTGAATATTCCTTAGTACTGCCATTCTTGGAAATTAGGATGAAGATTGACCTTTTCCAGTCCTGTGGCCACTGCTGGGTTTTCCAAATTCGCTGATAGTGCAGAGTGAAGCACTTTAATAGCATCATCCTTTAGGATTTTAAATAGCTCTGGTGGAATTCCATCACCTTCACTACCTTTATTGGCAGCAGTGCTTCCTAAGGCCCACTTTATTTCACATTCTAGAATGTCTGTCTCTGGGTGAGTGACCACACCATCATGGTTATCCAGGTCATTAGGATCATTTTTCTAGAGTTCTTCTGTTTATTCTTGCCATCTCTTCTTGATCTCTTCTGCTTCTAGTAGGTCTTTACCATTTCTATCCTTTATTGTGCCCATCTTTGGATGAAATATTTCTTTGATATTTCCAATTTTCTTGAGAGCTCTTTCCCAGTATGCTGTTTTCCTCCATTTCTTTGCATTGTTCTTTGAAGAAGGCCTTCTGTCTCTCCTTGCTATTTTCTGAAGCTCTGCATTTAGTTGGGTGTACCTTTACCTTTCTCTTCTTTCCTCAGCCATTTGAAAGGCCTCCTCAGACAACCACTCTGACTTCTTGTATTTCTTTTTCCTTGGAATGGTTTTGTTCACTGCCTCCCACACAATATTACAAACCTCTGCCCATAGTTCTGTAGGCACTCTGTTTACTAGCTCTAATACCTTGAATCTATTCATCACTTCCACTTTATATTCATAGGGGATTTGATTTAAGTCATACCTGACAGGCTAGTGGTTTTCCCTGCTTTCTTTAGTTTAAGCCTTAGTTTGCTACGAGGAGCTGATGATCTGAGACACAGTCAGCTCCAGGTCTTGTTTTTGCCGAATGTGAACAGCTTCTCCATCTTTGGCTACAAAGAATGTAATCAATCTGATTTCAGTACTGACCATTTGGTGATGTCCATTTGTAAAGAAGTTTCCTGTGTTGTTGAAAAGGGTTGTTTCCTATGATCAGAGCATTCTTTTGGCAGAATTCTGTTAGCCTTTACCCTGCTTCATTTTGTACTCCAAAGCCAAGCATATCTGTTACCTAGATATCTCTTGACTTAACTACTTTTGTGTTCTAATTCCCTGTGATGAATAAGATCTATTTTGGTGTTAGTTCTAGGAGGTCTTCTAGGTCTTTATAGAGCTGATAAACTTCATCTTCTTTAGCATTGCTCGTTGGGGCATAGACTTGGATTACTGTGATGTTGAATGGTTTGTCCTGGAAATGAACCAGGTTCATTCTGTCATTTTTGAGATTGCACACAAGTACTGCATTTCAGACTCTTTTGTTGATTATGATGGCTACTTCTTTTCTTCTATGGGATTCTTGCTCACAGTAGTAGATATAACCATTATCTGAATTAAATTCACCCATTCCTACACAGTTTGGTTCACTGATTCCTAAGACATCAATATTTGCTCCTGCCATCTCCTGCTTGACCACGTCCACTTTACCTTGGTTCATGGACCTAACATTTCAGTTTCCTATGCAATATTCTTATTTACAGCATTGGATTTTGCTTTCATTACCAGACACATCCACAAGTGAGCATCATTTCCACTTTACTTCATTCTTTCTGGATCTATTAATAGTTGTGCTCTGCTCTTCCCCAGTAGCATACTGGACACATGGCAGTTCATCTTTCTGTGTCATATCTTTTGCCTTTTTATACAGTTCCTGGGGTTCTCACAGCAAGTATACTAGAGTCGTTTGTCATTCCCTCCTCCAGTGGATCACGCTTTGTCAGAACTCTCCACTATGACTTAGCCATCTTGGGTGGCCCTTCTTGGCATGGTTCATAGCTTCATTGACTTATGCAATCCCCTTCACCTGAACAAGGCTGTGATCCATGAAGGAGTGAGCTCGTTTAAACCCAAGCCAAACATTCAGGTCAATCTATGTAGGAAAAAAATATATGAATTAACATAATAATCTGAAAAGGAAGTGCAATTTCATCTCATTATTTTCTCTTCTTGGAGTTTAACCTAAGAAAACAACAATTAATGTGTGAAAGTGTATATACTTATGTAATCGAATATTCATTGAAATGCAAATTTTGATACCAACAATTTTGAAAAAAAAGTCTAAATATACACCGGTGTGGAATTGGGTAAACATTATCCATAATGTTTATGGATATAAACATATCCACCATATCCATATAAGAATATAAAATGTTTATGGGATATCCATAAAATTAGTATTGCACAGTTATTATAAATATTGCAGTAGAGTTATATACACATGGAAAGATAACAAGACATGTTATTTAAATTAGAAAAAAATATATGGCAAGTTTAAGAGGTTGATTTCTAGCATATTAATGTGAGGAGTTCCACCAACTTGCACCCAATTGTAACTGATAAAAATATGAAAAGGCAACCATTTAAAATCTCTGTAAATAGCCTAAAGGCACATAGAAAACTTTTAAAAATTCATTTAAGAAAATCTATAAAAATTCTCTGTAAAATACAAATCTAGACTAGACAAATCTAGACTATACAACCAGTCTCTCCCTTCTCTCTTCCAACATAACCAGGTGGAGACTACACTATACAACTGCAGCCAAAAAAGCAGGGCTCCCTCTCTCCCCAGTTCCCAGGAAGAGGGCTGTCTTCCTGGGGGTAGCAGGATGTCAGTGTTTCTCATCCTGTCTCCAGCTACATGTTGCTGAGGCTAAGTACCAACTGAGTCAAGAAATGGGACTTCATTCATCTATCCATCTTTTTCTCATGGAACAAAGGCTATACTTTGAATGCAGTGTGCTGAGAATGCTTGGGCCCTAGATCTGTGACTGTAGATGTCCTTTATCCATTTCATAAGGTAGAGTTCTCATGCCAAGCAGGACAACAATCTAAGAGGGTCATAGGTGACTGCCATTCAACATCACAGTGAACTCAGCACCCACTCAGAAAAAAAGCTTGCCATTGTCCCCAAGCTCTGTTCCAGAGTGCTAGACAAGAGTTTTGACAGAACAAACATCAAACGATGACCTTAGCCACCTCTCTTCAAAAGAGCCAGAATTTGATAGGACTAGTTCTCAGAAAAATGTATGTCCCAGAGACCTGTTGAAAACAATAGAGAAATCAATCTATAATTAGTAGAGTTTAATAGCTGAGTATGGTAATGGATGGGCTTCCCTGGTGGCTCAGAGGTTAAAGCCTCTGCCTGCAATGCGGGAGACCTGGCTTTGATCCCTGGGTTGGGAAGATCACCTGGAGAAGGAAATGGCAACCCACTCTAGTATTCTTGCCTGGAGAATCCCATGGGTGGAGGAGCCTGGTGGGCTATGGTCCACGGGGTCACAAAGAGTCGGACACGACTGAGTGACTTCACTTTCACTTTCATGGTAATAGATAAAGGGGAGGAGGGGATAGAAAAAGGTATTCCATACAAAAGGAAATCAAGAGAAAGCTGGAGTAACAATCTTCATATCAGACAAAATAGACTTTAAAATAAAGGCTGCTATAACAGAAAAATAAGGACACTGCATAATGATCAAGGGATCAATTCAAGAATCTATGGCAGTTATAAATATATATGCATACAACGCAGAAGCAGCTCAATATATAAAACAAATACTAATAGCCATAAAGGAAGAGGTTGACAGTAACACAATATTCAGTCATGTCTGAGTCTTTGTGACCCCATGGACTGCAGCACATCAGGCCTCCCTGTCCATCACCAACTCCCAGAGATTGCTCAAACTCATATCCATTGAGTCGACTCTGTGCGACCCCATAGATGGCAGCCCACCAGGCTCCCCCGTCCCTGGGATTCTCCAGGCAAGAACACTGGAGTGGGTTGCCATTTCCTTCTCCAATGCATGAAACTGAAGAGTGAAAGTGAAGTCGCTCAGTCGTGTCTGACTCTTAGTGACGACCCCATGGACTACAGCCTACCAGGCTCCTCCATCCATGGGATTTTCCAGGCAAGAGTACTGGAGTGGGGTGCCATTGCCTTCTCTGATCCATTGAGTAGGTGATGCCATCTAACCATCTCATCCTCTGTCATCCCCTTCTCCTCTTGCCTTCAATCTTTCCCAACATCAGTGTCTTTCCTAATGAGTCAGTTCTTCACATCAGGTGGCCAAAGTATTGGAGTTTCAGTTTCAACATCAGTCCTTCCAATGAATATTCAGGACTGATTTCCTTTAGGATGGACTGGTTGGGTCTCCTTACAGTTCAAGGAACTCTCAAGAGTCCTTTCCAACATCACAGTTGAAAACCATCAAATATTCCGTGGTCAGTTTTCTTTATAGTCCAACTCTCACATCCATACATAACTAACGGAAAAACATAGCCTTGACTAGATGGACCTTTGTTGGCAAAGTAATGTCTCTGCTTTTTAATAAATGCTGTCTGCTGCTGCTGCTGCTCCTGCTGCTGCTGCTAAGTCACTTCAGTCAGGTCCAACTCTGTGTGACCCTGTAGACGGCATCCCGCCAGGCTCCCCCGTCCCTGGGATTCTCCAGGCAAGAACACTGGAGTGGGTTGCCATTTCCTTCTTCAATGCATGAAAGTGAAAAGTGAAAGGGAAGTCGCTCAGTTGTGTCTGACTCTTAGCAACCCCGTGGACTGCAGCCCACCAGGGTCCTCCACTCATGGGATTTTCCAGGCAAGAGTACTGGAGTGGGGTGCTATCGTCTTCTCTGAATATGCTGTCTAGGTTGGTCATAACTTTCCTTCCAAAGAGTAAGCGTCTTTTAATTTCATGGCTGCAGTCACCATCTGCAGTGATTTTGGAGCCCAGAAAAATAAAGTCTGACACTGTTTCCACATCTATTTGCCATGAAGTGATGGGACCAGATGCCATGATCTTAGTTTCCTGAATGTTGAGCTTTAAGCCAACATTTTCACTCTGCTCTTTCACTGTCATCAAGAGGCTCTTTAGTTCTTCTTCAATTTCTGCCATAAGAGTGGTGTTATCTGCATATCTGAGGTTATTGACATTTCTCCCAGCTATCTTGATTCCAGCTTGTGCTTCCTCCAGCTTAGCGTTTCTCATGATATACTCTGCGTATAAGTTCAATTAGCAGTGTGACAATGTACAGCCTTGACATACTCCTTTTCCTATTTGAAACCAGTCTATTGTTCCATGTCCAATTCTAACTGTTGCTTCCTGACCTGCATACAGGTTTCTAAAGAGGCATGTCAGGTGGTCTGCTATTCCCATCTCTTTCAGAATTTTCCACAGTTTGTGGTGATCCACTCAAAGACTTTGGCATAGTCAATAAAGCAGAATTAGATGTATTTCTGGAACTCTCTTGCTTTTTTGATAATTCAATGGATGTTGGCAATTTGATCTCTGATTCTTCTGCCTTTTCTAAAACCAGCTTGAATACCTGGAAGTTCATGTTTCATGTACTGTTGAAGCCTGGCTTGGAGAATTTTGAGCATTACTTTACTAATGTGTGAGAGATGAGTGCAACTTTGTGGTAGTTTGAGCATTCTTTGGCATTGCTTTTCTTTGAGACTGGAATGAAAACTGACTTTTTCCAGTACTGTGGCCACTGATGAGTTTTCCAAATTTGCTAGCATATTGAGTGCAACACTTTCACAGCATCATCTTTTAGGATTTGAAATAGCTCAATTGGAATTCCATCACCTCCACTAGCTTTGCTCATAGTGATACTTCCTACACACACAATATTAGTGGGGGACTTTAACAACCTACTTTAATCAATGGACAGATCATCCAGACAATCAATAAGGAAACACAGGCCTTAAATGACACATTGGACCAGAAAGACTTAATTAACACTTATAGAGCATTCCATTCAAAAGCAGCAAAATACATTTTTTTTTATAAAAGCACACATAAGATTCTCAAGAGTTTACCATATGCTTGACCACAAGGCAAATATCAGTAATTTAAGAAAATTGAAATCATATTATACATTTTTTCTGATCACAGTGTTATGAGATTAAAAATAAAAGAAAAAGAGTATAACATACATGAATGTGTGGAGACTAAGCACTATGCTGCTGAACAACCAATGGATCACCAAAGAAATCAAAGAGGAAATTTTTTAAAAATACCAAGGTAAAAATGAAAATGAAATCACAACAATCTGAAACCTATAGGATTCAACAAAAGCAGTTCTAAAAGGGAAGATTATAGTAATACAATCTTAACTCAGGAAACAACCTGACCCTAAAAGAAACAACCTAACCCCTGTAGTTGTTCAGTCACTCAGTCGAGTCTGGTCTTTGAAACCCCATGGACTGCAACACACCAGGCTTCCCTGTCCTTCACTATCTCCTGGAGCTTGTTCAAACTTGTGTCCATTGAGTCAGTGATTCCATCCAACTAACTCACCTTCAGTCATCCACTTCTCCTCCTGACTTCAGTCTTTCCCAGCTTCAGGGTCTTTTCTAATGAGTCAGCTCTTCACTTCACCTGGCCAAAGTTTTGGATCTTCAGCTTCAGCATCAGTCCTTCCAATGAATATTCAGGACTGATTTCATTTAGGATTGACTGGTTTGATATCCTGGCAAGTCAAGGAACTCTCCAGAGCCTTCTCTAAAACCACAGCTCAAAAGCATCAGTTCTTTGGGGTTCGGAACTCTTTGTGCTCAAACTCTCACATCTATACATGACTACTGGAAAAAACATAGCTTTGACTATACAGACCTTTGGTGGCAAATTTATGTCTCTGCTTTTTAATATATTGTCTAGGTTTGTCATAGCTTTTCTTCCAAGGAGCAAGCATGTTTTAATTTCATGGCTGCAGTCACCATCTACAGTGATTTTGGACCCCAAGAAAATCAAGTCTGTCACTGTTTCCATTGTCTCCCAATCTATTTGACATGAAATGATGGGGTCAGATGCCATGATCTTCATTTTTTGAATGTTGAGTTTTAAGCCAGCTTTTTCACTCTCCTCTTTCAATTTCATCAAGAGGCTCTTTAGTTCTTCTTCACTTTCTGCCATAAGGGTAGTGTCATCTGCATATCTTATGTTATTAATATTTGTCCCAGCAATTTTGATCCCATCTTCTGCTTCATCCAGCAGGCATTTCGTATGATGTACTCTGCATTTAAGTTAAATACCAGGGTGACAATATATAGCCTTGTCGTATTCCTTTCCCAATTTGGAACCAGTCTGTTGTTCCATGTTTGGTTCTAACTATTCCTTCTTGACCTGCACACAGGTTTCTCACAAGGCAGGTCAGGTGGTCTAGTATTCCCATTTCTTTAAGAATTTTCCACAGTTTGTTGTGATCCACATAGTCAAAGGCTTTAGCATAGTCAATGAAGGAGAAGTAGATTTTTTTTTTTTTCTGGAACTCTCTTGTCTTTTCTATGATCCAACAGATGTTGGCAATTTGGTATCTAGTTCCTCTGCCTTTTCTAAATCCAGCTTGAACATCTGCAATATCTTGGTTCATGTACTATTGAAGCCTGGCTTGGAGAATTTTGAACAAAACTTTGCTAGCATGTGAAAAGAGTTCAATGTGCAGTACTTTGAGCATTCTTTGGCATTGCCTTTCTTTGGGATTGGAATGAAAACCGGTCTTTTCCCGTTCTGTTGCCACTGCTGAGTTCTCCAAATTTGCTGGTATATTGAGTGCAGCACTTTAACAACATCATCCTTTAGGATTTGAAAAAACTCAGCTGGAATTCCATCACCTCCACTAGCTTTGTTGTAGTGAAGGCCCATTGACTCACATTCCAGGTGTCTGGCTCTAGGTGAGTGATCACACCATCCTGGTTATCCAGGTTATTAAGATCTCCTTTATAGAGTCCTTCCATGTATTCTTGCCACCTCTTCTTAAATTCTTCTGCTTCCATTAGGTTCATACCATTTCTGTCCTTTATTGTGCCCATCTTTGCCTGAAATGTTCCCTTGGTATCTCGAATTTTCTTGAAAAGGTCTCTAGTGTTTCACATTCTATTATTTTCCTCTATTTCTTTGCATTGTTCACTTAGGAAGACTTTCTTATTTCTCCTTGGTATTCTTTGGAACTCTGCATTTAAATGGGTATATCTTTGCTTATCTCCTTTGCCTTTAGCTTCTCTTCTTTCCTCGGCTCTTTGTAAGGCCTCCTCAGACAACTATTTTGCCTTTTTGCATTTCGTTTTTTGGGGGATGGTTCTGATCACCACTTCCTGTACAGTATCATTAACCTCGTCTCTAGTTCTTCAGGCACTCTATCATATCTAATCCCTTGAATCTATTTGTCACTTCCACTGTATACTTGTAAAGGGTATGATTTAGGTCATACCTGAATGGTCTAGTGGTTTCCCTACTTTCTTCAATTTAAGTCTGAATTTGGCAATAAGGAGTTCATGATCTAAGCTACAGTCAGCTCCTGGTCTTGTTTTTGTTGACTGTATAGAGCTGCTCCATCTTCGACCACAAATAATATAATCAGTCTTGTTTCAGTTTTGACCATCTGGTGATGTCCATGTGTAGAGTCTTCTTTTGTGTTGTTGGAAGACAGTGATTGCTATGCTTAGTGCATTCTCTTGGCAAAACTCTGATAATCTTTGCCCAGCTTTATTTTGTCCTCTAAGACCAAATTTGCTTGTTACTCCAGGTATCTCTTGACTGTCTACTTTTACATTCTAGTCCTCTATGATAAAAAAGACATTTTTTTTATGTTAGTTCTAGAAGGTCATGTAGGTCTTCATATAACCATTCACGCCATCTCTTTGGCATTAGGGGTTGGGGCATAGATTTTGATTACTGTGATATTGAATGGTTTGCATTGGAAATGAACAGAAATCATTCTGTCATTTTTGAAGTTGCACCCAGGTACTGCATTTTTTACTCTTGTTGACTATGAGTCTATTCCATTTCTTCTAAGGGATTCTTGCATACAATAGCAGATATAATAGTCACATGTATTCAATTCACCCATTCCAGATCACTGGTTCCTTAAATGTGGATGCTCACTCTTGTCATCTCCTGTTTTAACACTTCCAATTTACCTTGACTTCACATTCAAGTTTGTGCTTAGTCCTCAGTCCTGTCTGAATCTTGCAACCCCATAGACTGTAGCCTGCAAGGCTCCTTTGTTCACGGGATTTTCCATGCAAAAATACTGGAACGGGTTGCCATTTCCTTCTCCAGGGGATCTTCCTGGACTAGAAATTGAACCCAGGTATCCTGCATTGCATTGCAGGCAGACTCTTTACCGACTGAGCTATGGGGGAAGCCCTAACTTCCAGATTCCTATGCAATATTGTTCATGATTCCTATGTAATATTATTTTTTATAGCATTGGACTTAACTTTCTCCATCAGACACATCCACTACTGGGAATTGTTTCCTCTTTGGCTTCTTCATTCCTTCTGGAGCTATTTTCCTGCTCTTTTCCAGTAACATATTGGACACCTACTTGACCTGGGGAGTTCATCTTTCAGTGTCATATCTTTTTGTCTTTTCATACTGTTCATGAGGTTCTCAAGGCTAGAATGCTGAAGTGGTTTGCCATTCCCTTCTCCAGTGGGCCACATTTTGTCAGAACTCTCCATGACCCATCTGTCTTGGGTGGCCCTAAGCAGCATGGCTCATAGTTTCACTGAGTTACACAAAATTGTGATCCATGTGATCAGTTTGGTTTGTTTTCTGTGATTGTGGTTTTCATTCTGTCTGCCCTATGATGGATGAGGATAAGAGACTTGTGGAAGCTTCCTGGTGAGAGGGACTGGCTATGGGTAAAACGGTCTTGCTCTGGTGGGCAGGGCCATGCTCGGTAAAATTTTAATCCAATTTTTTAAGGTTAGGTTTAACCTAACCTTACCCTAAACAAACCAGAGAAAGAATAAATAAAATCTAATGTTAGTAGTAGGAAGAAATAATAAAGATCAAAGAAGAAATAAATAAAATAGAGACAAAAAAACAATAGCAAAGATCAATAAAAATAATAGTGGTTCTTAAAACTTTAGCCAAACTTATAAATAAAAGAAGAGAGAAGAATCAAGTCAGTAAAGTTAAAAAAGAAATAAGAGAAGCTACCATGGACACCATAGAAATAGAAAAGATCATAAGAAGCTACTACAAGTAACTATGGGCTTCCCTGGTGGTTTAGATATTTTTTTGCTTTCTTTTTTAATTTTTATTTTTTATCGGACATGACTGAGTGACTGATCTGATCTGATCTGATAATTAATTTATTTTAATTGGAAGCTAATTATTTTACAATATTGTAGTGGTTTTTGCCATACATTGATATGAATCAGCCGTTGGTGTACATGTGTTCCCCATCCAGGATCCTAGGAAGACTTGCTTAGCAACTGGGACCCTGCTCACAGTCTGGTGAAGGATGCCATCTGTGGGGCCAAGATTGTCCCTTGCCTTCTGGCTCTGGTTGTCACAGGCCTGCCTCTCTGCCTCCAGTGGGAGGATGGGCTGGTCCACAGCTGGCTAGCTCACCTTTGGTATTCACTCAATCCTTTGTCCTGTGAGCAGACCAGGCTGTGCCTTAGTTAGAGCTTTTCATGGAAAAGTTCTCTCTCTCTCTCCTCTTTCTGGTTATCCCACAGTTTGTGTTTCTATCTCACATTAACTCCTTCAGATTGTCCACAGGGCACTCAGGCTCAGTCCTTACTCTAAGCATGCAACCCGTGCCTCCCTTTCAGCCCCTACTCACTTGTGACAGACGCAAGTGTCTGGGCTACTTCTCTGCTGAGAGTTTTGGTTAGGTGTGTACTCTGTGGGTTTTTTTTTTCCCCCTTCTGGTTATGTTGCCCTCTGAGATTCCAAAGCTCCCACATACCTGCTGGTGAGAGGGTTTCCTGCTGTTTGGAAACTTCTCCTCCTTCACTACTCCCTCCCCAGGACAAGTCTCCATCCCTAACTCTTTTTTCTCTCTTTTTTTCTTTCATCTTTTGTCCTACTTCCTTTTGAAGAGAATGGGCTGCCTTTCTTGGTGCCTGGTATCCTCTGCCAGTGGTTCAGAAGTTGTTTTGTGGAAGTTGCTCAGCATTCAAAAAATGGAAACTGTAATCAGAAATCTTCCAACAAACAAAAGCCCAGGACCAGAAGGTTTCACAGATGAATTCTACCAAAAATTTAGAGAAGAGTTAACACCTATCCTACTCAAACTCTTCCCGAAAATTGCAGAAGAAGGTAAACTGCCAAACTCACTCTATGAGGCCAGCATCACCCTAATACCAAAACCAGACAAAGATGCCACAAAAAAATAAAACTACAGGTCAATATCACTGATGAACATAGATGCAAAAATCCTCAACAAGATTCTAGCAAACAGAATCCAACAACATATTAAAAGGGTCATACATAATGACCAAGTGGGCTTTTTCCCAGGGATGCAAGGATTCTTCAATATTTTCAAATCAATGTGATACACCACATTAACAAATTGAAAGATAAAAACCATATGATTATCTCAATAGATACAGAGAAAGCCTTTAACAAAATTCAATATCCATTTATGATAAAAAAAAAAAAAAACCCTTCCAGAAAGCAGGAATAGAGGGAACATACCTCAACCTAATAAAAGTAATATATGATTAACCCACAGCAAACATTATCCTCGATGGTGAAAAATCGAAAGCATTTCCCCTAAAGTCAGGAACAAGACAAGATGCCCACTCTCACCACTACTATTCAACATAGTTCTGGAAGTTTTAGCCACAGCAATCTGAGAAGAAAAAGAAACAAAAGGAATCCAGACTGTAAAAGAAGAAGTAAAACTTTCACTGTTTGCAGATGACACGATCCTCTACATAGAAAACTCTAAAGAATCCACTGGAAAATTACTAGAGCTAATCAATGAATATAGTAAAATTGCAGGATATAAAGTTAACAGAAATCCTTTGCATTCCTATACACTAACAATGAGAAAAAAGAAAGAGAAATTAAGGGAACAATCCCGTTCACCATTGCAATGAAAAGAGTAAAATATTTAGGACTCAGTTCAGTTCAGTTAAATTCAGTCGCTCAGTCATGTCCAACTCTTTGCAACCCCATGAATCGCAGCACGCCAGGCCTCCCTGTCCATCACCAACTCCCACAGTTTACTCAAACTCATGTCCATTAAGTCAGTGATGCCATCCAGCCATCTCATCCTCTGTCGTCCCCTTCTCCTCCTGCCCCCAATCCCTCCCAGCATCAGAGTCTTTTCCAATGAGACAACTCTTCGCATGAGGTGGCCAAAGCACTGGAGTTTCAGCATCAGCATAATTCCTTCCAAAGAACACCCAGGACTGATCTCCTTCAGAATGGACTGGTTGGATCTCCTTGCAGTCCAAGGGACTCTCAAGAGTCTTCTTCAACACCACACTTCAAAAGCATCAATTCTTCTGCACTCAGCTTTCTTCACAGTCCAATTCTCACATCCATACATGACCACTGGAAAAACCATAGCCTTGACTAGATGGACCTTTGTTGGCAAAGTAATATCTCTGCTTTTGAATATGCTATCTCGGTTGATCATAACTTTCCTTCCAAGGAGTAAGCGTCTTTTAATTTCATGGCAGCAGTCACCATCTACAGTGATTTTGGAGCCCAAAAAAATAAAGTCTGACACAGTTTCCACTGTTTCCCCATCTATTTCCCATGAAGTGATGGGACCAGATGCCATAATCTTCGTTTTCTGAATGTTGAGCTTTATGCCAAACATTTCACTCTCCTCTTTCACTTTCATCAAGAGGTTTTTTAGTTCCTCTTCACTTTCTGCCATAAGGGTGGTGTCATCTGCATATCTGAGGTTATTGTTTCTCCTGGCAATCTTGATTCCAGCTTGTGCTTCTTCCAGCCCAGCGTTTCCCATTATGTACTCTGCATATACGTTAAATAAGCATGGTGACAGTATACAGCCTTGACATACTCTTTTTCCTATTTGGAACCAGTCTGTTGTTCCACGGCCAGTTCTAACTGTTGCTTCCTGACCTGCATATGGAGAAGGAAATGGCAACCCACTCCAGTGTTCTTGCTTGGAGAATTCCAAGGACTGGGGAGCCTGGTGGGCTGCCGTCTATGGGGTTGCACAGAGTCAGACACAACTAAAGTGACGCAGCAGCAGCAAAGAAACAAAAGACCTATGTATATAAAACTATAAAACACTGATGAAAGAAATCAAAGAGAACACAAAAAAATGGAGAAATAGACCATGTTCATGGATCGGAAGAATCAATATAGTGATAATGAGTATACTACACAAAGCAATCTATAGATTCAATGCAATCCCTATCAAGCTACCAATGGTATTTTTCACAGAACTAGAACAAATTATTTCAGAATTTGTATGGAAATACAAAAAACCTTGAATAGCCAAAGCAATCTTGAGAAAGAAGAATGGAACTGGAGGAATCACCCTGCCTAACTTCAGGCTCTACTACAAAGCAACAGTCATCAAGACAGCATGGTACTGGCACAAAGCCATAAACATAGATGAATGGAAGAAAATAGAAGGCCCAGAGATAAATCCATGCACCTATGGACACCTTGTCTTTGACAAAGGTGGCAAGAATATACAATGGAGAAAAGAAAAGACAATCTCTTTAAGAAGTGGTGCTTGGAAAACTGGTCAACCACTTGTAAAAGAATGAAATTTGAACACTTTCTAACACCATACACAAAAATAAACTCCAAATGGATTAAAGATCTAAATGTAAGAACAGAAACTATAAAACTCCTAGAGGAAAACATAGGCAAAACACTCTCTAACATAAATCATAGCAGGATCCTCTGTGACCCATCTCCCAGAGTAATAGAAATAAAAGCAAAAATAAAAAAAATGGGACCTAATTGAACTTAAAAGTTTTTGCACAACAAAGGAAACTCTATGCAAGGTGAAAAGACAGCCTTCAGAATTGGAGAAACTAATAGCAAATGAAGCAACTGACAAAGAATTAATATCAAAAATATATAAGCAACTCCTGCAGCTCAATTCCAGAAAAATAAATGACCCAATCAAAATACGCGCCAAAGAACTAAACAGATATATATCCAAAGAAGACATACAGATGGTAATAAACACATAAAAAGATGCTCAACATCACTCATTATCAGAGAAATGCAAATCAAACCCACCATGAGGTGCCATGCCATGCTGGTCAGAATGGCTGCTATCAAAAAGTTTACAAACAATAAATGCTGGAGAGGGCACAGAAAAAAACAAACAAACAAACAAACAACCTCTTACACTGTTGGTTGGGAATGCAAAGTAGTACAGCCACATCCAGAACACTCAAAGAGATTCACAGAGTTATATAGAGAAAAGAAGAGGGAGGAAGGAGACATATGTGACCAGGAGGAGAAAAGGGAGAGTTAAACGGGGAGAGAGCAACCTCGCCCATAATCAAATCCTTAAGTGCTCTTTTTATCTAGGCTCACTTGTTCAGTTGTGCCGTGGGGAGGGAGGGACACTGCAAACAAATACCACTGGCATGTGTGGGGAATGTTCACTGTGGATGGACTACACTGGGTTTGCTGCAGCCCAAGGTGGTGTGCACTTTCCAGGTCCACACTGCTGAGGTTTCAGGTTGCTCTGCAAGAGCACTGTTCCAAGCGCACCTTAGCTTTTGTGCATTTCCCAGGTTTAAGTCGCTCATGTTCTCAGGTGCTCCACATGGTCACAGACCCAGATGAGCTGTGCATTTTGTCCCCTCCCAAGTCCAAGTAGCTCAAATGAGTGGGTGCTTGGTGAACACAGTGTCTCAGATAGGACATGCATCTTATGCACCTCCCTGGTTCCAGCCACTTGGTTTCCCTGGTGTCCCATGAGAGCACAGTCCCAGGTATGCCGAGTGTCTCCTCTGGAGAGCAGATCTCATTCTGTGACACTTTTATCATCACAGCTTGTTGTTCTCCTCAAGGAATCAAATAGCCAACACTCAAACACAAAGACCTATGTTGCCATCACACCCCTTCTACCCAATCAGATCAAACAGTGTCCAGCTTATCCTCAGAGATGGGTCTGAGATGCCAAAAAGCCTCTTTCCTCAACATAAAGCAGCAGATGGAACAACCCAGGGAATGCTCACAGGCACCTGCTCAAAGAACCAATCATAAGACAGCCTGAATACATGGTTTTCCCTGTTCCACTCTGCTCCCCAGTGGTGACCTTCTAAGCACTCAAAGCCCCCACATGACCACAAAGACCCTTACGGAGGTTCACAGCCTATTCTTTCCCTAAGATGAGTGATGAGGGGGGGAGAAACCCACTACAGTCACCTCAATTGCCTAAGCAAATTATAAGAGCTATTGCAACTTTCTTCCCTTCAATTTTATTTGATCCTTACTTACCTTTCTCACTCTAGACTGCCTCCTTTTACACTGCTGAACTATATCTCAGTTCATATTCCTAATCTACTCCACATCTGTCAAATAGAAATTGATTCATTATGGCCTGAAGCATGTTCTGGAATTTGCTGCCTAACACTGTGATCCTCAAGTAATTAATGAAGTTTGCGTTAAACAATTTAGCCAACCTGATATGGGGAATCAGAAAAGGCAATGGCACCGCACTCCAGTACTCTTGCCTGGAAAATCCCATGGACGGAAGAGCCTGATGGGCTGCAGTCCATTGGGTCGCTAAGAGTCAGACACGACTGAGCGACTTCACTTTCACTTTTCACTTTCATGCACTGGAGAAGGAAATGGCAACCCACTCCCATATTCTTGCCTGGGGAATCCCAGGGACGGGGGAGCCTGGTGGGCTGCCGTCTATGGGGTCGCACAGAGTTGGACACGACTGAAGCAACTTAGCACATATGGGGAATGAGCATAGGAAATAAACAAGTATAGTTCTTTCCTCTCAGGACCCCATTCATTGAAAACACATAATCACACCAACACCACTTTTAATTCCCAGAGAACACCGTCCACATATATGATTGGACTTCAAAGTGATCCATACAGATTTACATCTAATTTACATGAATTTAACTTCTTATTGAGGTGTAATTGATACAAAACAATATATTAGCTTAAAGTGTGCAACACAATGATTTGACATTTGGTAACTGCAAAATGAAAATAAATCTAGATAACAACAATTACACCTATTTGTTATTGTTTAGTTGCTAAGTTGTGTCTGACTCTTTTGCAACCTCATAGACTCCTCTGTCCATTGGATTTCCCAGGCAAGGATACTAGAGAGGGTTGCCATTTCCTTCTCCAGGAGATCTTCCCAATCCATGGAATGAACCATGGAATGCATTGCAGGTGGATTCTAAACTGCTGAGCCATTGGGGAAGCCTATAGTTAATTTTATTTTTTATCATGAGAACTTAAAATATTTACTCTCAGGGGTGGTCCCAAGATGGTGGAGGAATAAGATGAGGTGGAGATGGAGAAGTGGCACAGAATTGGCTTGTGTCTGCTACCAGCAAGTGGGAACTGGGCAGGAAGGCATGGGCTGCACCATTGGTCCTTATAGTAAGGATGGGCCTGAATGCCCTGAGAACAATCTGAGGGAGCTAATGTGAAATAGCAACCCAAACCGTGGGTTTGCCAGAGAGACCAAAAAAAAAAAGAAGAAGAAGAAGACCTTTCTCATGAAAGGCTCTAATGCTGCCTGGTGACACCTGGCATGCTCACAGAACAAAGCATTGAGCGAGTGCCAAAATAGAGCAAGTCAGCTGCCATATAGGGCCCTCCCTCCCTGGAGACAGAGAGGCAGATATGTGACAGCCAGAGCCAGAAGGCAAGGGGCTACTACAATCTCAGACCCAGAGATCGCATCTTCCACCAAACTGTGAGTAGGCTCTCAGTTGCTAACCACATCCTCCTGGAATCAAGGAGGGTTCACATCTGCCAGGAGTGTCACAGACTGAGATCAGCTCCCCAGAGGAGACACTCAGCGTACCTGGGACTGTGCTCTCATGGGACACCAGGGAAACCAAATGGCTGGAACCAGGGAGGTGCATAAGATGCATGTCCTATCTGAGACACTGCATTCACCAAGCACCCACTCATTTGAGCTACTTGGACCTGGGAGGGGACAAAATGCACAGCTCATCTGGGTCTGTGCCCGTGTGGAGCACATGAGAACATGAGCGACTTAGACCTGGGAAATGCACAAAAGCTAAGGTACACTTGGAACAGTGCCCTTGCAGAGCACCCTGAAGCCTCAGCAGTGTGGACTTGGGAAGTACACACACCTTGGGTTGCAGCAAACCCAGTGTGGTCCATCCACAGTGAACACTCCCCACACATGCCAGTGGTATTTGTTTGCAGTGTCCCTCCCTCCCCACAGCACAAATGAACAAGTGAGCCTAGATAAAAAGACCACTTAAGGATTTTATTATGGGCGAGGTTGCTCTCTCCCCGTTTAACTTCCTTTTCTCCTCCTGGTCACATATGTCTCCTTCCTCCCTCTTCTTTTCTCTATATAACTGTGAATCTCTTTGAGTGTTCCTGGATGTGGAAAATTGTTTCATCATTAACCTAAGGATTCTATTTTCTGTGCTGTATGGATGGAGAAGTCTTGAGGCTACTGTAAGAGAAGAACTGAAAGCCAGAGGGAGGAGGCTTAACTCCAGAACATTAGAACGTCAGAGAACTCATGGCTCCAGGGAAAAATAATAGACAAGGGTTCATCCAAAATTCCTCATACCTACACTGAAACCAGGCTCCATGCAAGAGCCAACAAGATCGAGTGCAAGACACACCACGCTATTTCTCCAGCAAAAGAGGAACACAACTCTGAACATTAAAAGACGGGCTGCCCAAAGCCATGCCAAACCTATAGACATCCCAAAACTCACTACTGGACACTTCATTGCACTCCATAGAGAAGAGACTCAGCTTCACCCACCAAAACACAGATAGATGCAAGCTCCCACAACCAGGAAACCTTGACAAGCCACTGGTCCAACCCCATCCACAATTAAAAGGAACCATGAACTTCCAGCCTGCAAAAAGGGCACCCCAAACACAGCAATCTAAACAAAATGAAAGGAGAGACAAATATTCAGCAGGTGAAGGAACATGATAAAAACCCACTAATCGAAACAAAAGAGGAGGAGATAGGGAGTCTACCTGGAAAGGAATTCACAATAATGATAATAAAGATGATTCAAAATTTTTAAAACAAAATGGAGTTACAGATAAATAGACTAGAGACAAGGATTGAGAAGATGCAAGAAATGTTTAACAAGGACCTATAAGAAATAAAGAAGAACAAATCAATAATGAATAATGTAATAGCTGAGATGAGAAGCACTCTGGAGGAAACCAACAATATAATAACTGAGGCAGAAGGGAGGATAAGTGAGGTGGAAGATAGAATAGTGGAAATAAATGAAGCAGAGAGGGGAAAAAAATAAGAAGGTTCAAAAAAAAATGAGGAAAACATCAGAGATCTCTGAGACAATGTTAAATGCCACAACATTCGAATCATAGGTGTCCCAGAGGAAGAAGACAAAAAGAAAGGGCATGAGAAAATACTTGAGGGGATAATAGTCCTAAACTTCCCTAAAATGAGGAAGGGAAATAGCTATCCAAGTCCAAGAATCCCAGAGAGTTGCAAACAGGATAAACTCAAGGTAAAACACCCCAAGTCACATGTTAATCAAAATAACAAAAATTAAATGCAAAGAGCAAATATTAAAAGTACCAAGGGAAAAGCAACAAATAACACACTAGGAGATCGGCATATGGATAACAGCTGATCTTTAGTAGAATCACTTCAGACAAGGAGGGAATGTCAGGACATTGTTAAAGTGATGAAAGAGAAGAAACTACAACCAAGAAAACTCTACTCAACAAGAATCTCATTCAGATATGAAGAAGAAATCAAAAATATTACAGAGAAGTAAAAATTGAGAGAATTCAGCACCACCAAACAAGCTCTTCAACAAATGCTTAAAGATCTTTTCTAGACAAGAAACACAGAAAAGGTTTATAAAAACTAACCCAAACCAACAAAGTAAATGGTAATGAGATCATACTTATTAATAATTACCTCAAATTTAAATGGGTAAAATGGTCCAACCAAAAGACAAAGACTGGCCAAATAGATGCAAAAATAAGACGCTTATATATGCTGTCTACAAGAGACCCACTTGAAACCTAGGGACACATACAGACTGAAAGTGAAGGCCAGGAAATAGATATTTCATGAAAATGAAGACCAAAAGAAAGAAGGAGTAGCAATACTCATGTCAGATAAAATAAACTTTGAAATAAAGACTTTGAAAAGAAACAAGGAAGGATACTACATAATGATCCAAGGATCAATCCAAGAAGAAGATAAAACAATTTATATATATGTGTATATATATATATATATATATATATATATATATATGACTGAAGTGACTTAGCAACTAGGCAACAACAATATGTAAGACAAAGGCAAATGTTTCTGCTGCTGCTAAGTCGCTTCAGTCATGTCCAACTCTGTGCGATCCCATAGATGGCAGCCTACCAGGCTCCCCCGTCCCTGGGATTCTCAAGGCAAGATCAGTGGAGTGGGTTGCCATTTCCTTCTCCAATGCATGAAAGTGAAAAGTGAAAGTGAAGTCGCTCAGTCGTGTCCAACTCTTAGCCACCCCATGGACTGCAACCTACCAGGCTCCTCCGTCCATGGGATGTTCCAGGCAAGAGTACTGGAGTGGGTTGCCATTGCCAAATGCTAACAAGTATGAAAGGGGAAGTAAGCAGTAACACAGTAACAGTGGGGGGACTTTAATACTCCACTCATACCTATGGAAAGATCAACCAAACAGAAAATGAGCAAGAAAACGCAAGCTTTAAGTGATACAGTGGACCAGTTAGTATTCACTGATATCTATAGGGTATTCAGTTCAGTTCAGTTCAGTCTCTCAGTGGTGTCCAACTCTTTTCGACCCCATGAATTGCAGCACGCCAGGCCTCCCTGTGCATCACCAACTCCCGGAGCTCACTCAAAATCACGTACATCGAGTCTGTAATGCCATCCAGCCATCTCATCCTCTGTTGTCCCCTTCTCCTCCTGCCCCCAATCCCACCCAGCATCAGAGTTTTTCCAATGAGTCAACTCTTCGCATGAGGTGGCCAAAGTACTGGAATTTCAGCTTTAGCATCACTCCTTCCAAAGAACACCAAGGACTGATCTCCTTTAGAATGGACTGGTTGGGTCTCCTTGCAGCCCAAGGGACTCTCAAGAGTCTTCTCCAACACCACAGTTTAAAAGCATCAATTCTTCGGCACTCAGCTTTCTTCACAGTCCAACTCTCACATCCATACATGACCACTGGAAAAACCATAGCCTTGACTAGACGGACCTCTGCTGGCAAAGTAATATCTCTGCTTTTCAATATGCTATCTAGGTTGGTCATAACTTTCCTTCCAAGGAGTAAGCGTCTTTTAATTTCATGGCTGCAGTCACCATCCGTAGTGATTTTGGAGCCCCCCAAAAAATAAAGTCTGACACTGTTTCCACTGTTTCCCCATCTAGTTCCCATGAAGTGATGGGGCCAGATGCCATGATCTTAGTTTTCTGAATGTTGAGCTTTAAGCCAACTTTTTCACTCTCCTCTTTCACCTTCATCAAGAGGCTTTTTAGTTCCTCTTCACTTTCTGCCATAAGGGTACTGTCATCTGCATATCTGAGGATACTGATATTTCTCCTGGCAATCTTGATTCCAGCCTGTGCTTCTTCCAGCCCAGCGTTTCTCATGATGTACTCTGCATAGAAGTTAAATAAGCAGGGTGACAATATACAGCCTTGACGTACTCCTTTTCCTATTTGGAACCAGTCTGTTGTTCCATGTCCAGTTCTAACTGTTGCTTCCTGACCTGCATACAGGTTTCTCAAGAGGCAGGTCAGGTGGTCTAGTATTCCCATCTCTTTCAGAATTTCCCACAGGTTATTGTGATCCACACAGTCAAAGGCTTTGGCATAGTCAATAAAGCAGACATAGATGTTTTTCTGGAACTCTCTTGCTTTTTTGATGATCCAGCGGATGTTGGCAATTTGATCTCTGGTTCCTCTGCCTTTTCTAAAACCTTCTTGAACATCAGGAAGTTCATGGTTCATGTATTGCTGAAGCATGGCTTGGAGAATTTTGAGCAGTACTTTACTAGCGTGTGAGATGAGTGCAACTGTGTGGTAGTTTGTGCATTCTTTGGCACTGCCTTTCTTTGGGATTGGAATGAAAACTGACGTTTTCCAGTCCTGTGGCCACTGCTGAGTTTTCCAAATTTGCTGGCATATTGAGTGTAGCATTTCACAGCATCATCTTTCAGGATTTGAAATAGCTCAACTGGAATTCCATCACCTCCACTAGCTTTGTTCGTAGTGATGCTTTCTAATCCCCACTTGACTTCCCACTCCAGGATGTCTGGCTCTAGGTGAGTGATCACACCATCGTGATTATCTTAGTCATGAAGATCTTTCTTGTGCACTTCTTCTGTGTATTCTTGCCACCTCTTCTTAATATCTTCTACTTCTTTTAGGTCCATAGAATTTCTCTCCTTTTTTGAGCCCATCTTTGCATGAAATGTTCCCTTGGTATCTCTAATTTTCTTGAAGAGATCTTTAGTCTTTCCCATTCTGTTGTTTCCTATATTTCTTTGCATTGATTTCTGAGGAAGGCTTTCTTATCTCTTCTTGCTATTCTTTGGAACTCTGCATTCAGATGCTTATGTCTTTCCTTTTCTCCTTTGCTTTTCACTTCTCTTCTTTTCACAGCTATTTGTAAGGCCTCCCCAAACAGCCATTTTGCTTTTTTGCATTTCTTTTCCATGGTGATGGTCTTGACCCCTGTCTCCTGTACAATTTCATGAACCTCCGTCCATAGTTCATCAGGCAGTCTATCTATAAGATTTTGTCCCTTAAATCTATTTCTCACTTCCACTGTATAATCATAAGGGATTTGATTTAGGTCATACCTGAATGGTCTAGTGGTTTTCCCTACTTTCTTCAATTTACGTCTGAATTTGGCAATACGAAATTCATGACCTGAGCCACAGTCAGCTCTCAGTCTTGGTTTTGCTGACTCTATAGAGCTTCTCCATCTTTGGCTGCAAAGAATATAATCAATCTGATTTTGGTGTTGAGCATCTGGTGATGTCCATGTGTAGAGTCTTCTCTTGTGTTGTTGGAAGAGGGTGTTTGCTATGACCAGTGCGTTCTCTTGGCAAAAGTCTATTAGCCTTTGCCCTGCTTCATTTGATGTTCCAAGGCCAAATTTGCCTGTTACTCCAGGTGTTTCATGACTTCCTACGTTTGCATTCCAGTCCCCTACAATGAAAAGGACATCTTTTTTGGGTGTTAGTTCTAAAAGGTCTTGGAGATCTTCATAGAACCATTCAACTTCATCTTCTTCAGTATTACTGGTTGGGGCATAGACTTGGATTACTGTGATATTGAATGGTTTGCCTTGGAAACGAACAGAGATCATCTGCCATTTTTGAGATTGCATCCAAGTACTGCATTTTCGACTTTTTTGTTGACCATGATGGCTACTCCATTTCTTCTAAGGGATTCCTGCCCACAGTAGTAGATATAATGGTTATCTGAGTTAAATTCACCCATTACAGTCCATTTGAGTTCGCTGATTCCTAGAATGTCAATGTTCACCCTTGCCATCCCCTGTTTGATCACTTCCAATTTGCACTCATTCATGGACTTAACATTCCAGGTTCCTATGCAATATTGCTCTTTACAGCATTGGATCTTGCTTCTCTCATCAGTCACATCCACAACTGGGTATTGTTTTTCCTTTGGCTCCATCCCTTCATTCTTTCTGGAGTTATTTCTCCATTGATCTCCAGTAGCATATTGGGCACCTACTGACCTGGGGAGTTCCTCTTTCAGTGTACTATCATTTTGCCTTTTCATACTGTTCATGGGGTTCTCAAGGCAAAAATACTGAAGTGGTTTGTCATTCCCTTCTCCAGTGGACCATGTTCTGTCAGACCTCTCCACCATGACCCACCCATCTTGAGTGGCACCACATGGCATGGCTTAGTTTCATTGAGTTAGATCAGACTGTGGTCTGTGTGATTAGATTGACTAGTTTTCTGTGATTATGGTTTCAGTGTGTCTGCCCTCTGATGTCCTCTCACAACACTTACCATCTTACTTGGGTTTCTCTTACCTTGGATATGGTGTATTTCTTCATGGCTGCTCCAGCAAAGTGCAGCCACTGCTCCTTACCTTGGACGAGGGGTATCTCCTCACTGCTGCCCCTCCTGACCTTGAATGTGGAGTGGCTCCTCTTGGCCCACCTGCGTCCGTGCAGCCACTGCTCCTTGGACGTGGGGTTGCTCCTCTGCACCACCGTCACTGACCTCAGGCGTTGGGTAGCTCCTCTCGGCTGCCGCCCCTGACCTCAGATGTGGGGTAGGTAGCTCCTCTTGGCCATGCTTCTGTGAGGTTCATCACAGCCGGCATTATTACACCCCCAAAAAATGGATTTCAGCTTTTTCTCAAGTGCACACAGAACATTCTTCAGGATAGATTACATCCTGAGCCATAAATCTAGCCCTGGTGAATTTTTAAAAATTGAAATCATTTCAGGCATCTTTTCTGATCACAATGCAGTAAGATTAGATGTCAACTAATTGACATTCAGGAAAAAAAATTTTTTTTAAACATATGGAGGTTAAACAGCACACTTCTGAATAGCCAATAGATCATGGAAGAAATCAAAAAGGAAACAAAAATATGCATAGAAACAAATGAAAATGAAAACACAATAACCCAAACCCTGTGTATGAGACAGCAAAAGAGACACTGATGTATAGAACAGTCTTATGGACTCTGTGGGAGAGGGAGAGGGTGGGAAGATTTGGGAGAATGGCATTGAAACATGTATAATATCATGTATGAAATGAGTTGCCAGTCCAGGTTCGATGCACGATACTGGATGCTTGGGGCTAGTGCACTGGGACGACCCAGAGGGATGGTATGGGGAGGGAAGAGGGAGGAGGGTTCAGGATGGGGAACACATGTATACCTGTGGTGGATTCATTTTGATATTTGGCAAAACTAATACAATTTGTAAAGTTTAAAAATAAAATAAAATTTAAAAAAAAAGAAAAAAAAAAGCAGTGCTAAGAGGGAGGTTCATAGCAATTCAAGCCTACCTCAAGAAACAAGAGAAACATCAAATAAACAGCCTAACTTTACACCTAAAGCAACTAGATAAAGAAGAACAGAAGAACCCAATAGTTAGTAGAAGGAAGTAAATCATAAAAAATAGAGCCTAAATAAGTGAGAAAGAAATGAAGGAAACTATAGAAAGAATTATCAAAACTAAAAGCTGAATCTTTGAGAAGATAAATAAAGTAGACAAATCTGTAGCCAGCCTCAAGAAAAAAATGGGAGAAGAAACAAATCAATAAAATTAGAAATGAAAATGGAGAAATAACAACAGACAACACAGAAACACAAACGATCATAAGAGACTACTATGAGCAATCATATGCCAATAAAATGAACAACTTGGAAGAAATAGACAAATTCTTAGAAAAGTATAACCATCCAAAACTGAACCAAGAAGAAAAGGAAAATCTTAACAGATCCCTAAGAAGCATAGAAATCGAAACTAATCAAAAATCTTCCAAAAAAAAAAAAAAGCCCAGAACCAGATGTTTTCACAGGTGAATTCATTCAAAAATTTAGAGAAGGGCTAACACCCAGCTGCTGCTTCTGCTGCTGCTAAGTCGCTTCAATCGTGTCCGACTCTGTGTGACCCCATAGATGGCAGCCCACCAGGCTCCCCTGTCCCTGGGATTCTCCAGGCAAGAACACTGGAGTGGGTTGCCATTTCCTTCTCCAATGCATAAAACTGAAAAGTGAAAGGGAAGTCGCTCAGTCATGTCCGACTCTTAGTGACCCCATGGACTGCAGCCCACCAGGCTCCTCCATCCATGGAACACCCAGCTAATCTACTCAAACTCTTCCAGAAAATTGCAGAGGAAGTTAAACCCTCAAACTCATTCTATGAGGCCAACATTACCCTCATTCTAAAACCGGACAAAGATGCCACAAAAAAAGAAAACAACAGGCCAATATCACTGATGGACATAGATGCAAAAATCCTAGACAAAATTCTAGCAAACAGAATCCAACAACATATTAAAAAGGTCATACATCATGACCAAGTGGACTCAATCCCAGGGATGCAAGGATTATTCAATATTTGAAAATCAATTAATATTAACAAACTGAAAGATAAAAACCATATGATTATCTCAATAGATGCAGAGAAAGCCTTTAACAAAATTCAACATCCATTTATTATATAAACCCTACAGAAAGCAGGCATAGAAAGAACATACCTCAACATAATAAAAGCCATATATTACAAGTCCACAGCAAACATTATCCTCAATGGTGAAAAATTGAAAGCATTTCCTCTAAAATCAGGAATAAGACAAGTGTGCCCACTCTCACCACTATTCAACATAGTTTTGGAAGTTTTAGCCACAGCAATCAGAGAGGAAAAAAAAAAAAGAAAGAAATGAAAGGAATCCAGATTGGAAAAGACAAAATAAAGCTCACACCATTTGCAAATGACATGATCCTCTACGTAGAATACCAGAAAGATATCAGTAAAAAATTTCTAGAGCTAATCAAGGAATATAGTAAAATTTCAGGATATAAAATTAACACACAGAAATCCCTTGCATTCCTATACATTAACAATGAAAAAACAAAAAGAGAAATTAAGGAAACAATGCTATTCACCATTGCAAGACAAAGAATAAAATACTTAGGAATAAATTTGCCTAAATAAACAAAAGACTTATTAAAGAAAACTATAAAACACTGATGAAAGAAATTAAAGATGACTCAAATAGATGGAGAAATATATTATGTTCATGGATCGGAAGAATCAATATAGTGAAAATGAGTATACTACACAAAGCAATCTATAGATTCAATGCAATCCCTATTAAGCTACCAATGGTATTTTTCACAGAGCTAGAAAAAATAATTTCACAATTTGTATGGAAATACAAAAAACCTCGAACAGCCAAAGCAATCTTGAGAGAGAAGAATGGAACTGGAGGAATCAACCTGCCTGACTTCAGACTATACTACAAAGCCACAGTCATCAAGATAGTATGGTACTGGCACAAAGACAGAAATATAGATAAATGGAACAAAACAGAAAGCCCAGAAATTAATCCACGCACCTATGGACACCTTATCTTTGACAAAGGAGGCAAGAATATGCCATGGAGAAAAGACAATCTCTTTAACAAGTGGTGCTGGGGAAACTGGTCAACCACTTGCAAAAGAATGAAACTTGAACACTTTCTAACACCATACACAAAAGTAAACTCAAAATAGATTAAATATCTAAATGTAAGACCAGAAACTATAAAACTCTTAGAGGAAAACATAGGCAGAACACTCTCTGACATAAATCACAGCAACATCCTCTATGACCCACCTCCCAGAGTAATGGAAATAAAAGCAAAAATAAACAAATGGGACCTAATTAAATGTAAAAGCTTTTGCACAACAAAGAAACCATAAGCAAAGAGAAAAGGCAGACTTCAGAATGGGAGAAAATAATTGCAAATGAGCAACTGACAAAGAACTAATCTCCAAAATAAACAAGCAGCACATTCAGCCCAATACCAGAAAAATGGGGCAAAGAACTAAACAGACATTTCTCCAGAGACCTACAGATGGCTAACAAACACATGAAGTGATGCTCAACATCCTTCATTATCAGAGAAATGCAAATCAAAACCACAGTGAGGTATCATTTCATGCCAGTCAGAATTGCTGCTATCAAAAAGTCTACAAACAGTAAATGCTGGAGAGGGTGTGGAGAAAACGTAACCCTCTTACACTGTTGGTAGGAATGCAAAGTAGTACAGCCATTATGGATAGCAGTGTGGAGATTACTTAAAAAACTGGAAATAGAACTGCCATATGACCCAGCAGTCCCACTTCTGGACATACACACCAAGGAAACCAGAATTGAAAAAGACACATGTACCCCAATGTTCATTGAAACGCTGTTTACAGTGCTGGGTCATGAAAGCGACATAGATGTCCATCAGCAGATAAATGGTAAGAAAGTTGTGGTATATATACATAGTGCATATATACATAGTACATAGTATATATACTCATCTATAAAAAAATAATGCATTGAATAAGTTCTAATGAGGTGGATGAAACTGGAACCTAATATACAGAATGAAGTAACTCAGAAAGAGAAACATTAATACAGTATATTAACACATATATATGGAATTTAGAAAGATAGTAATGCTGACCCTATATGCAAGGCAGCAAAAGAGACACAGATGTAATTAACAGACTTTTGGACTCTGTGGGAGAAGGCGAGGCTGGGACGATTTGAGAGAATAACATTAAAGCATGTGTATTACCATATGAAAAATAGCTGACCAGTGCAAAGTTTGATGCATGAAGCATGGCACTCAAAGCTAGTACTCTGGGACAACCCAGAAGGATGGAGTGGAAAAGGAGGTGGGAGGGTGTTTCAGGATTAGGGGACACATTTGCACCCATGTCTGATTCATGTCAATGTATAGCAAAAACCACAATGATATTGTAAAGTTATTAGCTTCCAGTTAAAATAAATAAATTAATTTTAATGGGAAAAAAGGAATTGAAAAACATATACACAGAATATCAGTTGGCTTTGAAAAAACTGTCAACACCTAACATATAAATAACTGAAATTCTCAGAAAGTACGATAGGATAAATAGAAAATAGAAAGAGAATATAAAATACTATTTAAAGAAATAATGGCCACATTTTCCACAAATGTAGTAGTGTTAGATGCTCAGTTGTTTCTGACTCTTTGAAACCCCATGGACTGTGGCCCCCTAGCCACTTCAGTCCATGGAATTCTCCAGGCAAGGATACTAGAGTGGGTAACTGCTTCTTTCTCCACAGGATCTTCCCAACCCAGGGCATGAACCTGGGTTTCTCACATTGCAGGAAGATTCTTTGCCTTTTATGTCACCAGGGAAGCCTCAAATTTAATAAGAACTACATAAATCCACAGATTCAAAAATCCAATAAATCTCAAACACAAAAATCATGGATAAAATAACAATTAAAAGCTACATTATGATTCATTGGTCAAAAGCAGTGATAAAGAGAAAATATTAATAGCAGTCAAAGAGAGAAAAGAAATTGTTATGTACAGAGGACTAAAGGTAAACCTTACAGTGGATTTCTAGATAGAAACAATGCAAACCAGAAGACAGTGGAGCAACATCTTTAAAGGATTCAAAAAAAAATTGTACACCTAGATTTCAATACTCCTCAAAAATATCTTCCAAATGAAATGTGAAGTAAAGACTTTCAGATATTCAAAAGTCAAAGAATCCCTCAACAATAGACTTCACTACAAGAAATATTAAGGAAGTTTTTCAGTCAGAATATAAACAGTGCCAAAGGGAAATCCAGATCTCCTAAAAGGAATGAAGGGCCCAGAAATGGTCAATACTTGTATGCATTGTGTTTGTGCAGATTCAATAATGTTTGACTCTGGGACCACATGAACTGTGGCCCAGCAGGCTCCTCTGTCCATGGAATTTTTCAGGAAACAATACTGGAGTGAGTTGTCATTGCCCACTCCAGGGGTTCTTCCCAGCTCAGGGATTGAACCCGCATCTCCTGCATTGTAGGCCAACTTTACCACTAGTGTCACCTGGGAAGCCCAATACATGTATAAATACAAGTAATATGATTTCTATGTCAAAAAACAAACAACAAAGAGTCTTCTCCAACACTACAGTTCAAAAGCATCAATTCTTCAGTGCTCAGCTTTCTTTATGGGCCAACAATAAACCATAGTTTTGACTAGACAAACCTTTGTTGGTAAAGTAATGTCTCTGTTTTTTAATATACTGTCTAGGTTAGTCATAGGTTTTTTTTCCCAAGGAGCAAGTGTCTTTTAATTTCATGGCTGCAGTCACCATCTACAGTGATTTTGGAGCCCAAGAAAATAAAGTCCGTCACTGTTTCCCCATCTATTTGCCATGAAATGATGGAACAGGACGCTATGACCGTCACTTTCTGAATGTTGAGCTTTAAGCCAATGTTTTCACTCTTCTCTTTCACTTTCATCAAGAGGCTTTGTAGTTCCTCTTCACTTTCTGGCATAAGGGTGGTGTCATCTGCATATCTGAGGTTATTGATATTTCTCCTGGCAATCTTGATTCCAGCTTGTGCTTCATCCATCCCAGCGTTTCTCATGAGGTACTCTGCATATAAGTGAAATAATCAAGCTGACAATATACAGCCTTGGCATACTCCTTTCCTAATTTGGAACCAGCCCATTGTTCCATGTCTGGTTCTAACTGTTGCTTCTTGAACTGCATACAGATTTCATAGGAGGCAGGTAAGGTGGTCTGGTATTCCCATCTCTTGAAGAATTTTCCACAGTTTGTTGTGATCCACACAGTCAAATGCTTAAGCATAGTTGATTAAGCAAAAGTACATGTTTTTCTGGAATTCTCTTGCTTTTTACCCCTACCATAGTATGGCCTCAGGCCAAACTACAGGGAGGAAACAGCCCCACTCATCAGCAGAAAGTTGGATTAAAGATTTAATGAGCATGGCCACACCCATCAGAGCAAGACCCAGATTCCCCCACAGCAAGTTCCTCCCATCAGGAAGCTTCCACAGGCCTCTTATTCTTATCCATCAGAGGGCAAACAGAATGGAAACCATAATTATAGAAAACTAACCAAACTGACCACTTGAATCACAGCCTTGTTTAACTCAGTGAAACTATGAGCCATGCCATGTAGGGCCACCCAAAACAGAGGGTCATGATGGAGAGTTTTGACAAAATGTGTCCACTGGAGAAAGGAATGGCAAACCACTTCAATATTTTTGCCTCGAGCACCCCATGAACAGTATGTAATTTGTTACATTTACCTCGTTTTTTAATATTATTTCCTTAAATTTTGCCATTTTAAAGACAATATGTCTTGGTGTTAATCCTGTTTGGGAGCCTTTGTGTTTCTTAGATGATCTGGGTGTCTGTTTCCTTTCCCAAGTTAAGAAAGTTTTCAGCTATTATACCTTCAAATATGTTCTCTGTACATTTCTCTCACTTTTCTCCTTCGGAGACACTTTTGAGATGAATGTTAATATGCCTTATGTTTTCCCAGTGGTCTATTGAACAGTTCTCATGTCTTTCCTTTTTTTTTTTTTTCTATTCGGCTTCAGTGATTTCCACTACTTTGTCTTCCAGTTTGGTTATCTGTTCCTCTGTATCATCTAATCTACATACCTTTTATTTCAACTATTCAGTTATATACCTTCAACTCTGGTTATTTTCTGACTCTTTACTAAAAAGTTCAATTTCTCACTCTTTATTAAATCTTCTCCAAAGGTCTTTGAACATCTTTACAACCATTACTTTGAACTGTTTTTTGGTTAGATTGCTTATCTCTACTTAAATTAGTTCTCCTAGGGTTTTATCTTCTTCCTTCATTTTTAATATATTTCCCTATCATCTCATTTTTTCCCAATTTACTGGTTTTATTTTTATGTATTTTGTAGGTTGGTTATGTTTTCTTACCTTAGACAAGTTTTTTTTTTTTTTTTAATATAAGCCCAAACTTCTTATTATTAGATTCAACAGACAAAATGACATTTCAGTAAACAATAATAAACATAGCATAGGAAAAAAAAAAAAGAAAAAAATTACAAAAATTACAGGGCTAATGACATGTTACTCATAAGGCATAATGTCTACCTAAAGTGTTTTAGGTTTTGATTTGGTAAAACTCATAGTAGAGAAACCATTCTTGCAGAGGCTATGTCAATAGGAAAGGAAGATTAGCTTTTTAAAGCAGTTTTCACAAGCTCAGGATATTTATTTAAACCTTTTATCCAAAGTGAAGCAAGTCATCCTATTATTTTCAAACTACTCTTCCATCTTTTATCAGTCACTGATTTCAACAATTCTCTAGTATACAATTTGCCTCTTGAAGAAAGAAATGATTTCTGAGTTTTATACACTGTTGGGTTATAGTTGATCACAAGCGTGAAAGTGTTAATATGTTGTGATGTAGACCTAGTATATATTCCTGGCATGCAGCTTGTGCCACACATGATCCTGTCCATTAAGTTTGATGGTACCCTAACTAGTCTATGACTTGTCCAATGAGAAAAGTCCACTGACTACAAGCTTGGATGTCAGGGCAGTGTCAAGGTGCTAGAAAAGTTTCTAACTGCTTACTTCCATTTCTGTACATATCTCATAGGAAAGTAGCAAACCACTGGCCAATAGTCTTCAAGTATTATTCTTGAATAATATACGTTCTTCAAGTATTATTCTATCTCTCTGTTGTACGATTTATTTTTTCTCTTCTTCTGTGCCTATCCAAATCCTCCTTGGTAAACCAGTCTCTCAGAATCTCATTTTTGTGACTTCCTACTATGTTCATTTGTTCTATACATAGACAAGTGGTTTTTTGTAGGAGACTGCCTATGCATCCCAGTAGCATACCCCCCAGTCCCCCTGCCCCAGTCACCAGAACTATGTTCTTTAGGAGTGTCCCCTATTTGGTCTTCATGAGTCCTTCTGTTGTAGTGAGTAGACTACTGTGAGTAGTCTGGTGGGCATGGCTACTCTGGTTGGTTGCTAAGCCTCACCTTATATAAAGGCTGCTTATCACTTGTGTGTGGGGAAGGGTGTCACAAGGCCACTGAATGCAGAGCCCTAGAGGCTCTTGAAGCTAATGCTGGTCCACTGATGGTTGATCCAATTTCTGGACTGGGGCGTTTGTGGGAATAGGGGTCCATGATCTAGTGCCAGCCTGTCACAACTGGCTGCAGGATGTAGGGTGTCCCAAAGCTGGTGTAAGTTCCCTGGTGGGGCTGGATCTCAGAGTGATTGGCTGAGGGCCCCATGGTATGCCAGAGTTTGTGTTGGCCTGCAATAAATAAGGACCAGGGCCCATGGATGGCTTGGGGGTGGTGCCCACCTAATGGTGAGTGGGCTGTGTCCTGAGGCTACCGCTGGCTCTATGGTGAATGGAGCCAGGTCATGAGGTTTCTGGAGTCCAGGAGGGACTTTGCAGGGTCCAGAAGTCCCAGAACTGATGTAAATTCATTGATGGGTGGAGCTGAATCCCAGGGGATCTTGAAGCTGGTGCCCACCCAGTGGTGCATGAGGCCAGATCCTAGGACTAATGCTAGCTCCTTGGTAGGCAGAGCTGGGTCCAAGGATCTCCAACTCTTGTGGCCTGAGTGTCCCAGGGCTACTGCTGGTGCACTGGTATGCACAGCTTGGTTCTGACCCTTATGGTGGATAAGGCTGTGGCCCAGGGATGTTTTGAATACAGATGGTACAAAGGCATCAGGCCTCTTAGTGGGTGGAACTGCATCTCCACTCAGTGCTTGGTCTGAGGCATACCGATACTGGTGAGGAAAGGCTGATGGGTGAAGTCAGGCCCTGGCACTAAGATAAATGGAGGATTCTAAAATACTGCCTGCCAGCACAAGAATACACATGGTAGAACAAGCTCTCAAAAATTACTGCCAGCAGTGTCTATGTTCCGAGCATGAGCTCCAGTTATATCCTGTTCCCAGAAGGCTCTCCAAGATCACTAAGTGGGTCTGACTGAGGCTTCTTTCAAGTCACTGCTTCTTTTCTGAGTCCTGGATTGTGTGACATTCTATATACACTCTTTAAGAATGGAGTCTCTCTTTTCCACAGCCCTCTCACTATCCCCAAAGTAAGTTTCATTGACCTTCAAATCAAAACATATGAGAGATTCATCTTTTTAGTGCAAGACACCTGGACTAGAGAGCCCAATGAGGGACTCAGACCGCTCGTTCCCTAGGGAGAAACTGAGACTGTAATTATCCTCCTAATTGTGAGTTGCCAACTCTGAGGTATGTGTCTTGACTTTGTCACATCTCAGTCCCTCTTACCCATCTCATTATGATTCCTTCTTTATATTTTTAGTTGTAAAAGACCTTTCCTGCTCATCTTTATGTTTTTCTGGTCAATAGTTTCTCTGTAAACAGTTGTAGTTTGGGGATAACCATGTGAGGAGGTGAGCTCAGGGTTTCCCTACTTCACAATCTTGGCCACTCTCCCCCCATTCTTCTTTAAAAAGTCATTTTATTGTGATAAATTATGTATAGTATAAAATATAATATAAATTTTACCATTGTGACCATTGCTAAATATTCGAATCAAGTACATTCTCAATGTATATAACAATCACTACTGTCCATTACCCCAAACTGAAACCCTATAATTAGGCAATAACTCTTCATTCTCCTTTACCCTCAGCCTCTGGTAAACTCTATTCTACTTTTTTGTCTGTATTAATTTACCTGTTCTAAATATGTCATATAAGTGGAATCATATAATATGTTTCCCTTTCTGTTTGACTTTTATCACCACAGTATTTTCAAGATTCATTCATATTGTAGCACATATCAGAACTTCATTTGTTTTTATGACTGAATAATATTATATTCTATGTATACACCACATTTTGTTTATCCATTCATCTGTTGATAGATGCTTGGCCTGTTTTCACCTTTTAGCTATTGTAATCAATGTTGCTATGAACATTGGTGTGCGTGTCCTGTTCTTAAGCAAATCCCAGCCTGGACTGAAGGTGTTGGATCAATGACCTCAGATATTATTGGGACTGTTACTTAGCCTTAGCATGTTATTAAAGTGAATTATGAGCAAATTGGACATATCTGAATCACAGTTACCTTCCCCCCATTGGCCCACACTGGACTCCTGCCTCTATGTCCCTACTTGGAATGTCTTCAGATTTGGAGGATGGTTATTATATAATTAGAAATTGTAAAGGGCCAAGGCAGCAACCTATCAGGAAGCAAACTGATCATAGAACTGGAGCAAGGTTATGAAAACTCGCCTGTTAGTCCAGGTGTAAATCTTTTAGTTGCTGATTGTGGGAAAGTCTAAGAAGTCCTGAAAGAGAGACTAGAGTGGACAGGGAAATGTTAGGAAGAATAAAGACCATGACCATTTACTTACTGGCATTGAAGTGTTTCAATATTTAAACAGTTAATGTGGATTTACTAGTAAATTGTGCCTGTCAGTCTTGTACATCCTAGAGTCCTAGATTCCTAAACCTGGTGCCATTCACAAGCTCTTCCAAAAAACTAAGGAGGCCACAGTCCCCCAACTCATTCTATGAGGCCAGCCTTACAATGATAGCAAAATCAGACAAAAAAAATCACAAGGAAAGAAAGCTAGGGATAAATATCCTTTCTTATTATAGATAAAAATTTTCTCAACAAAATACTAGCAGACAGAACCATCAACATATAAAAAGAATTTACATACCACAAGTAAGTGAGATTTATCTCAGTAATACAAGGCTGACTCACCATATGAAAATCAATCAATGTAATGCACAGTATTAATAGAACAAAGAAACAAATCACATGATCCTCTTAATAGATTCAAATATAACATTTTTCAAAATTCCTTTCATTATAAATAAAAAAAAAACATGCAACACACTAGGAATAGAAGTGGACTTCCTCAGGCATCTATAAAAAATAACAATAACAGCTAATATCATACTTCATCATGAAACTGAAAGCATTGACACTAAAATTAGTAACAAGACAAGGAAGTCAGCTCTTGTCACTTCAGTTTAGCATTTTGCTGGAGGTTCTATCCAGGGAAATTAGACCATTAAAATGAATAAAATTTATTCAGTTTAAATAGTAAGAAGTAAAACTATCTCTGCCTGCAAATGATTTGATCTCACATATGGAAAATTCTGAGGAATTCTCCTCAAAATGTAAACATGCCATATGATCCAGTAATTCCACTCCAAGAGAAAAAAAAATATATGTACATACAAAATCTTGTACATGAATAGTGATATTAGCATTATTTATAATATCAAAAAGTATTTAAAAACTCAAATTTCCATTAATTAATCATTAGATAAATTTAATCATTTAGATAAATTTTTTAGATAAATTTAAATTTTATGAATAGTCCATTCATTCAAAGAGTAAAAATGGACTATTCATTCATCCAAAGAGTAAAATAGGATTCATGTAAAAATTTGTATGAACCTTGAAAAGATTGTCCTAAATGAATGAAGCCAGATACAAAACATCATATATAATTTCATTTATGTAAACTATCTAGAATAGGCAAATCTATAAAGACAGAAAACAGGTTAGCGGTTTCAGGGATTTGTGGCAGCATAAGGAGAGAAGTGGAGAGAGACTGCTAATAGGTCTGAGGTTTCCTTTGGGGATTATGAAAATGTTCCAGAATTAGATAGTGGTAATGCTTGCATTACCTTGTGAATATAATAAAATCCATTGAATTATGCATCTTAAAAGGATGACATTTCTGGTAAGTGAATTTTATTACAGTAAGAAAAATTACAATAAAAATGAAGTAAAAAAATAATGACAATGTCTCATGAAAATCAGAACATCAATAAAATGAAATGAAAAATGAAAATTCTAAGGTTAAAATAACAGTAACTTACAGGTTCTGTGAAAAACAATATAGTTATTCCTCAAAAAAGTAAACATACAGTACCATACAATATATCAGATTCATTTCTGAGTATATAACCAAAATAATTGAAAGCAGAGATTTGAACAGATATTTATGTGCTCATCTTCACAACATTATTCAGAAAAGCCAAAAGGTGGAAACAATACAAATGTTATTCAATATATAAATGTTTAAACAAAATGTGGTATATGCATGCAATGAAATCTTATTTAGCCTTAAAAGAAATGAAATTCTGATACATGGTACAACATGGTTGAATCTTGAAGACATGATAAGAGAAATAAGCCAACACAAAAATACAAATATTGCATGATTCCACTCATATGAAGTACCTAGAAAAGTCAAACTCACAAAAATATAGGGTAGAACAGGGGTTATCAGGGTTAAGAGGAGAGGATACTGGGGAGCTATTGCTTAATGGTTATGGGGTTTCAGTTTGAGACAATGAACATTTTCTAGAGATATATAGTGGTGATGGATTTACCACACTGTACATGTACTTGATACAACTGAACTGTGTGTTAAAAACTGTTATAATAGTTAAGTTTTATGTTATGTACATTTTCCCAAAATTAAATATAGATGCATATAATAGATATGAACTGGCAATGAAGAGTAAGTAAACTTGAAAATAAACTGATAGATGTTATGCAATCCAAAGAACAGAGAAAAATAAAGAATGGAAAAAAAACAGTCTCAGAAAAATGTTGGACACCATTAAACCACCAAACTATAATAATGAAAGTACCAAATGAAAGGAGAGAAAAGAGAAAGAAAAATATTTGAAGAAATAATTATTGAAATTTGTCAAATTTTATAATAAAGCATTAACCTATCCATCCAACAATTTCAATCAACTAGATCCACCCATGTTGCTGCAGATGGCATTATTTCATTCCTTTTACTGGTTGAGTAATATTCTATTGTATATATGTACCACACCTTCTTTATCCATTCCTCTGTTGATAGACATTTAGGTTGCTTCCATGTCCTGGCTATTGTAGTGCTGCAATGAACATTGGAGGGCATGTATCTTTTCAAATTATGGTTTTCTCCAGAAATATGTCCAGCAGTGATATGTCTGGATCAGATGGTAACTCTATTTTTATTTTTTAAGAAACCTCCATACTGTTGTCAATAATGGCTATACCAATTACATTCCCACCAACACTGTAAAAGGGTTCCCTTTTCCTCACACTCTGTTCAGCATGTGTTGTTTATAGATTTTTGAGGATAGTTAGTCTGACCAGTGTGAGATGATACCTCATTGTAGTTTTGATTCGCATTTCTCTAATAATGCATGATGATCATCTTTTCACGTGCTTATTGACCATCTGTATGTCATCTTTGGTGAAATGTCTATTTAGAACTTCTGTGCATTTTTTGATTGGGTTGTTTATTTTTTATATTGGGCTGCATAAGCTGTTTGTATATTTTGGAAATTAATCAATTGTCAGTTGCTTTCTTTCCAAAAATTTTCTCCCATTCTGAAGCTTGTCTTTTCATTTTTTTTTTATGATTTCCTTTGCTATGCAAAAGATTTTAATTAAGTCCCATTTATTTATTTTATTACTCTATAGGGTGGATCAAAAATGATCTTGCTTCAATTTATGTCAGCCAACATTCTCCCTATGTTTTCCTCCAAGAGTTTTATAGTATCCAGACTTATATTTAGTACCTCATCTTGAATTTATTTTTGTGCATTGTGTTAGAGTGTGTTCTAATTTCATTCTTTTACATGTAACTGTCCAGTTTTCCCAGCACCACTTATTGAAGAGACAGTCCACTGTTTATTCCTGCCTCCTTTGTTGTATATTAGGTGTGTGGGCCTGTCCCTGGATTTTCTATCCTGTTCCATTGATCTATATTTCTGTTTTTGTTCCAGTACCATACTGTCTTGATGACTGCAGCTTTGTAGTATAGCCTGAAGTCAGGAAGCCTGATTTATTCAGCTCTACTTTTCTTTCTCAACCTTGCTCTATTTGTGGTCTTTTCTGTTTCCATACAAACTGTAAAATTTTTGAAGAGAAGGTTCAAAATGGCTAGGTAAAAGGACGTGGACTCATTTCCTGCAAGATCACAAAAATCACAACAAGCTGCTGAAAAACCATCAATAGGAGGATGCTAGAACCCACCAAAAAAAAAAAAAAAGAGACACACCACATACGAGGACAAAGGAAAAGCCACAGTGAGATTGTAGGAGGGGAATAGTCATGATAAAATCAAATCCCATACCAACCGAGTGGGATACTCAAAAACTGGAGAATAATGCCAAAGAAGTTCTTGCACTATTGTAAAGTTTCTAGGCCCCACAACAGGCTTCCTAGGCTGGGAATCTGAAAAAGGGATTGGGAATCTCCAAGGAATCTGACTTTGAAGGCCAGTGGGATTTGATTAGGACCTCGACAGGATTAGAGGAAAAAGAGACTTCACACTTGGAGGGCACAGACAAAACCTTGTGTACACCAGGACCCAAAAGAAAGGAGCAGCAACCCCACAGGATACAGAATCAGGCCTTCTTGTGAGTGTTTGAGGGTCTCCTGCAGAGGCGTGGGGTAGCAGAGGCCTGCCTCGGGGACAGGAGCCCTGGCAGCAGTAGTCCTGGGAAGCACACGCTGGCATAAGTCATTTTGGAGGACATTAGCCCTACCTGGGTTTCCCTGGTGGCTCAGTTGGTAAAGAATTCTTCAATGCAAGAAACCTGGGTTCGACCCGTGGGTTGGGAAGATACCCTGGAGGAGGGCATGGCAATCCACTCCAGTATTCTTGCCTGGAGAATCCCCATGGACAGAGGAGCCTGACAGGCTACAGTCTAGTCCGTCAGTCAGTTCAGTCGCTCAGTTGTGTCCGACTCTTTGTGACTCCATGAATTGCAGCACGCCAGGCCCTCTGTTCATCACCAACTCCCGGAGTTCACAGAAACTTATCTCCATCGAGTCGGTGATGCCATCCAGCCATCTCATCCTCTGTCGTCCCCTTCTCCTCCTGTCCCCAATCCCTCCCAGCATCAGAGTCTTTTCCAATGAGTCAACTCTTTGCATGAGGTGGCCAAAGTACTGGAGTTTCAGCTTTAGCATCACTCCTTCCAAAGAACACCAAGGACTGATCTCCTTTAGAATGGACTGGTTGGATCTCCTTGCAGCCCAAGGGACTCTCAAGAGTCTTCTCCAACACCACAGTTTAAAAGCATAAACTCTTTGGTGCTCAGCTTTCTTCACAGTCCAACTCTCACATCCATACATGACCACTGGAAAAACCATAGCCTTGACTAGATGGACCTTTGTTGGCGAAGTAATGTCTTTGCTTTTGAATATGCTATCTCGGTTGGGCATAACTTTCCTTCCAAGGAGTAAGTGTCTTTTAATTTCATGGCTGCAGTCACCATCTGCAGTGATTTTGGAGCCCCCCAAAATAAAGTCTGACACAGTTTCCACTGTTTCCCCATCTATTTCCCATGAAGTGATGGGACCAGATGCCATGATCTTCGTTTTCTAAATGTTGAGCTTTAAGACAACTTTTTCACTCTCTTCTTTCACTTTCAAGAGGCTTTTTAGTTCCTCTTCACTTTCTGCCATAAGGGTGGTGTTATCTGCATATCTGAGGTTATTGATATTTCTCCTGGCAATCTTGATTCCAGCTTGTGCTTCTTCCAGTCCAGCGTTTCTCATGATGTACTCTGCATGTAAGTTAAATAAGCAGGGTGACAATGTACAGCCTTGATGTACTCCTTTTCCTATTTGGAACCAGTCTGTTGTTCGATGGCCAGTTCTAACTGTTGCTTCCTGACCTGGATATAGGTTTCTCAAGAGGCAGGTCAGGTGGTATGGTATTCCCATCCCTTTCAGAATTTTCCACAGGTTATTGTGATCCACACAGTCAAAGGCTTTGGCATAGTCAATAAAGAAGACATAGATGTTTTTCCGGAACTCTTGCTTTTTCAATGATCCAGCGGATGTTGGCAATTTGATCTCTGGTTCCTCTGACTTTCCTAAAACAAGCTTGACCATCTGGAAGTTCACGGTTCACGTATTGCTGAAGCCTGGCTTGGAGAATTTTGAGCATTACTTTACTAGTGTGTGAGATGAGTGCAATTGTGTGGTAGTTTGAGCATTCTTTGGCATTGCCTTTCTTTGGGATTGGAATGAAAACTGACCTTTTCCAATCCTGTGGCCACTGCTGAGTTTTCCAAATTTGCTGGCATATTGAGTGCAGCACTTTCACAGCATCGTCTTTCAGGATTTGAAATAGCTCAACTGGAATTCCATCACGTCCACTAGCTTTGTTCATAGTGATGCTTTCTAAGGCCCACTTGACTTCACATTCCAGGATATCTGGCTCTAGGTCAGTGATCACACCGCTGAAACTATCTTGGTCGTGAAGATCTTTTTTATAGTTCTTCTGTGTATTCTTGCCATCTCTTCTTAATATATTCTGCTTTTGCTGGGTCCATACAATTTCTGTCCTTTACTGAGCCCATCTTTGCATGATATCTTCCCTTGGTATCTCTAATTTTCTTGAAGAGATCTTAGTCTTTCCCATTCTGGTGTTTTCCGCTATTGCTTTGCATTGATCACTGAGGAAGGCTTTCTTATCTCTTCTTGCTATTCTTTGGGACTCTGCATTCAGATGCTTATATCTTTCCTTTTCTCCTTTGCTTTTCGCTTCTCTTCTTTTCACAGCTATTTGTAAGGCCTCCTCAGACAGCCATTTTGCTTTTTTGCATTTCTTTTCCATGGGGATGGTCTTCATTCCTGTCTCCTGTACAATGTCACAAACCTCCACCCATAGTTCATCAGGCACTCTATCTATCAAGTCTAGGCCCTTAAATCTATTTCTCACTTCCACTGTATAATCATAGGGGATTTGCTTTAGGTCATACCTGAATTGTCTAGTGGTTTTCCCTACTTTCTTCAATTTACGTCTGAGTTTGGCAATAAGGAGTTCATGATCTGAGCCACAGTCAGCTCCCGGTCTTGTTTTTGCTGACTGTATAGAGCTTCTCCATCTTTGGCTGCAAAGAATATAATCAATCTGATTTTGGTGTTGAGCATCTGGTGATGTCCATGTGTAGAGTCTTCTCTTGTGTTGTTGGAAGAGGGTTTTTGCTATGACCAGTGCATTCTCTTGGCAAAACTCTATTAGCCTTTGCCCTGCTTCTTTCTGTATTCCCAGGCCAAATTTGCCTGTTACCACATGTCCAAGGAGCGGTGGCTGCACAGGCGCAGTATGGCCAAGAGGAGCTACTCCAATGTTCAAGGTCAGGAGGGGCGGTGGTGAAGAGATACCCCTCGTCCAAAGTAAGGAGCAGCAGCTGCGTTTTGCTGGAGCAGCTGTGCAGAGATACCCCACGTCCAAGGTAAGAGAAACCCAAGTAAGATGGTAGGTGTTGTGACAGAGCATCAGAGGGCAGACGCACTGAAACCATAATCACAGAAAACTATTCAATCTAATCACACAGACCACAGCATTGTGTAACTCAATGAAACTAAACCATGCCCTGTGGGGCCACTCTAGACGGGCGGGTCATGGTGGAGAGGTCTGACAGAATGTGGTCCATTGGAAAAGTGAATGGCAAACCACTTCAGTATTCTTGCCTTGAGAACCCCATGAATAGTATGAAAAGGCAAAATGATAGGATACTGAAAGAGGAACTCCCTAGGTCGGTAGGTGCCCAATATGCTACTGGAGATCAGTGGAGAAATAACTCCAGAAAGAATGAAGGGATGGAGCCAAAGCAAAAACAATACCCAGCTGTGGATGTGACTAATGAGAGAAGCAAGGTCCGATGCTGTAAAGAGCAATATTGCACCAGTTCAGTTCAGGTCAGTCACTCAGTCGTGTCCGACTCTTTGCGTCCCCATGAATCACAGCACACCAGGCCTCCCTGTCCATCACCAACTCCCGGAGTTCACTCAGGCTCACGTCCGTCGAGTCAGTGATGCCATCCAGCCATCTCATCCTCTGTCGTCCCTTCTCCTCCTGCCCCCAATCCCTCCCAGCATCACAGTCTTTTCCAATGAGTCAACTCTTTGCATGAGGTGGCCAAAGTACTGGAGTTTCAGCTTTAGCATCATTCCTTCCAAAGAAATCCCAGGGCTGATCTCCTTCAGAATGGACTGATTGGATCTCCTTGCAGTCCAAGGGACTCTCAAGAGTCTTCCCCAACACCACACTTCAAAAGCATCAATTCTTCAGCGCTCAGCTTTCTTCACAGTCCAACTCTCACATCCATACATGACCACTGGAAAAACCATAGCCTTGACTAGACGGACCTTTGTTGGCAAAGTAATGTCTCTGCTTTTCAATATACTATCTAGGTTGGTCATAACTTTCCTTCCAAGGAGTAAGTGTCTTTTAATTTCATGGCTGCAGTCACAATCTGCAGTGATTTTGGAGCCCCCAAAAAATAAAGTCTGACACTGTTTCCACTGTTTCCCCATCTATTTCCCATGAAGTGATGGGACAGGATGCCATGATCTCCGTTTTCTGAATGTTGAGTAAGCCAAGTTTTTCACTCTCATCTTTCACCTTTATCAAGAGGCTTTTTAGTTCCTCTTCACGTTCTGCCATAAATGTGGTGTCATCTGCATATCTGAGGTTATTGATATTTTTCCTGGCAATCTTCACTCCAGCTTGTGCTTCTTCTAGCCCAGCGTTTCTCATGATGTACTCTGCATATAAATTAAATAAGCAGGGTGACAATATACAGCCTTGATGTACTCCTTTTCCTATTTGGAACCAGTCTGTTGTTCCATGTCCAGTTCTAACTGTTGCTTCCTGACCTGCATACAAATTTCTCAAGAGGGAGGTCAGGAACTTGGAATGTTAGGTCCATGAATGAAGCTAAATTGGAAGTGGTCAAACAGGAGATGGCAAGAGTGAAGGTCGACATTCTAGGAATCAGTGAACTAAAATGGACTGGAATGGGTGAATTTAACTCAGATGACCATTACATCCACTACTGTGAGCAGGAACCCTTTAAAAGAAATGGAGTAGCCATCATGGTCAACAAAAGAGTCCCAAACACAGTACTTGGATGCAATCTCAAAAATGACAGAATGATCTCTGTTCATTTCCAAGGCAAACCATTCAATATCACAGTAATCCAAGCCTATGCCCCAACCAGTAATGCTGAAGAAGCTGAATTTGAATGGTTATATGAAGACCTACAAGACCTTTTAGAACTAACACCCAAAAAAGATGTCCTTTTCATTATTGGGGACTGGAATGCAAAAGTAGGAAGTCAAGAAACACCTGGAGTAACAGGGAAATTTGGCTACAGTCTATGAGGTTTCAAAGTGTGACTAAGAACATACATTATGCTTCACGACTAGGTTCCCTCAGGTGAAACAACTAGCAGGGAGGGAGCACAGCCCCACCCATCAGCAGAAAATTGGATTAAAGATTTTCTGAGTATGGCTGAGAGTCCCTTGGACAGCAAGGAAATCAAACCAGTCACTGGTCAAGGAAACCTTTCCTGAATATTCACTGAAGGACTCATGCTGAAGCTGAAGCTCCCCTACTTTGGCCACCTGATGTGAAGAACTGACTCATTGGAAAAGACCCTGATGCTGGGAAAGATTGAAGGCAAGAGGATAAGGGGGTGACAGGGTGAGATGGTTGGATGGTGTCTCTAACTTGATGGACATGAGTTTGAGCAAGCTCCAGGAGTTGGTGATGGACAGGGAAGCCTGGTGTGCCGCAGTCCATGGGGCCACAAAAAGTTGGACACAACTGAGCGACTGAACTGAGCATGGCCCTGCCCACCAGAGCAAGACTCAGTTTTCCCCACAGCCAATCCTCCCATCAGGAAGCTTACACAACCTTTTATCCTCATCCACCAGAGGGCAGACAAGCTGTAAACTTTTTCTTCTAATTCTGGGGGAAATGCCATTCTTAATTTGATAGGGATTGCATTTAATCTGTAGACTGCTTTGGATAGTATAATCATTTTGTTAATATTGATTCTTCCCATTAAAGAACATGTTATATCTCTCCATCTGTTTGTGTCATCTTTTGTTTCTTTCATCAATATCTTATAGTTTTTGGAGTACAGGACTTTGATCTCCATAGGTGCGGGGAGCCGGTGAGGCATTCCACTCGTGACAAAGGTCATGAGGAAGGAGGCTCGGCATACGCAAAGGCGGGATCGAGCCTCAGGAGTCCCCCCGGATATTCTCGAGCATTTTCCCCCAAAAAACCAGTCTGCCTACTTTATTGCTTTGTGCTCTCACCTCTGACTTTACTAGGGGCTGTCCCCTACCACCATCTCTCTCTCTTTCTGTCAAAGAGTTAACTTACAGCTCCAATTAATAAAGTTCCTGGGCAATTAGGAGTGTTTAAATCCAAACCCCTCAGATGGCTCTCTAACTCGCCTGACAAGTTTACCCGGACTCCTGCAGCTATGCATACGATTGTTTACAGTCTCCTAGCCTCCAGAGGCACGGGAAGCTTAAGATATTCAAATAGCTTAGAGCCTCTCAGAGAGTTAAAAACTGTCAGAATAAACTAGTAAAGGATTTCATTGATGAGTCAATGCTTGTTGCCAAGTTTTCACATCCCCTGAATTGTATCTTTGAATATGTATTAATTAATAGTGGGCATGTAGAAAAAATAAGTAGTGGCCTTGGTGTTAGTAACTTTAGACCCTTAAGGTAATAAATTCTTTCTTTGTTGTAAACCCATTACACATCCGCCCTATAGGAATGCAATTTTATCTTTGGAAGATGGTGCCAAACCTTGAAATAATTACTCTTAGAGAAAATAAGTCTTTGTTGATAAGTCCTTGTCAAGAGTCATAAAATGTTAGTAGGCCTTCTGGCCAGAAGATGATGTAAATCACCTAAACCATTTGTATACGATACATTTGCAGGAAAGAAACCTTGGTTTTTGATAAGAACCAAAGACTGCTGACTTTGCATCCCCTATTATCCTCTATGTGTAACTTAGGGTATAAAAGCCCCTGTTAAAAATAAAGCTACGGGCCTTGTTTACCAGCGCTTGGTCTCCCCATGTCATTCTTCCCTTTAACTTCCAGCTGAGTCTCCATCTGGAGCGCGGAACCCACCACGCTTACTAATCATGCCTGGGCTTCTAAGACCCACTCGAGAAAGAGTCTAGGGTGAGACACCTTCCGCTATTCGAGAGGGCGCCTGCGGCCTACGTAAGTGGTGCAAACTTCTTGTCTTGAAGTTTTATTGGTCTCCCGCGTAAACCAAGCTACTCAGCTTCTTTTCTCCACTGAATTTTCCTACTGAGCTATCCTCATTCTATTGTTCTCTATATCTCTAATTAGCATATAAATAGTCGCCTAGGCCGTCTCTCCTTCGAATACCCTGGATCAGCTGGGGCTGGTCCCCGGCACATAGGTAGGTTTATTCCTTGGTATTTTATTCTTTTTTGATGTGATGATAATAGGATTGTTTCCTTAATTTGTCTTTCTGATCTGTCATCGCTAGTGTATAGGAATGCAAGAAATTTCTGTCTTTTAATTTTGTGTGCTATTGCTTTACTAAGGTCATTAATGAGCTCTAGTAGTTTTCAGGTGGCATGTCTGGATTTTCTAAATATAGTATCATGTCATCTGCCAACAGCAACAATTTCGCTTCTTTTTCAGTTTGGATTCCTTTTATTTCTTCTCTGATTCCCATGGCTAGAACTTCAAAAACTATGTTGAACAAAAGTGGCAAGAGTGGACATGCTTATCTTATTCCTGATCTTACAGGAAATGCTTTCGGTTTTTTTATCATAGAGAATAATGTCACCTGTGGGTTTATCCTGTGTATGTATATCCTCACTTGAATCTAAATCTTTGCAACGCTATGAACTGTAGCATGCCAGGCTCCTCTGTCCATGGAATTTTCCAGGCAAGAATACTGGAGTGGGTAATTTCCTTCTCCAGTGGATCTTCCCAACCCAGGGATCAAACCCGAGTATCTTGCATCTCCTGCAGTGACAGGCAGATTCTTTACCACTGCACCACCTGGGAAGACCATAGATTTGTCATATATAGCCTTTATAATGTTGAGGAAGATTCCTTCTATGTGCCTACTTTCTGGAGAGTTTTATCATAAATCGATGTTGAATTTTCTCAAAAGTCTTTTTCTACGCCTATTGAGAAAATCACATGGTTTTTAAATTTGATAAGGTAGTGCATCACATTGATTTGAGTATATTGAAGAATCCTTGCATCCCTGGGATGATTCTCACTTGATCATGGAGTGTGACCCTTTAATATCTTATTGGACTAGGATTACCAGTATTTTGCTGAGGATGGTCGCACCCATTCATCAGTGATATTAGCCTGTAATTTTTTTAATATCTGGGTCTGGTTTTCATATCCGGGTGAGGTAGCCTCATAGAATGAGCTTGGGGGGTGTTCCTTTTTCTGCAATTATTTGGAAGAGTTTCAGAAGGGTTGGAGTTAATCCTTCTCTAAGTGATTGATAGAATTCACTTGTGAAGCCATCTGCTCCTGGACTTTTGCTGGTTGGAAGTTTTTTTCTCACACTTTCAATTTCAGTGCTTGTAAACGGTCTGTTTTATATATTCAATTTTTTTCTGGTTCAGTCTTGGAAGTTTGTACCTTTCTAAGAATTTCTCCATTTCTTCTAGGTTGTTTGGCCTTGTAGTAGTCTCTTGTGATCCTTTGGTTTCTGTGGTGTCAGCTGTAACTTTTTCATTTTAATTTTACTCATTTGAGTTTTCTCCCTTTTTTTCTTGATGAGTCTGGCTAAAGGTTTATCAATTTTGTTTAACTTCTCAAAGAGTCAGCTTTTAGTTTCATGTATCTTAGCTTTTGTTTTCTTTGTCTCTGCTTTCTTTGTTTCTGCTCTGATATGTGTGTTTTCTTTTCTTCTAACTTTGGGTTTGTTTGTTTCTCTATATCCAGTTGCTTTAGGTATAAAGTTAGCTTTTTTTATTTGAAATTTTTATTGTTTCCTGAGGTAAGATTGTATTTCTATAAACTTCTTAGAATTGCTTTTGCTGTTTCCCATATGTTTTGGATCATAATGTTTTGGTTGTCATATGTCTCTAGGTATTTTTAAATTTCCTCTTTGATTTCTTCAGTGATCCATTGGTTGTTCAATAACCTATTGTTTGGCCTCCTTGAACTTTTGTTTTTTACCTCTTTTTTTCCCCTGTAATTGATTACTAATCCCTGAGGACACTAGTCAGAAAAGATGCTTGATATGATTCCAATTTCCTTACATTTACCAGTGCTTCAACTTCCCTGTTGGTCCAGTGGTTAAGAATCCACCTGCCAATGCAGGGGATACAGGTTTGTTCCCTGGTCCATGAAGATCCCACATGCCATGGAGCAACTAAACCCATGCACCACCAAAACTACTAAGCCTGCTTGCCTAGAACTTGTGCTCTGCAACAAGAGAAGCCACTGCAACGAGAAGCCCACACACTGAAACTAGAGGACCTGCTGCTTGCCACAACTAGAACAAACCCATGCACAGCAAAGAAGCCCTAGCACAGCCAAAAGTAAATTAATTAATTAACTTACCAAGGCATGATATGTTACCCAAGATGAGACCTATCCTGGAGAATGTTCCACATGCACTTTCATGAAGAAAGTATATTCTGCTGCTTTCAGATGGAATGTCCTATAAATATCAATTGTCTCTCTGGTCTAATGTGTCATACAAGGTTGTCTTTTCTTATTAATTTTCTTTCTGGATGATTTGTTCATTGGTGTCCGTGGAGTGTTAAAATGTCCCATTATTGTTGTATTACTGCCAATTTCCCCTATTATGGCTGCTAGGATTTGCCTTATATATTGAGGAGCTCTTGTGTTGGATACATATTTATTTATAATTCTTATGCCCTCTTCTTTCATTGATATCTTGATCACTACGTACGTACTTTCCTTGTCTCTTGTAACAACAGTCTTTATCTTAAAGTCTATTTTGTCTGATATGAATATTGCTACTCCAGCTTTCTTTTGATTTCTATTTGCATGGGATATCTTTTTGCATTCTCTTACTTTCAGAGTGTATGTGTTCCTAGATCTGAAGTGGGTGTCTTATACAGGTCTTGTTTTTTATATATATTCTGTCAGTCTGAATCTTTTTTGAAGCATGAAATTCATTTAAATTTAGCATAAATATCAATATTTAAGTTCACTTCAAATCAACATCTATTTTCATTTCAGTAAATGTTTAGGGTTTGTTTTTGTAGGTCATTTTTTCTTCTCTTCCTGTTTTGTTCTCTTTTGGCTCATCTTTGGTGTTGTATTTGTGTTACTTTTTCTTTCATGTGTGTATATCTATTGTAGTCTTTGGGGGGGGGGTTCCATTTCCTATGAAGTTTTGATATAGCAGTTATATATATATATATATATGCTTCCCTGGTGGCTCAGACGGTAAAGTGTCTGTCCACAATGTGAGAGACCTGGGTTCAATCCCTGGATTGGGAAGATTCCCTGGAGAAGGAAATGGCAATCCACTCCAGTACTCTTGCCTTGAAAATCCCATGAACAGAGGAGCTTGGTGCAGGCTACTATCCATGGGGTCGCAGAGTTGGGCATGACTGAGCGACTTCACTTTCACACACACACACACACACACACACACACACATATATATATATCCCTGGTGGCTCAGACAGTAAAGCATCTGCCTACAATGCAGGAGACCTGGGTTCGATCCCTGGGTCGGGAAGATCCCCTGGAGAAGGAAATTGCAACCCACTCCAGTATTCTTCCCTGGAAAATCCCATGGACAGAGGAGCCTGGTTGGCTACTATCCATGGGGTTGCAAAGAGTTGGACACGACTGAGTGACTTCATTATCTATCTATCTATCTATATATATAGTTGCTTTAAGTTGCTGGTCTCTTCATTTCAAATTCAGTTCCCATTTCCTGCGTTTGTACTCTCCTCCTCACATGGTTCCTGGTTTTGGTATCATATTCATGTATGGATGATTTCCATTTTTTACTGTTTGTTTTAATTGGGTTTCATTGAGCTTAAGAGTTAGCAGGACTGTGTTCCTTCTGGAGGTTCTGGGGGGAGAATCTGCTTCCTTGCCTTTCCCAGTTTTTAGAGGCCACCTGTATTCCTTGGCTTGTGTCCTCTTCATCTGCAAAGCCATCAACACTGCATCTTCAATTGTTTCTCTGACCCTCTTTGATCTTTTAAAGACCCTTGTAATTACATTGGGCCCACCTGGATAATCTAGAATCATCTCCCAAACTTAAACTCCTTAACTTAATCACACCACCATCGCCAAGTCCCTTTTTGCCACATAAGGTAATATATTCATCTTTGCGGGGGGCCATTATCTTGCCTGCCACATGCATCTTCCTGGAAACATAAGACCACTTGTCTCCCATATTTGCACATATATAGCCCAACATACACACAGAAACAGGCACCCTCTGGTTGAAGCTGGAGGGAACCTCAGTTCAGTTCAGATCAGTCGTGTTTGACTCTCTGCAACCCCATGAATCGCAGCACGCCAGGCCTCCCTGTCTATCACAAATTCCCGGAGTTTACCCAAACTCATGTCCATCAAGTCGGTGATGCCATCCAGCCATCTCATCCTATGTTGTCTCCTTCTCCTCCCACCCCAAATCTCTCCCAGCATCAGAGTCTTTTCGAATGAGTCAACTCTTTGCATGAGGTGGCCAAAGTACTGGAGTTTCAGCTTCAGCATCAGTCCTTCCAATGAACACCAAGGACTGATCTCCTTTAGGATGGACTGGTTGGATCCTTGCAGTCCAAGGGACTCTCAAGAGTCTTCTCCAACACCACAGTTCAAAAGCATCAATTCTTTGGCACTCAGCTTTCTTCACAGTCCAACTCTCACATCCATACATGACCACTGGAAAAACCATAGCCTTGACTAGATGGACCTTTGTTGGCAAAGTAATGTCTCTGCTTTTGAATATGCTATCTAGGTGGGTCATAACTTTCCTTCCAAGGAGTAAGCATCTTTTAATTTCATGGCTGCAGTCACCATCTGCAGTGATTTTGGAGCCCAAAAAAATAAAGTCTGACACTGTTTCCCCATCTATTTCCCATGAAGTGATGGGACCAGATGCCATGATCTTCGTTTTCTAAATGTTGAGCTTTAAGACAACTTTTTCACTCTCCTCTTTCACTTTCATCAAGAGGCTTTTTTGTTCCTCTTCACTTTCTGCCATAAGGGTGGTGTCATCTGCATATCTGAGGTTATTGATATTTCTTCCGGCAATCTTGATTCCAGCTTGTGCTTCTTCCAGCCCAGCGTTTCTCATGATGTACTCTGCATGTAAGTTAAATAAGCAGGGTGACAATGTACAGCCTTGACGTACTCCTTTTCCTATTTGGAACCAGTCTGTTGTTCGATGGCCAGTTCTAACTGTTGCTTCCTGACCTGGATATAGGTTTCTCAAGAGGCAGGTCAGGTGGTATGGTATTCCCATCTCTTTCAGAATTTTCCACAATTTATTGTGATCCACACAGTGAAAGGCTTTGGCATAGTCAATAAAGCAGAAATAGATGTTTTTCTGGAACTCTTGCTTTTTCAATGATCCAGTGGATGTTGGCAATTTGATCTCTGGTTCCTCTGTCTTTTCTATTTGATGCCTTAGAACTGAAGGTGTGCAAGTACAGTCATCCCTCAGTATCCATAGGGGATTGGTTACAGGTGCCTTGCAGATATCAAAAGCAGTGCATGCTCAAGTCCCTTTTATAAAATGGTGCAGTATTTGCATATAATCTATGCACATCCTCCTGTATAGTTTAAATCATCTCTAGATTATTTATAATGCTTAAAACAATGTAAATGCTATGTAAATAGTTGCCAAGATGCAGCAAATTCAAGGTTAGCTTTTTGGAACTTTCCAGAATTGTTTCAAATATTTTTGATCCACAGTTGATTGAATCAGAGGATGTAGATTCCAAAGATACAAAGAATCAAATGTATTTCCTTTTTCCAGTGCATGTCTATCCTTCCTCAGGCCCTTGGTGGAAATAGCAGGGAAGAAATATAGTGTAGTGATTAAGAGCAGAGGCTCATGAACTAGATTGCCTAATGAACAATTGCCTAGATTGTTCATATCCTGGCTCTATTACTTCTATCTGCAACCTTGGAGAAATTAACTCATCTTATTGGTCCTCCATTTCTTTATCTGTAAAATAGGATAAAACAGTATATTCTCAGAGCATTTCCCACTACTAGAGATTATAATTTGATCTGAGGAAGTGGTCTAGGCTTTTAAATCTTTAAGATTCTAATATGTAGACAAGTTTGAGAGACACTGCCTCAAAGGGTTGTTGTAAGGATTTAAAGCTCACAGAATACATAACTTGCTTTTCCTTGCACACGATGGCTCACCAAGAAGGGAGCTGGTAAGTGAGAGTACGCCAGGTCCAAGACAACCTAGAAGGCTTATCTGAGTCTGTTTCCTCATCTGTAAAACTAGGACAACCATAACACGGCTACAAAATGACATGTTTTATAAACCATAAAGTACTGCCCAACAGTTTTTGTACATACATATATTCTCCATTCTCACTTCATACTCCCACTATCTTCTGCAATAGGGTTCAACTCAAGGTAATTTCTCTGACCTTCACTGACACTACAAGAAGTGAGGGTAGTAGGAGGTGGGCAAGCTTGGAGGTATTCCTGACAAGGAGGCAGGAAAGGGCCTGACCATCCCAGTAGGAGTCCAGAGATATAAACCACTCCTTACAAGCAGACCCAGAGCCAAACAAACCCAGGAGCATCACATGGTCAATGCAGGGCCCATCTACCTTGGAAAAATTGGCCTAGGACTATGGAAAGGGCACAGGCTACTAATTCATACAGTCCTGTGTCCTTGGGCAGTTATTCTACTCTTCTATTTTTTCAAGTTCATTCCTTCCTCTATAAAACGAGGATGGATAGTCATATACATTCCCAATAGGACTGAAGTGAGAATGAAAAGAGACCAGGGATAAAAAAGTGGTTCACAGAGTGGAAATTACATTAAAGTATTTTACAGTCATCCACTGATGCCATAAAGAAAGATTAAGTCATAATGAAGTCTTCCTAAATTTTATTGGCACTGAAATAGAACATGGGTTAAGCATAAACCCCTCCAAAAACAAATTAAAAAAAAAAAAACCCAAAAGATGCACAAAAAAACCCTGAATATAAAATCTAATCTTTCTCCCCAGCTTCCCCTGGCGGGGAGGGGGGTGGTGGTGGGGTGGTATACTATCTTTAAGGCAGCTGGATTGCCCCATAATTCCAGGTTTGAATTTAGCAAATATAGGGCACATCACCAAGAAAGTGTCAATATAATACACAGCGATGCACATAAGATTTCCCAAGGTCAAGCAGAAGACAAGGGGATGGAGGGATCAAAGCCATGGGCTCTGGGCTAGGGGCACTGCATGGAAGTACAGTAGGGCCCCTTTGGGGAATGAACTTTGAGAAGAAGGCAGGAAAAAAAAGGGAACAATAAAACCAAATACCAAGTACTTTAAAAAAGGATTGTATGACCTACAGTGACAGATGATATCACTAATACTGAAAGCTTCTTACATTAATTTTTCTGGCAAAATATGCTTCTTAGGTGTAGGGGTGGTAAAGGAATGAGGCCAAAATGATCCTGTCCCAAGACTAGTATCTTCTAAAGGTGCATTAGCAAGAAATGCAGAAATCAATGTTGAGTTAGATGCTGCTAAAATATATAACACTGGTAGAAAGAAAAAGAGCACACGTGAGACAGAGAGGAAGAGGATGCTGCTCCAGGGTTGAGAGAAAGAGGTGGCGGCGTGAAAGGGACCAGACCAGAACCCCTAACAGCTCTCTGGTTTATAGCTCCAAGGGATAGCACAGCTGGTGGGAAGATCTGGGTTAAAGGTTTATTAAACAGAGGCAGGACCCAGTCATCACCTCAGAGAGGGGTGATAGGAAGGGGCTGTTAGGCACCTGGTAGGGCTCAAGTAACCTGTAGGATCTGAGTCACGAGCTTCTCACACCACACTTGGCTTCTTCCACACATTCACCAATTGAGCCAACTGACATCAAGATCCAGGACTCACAAAACCAAGGCCTTAATGACCCTGAAGCAGAAGTTGTGGCCCAACTAGCCCTGAAGGGAGAAGTGGTTTGGGACCCCCTGGAGGTGAAAATACTGAAGCCACATGTGAATATTTCATCCCCTTGGCAAGAGTTCTAGATGTGGCTGGCTGGGTTTGAGAGTAATCATCCCTATTGTTCTACCTGAGGAGATTTGTGGATTAGAGTGGGGAAGGGCAGGTCCCAAGATCGGAATAGGAACACAGAATAATAAGGGATATCTCTGCCCATAGAGCTCACCTGAAATAAGCCTAGGCTCCCATAAAACATAGAGGCGTATTCTCTACCCAATCAGGTCTGAACAGAAGGGCTAACTGCCTTCCAGGAGGTTGGGGAAGCCTCTTGAAGGCATATTCTCCCCCATACTACCCTGAAGAGAAAAATCAGTGTCTGAACTCAGGCACAAGGCTTATTGGGACTGAATTTGTAACAAGCCCAATCTGGGAGGTAGAGAGAAGAATGACTGAACATCTTTTTGCCTCCAATGATTACAAAGCATAAGTAACTCTAGAAAGAATGGACATTGGGAGGCCTAATCCTAGGGCAGTTGACATTCTAGAGCATGTAGCCAGGGCCCTGCCTTCTTTTCTAAACCTGTGATGCTTCAATTCTGCAAATCACAAGACCATGAACATGAAGGCTGTGGTAGGGCAGGGGTGAGGGCCAGTTTTCAACCTACTCCACACTTGACTCCTGCAGAACAGCATTAAATATGAGGGTATTTCCCAAACCAAGTGGGAAGTGCCTCTGAGCTGAGAAAGTGTTCTCTTCTAGCAAGCCAGATCACCCAGGACAGAGGAAAAAGAGGATCTCATTGGCACCACAGTGGCCATCTCTCTGCCTAGGGAAGTGAATAAGGATTGAGGGGCTAGGTTTGGTCCCATGGCTGCACTGAATGCTTGGCGTGACTCCAGGACTGCTCTAGTTAATGGCTCCAGCACAGTGTGAGTTAGGCAAGAGTATAAGAGTGTGAGAGCAAGGAAGAAGGGAGGAGGGGTCCCTAGGGGCTAGGTGCCCTTTACATAGACTCAAACTCATCAATGCGCTGCTTAGTATTGCCCTGCCGGATCTGGCGCAGGGTCTTGTATTTGTCTCGACCCAGTCGCATGTTCTCAGCATGAATCATGTCATTAGCAGTCTTCTTGGACTCATCACGGGCATTGGCCAGCTCTGAAGTGAGGGCCTGTGAAGGTGCAAGGGGATAAAGGGTTAATGGCTTCCTCTAATTTTACCTCCCCTTCTTAACCAAATGTATTTCCTGATTTATCCTGTCCCACCTTCTCCCTCACCTTTCTCTCTCCCCTCCCACTCCACTCCCACTGTCCCCACCCTTTATACACACACACACACACACACACACACACACATATTTTTTGAGAGCCATTTCCAGCCCTGTTAGAATTTCAGGGGGGCAAGAATAAAACAAAAGATACCAACTGAGTGGATCAATTGATGACAGGTATTCTCTGTGAGTGGAGCAATACATCAAAGATTCAGGTAGGAATTGTGTCAACTAAATATTTTCTGAATATAAGAGGTAAATGGAATATGGATGGAGGACAGAGTGAAAAAAAAAGGAGGGGGAACAGGTAGTTCAGAGTCTGATTTATAAGTGAGAGATCCCTCCATTAGAGCCCTCATTGAGAAATGCTCAAGCTCCCACACAGCACTGAGACAGGTTCTTCTTCTCCCCTACCCCAATGATCTAGGGAAGGCCATAGCTACTAAGTCAATACACATGGTCTCCATGACTCTTTGGGTCTGCCTGGATACCTTCAGGTGCTTCTGCACACGCTCATTCTTTTCCGCCTCAGTGGTACGTTCCTCCTCACTGCGATCCTTGGCCATGGCATCAGCTCGCAGTTCAGCGCTGGCCTCTGCCCCATTCTCATCCTGCTCATCCTGCTCATTTTCAGCAGGCTCTGCCACATGAGGCGTGCTCATGGCAGTCTTCAGCTCTGCACGGGTCTTCTCCAAGTCTTCTTGTACCATCTGAGCCTGTTCAGTAACAGAGGAAGAGAAGGGCTGGCAGCTAAACCAGGTTAACTTGTAGCATCCCTACATGTGCCTAGAATGGCCCAGAAGAAAGCAGGCACCAGGTAGTTCAAGCCACTTTGCCTGACTGATCCTGAGTTTCTTCAGCTGTATAACAGGAGTAATTGTACCAAATTCCCTGGGGATACTGGAGAATTCTGGGAAATATTTGAGAGAGCCTTGAGCTCCTCCCATGATACACACTGTCAAGGAAGGATGGAAAAGTGACGAAACCCAAACCTGAGGAATCCAAGAACTTATGCATGATATCCCATCCCACACTGCTTAGTCCTGGGCACTATGTCTTACCTTCTGCTGCCATTCCACAGCCTCACTCTCCTTCTTTTGTCGGGCCATCTCCAGCTGGGAGATCCGAGCTGTCAGCTCTGCCATTTCCAAGGCCTACGGATCAGTTGGAAACTTATGAGAAGTGGGCCTTCTGGTCCCTAGGGCCCAAGTTTCTTCAACCCCAGATCCTCTGAGAACTAACAGGGAACTTCCTGTTTCACTTGCATGCTTCTCTGGAGACTCTTTTTACCACACCTCCTCCAGGAAGCCCAGAGGGAACACTCTCATTATCCCATCTACTACAGCATCCTATTAACTCCCTGCCTAGACTAGACTAGACTTGAAAGCAAACAACGTGTCACCTCTGGTTCTTTATGTCACTCTCTCCCCTCTCTTCTCTCTCTCACTGCAGAGTTCGGGCCTCAGTAAAGCTTTGGAGATCACTGTATCACTGCCTGAAGTGGCAGACCCTTTCCTGTTATCCTACAATGCTCAGGCCTCCACTAAGATCTTCTCAGGACAAGTATAGGAATGACACTCAAGTGTCACACAGTGATATGACCAAGGAAATAAAGCTTATGCATACCCTCACATCGTGGACAAATCTCCCAGAGGACATTTTCCCCTGAAAATTAGGTTTTAGTTTCCTGTACTCCCACTCTAAACAGTACAGGGTAAAAGCATATGTTAAGGAATTTAGGCCACAGGTCCTTAAATTCTGAGTTACAGAACCCTTGGAAATTGTGATGAAAGTACAGATGCTCACCCTCCTCCCCTATAAATAATGTATAGACATACAACTTTACACATGATTTTAGGGAGTAAACCCTTACAAGAGAAGCAGAAATGACTTCTCATTCTTAGTCACAATTGTGTGACCTATGCAAGTCTCTTCAACCACTCTAAGCCCTAATTTCATTACCTGGGCATATTATCCCACATGGGTTAATCCCATAGGATTATTAGGAAGAGGAAATAAGGAAGTAAGGAAAAGTGAAAAATTGATCGTATAGTTTGTAACACACATAGCTAGTCAATCAGGTGTGAATCCCTTCTTTCCTTCCTCTCTTTGTCAGGTCATCAGCTCAAGTCCCCACTTGCTAAGAAAAAGAATAAAAGTAAGGGTTAGGGAAGTAACTTCTCAGCTTGCTTCTGAAAGATCTATCTGCTGGAAGCCTGCAGAGAGGTACTCTGCTAAAAAGAGCCAGATGTGCAAACAGAGGTAGCTGTGAATAGGTAGATAGACAGAAGAGAAAATTCAGATCCCATAATCCCATCCCATTTTGTAGCTTTACCAGTTGTTCCTGGGTCTTCTTCTGGTCCTGGGAGGCCTGCAACAAGGCCTCCTTGGCCTCTTCAGCTTCTTGACGCTCTTTGGCCAGTTTTTCAGCCTCACTCTGGGCACGCTTTCGCTCCTGTTCAAGTTCCAGAGCCCTGCGGGTCTGTTCTTCCAGTTCTGGGAAGAGAAGGAAGGGGAAAGGTGGTAAAGAGTACAGAGATTAAGAAGGGATGCCTAACTTCCTTCCTGGAAATGCTTCACTCCAGGCACAGATGGCAAAAAGCTCTAGGCACTCTTCCTTTTGCCTCATCATTCCTCTATTCTTTTAGCCACATCTTGAATATATGCCCCGAGTCTGCAGCTCAGACAGAAGGGTTTCCAGCTCACAGTGTCAGACTGTGGGAAAATCCAGTCTCCAAGATGACTCCAAGCCTCACCTTGTTGAGCCTTCTTAGTCTGTTCCTCGATTTGCTTCAGCCTCTCCATCAGTTCCTCCTTTTCCCGTTCAATCTTCTCCTTCTCCTTTTCTGCCATCTCACGTTTCTTCTTTTCATTTTCCAGCAGAGCACTAGGAAAGGAGAAAGAAGGAATGGAACAGGATAGCAAGGCCACATGGAAGCCTTGGGATCCCCAAGACCTTCTGGCCCTGATCCCTCAGTCCCCACCCATCTAGCACACTCGGGGCTTGTGAGGCAAGATCACTCTCCCTTCTCCCTATATTCTTGTCCTCATATCACAGCCCCACATGGGCTGGTATGCTCAGAGCCCTGCCAGTTTGTCCCAGTATCAGGAGATCCAACCTGGACTCCCAGCTCATCCACTACCCAGTGAGTAACCAGTGGGTGACCTTAGCTGCATCATTTCTTTGGTCTTGTTCTTAGTAATCCTATGTGTAAGATGGCCAAATAACTCTTACCCTGTCTACCTTATGGAGTTACAGACAGAAAAGTTTTGACTCTTTGCTGATACACTGTGCTTCAAGTCTGGTGATCTCTATGGCTAGGGCATTAGTCCTCTGCCTTGTGAAGTTCAGTTTTAGGCTCCTTTCTCTCAAAATTTGTTGTAAATCTAAAATAAGTACTGGCTTTTTCTTGCCCCAGCACCTCTTCTAGTAGTCCTTCTTTTCTCCCTTGGTTAGATGTCTTTTCTCTCAAAATAGTTGGCCCTATCCTTCTCCATAGCCCTCCACCCTGTTATTTTTCTCCAAAGTACTTATCATGTCACAGACTGTATAATATGCTTATTTGATCTGCCTGTCTCGTCCCACTAGAACGACAGCTTCATGGGAGCAGAGCAGAGATTTTTGTCTTTTGTTCACTGCTCAATAAATATATATTGAGTGAATGAATGACACAGCATTGTGCCCTGAATAGTTATGCATATACTGTTTTTCCCCTTTCTTCTACTAGACTGTGAGGTCCTATAGGGCAGGTTCCTGCCAGAACCAGTTCTGTAAACTGCCCCTCATATCATTTTTTTTTTCAGAATAAATGTAAATCTTGGTGTCTAACCTCTCATACATGGAGTCATTTTCCAGCCTACTAGATTAGAAGCTTCCTGAGATTCCAAACTCTTTATGATATAGTATCTATTAGAGCAGTGCTATCAAACCTTAACGTGTACAGGAATCACCTGGGATCTTATTTTTTTAATAAATTACTTAGTGATAATCATATTAATAATATAAAGTTAATCATTTAAAGCAAATAATTAAGTGGCATTTAATAAATGCACAATATTTCATCATGCCAAAGTAAAACCTCATACCTGGTGTTAAGAAGTTTCTCCACATCTCCCTTCCCTCCAGCCCTTGACAATCATCAATCTGTCATCTGTCTCAGTAGGTTTATCTATTCTGTATATTTCATATAAATGGAATAATACAATATAGGCCTTTTGTGTCTGGTTTCTTTCACTTAGCATAATGTTTTAGATATTCATCCACATAATAGTATGTATCAGTATTTTGTTCTTTTTAATGACTGAATAATATTTCATTGGATAGCTGAATAATTTGCTTATCCATTCATTCAGTGATGGACATTTGGGCTGTTTTCATCTTTTGGCTACTGTGAATTTCACAGCTACAAACATGTGTGTGCATATACATGTTTGACCATCTGTTTTCAAATTTTTTTTTTCAGTGTATACCTAGGAGGGGAACTGTAGAGTTATACGATAATTCTACATTTAACTTTTTGAGGAACTATCAATTATTTTCTACAGCAGTTGAACCATTTTACATTCCCAACAGTGAAGAACATGAGTTTCAGTCTCTCCACACCCTTGCCAACAGCTGTTATTATCTGTTTTCATTTATTATATCCATATTAGTGAGTATGAAATAGTTCCTCACTGAGGTTTCAATTTGCATTTCCCTAATAACTAAGGGTATTTTCATGTGCCTGCTGGCCATTTACACATCTTCTTTGAAGAAATGGTTAACTAGGTTCTTAAAATGCAGATTTTGAATCAGCACATTTGGGGTAGGTCTCAGATACTGCCTTCCTAAATAGTTTCAAAGTTGATGCTGATGCTGCTAAGCCTTGATGCACTTTGAGTAGCAAAGGGGCCATAGTGCAAAAGGGCTGGAAAAATCTGGTAGCTCTGTCTAATTCTACTCAAAAGATCCTATAGAGTCCAGGTTTAAATGTGCATAGAGCCTTTTGCTACCACCACTATACTGGTCAGATAGCCCAGAGCAACCCAGAGTCCACCTAGAAGAGCAATAGCATGAGGGTCATAAATAACGGGGAACTATGAAATGCCCCTCTCTCCTATGAATCTCTGAAATCCTAGGGTTCTAAATGCCTGATTCCTGGGGATGAGGATATCTGAGACTTAAAGGAAGAGGTGTCATCCCTGTACAGCTCCCTTTCCCCTAGTACCAGGATGACTTCATGTCCTGCCTTTAGCAGGCTTGGCACCTTTGAAAAGCTTCTTTGCCATAGCCCAAGCCCCCACTTCAGTTCCACACCACCTACCGCTCCATCTGCTTCTGGTGCTTCTCCTCCCGGGCCTGTGCCTTCATCTGCTGTACTTCAATGGTGTCGGGCTTGCGACGGCGCATGTATAGCTCATGGTTCCCCATGCACAGAGCCAAGATCCGTTTGTTAATCCGCAGCCGAGGAGCATAGAAAACAAAGTCCTGGTAGAAAACCAGCAGTTAGAAAGAGTGTAGAGGGAAAGATGAAGGTGGGCTTCTGCCTTCTGAAAAGCTAAGTTAAAAAGCACTGAAACAATCATACTACAGATGGGAAGACCAATTATCAGAGTAGTGAAGTGACTTGCTCAGGGTCAGATGGCAAGTTAGTGGCAGACCCAGGTCTAGAACCCAGGCTTCTTGACTCCGAAACTAGTGCTCTTCCTTACCAAGCCACAATTTCTTTCAACATTTGCTTATGAAAATCATCTTAAAATACCCTCAATCCAGTTGAAAGATAGAAACTGACTTCATCTGCTAATTAAATATCCTGCTGGGTCTCAGCAACCTCTCTTAGAGGTACAATAATCTTTAGATAATACCCTGGTGAGTGTAGTATGAGTGGGCTGGACTGGTTCTGTATCTTCTAAAAGCATATCTTAGAGCTAGTCCCTTCAATCCTATTTGGAATAAGGCAGTGTATTTGTAAATACATACATGAATATATAAGTCTCCTGAACATCAATTATCCTGGTCGTTGTGTTTTAAATAAGCCCTTGGTCTCAGCTGGCTTTGTTACTTACCTTTCTGATGAAAGTTAAGCAAAACAGCAGTTAAAACACACACACACACACACACACACACACACACACAAGAAAATCCAGTGAGCTGGAGTTTGTTGCTACAAATACCACTGGACCAAGTTCACCAGCTGATGTGCTAACCACCAGCTCTTCTGCCACTGAACCCAAACTTCTACCATCTCATATAGCTTGGGGTACAGTAGAAGGAGCACAAGCTCTAGAGGTCAAACAACCTAGGTATAAATCCCAGCTCTACCATTTTAGCTGTATGATCTTGGGCAAATCACTCCATCCCTCTGAAACTCAATTTCATCACTTATAAAATAGGAATGCCATTACCTACCTGACAATATCATTGAGGGTTGAAGGAGACAATATATATAAAGTTCTTAGCAGGGAAAGTTCAGAGACCTCAAAGCTAGAAGAAGGTTGAGACCCCATGAGAAGTGTCTAGTTCAGCATGGCCACTTGCCCTTGGCACATGAAAGAGGAGACTCTCATCACAGTTTTCTATCTTATTCCCAATCCCCAGTTTTTCAGTCTTGTCAGCCACAGGCAACTACAGGTGACAGGTGTGGCAACCATGTTAGAGGAATTACTGGACTCAAAGCATTATTTTGTATTTGGATTGCTCTGGAGAGAAGTCTTAAGAGGACAGCAGTAAAGTTATAACAAAAAGAACAACATTTGGATCTGGACTTCTCCTGGCTCTCTCCCTTCTCCACAATTAGAGATAAATCAAGTACATGAACGATTTCTACTTTTCAAGCCTAGAGGCTTTAAAAGATAAGATGTACTACCCCAGAGCCTTGGGGCAGTAACAAACAGTGGCTAACAGGCAGAACTTAGACTGCCTGTGTTTCTCCCTAATCCATGCTTCTCCTGAGACACAGTTAGCAGGGTAGCACCAGTTACAGGATGCCTCCTGACCATTTATTGGCATCAACATCCTTTTTCATTGCCAATCACTTTTTGTACCTCCTATTCCCATCCACATACACAAAAATCCAGAGAAAGGAGAGAAATATGCAATGACATGATTGCTTCTAGCATTATGTAGGCCTTGGCCAATATGACCATTACCTAGGCCTTGGCCAGTAGGAGGAGCCACTTACCGGGGCTTTTTTGTCAATGGGCTTGATGACAAATTTCTTGTCATTGAAAGAGATGTTCCTGATTTCACTCCAGGGGAAGCCTATCTTAGGAGTCAGCCTGTAAAAATGGATACCAAGAGCATTAGGACAAACACAAGGCAAGAAGGACATAGAGGGTTGGTGCCTTGCCCTCACCACCACCAACTTCTCCATTAAGGAGACAGATTCATTGCCAGCTCAGCCAGTATCATCACATGCCACCAGGTCAGCTGCCAGCACTGAGAGTTCACAAAGGACTTTCTAATACTACAATCAACATATCCCTTGTCTCAACAACTAAGGTTTGCTTTATTTTTTGTTGAGGCATGGACCTTGTAACAATCTCTCAAAGAATCACCAGCCTTACTTCACTGGATCTCTTCTACTCAAAGTTGTAAAATCTGAGAGGACAGTAAATAATGAGTTCCAAGACTCAAGTTACACAAAACAATAATATATTGATCTTTATACTCATCAAGAGAAAACCAAGGGAAAAAAATAAGCTAGTGAGATAAGGCTGTACCAAGAGAGATTATAGGTCAAAAAATACTGAATCATCATATGAAGTGAGATTAATTACAAATCCTGACAAGGTGGGTTTTAAATCAGTGCTATCCAACAGAAATATAAATTATCACACATGCAATTTAAAATTTTCTAGTAACCACATGTAAGTAAAAAGAAACAGAGTGGAATTAACTATAACAACAGTTCACTTAACCCAGTATATGCAAAATACTATCATGTATTTTGAACATGTAAATGTTCATGAAGATGTAAATGAATATTTAAAATACATTAAATGAGACATTTTATATTGTTTTTCACACTAAGTCTTCAATGTAGTTTATACATATAGCACATCTCAATTCAGACCAGCCACATTTCAAGTATTCAACAGCTACATGTGGGCCAGAAGCCACCACAGTGGACAGTGAAAGTCTAGTCAATGCAAGATTTAGAGGCCTGAGGGAGGTTGTGTGATCATCTGGGCTGGTCTAATCTAGGTAGAAAAAGAATGATACAGGTGGGACCCAGGAAGTATAATCATACTTTGTCAAGTCCTAGGTGTCAAAGTAGCCCAAAAAAGTAAGCAAGCTGAGCAATATCATATGATATCTTTTATATGTGGAATCTAAAAAGAAATGATACAAATGAACTTACTTACAAAACAGAAACAGATTCACAGACTTAGAAAAGGAACTTATGGTTCTTAGAGGGGAAGGACAAGGGGGAGGGATAGTTAGGGAGTTTGACATGGACATACACACGCTGTTATGTTTGAAATGGATAACAAACAAGGACCTACTGTATAGAACATGGAGCTGTGCTCAATGTTATGTGGCATCCTGGATAGGAAAGGAGTTTGGGGGAGAATAAATACATGTATATATATGGCTGAGCTCCTTCACTGCTCACTTGAAAGTATCACAACATTGTTTGTTAATTGGTTATACCCTAATACAAAATAAAAAGTTAAAAAGCGAGCTCTGAACTATACCTGTCATTCTGCTCATAGATGTTGAGACCCAGGGCATCCACCCCCAGCCATAGCTCTGAGCCTTTCTTGTTCTTGATGCTAAAGTAGTTCACACCATACATCTCCAGATCCTGGGCAATCTTCAGATACTCCAGGACAGCATCCTCCCTAAACAACAGAGCAGAAGTCAGTGGCGGTGGGGTGGGGGTGGGGGTGGGCGCGGAAGGGGCAAGTAATAAAGGGGAGGGAGCCTATGACTCAGACACAGGGAGACAGAAAGCCTACTTGCTCTCCACTTCTGACAAGAATCTTGCCGAAAGCAGTTGAAAAGAGGATGGAAGGTGAGCAGATGATGGTTAACACAGCAAAATGTGACTTTTGCCAAAACATGCTCATAGAAGCCTAAGGTCTGAGATTCCCAAGGGGAATAAAGGCAGGCTGACACTTGCTGACCTCAGGCATATTAGCTATCACAGAAGCCTCTTACACAGGCACATTATTAGCAGAGCCCAAATGAGATGGTGATGACAAAATGAAAAGATTTGTTCTTCAATTAGACATCTCCCAAATGGTATGCCATGTTCATAAAGATCCTTCCTCATTTCATTCTTGGAGAGGGGACCCTTGTGGCTCAGAAACTCCCTAGGGGAGGGAATCTCAGGATCCCCTCATTTGGGCTATCAGCTCCCATCATCCACAAAAACCACAGTTTTATAATGGTGCTGATTTGCCTTCCATTTCTAATTTCCTCTTGTAAACGGCATTTCTGTCTCTCTCCAACATCCTCCAGTGTTCCTAGCCTCTGCCTCTTCTTCCCCACTGAACCAACTCTTATTCTCCTTGCAAGGGCATAGCATAGAGTCCACAGTTCCTAGGGTAGGCTTACCTGAGCATGCCCCGGTGCTCCTCATGCCACACCTGGATCCTTTCCTCCCACTGGTCCTTGTTAAGCTTGTGCTGCTCCAGGACCCTGGAAAGATGATGTGGGGTCAGTTACACCAGAAGCAGACTGAAATTACAGCAGGAGATATTAACTAGACACAGGGAACTGCCTGAGGGGTATGAGACATACAGAATGGGTGACCAAGAAAGACAATGGGAACACCTTCCTTTGTACCTTTAACCAGAAAATCCAATAATGTGCTGTGGTCACCAAGCAAAGCAGTAACATATTAACAGTCTGTGCTGATTTGTGAGACTAAGAGGAGGAATTGGCCTCATGGAGGCATGCATACTCTCTCCTAGATCTCTGTGGGGCCAATAGTTTGCATTTGTGAGACTACTGCTCAGGGATAAGATATAGCCTGTAGCTATGGAAGATAAAACTGAGTCCAAATGGTTTAGGAAAAAAACTAACAGGTTCAACTGTTATTATCTGTAAAATGGGCCCAGTTGTAATTATATTATAACAATAACTCCCAGATCTACTAGATCATAAACAAGGCTTGCTTTAAATATGCTATTTCAGACATTATAGCAGTGACTGACTCATGTAGAGTCCCAGGGCACAACCACTATCCCTAATACCTTCAGGTGAGTTGTACATTTGCCATAGCTCCACTGGGACTGAGGTTACTGGAATGAAGCATAATTTTCCTTCCAATTTAAAAGCCTATATAAAATAGTGACTGGATGCAGTAGGGTTAAAAAAAATCAAGACTAGGGTTCCAGGTTGCCACAAATGAGCTGTGGGAGATTCAGCAGGTCAGAGTGAGTACCTCTACATCTTTATTTCCTTAGCTAGGAAATAAGGATTATGCCTGCCTTATTCATTCTGTGTGTTGTTGCGATGCTAAAATAAAAATAATTAGAGTTTGAGAATGTTCAGTTTTGAAGTTTACAAAAGGAGAAATCTCTGTACACTGGGTATCAATATTAAAAGACTGTTTTGAGCTCCCTATGTCCCTAGTTTAAGTATTTCTCACTCCAATGAACCTCTGATATAAGAAGTCTAAATCAGTGGAAAGGATCAAGAAAATGGAACTGGGGCAAGGAGAAGTAATCCATCTCTGGTTCTCAATATAAGCACCTGTTTCCACAGTAATGAAGTTCTGTAATAGGCAAGCAGAGGAGGGAAAAAAGTGTTTTATTTTGAGAACCAGAGAAATAAGAACAGAGTATGGTGCCATATGCAAGTATGTCTGTCTGAGCATCATAACATGGTCTTCAGACAGACCCTAGTGGAGAGGGACAGATCTGGCAACCCCTGTATAACAGGAATCAATCAACTTTGGGCCACAGCTCACTCTGACCAGGGCAGATCACCAGGATACCACCTCACCTCTGTGGCAGCAACCTGTCCCCAGCCAAGTAGCCAGACTTGTGGACTTCCTTATTGAAGTCACCATACTTGGACTGGACAGCATAGGAGGCCAGCAACACAGCAGTCTCAGGTGGGCAGTAAATATCATCATTGAGAATGTCCTCCTTCACTTGCAGGAAGAATAGTCGCTGTGTGATGTCCTGGATCAACTCTTCAGATACATCCTCAGGGTAGAACTTGGCCCGGAACTTGAAAAGCAGAGGGCTTTCCTTCCGCACATCCTGGGCGGTCACCTAGGAGCACCAAGGGGCTATGCACTCTCAAAAAAATAGATTTTAGGGGTAAGGGAGTGGCTGTAGGGTGGGGAGAAGACACTGGAAAGTCATCAATTTGAATAATCCCAAAGAGTTGGGTAACAATTCTGGTAATTCAGAAAAGAGACATATTACTTTCATCAGGGACCCAAGCCCACATCCATAATTGCCTCCTATTGGGAATTTCTCCTTAAAATAACCTAACACCTATTGATAGTCATAAGCTCTTAAGCCATGATCAGACAATATATCCAACTGCTCCTACATTCTGAGGGTAGTTTTAAGAAACACCTCTTTTAAGACTCTCCTCCAACTCCATAAATCAACAAAGTAAAGACTAAGATGTATGACTGAGGTCTGGGAATTGACTAGAAAAGAGGACAAATTAGATTGTCTTTTGAAGCCTGAAATTGGCTACTAATGGTTCCACATTTTCCCAGCAAAAGTCTCCACTCTTTGGAAAAAGAAGACTCTGCCAGCAAAAGGTGGAGCACTCACCCGCTAGACACAATCAGGAAAATAAACCACAGGACTGTATGGAGACCTCCAAGGACAAAGTCAGACAGTTTGAGGATGATGAGATGGAGAACTGCTATGTACCTGCAGAGATTCTGCTGGGATGTGGAGAGTTTGAATGGACCTATACTTAAACCCTGGTGGCTCAGACGGTAAAGCGTCTGCCTATAATGCGGGAGACCCGGGTTCAATCCCTGGATTGGGAAGATCTCCTGGAGAAGGAAATGGCAACCCACTCTAGTATTCTTGCCTGGAAAATCCCATGGACAGAAGAGCCTGGTGGACTACAGTCCATGGGGTCGCAGAGTCGGACACAACTGAGCGACTTCACTTTCACTATATTTAAACCATCTCACTTGGAGTTCAACTGAGAAAATTAAGAAAGAAGGACACATCTTTATGGGGTGCAGGCATAAGTTAATAGGCAAGAAAATAGACAAGATTATGAGACTTTCAAGATTCTTTCCAGTTCGATAGTCTGTGACTCTCTGTTTAACAAATTTCCTAAAGCCCTTGAGTTTGGAAAGGAAAAAAGGATACCAATCTCCTCTAGAAGAACTACTGATAGCTATGATCCGTAAGTAGGTCCCATCCTCCTTGGACACTGGCCATTCTCGCTGTTACAAATCCAAATAGAGACAGAGCAAGAGCTCTACCCTTATTCTGATCTAGCGGTTGAGAGACCACCCAGTGAAAAATGGAGCCCTACATGCCCTAAATTTGCCAGCTTGCACATTTTACACTCCTGAGCAAAGTCTAGTAGAAGAGTGAATTCCAAATGTGGCAGTGGAGTAAGCAATTACCTTCTTATTGAGTTTCAGCCAAGTAAAGAATCCCTTAGTGTCCTGGTACTGCAGACCAAAAAACCAAATTTCCCTCAGGCCAATAGTTTTCACCACCTGAAAGGCAAAACAGAAAACAACCATTGATTTGAGTGCCTACCCTGTGCCAGGCACAGAGGAGACAAATGTGGAGCCCATGTGGTCCCTGACCTTAAAGGATATAAGGCACCCAGGTCTGAAAATAAAATACACTTGGGCAGTAGCTAAGAAATAATGTCAACATCTCTCTGCACCAAATACTTCTGCTGAGGTATGGACTAGATAAATTATAAGCACTACCAGACACCAATAACTTGATATCCATTATCTCCTTGAATTTTCACAATAGTCCTATGATATAATTACAACTGGGCCCATTTTACAGATAAATAAAAGTAAGGTTCAGTTAGTGAGTAGCAGAGTCAGGACTGTTTGACTCCAAACCCATTCAAATTCAGTGCTTTTTGCCATCACCATCCCACTCAGTTATGCCATGCAGCTCCATACTCCCAGAATAAGGTAAAGGCTGAAGGTAGAAACTGTTGGTTTAACTCCTGAATCTTGTTCTCCTGGACTCCTTCTTTATGTTTAGCAATTAGGAATAATGCCCATACCCTTCAGGCTAAGTCCTACTTACAATGCCCAAAGAAAAAATGTACTTTGGTATCTATAAACCCCAAACCTGTGCTGTGCTTAGAGGCTAAGATGCTTATTTTCAGCCCTGATTAGAGCTCAGTCATGATTCTCCTTTACTACTCACACAGGTTGACAGTAGGAATGAGTATAGTAGCTGAAGGGCCCCATGGTGTTCAGCTACTGGGCATTTTGGCTGAGCAGTGGGCAGGAAAGGAAAGACAACCAGGAAAAGATAGACAGGGTCTGTTTTCCAGTCCATGACATTAGCATGTAAATAGTTCTGGCTGGTGGCTCAACCCTAGCATGCCCACCACTGGGGATAGAGGTAATAAAGCCATTTCCTAATGAGGTGTCAGAGAGTCTTCTTTATATTTTCTTCTACTGGGGTGGGAGGGGGAATTTGAGGTGAAGAAATTTACCTGGAGTTAGAAACAAGTAGCAGGGACCCAGCGTTGCTACACACTGCACTGTATCCACAAAGTTTCTACTATGCATCCAAGGCCAGGCCAGACCCATTGTCACTCCCAGAGCTTACAATCTAGAGCTTCAGAGGCCTCAAGGAAAAAGTAGATCATGTTTATTAAGTACCTATTATGTGCCAGGTACCAAACACTGAACAATCATGAGATAGTTATTATTTCCATTTTATAAATGAGGAAAATAAGGCTTAGAGAGCAATCTGTCTAAAACCATAGAGTCTAGACTAAAATCCTAATTATATGACTCTAAAACCTATACCCTTTTTCTCTTGTTTGCTATCTCCTAAGGCCAAGGGTTCAAAAGAGCTTAGAAGCTCTGGGGTTCCCAAGTGACTAACTGCCTTGTCTCTCTTTTGATCCAGATATACCAGCCAGAAAATGAACTTTGACTACCTCTGCATCTACATATAGCTCCTGGCTTTTCCACTAGGTTCAGTCAACAATCACTTTGGAGAGAAGCCATACTGCCAAGACATTAACCTTCATTGCTCACCAGGGTGTTCATGATGATTACCCTCCCCTTTCATAGCTTGAATCAGGTGTCAAGAAACCTGAGTGGAAGTCTCACTTCTGTCTTCCACTTGCTGTGTGATGTTAAGGCAATACATTTCCTTCTCTGGGCCTCAGTTTCCTCATCTATCCAGCTTCGCCATCTACTATGAGTGGTGTGGCTTAAATGACTTCTTTATGCTCTCAAGTTCTACCAATCTACTAATTAAGTTATTTGTAAATGACCAAGAAATACAGCCCCATTTCCCACATACCTCTTGACAACTTGGGTAACTAGGAACATGCTTAGAAAAAAATAAATGAGGGAAGGTGTACTATATGAGGAAAGATCAAGACTTCCAGGATTTGATGGAAAGGTGAGTCTCTGAGTCTAAGTCAATAGGCATTACCATCAGGTTGTAGATGGAGAATACAAAGTAGTCATGTTGAAATGTGACAGTGACTTTTTTTTTTTTTTTTTTTTTGCAGAGGATAAAGGGAGAGGATGTGCATAGGAAAGATTTTTTTAAGCACCTCTTACATCCTATATCTAAGATAGGGTCTAATTAATGGTTTTCCACAAGGCTGCAGAACATAGTGTGTACAGGTGCAATTGGTGTAAAGAAATAAGTTCCAAGAAACAATGCAGCCCCAGGATAGAAAAAGACCCACTGAAGATGTTGAAAATGGACCATTAGGACAGGATGCTAGGTCATGGCAGGACATACTGGGAACAGAACTAGTAGGGTAGCAACTGGCTTTTGCCTGTACCAACGGCCCAGGTGTAGAAACTCAAGAGACACCAGAATTAAAAGAAAGTGAGGCAGGCACAGACCACACAATCAGTTCCACAGGTCCCAGGAGTGAGTGCCTTAGCCTCTACACCATGTTGTCTGCTTCACTAGCGGGATGGTTAGGGGTATGATGAGAGGAGTTATAGGAGCTAAAATAATTCCAGGATTTAGAGTATCTCTGAGGATAAAGTAATAGTTAAAGTGATATCAAAAGAAAAGATATCAGGATCAGCAGGGCATTTTAATCTCTCTGAGCACTGCCTCTTCCCTATGAACACAAAGAAATCAGATGCATATAAATGCTCTACTTCCTTAGACTGTAGGCTTGGAGAGAGAGCGATGTCTCTTAGCCTCCATTGAAGTCCCAAAGTAAGGAAGTGAGTGTGTTGGGTGAAGGAAATATGGTCTGAAGTCAGAACTGAGACTGAAAAAGAACAAAGGATAAAACTGATGACTCGTGGACCCCAGGCTGTAAGGAAATCTCCAATTAAGGTCCACAGGGTGCTGGGAATCATTTGATCAGGCAACTCTTGGCCCCATTTTCAAATTCTAAAATATGGAATGAGGCCAAGCTTAGCTTGCTTCAAGCTTTGCCTCCTGCTGAGAACTTACTTCAGAGGAAAGAGAAACCTCATTTTCTAGTGGGAAAGAGTGTCTAGGTACTGGTTCTGGGAAAACATCTGTGGCTCCAATGAGCAGGTTCTTTACCATTCCACTCTGAGAAGTGGCTGCATCTCTAAGAAAAAAATTCTTTGCTCCCTTTGATTTCAGACAGCAATCTCATCTGGCCTGAGCTAGTATTTCTCAAAGCTGCCATGGAAGACATTTTTAAGCCACAGAAGATAATGAATGCATATACCCAGAGGATGGGGGTGGGGGGGTGGGGTGGGGTTGGAAGTGTCAGAATACTAGGAGATGGCTGGCTGTAAGTCATAATTTCTTTGAAGCCTGAAGGTTTAATCTTAATAATTTGTGCAAAATTTACTGTTTACTCCTTAAATATCTATATTTTAATAATAAAATAGATATCTACAAGTACAACTGATGCTCCAAGATAGTAAATCACATTCAGCCTACAGGTCTGTGAACCTCTTGGAACCTGGCACATTCACCTTGAGGGGGGCTAGGACTTTAGTTTGCAAAACACTGGCTGTGGATTCTATTCAGCCACATAATACTAACCCCCAAAACAGACTGGAGCATTACAAGATCCAAGCAGCATAAACTAGAAAACTGGGGTCCCATGAGGGAAATAGACTTGCCTCTCAGAAAATTGTCACTAATTACCAGGAGCATCATAAGTAAGAAAGAACTCCTGTTTGCCTCTTTTTGCATGTGAAGGCTACTTATATCTGAGATCTGGGGAGGGCAGAGAATATTAGGCCAATTCCAGAACCCAAAGCCCCCTCCCCATATCCTCTATGCATCTATCTGAATAAATAAACTAGTGACATAATCAATCACTTCAGAAGCCAATAGCAGGATTGGGAAGCAAGGCTTGAGCCTTAAGTGCGTGAGAAATTATGTGCAAAACCACTGCTGCTGCTAAGTCGCTTCAGTAGTGTCTGACTCTGTGCAACCCCATAGACGGCAGCCCACCAGGCTCCCCCGTCCCTGGGATTCTCTAGGCAAGAACACTGGACTGGGTTGCCATTTCCTTCTCCAATGCATGAAAGTGAAAGTGAAGTCGCTCAGTCATGTCCGACCCTCAGCGACCCCATGAACTGCAGCCTTCCAGGCTCCTCTGCCCATGGGATTTTCCAGGCAAGAGTACTGGACTGGGTTGCCATTGTCTTCTCCAGTGCAAAACTGCACCAATGCCCAAATACCTGAGGCCATTACAGGCTTGGCAGCAGCTCCATCAATCACCTACCTGAAAGCAAATCAGTGCACAACTGGAAAGTTCCAGGAGGGGCTGTCACCATCTCTGCTTCTGTTACCCTACACTGACTGTGCCCAAGTGGCCATCTACTCTATAACACAGAGCACGTTCATCTAGGGTTCTAAATATAGGGACCAAACTTTGCTTTTAGAATGGAAACAGGCAAAGAAAGGGGAAGTCACAGAGGACACAGCTGACAAAAGGTACTGGGAAAATTGCAAATGCTATGTGCCTTGATTCAAACCATTATACTATGTCCTAGCTATCTGACCTTAAACAGGTCTTTTCCTCTTTCCAAGCCTCAGTTCCTCATCTATAAGATGGAGATACAACTATTACAATAACAGATATTAGGTATTTTATAAAATAAAAATGGAAAAAGGAGGATTGCTGTCTTCAATACAGAATCTACAAATCCTAAGAACTTCACTGAGCCAGAAAAGCCTCTTGATTGCATGGCTCCATTATCTGAACTCCCAGGGGAAATTCTACCCACTTATTTAGCTCTTAATAAGAACAAGCAACATTAGAATGCCTGCTATGCACCAGGCACTTTACTTATTCGAGGATTAAATAAGACTACAAAATCTCTAAAATTGTGTGATTACTATTTTACTGAGAAAAGTGAAGTCCTAAGAGGCTACACGAGCCATCCAAGGTCACATGGCTAAACAGCAGGATAGAATTTGAACCCAAGGCTGACTCTAAATCCCATGCTCTATATACCATCTCTACGTACAACTTGAGTCTCAAGGATGTTTTTTCATTCAACGTGAGAGGAGAGTTGCATGTATTTTTCTGTTTCCAAAGGTGAGTAATTCCAAGTTCCTTAAGGACAGAGATGGTATCTGATAGGCTAGAGATCCTTCTCAAGACACAGTAGACCTTCAGTCAATATTGAATCAGTCAATGAATAGGATGGATGCTCTGAGATTTCACCTCTTTTCCACAGCTCAAAACCTTAAGTGGAGGGGACAGGTAGAGCTAGACTAGAGCTAGAGCTTAGAGACCATGGCTGAGGAGGAGACAAGTAGAGGGTTCTTAAAGTGGAACTTATGCCACCTAAGTAATCACGAGCCCTTGGAAGAAGCTCAGGTTTTAGAAATGGGGCTAAGTGACAAAAATTGCTATAGAAAAATGTTCTCTCTCTCCTCCCTAGATGTTCTCACTCCTCCGCACTGACAAGAGACAAAGGCAAGTGAGAAGAACTATGGGCCCCATATCCCTTTCCCACCATGCCTTGGGCCTCTTCAAGCTATGGAGTCCCATTGTTGCCTGTTATTTATCACCAGTGCCAAGGAGAGTGCTTCGTCTCCAGTCAGCTTCCTCTCTGGTCATCAGCCAGACAACTGCTGGATTCCAGGATGGCCCCAAAGCTTTTGTCAGTCCCTCTCAAGGAGTCCAGCTCCTTTCTCCTAGGCCCCTAATCTCCCAGAAAGAAGGTCAAACATAATAGACTTCCTCCCTTATGCCTCATCAAGTTGGAAAGAGGGAAAAGATCAACCCCCGCCAGTGGCCTGTGAACATGCACAGGTCTGAGGATTCCCACCCAGACTTGCCTTGGCCCTGAGAGTGCCAGATGCTCAATTCTGTGTCAGAGTTCAAATCTTTTTGTCCTGTACTTTTCACCTATGGGGTCCCAGCTCTGTTCCTTCTGACATCACAGAACATGATTGCCCCTTCCTTCCAATGATAGCACCTCAGTGACCTCAAGACAGAGAATACATATCTTCTTGAGTCTTCTCTGAGCCAAACAGGCTCATTCACCCCAGAGTAGCACAGTAGGGAAAAGTATTGTTTTATTTACAGTCAGAGCTATAATTTAAACTCCATATTACAATTTACTAACTATATAACCTAGAGTGTGTTCTTTCACTTCTTATAAGCAGGGTCACTGCAAGGTTTAAAACACTGAGCCAAAGTTAGTCCATAGTAGGTACTCACTAAATGATTTTTCTCAAAACACTGATCTTCCTGGTTGGGAAATCATGAACTTCGCGGTTTCCTCCCTTTCCTGTCTCTAACCATATGAAAGATTCAAGTTTCTCAAGGGCTTTTCTGGGGAAGTAGTAGCTTTCAGAACTAGCACACCAATCCAGCCAAGAATCCCTACCATATGGGCTTCCCTCAGAACCACATCCATAGTACGCAAACCAAACAAACACTAACAAAGAATAACCTGGCCTTGTGGCTTTTTGAAGTTAATAAACTTCTTTGTTCAAAGATTTTTCTGCCCTAGTCTCTAAATTATACCTTCCTCACCCTCCACAGTTACCCCATCCAATGCAAATGGACAAAGACCCCAGTGTTGAAGGCAGGGGATGGTGTCATTTACTTGAGAGAGATTAGGCATAGAACTCTGGGAATGAGTCTGGGCAGAGGTTGAGGGAACCTCTGGTTCCTATCTGGACTATAAAATTCACATTGGCTCATACTCTCCTCTCTACAGCTGCTGTCCAGAATGATATTCCCGTCTGAAGCAAAGGGCCCAACAGCCTACCTATGGTATGGATACCTTCTCCTTTTTGTCCCAGGGACAGTAAGAAGCCTATACAGGAAGAGTTGTCCTTGCTGTCAGGTAGCTTTGCCCTCCCCACTCCCTGGTATATGCCAACTGCAAATCATACTCAAGTGAAGCATTTCCTTCCTTTTTACAGAAAGGGGTCATCTGAAATCCAAATAGTGGGGTTACAAATGGGAAAGAACAAATATGGATTACAGAAATAAGTGCCATAAATTTCTGAGAGATAACCAGATTTGAGGTATCAGTTAGATACTGTACAGATGGGAAAACTGAAGCACAAAGAGGGGAAAGGTTTGTGTAAGGTATCAGGAGAGTTAGTGGTAGAGCCAGCCATAAGGCCCAAAATTTCTAACTTTCTATTTAGTGCCCTTTCTAGTTCACTAGGCTATCCCTTTATAAGCTTTCCAACATAAAACCTGCATGCAAAAGAAGGTAAAACTTTAATATAATCAAAATGCAATGTCATATTCAAGATTAGCATTGTAATCACTTGTGAACTATATGAATGCCAGTACATTAATTGTAGTAAATGTGTGTTTAAATGTTCCTCTAATTTTTACTTTCTCAAATTAAATATCAATGACTACCTTACAACATTTGATACAAAACAAACTCCAGAGAAGAAGCAAGTTCCAGTTAAATCCAGTTACATATGCTGAGGATCTTCAAGCCGATCTCTCAACTCTATCTGATTAATCAGACAAGAAGTGTCACGGTGTTTGACAGCTATCATTTATTACATCTCTACTATACGTCAGATGCTTCACATAACACTCTTCTCTATATGCACTTTCTTATAGTCTTTCTCACCTATTTTAATTTATCCTTCTGAATTTTATATATCCTTACAAGCCACTGGGTAGCAAGTGAGATACAAATAATAGACTCTTCCATAATCTCACAAAAAGTCTGTGAGGTAGACATTAGATGCACTTTGGTTGGGGTGGGGGACGTGGTGGGGGAATGAGACTACTAACCCAAAAAGGTTCAATAAATTTTCCCAGGGCCTAGCTAAGAATATGAAGATTTTTGTTTCCTCATCTGTAAAATGGGGCTAGTACTAATCCCTGCACTCACAGGGCTTTGTGATAGTCAAGTGATATGGTTTACAAAATGCCTGGCATAGTACCTGACATACAGGAAGCCCTTGACAAAATGTTAACTTTCATCTGTATTAGCCATAGACAGCAATTTTCGTACTCTACCATATGACATCAGGGACTCAGGAGACATGCCCAAACTGTCTCACATTTCTAGCCATACTTTCCTTCTTTTTACACAGAGATCTGAATGGAAAACAGCCCTGTACCATGCCCATCTCCATCCTCTCCTCTCACCAGTCAGATGTATTCATAGTAATAGAATGATCTTATTTGAATATAATCTCTTTCCTCCTTTCCCTTCCCAAGTATGGGTAAGCTCCGACAGCAGAAGTACACAGAGAGCAAAGGAAAAAGGGAAGCAGGAGGGCATGGAAAATCCATTAAGGGGACATGTGGTCCCAACATCCAGGACAATGTCAGACTCTCACCTCGCCAGAGGCTGGTGTGGAAGTAGGATAATGGCCTGTCTGGAGGGATTCCAGTTTCTGGAAATGAGAGCCCCATTTTTACTCCTGGAAGTCTGGTCACAAAAGGCACATTCCTTTGGATTCTATGGCCCCCACCTGGCTGTTACATAGCACATCCTTTCTGACAATGGTGATTCACAATGAAAGGACATTCTTTGGATTGTAGATGGGGATGACTACTTCAGTATTATCTCCATGTCAAGTTTATAGGAGCTGAGGTATCCTCTTATTGCATTTCTCACCCACTGTGGTATCTTAAGTCCCAATATTCCTTGAGGGAAATGTACATAGAGCACACTACTACAGGGAGAATATGTTGGTTTCCTTCTAGTGGGAAGAAAAACCAAGTGACAGAAGCCATGTTGTACAGTGACAAGAATGTGGGGTTCAAATCCCAGGCAGATACCAACTGAGTGCAATAAAATTATTTAATTTCTGAGCCTCATTGTTAAATCAGAGAAGAATCACATATCTTTCAGAGTTGAGAGAAGGGCTCTGCCTGCTGACATTTTTAAAGTATCTAGCACAGTCATACCCTACTTGCTTCTCTTTTCTCCCATGTTTAGCCCCAAGGATAGGACTGATTGGGGCCATCCAAGATATAGGCTTCCAGAGTTAAAATTTGCCTACTTCATTAAGGCTGAGGTCAGCCTTTGTTTTGACCTCTGCTGGAGGAGTGAGTAGAAGAGATTCCTCAAAAGTGGGCATTTTGGGGAAAGTGGAAGCTATTGGGAGAAGTAGGAGGCTAAGAAGCAATAAGTCCTCCCTTACCTGGTCAAACAGCTGCTTCCCGGTGGTGTTGGGCTGGATGGCAAACTCCAGCTCAGCGTCCATGGTGGTCACACGCACATTGATCTAGGATTAGATCAAAGGAGATAAGTCAGTTGTTTGGCTTGATGCTCAACAGAGCCTGGGATAAGTCTCTATCCAACCACAGGAGAAGAAACTAAGGTGCAGGAACCTATGGAATTTAGATACTGGTGTGAAGGAAGGGAGACCATTAAAACAAACAGTAACCTAGCCCTCTGCTCCCAACCAGTTTACTGAAGACAAACCCCCCACTGCTACAAGGCAGTGCTTATCAAGGGGAAAATAAATGAATGCAAATAAACCTATTATCAAAAGGAAACAAATGTTGGCTATACTTCTTCCAGGAAGCCTTCTCCACCTACATCAGCCAGCTCCAAGCCCACAGCATTCTCTCCCCACCTCCGATCTATAGCCTGGATTATCTACAGCACTGGTCTTCATAGAGGCAAGTTAAGGGCAGGATAAAGAACACTGGATTCCAAGCCTAGCACCATAACTGGCTTACTCTACAACCTTGAATAAATCTTATCCCATTCCTGAGCCTTAGTTCCCTTCACCTGTGCAAGGGCAGGAGTGCAGGAGATGGAGTTTGTCAATTATACTAGGCAATCTCCAATAGCCATTTCCGTGCTGATGTCTATGGTTCTATATACTGTCTTGCATTGTTAACACTTCCTGTATATATGTCTCACTGGTCTCCCTAGGCACAAGAGAGGAAAGGGCCCTCAACATAGATAGGTTTGAGCAGGACAGAGGTGCTACCAAAGCCAAGTAAGCATAGGGAAAAGGGACAGGGACAGGCCCAGACGGAAACACAAAGTATTTCATACGTACTAGAAAAAGCACCCTCTACTCTTAGGAATAGATCACCTAGCCAAAGTCAATGATAGCTGATATTTCATCAGTAGAGATAGGATTCTTTGGCTGAAAACTTGGTAGCAGTGGTAATAGTATTAACAGTAACAATAAGCAGCAGCTTTCATGTATGAAGACTCACTACTCACTAGGCACTTTATATGTACTATCCCAATAATCATAATCATCCTGTGAAACAGGATATCTCCACATTGGGCATGAAGACTTAGATATTTGTCTAATGTTACTTTGCTAGTAAGTGGGGAAGACAGGGTTTGAATTCAGATCTAAGTCCAAGTCTCACAATTTAAGCCAACATGTCAAATCTCTCTTACATCAAAGTGTAGAATGCCTCTATTAAAAGAAACCAAAGATTAAGGTTTTTTCATTATTTTTTAACTGAAGGATAATTGGTTTACAGAATTTTGTTGTTTTCTGTCAAACCTCAACATGAATCAGCCATAGGTATATATATATCTGCTCCCTTTAGTTATATATATATATATATATCTCCTCCCTTTAGAACCTCCAAAGATTAAGTTTTTTAGTTGTTGGACATTTTGCTTAGGTAATCTATATGATATAGCCATATGATGGCTTGTCACATGGTCAAATAAAATATTCATAATGATTATTTCATGCCCACATAAAACACCTCAGTAATATTAAGAAAGAGTAAGCAACAAGATTTCATGAGCTCAATTTTATAAAAAAGTATTCAAAGAGAGGTTATTGGAATCATACCCAAGTATTTGTCAGTCTTGGTTTTTGGGTAGTGATCTTATGAATGCATCCTCCCTTCTTTAAATTAAAAAGAAAACTAATCTACATTTCTAGGATGCTCACATATTACTTATTCTGTTGGAGGGGAATAAAAGTAGAATTGCCAAAGATACAAATCCCCATGGAGTAGCTAAAACATTAAGCCTTATGAGTCTTTAATACCTATGGGCTTTTCCTGAGCACAGGGGTCAGCTAGTGGGAAAGAGGGGGCCAGACAGCAATTTTGCCAGCTAAACAATTCTGATGAGGACCAGGCCTGGGGAACAATTTTGTAAATAAATCTCACCAGGGAGCCAAGGAGGAAATCTATTTCAGGATTGACAATGGGACAGGAAAGGCCATGAAGGCAGGAACAAGTAAGGCAAGTACCCCAGTGAGAGACAGCAGGCAAGATTAGTCACTTTGACTCAGTGTTACCTAGGCTCCCTGCCAATCCAGTGACCTGCATATAATGGACCCTCATAAGGTAGGGAGAATGAGGCCCAATGGACTAGAATTTGGCTTCAATTCAGTTCAGTTCAGTCGCTCAGTCGTGTCCGACTCTTTGCAACCCCATGAACTGCAGCACGCCAGGCGTCCTTGTCCATCACAAACTCCTGGAATCTACCCAAACTCTTGCCCACTGAGTTGGTGATGCCATCCAACCATCTCACCCTCTGTCGTCCCCTTCTCCTCCTGCCCTCAATCTTACCCAACATCAGGGTCTTTTCAAATGAGTCAGCTCTTCACATAAGGTGGCCAAAATATTGGAGTTTCAGCTTCAACATCAGTCCTTCCAACGAACACCTAGGACTGATTTCCTTCAGGCTGGACTGGTTGGATCTCCTTGCAGTCCAAGGGACTCTCAAGAGTATTCTTCAACACCACAGTTCAAAAGCATCAATTCTTCTGTGCTCAGCTTTCTTTATAGTCCAACTCTCACATCCATACATCCATACTCTCACATCCATATTGGCTTCAATATCTAGCCTTAAATCACACTTGAGCTGAGTTAGGGGAGCCCTCAAAACACCAATGACTTGGCAGATAAGAAGTAGAAAAGGGACAACAGCCCTTTTAGTATATTGAGAAATTTAATCCTCATTTTGAGGCTTCTATCTTAATTAGAGCTACCTCTCTAGTATCTAGGGACTTCCCTGGTGGCTCAGATGGTAAAGTGTCTGTCTACAATGTGAGAGACCTGGGTTTGATCCCTGGGTTGGGAAGATTCCCTGGAGAAGGAAATGACAACCCACTCCAGTACTCTTGCCTTGAAAATCCCATGGACAGAGGAGCTTGGTGCAGGCTACTATCCATGGGGTCGCAAAGAGTTGGGCATTACTGAGCAACTTCACTTTCACTTTCTCTAGTACCTAAGACTCAGTGGGTACTCACAAGATATTGGCTAAATGAACAGTACTAAGCAAGGAGATACAAGAGATAGATATAGCACAGTATACAGACTCAGAGATGGGAACATTTTACATCTTGACTTTTTTGTGCCACGGACCTTTCTGAGCAGTATGGTGAGGTCTATGGATTGCCTTCTCAGAAATTTGTAAATGCATGAAATAAAGTAGATATAAAGAGACCAATTACATTGAAATAGTTACCAAAATTTAATATGTACTTCTTCATTATTATATTATATAATTACCTAACACTGGTTCTTATTAGTTATTACTACTGTAATTTCAATCTTGTCTTCAGCATAAATGATATTCTGAAAAATCTATAGTAACTAAACTGTAATATCAAAGTATCTTAGATTTCCTCTGGTGACAAAGTCACAGGTACTGCCTTTTTTTGGCCTAAATTCATAACTGAAAGAAGGGTTAAATTTTAGTGAGAAGTCAGTGAAAACAAATATGTAAATTTTCCTCCATCCATCTTCATAGATCCTTCCCACTTCAAATTATACCCATAGATTTCATGGAGGCCCAAGGACTCCAGGTTAAGGAGCTCTCTATAAATTTATTTCAGTTTACCCAATATTAATGGAATACTATGTTTAGGGAACTATGGTTGCAGTAGAGCTATAGAATCAGTCTCTGACCCTAAGGACTTACTGAATAACAGGGAAATTATTACATACAAGGGAAACCCTGAGAAGTACCATACCAGAACAGAAGAAACTTTTTTGTAGAAATACAGAACCACAGTTCAAAGTGGTATTTGCAGGGTATCTAAAGATAAGGATTTTGAAAAAGGGAGAATGTGAGAGTTGGGGGGAAGAGCACCCAAATGTCCCAGGTAAAGAAAGAGACACAATGCAATGGCCCCAAAGGAGACAGAGATGCAAGGATTCAGAGCTCCTCCAGGGTAAATGAGGCCTGCAAGGTGAAGAGTGGGCACAGAGGCCAGGAAGGTAGATGGAAAGGAGTCATACCAATCTACCATCTTCAGGGGCTGGCCCATAACTCCAAATATTTAACTGAAATATTTGTTTATAAATGTTTCTTAAATAAATCAACTGGTAGAAAAGAACTCAGTCTGGGTTAGGGATAAATATGTCAGAGAGGCTAGAACTGTTCATGCTTCCTGTATCATATATAGAGCATTGCCCCAGAACAAGAAAGAGCTCTCCTTCAATCTGATGCTGTCCAGTTGAAACTAAACTGGAACCTATGTCTCCAGAATCCCTGCTCAGAGTTTCTGTCATTCCACTGTGGCTGCATCTCAAGGGAAAGCAGCCTGTGGTTCCCTGAACTTCACTGTGGAGATAAAAAATCTTAGGTTTAAAAAATTAGGAAGAAAAGCAAACACAACACAAAGGGACTTCTATTCTTGCCACCACTCAACTCAGAATAAAATGTGAGTCTTGAAGACAGGATCATGGGTCTGTGTTCTCCTGATTTTCAGTGTGTTGGCAGTAGGGGTAGCAAGGGTAATAGCATGACCAGGGCTGAAGGTGATAGGTATAGGGCAGGAGTGGTGATCAAAGAAAATCTCTCATTTTCCTTAACAGTAATCTGGGACCCAAATGTGTACAAGGAGCTGCAGGCCCAGATCCACTGCCACACAGGATGCTCACACAAGTGGGCACCCACTGCCTTCCTTTTGGGCCTGGCCTCTTCAGTATCAATGAAGAGAGGAGGGTAGTCTAGTTTGAAAGGCAAGAACCTGAAAATAAAGCCTCCAAAGTCAGCAGAAAGTTCCCAGGCAGCCCCACAGCTCAGCGGGAATGGAGGAGCTGGCCTGGGTGAGAGAGTATTTCAAGATGTGGTCCCCAGTAAAGAACTAAGGCCCTGTCTAAGCCTGTCCTTGAAAACTGTGTTTCATGAAATCATTTAGGGTTTACGGAACAGAAAGAGTCTGGATGTGGTGGTGGGGGGTGTCACTCATATACACTAGCCCACCCACCCCTAGCCCAAGAACAATAAATCCACTGTTCCTTATTGAAAAATGGAATACAGACAATTCCCAAGCAAGCCCTTCACTGGTCTATAGCCCATCTCAGTAGTCTATCATCCAAAGCCCTCAACAAACTGGATCTCTCCTGTGTCCCCAGTTGGCTGGCCTAGAAAAGAAAATAACTACCTACCTCTGCCTTGACAGCAACAGCTGGGGAACTTTGCCCTCTAGACCTGGCCACTTCAAATAAGGAACTCTCTCATTTCCTAGGGCCAAGAGTACCCACATGAGCAGTAGCTGGGCCACAGAGAGGAGATCGGGGCAAAGTTTCCTCTCATTTGCTCCATGTTACTGAACTACAATATGGCTCTTTACCAGAGAGGAATTTGGAGGATGGCTTCCCAGGTGGTGCAGTGGTAAAGAATCCGCCTCCCAATGCAGGAGATGCAACAGATGTGGATTCAATTCCTGGGTCGGGAAGATCCCCTGAAGGAAGAAATGGCAACCCACTCCAATATTCTTGCCTGGAAAATTCCATGCACAATGGAGCCTGGTGGGCTACAGTCCATGGGGTCACAACAAGTCAAGACACAACTGAGCATGCACACACGCAGAGGACAAAGCAGAGACAGTCAAATAAACTGACTTGTCTGGACAATGGACCTGTATGCTAGAAGGAACTGGCATTACCAACCCCACATCATGAATAAGGAAACTGATGAACAAAGAGGCAGGTAACATAAAGATGGAAACGAACAAACTATGTTAACAACAATGCGCCAAGCCCCTTCACTCACAGTCTAACTTAACATCACTGAAACCACATTTACTCAGCCAACAAGTGGTAAAGACAGGCCTTCTGGACATTCCAGAGCACCATCCTTGACTCCACCTACCTCTCTGGTCATGCTGATTTCACTGCTGACTTCAGACAATGCCTTGGCAACTGTTTTGGCTAAGGCCCAAACACTCTGGTACAAGGGAACCTGGGCACATCTGTGAAGCATTACTTGGGAAGGCCCCCTTGCCAGGGCAGAGCTTGTGAGTCAGCCCAATTGAGTCTGAGCTCAATGACCTCACCTCTCACCTGCCACCTCCCCATTCTTCAAAGGCCCAAGTCCTCTGGGCTTTCAGTGGCATTGCCGTTATGGAGAAGGCAAAGGTAAGTGCAAAAGTGTGGCCAGAGGTAGGATGAGCCCTACTAGGGCAACCCCAGAACTTCAGTCTCTTCCATGGACAGAGGGCAGTCACTACATTGTGACTCAAATTTGCCTTTCACCATTATTTAGGCTCTAGCATCCACCATTTCCTGCTGCCAGAACTAGAGCCAGAGCAGGGCAGGGCCTGGTCTGTCTTGGCTCTTGAGATGACAGCACTGACTCAAGCATCTGTTTTCCATAAGGGGTAAAACAAGGGTTGCTTTTAATCTCTAGCCTAGGAGGCATTCTCCCCCTCTCCCTTCCCCTCCTTCTTCTCCACTGACTCACTCACTTCCCAGCAACTCAGCCTCTTCCCGTGGACTTGGAAGTGGGATGTGGTACAGTTATCTGTTCTGACCTCTTCTTGCCCATTTCCAGACCCTTACTTAACACAGAGAGCAAGACCTGCCTAGGGTTAACTCTTCCTATGCCATGCTTTTCCCCAGTAGGTTCTAGAAAGAAGACCACCTGGACCCCATGCACACCCATACCTTTAATGCTGCTGCTGCTGCTGCTGCTGCTGCTAAGTCACTTCAGTCATGTCCAACTCTGTGCGACCCCACAGACGGCAGCCCACCAGGCTCCCCTGTACCTGGGATTCTCCAGGCAAGAACACTGGAGTGGGTTGCCATTTCCTTCTCCAATGCATTAAAGTGAAAACTGAAAGTGAAGTCGCTCAGTCGTGTCCAACTCTTCGTAACCCCATGGACTGTAGCCTACCAGGCTCCTCCATCCATGGGGTTTTCCAGGTAAGAGTATTGGAGTGGGTTGCCATTGCCTTCTCCGATTAGTTACTCCAACTGCTGCAAAGGGCATGGGAGACAATGGTTCCCTTTAACTTGCTTTGACCCAGTCACCTTCCCTAAGAATCACTTCAACTGGGAGACAAGGGCATATTGGACCCTGGGTGTTACTTGCCCAGTTATATTTGGGGAAGCAACCTCAAACAAAACTAACCTTTGTTAACAATGAGAACATAATTACATTGTTGCTATGTGAGGACAGCTCAGGACAGAGACCAAAGCTAAAAAGGAGATAAACAATCAGAAACTTTAGCAAGCTACAGCTTTCTTATTAATCCAGCCTTAATTGCACAGCCTTTTGCTTAACCTGAGACCGAGGTAGAGTTCCCCTCTGCCTCTCAACACATTAAGGTCCGGAAGGAAACTAGCTCCTCACCATTTATACCTAACTCCAGGACTTATTTTCAAAATCAGCTCAGCCAAACCTTACCCCTACCCCCTACCCTAACTCATCTCTTCTCCTAGGCACAGGGTTCTGTCCCATACGCTCCTTAGCATGGCCATTCCTCTTTAAATTTCCTCAAGATTTCAATCTACTCATCCTAGAACCTCATCTGGCTCCTTCAGAATAAACCCTTCTGAATTTCTCATCCCTATTCTCCAAGAGAATAAATAATCCAGAATCCCCAACTATCAGACCTGAAAGGAACCTCAGAGATCACTTGATTCAAATTCTACAATATGCAGCTGAGGAAACTGAGGTCCAAAGAAGGGGAAGCATTGGCCTAGGGTCACACAGCTGCTGGACAGTGTGAGAGCAAGGATTAAAAGCCTTGCTCTTGATCCACTGACCATTATAAGCAATAGAAACACCCTAGCACTTAGAAAACAGTAGACAAATCAGGATGTTGAGCTGAAAAGACTATGTGGAGAAGGCAGAACCAGCTTGCTTCCATTAAAAACTCTAAGTGGACACTGAATGGAAGTCTAGTTTATGACCGAGGGAAAGCCTAACTTTTAGGCTCTGATACATTCACCATCACTCATTTTAGAGAGACTAAACCTTTTATTACCACAAGGAAGGAAACTAAAAGGTCTCCTGTTTTAGGACAGCTTCTTTTTAAAACAAATAGCAATTAATTGGGAAGGTCTCTGGCAGCAGGTACAGCCAAGACCCAAGCTGGAGGTTGGGGACAGAGCAGGGAGGTACAGAGGGTGAAGACGACACAGCAGGGAAAGAGGCAAGGAATTGGAGGAATGGGTTTATATCCAGGTAGCCAAGAACAACAGATTCTTCAATTCTCATAAAACTTTGAAGCCACTGAATTTAAAGGAAAGAGGGCCTAACATTAATAAGTCTCTCACATGGATTAAGCCTCTCTCTGGGGCCACACCCAGCAGGGCTTCAGTCAATAGCATCAGTTTCCTGCTTAACCCAGCTTCCTGCCTACAAGTTTCACAAGAAGTATTTATAGACTGGAAACACAGACCATTTGCAGCTGCCTGGAGACACTAGTTATGCAGAACACCAGAAGAGGGCTCTATTCTCTCTGCTCAGAAACACACCACAGCAACCTCCAGCATCCCAGCTCTGAAGGGCACTGGAGCTGACCTAAGAATCAGCTTGGATTCCATCCATTACTCATGGGCTTTCTGCCCTGTCCTGTGTTAAAAACTGCTGAAGACAGGATCAGTCAACTATGTAGGGGCAAGAGGAGGCTTCCAGCTAAATAAAAAAGCTCTATTTTCCAAATGTATGGTTATTAGGAAGGGGTAGAGATAAATTGAGAGATTGGAATTAACATATATACATTACTTATATGGGCTTTCCAGGTGGCGCAGTGGTAAAGAATCCACCAGCCAATGCAGGAGATGCAGGAAATTTGGGTTCAGTCCCTCGGTTGGGAAGATCTCATGGAGGAGGGCATGGCAACCCAATCCAGTATTCTTCCCTGAAGAATCCTATGGACAGAAGAACCTGGCGAGCTACAGTTGTGTCACAAAGAGACACAACTGAGTGCATGCGTACACACACACACACACACACACACACACACACACTACTATATAGCACTCAATACTCTGTAAAGAATTATATGGGAAAATAATCTAAAAGAGTGGATATAAGTGATTCACTTTGCTGTACACCTGAAACTAGCACACTGTTGTCTATTTTATATATAGTAGTCAACTATACTCCAATATTAAAAAAAAAAAAAAGCTCTGTTTTCCGTCCCAGAGCTAAGCTATGATTGGCTTCCTGCCAAACTTGCTGGTATGCCATCAGTCAAACCTGGCATCTAGGGGACTCACAAAACTGGAGTCCTCATCCTAGAAATAATGGTCTTAGTTCTTTGAGAAATAAATCTTGGTACAGCTGAAAGATGCTTTAGAGTCTCTCTTACCTTCCTGTTTCTAAAACTCAGTTTTCTAATATATAAAAATGAACCTAATAATATCAACCTCACAACAGGGTTATTGGGAGATTTAAGTTAAAAATAACAGACAAGAAAGTACTTGGCATATCATAAGTAGAATGTGATGATTACTAGCGCCTCCATTTTTAGCCATGTTATTACAAATATTCAATCGCTCCAGAATAATTTGAACTAAAAGCCGGTTTGACTACACGGAAGGGCTATGGGTTGCCAAGAAGACCTGCAGAGGGCCCTTCTAGCCTAAGGGCCCTTTGATTTTGGGGGAAACTCTAAAATATGATTAGATTTCTAGTTGGTTAGACAATTGAAGCCATGCATATCAGGCAGAAACACACACATCCTTGTATTATTTTAAATGTTTTCTCTCTTGGGAGGGATAGGGATATCCCCTCAAGAAGCAGAGCCCTGAAGTGAGGCAGAACACAACAGAGCACCTAGGCTACCTTGTCCTTTTAAAGGATACCTGCTCTTCTTTCCTCATCCTAGGCTCTGCCTTGCCATTTTCTCTAATTATGTCCCATTAATATACACAGGTTTCCAGCCCTCCAACACAACCCACCAAAATGTCCAAACTCCTTCAGCTGGTATCCAGAAAAATCACAAACTGGGTCTGTAGATAGGCTAATCAGCATCACTTTGGAAAAATTTTAAAGACAGATTTCCTGGCCCTACCCACAGAGATCATGGTTTATTATTATATAAGAAGCAGGGCCCTGGCATCAGAATTTAAGAGCTTCAGATAATTCTAAGGCCCAGCCAAATTTGGGAACCTCTGGCATGGAATACAGCCTCTCAAGGACTAGTGTCAACAGTCAATATGGGCAGAGGGATCCTCGATTGAAGGGAAACAAAGCCAAGTAGATAGCAGTAACTACAGAGACATCTAGGCCAGTGGCCCTAGTGAATGGTTCTCCAGAGTTAAATGCAGCTTACCTCTACAAAAGATCAGGGGCTAAAGTAATTTCTCTATATACTAAAGCAATTTCTCTACATACTAAAGTAATTCCTCTCTTGTAGAAGGAACATAGCTATGTACTCTAAAAACCTGAAGGCAGGATCGAGCTTTGCCAAAAACAAGCCATGATCTCTCAATCTTCCTACCTGCAAAATGGACAAAATGACACCCACGTGGCAGAGGATTGTGCAGTGGCAATGTGGTATTTCCCAAACTTAACTGCTGGGAATCATTTGGGGCACTAATTTAAAAACCTAGATTCCTGGACCCCACTCCAAGCTTACTGAAAAAGACACTTCAGAGGAAGAGCTAGGAAAGCAGTAGTTTTGTCCCAGGTGATTCTTATCCTCTGGGAAGTTTAAAGAAACATCACCCAGCATAGATTCTCTTGAGATGAGATGAGAGGTCAGACCAGATCTCCAGTCCTCCAAAATACTTTCTAGCCCAGAGACCCTCATAGCTGGGACCTTCAGGTTAGAACCCAGAGGAGCAGGCTCTACAGGCAGGAGAGGGAGGATAGGCTTTGGGATTTCAAACAGAAAGCTGAGTGCTTTCTGGAATGACCAAACCCTCAGGCCATTGTCCAGAGCCTTCCACTATCTTCCCATCTAGTTAAGAATTAGACAGAGGAAGGAAACAACTGGTACAAATACCTCAGCAGCCCAACAACATTGATCAAAAATACTCTAATTAGAGCCTCAATCAAAATCTTAGGCAAGGAGCAGACCTTAAATGATACTCTCCCTTTCCTAGATGCTGTGGGAACTTAGGGAGCAAGCCTTGTATCTGCATACAGATGTGAACAGGTTGAAGTTGGGGACAGGCTAGGGACTCTCAGATAGGTGCAATCAATAACAGTGCACTGGAACCAACTTACACTAGAGCTGATCTCTGTATAAGTCCTCCTTCAAGGACCCTGTGTTGGTAGTTTGAAATTGGCCATGGTGAGAGTTGGACACAACTGAGTGACTGAACAACAAGTGGTGAGAGTATTTATACCATTGGGGTTGGTAAACCGTACAAATCATGGCTTCACCAGAGAGTCTGTTGTGAAAAATTTATCAGTACATATAAAGGAAGCATCTGTAGGCCCATTTTAAAAATGAGAAAACTGAGTCTCAATGAAGGGAAGCAACTACCATCTTTTAGTTGCATGACCTTGGACAAGAGCCAGTTCTAACTAGCAACACATCCTAGCCCTTCCTACCAGCTCTCCAGGGGAGTAAGAAGTCCCTCTTATCAACAAAAAAGGTTGCTGACCCAAAGGGCTCCTCCATCAACTAATGGCCAAACAAGGGCACCTAAGTGCACTTGGTGTATGTACCACCAAGGAAAGCAAGGAGTACAGAGCCCAGGGTTGTGACATGAAGCCAACAAGAGAGGAGAGACACTGGAGTAGATCAGGGAATGAGTTGGAAAGTTACAAAGGAAACCACAGCACTTTCTTAAGATGTTTTTACAAATATATGACGGACAGTGTGGGCTCTAGAGGGAGTCCCTTGGTGCACTGCAAGTCCCTCTATCTCTTGAAGCATCAGTTTTCCTCCAAGTAAAATGGGAGTAACAATGCCTACCTCACAAGATAGTTGTGAGGAACAGCATTATTTCCTTTATTTATACAAAACAACCTGGCTTGGCACCTAGCATGTATTAGATATTTGATACATTTTGGTACCTTTCTCCTGCAACCTCATTATCAAATGCAGGACTTTTGACTCACCCTTATACAATAAAAATCCTAACCCCATGTGCACAGTGCTTTACAGTTTAAAAGACACTCATGGCCCAAGATGGCAGCCACCATGAAGAAGGTGGTTGCAGATGTCAGTTTTACAATACACAAATTAGCACAGAATACAAGTAGAATCATAGAACTAAAGGAATAAACAGAAATAAAAAAGAAATAACTCCAAAATTTAGAAGATGTTTGTGAGGATATCATGCTTACAGATGACTGCTTAGTGATACCTTATCAGACTGGTAATGTTTTCATTAGCCATTCTAAACACAAGAAATGTTAGCAGAAGTAAATAAAAATTTGCAAGAAGAAACTGACACCTTACAATATTGTATTGGTTCCCAATTAAAATAAATAAATTTAAATTAAAAAAAAAAGAAACTGACACCTTAGAATCCATAGTGGAATCAATTCAGCAGGTATTAGCAGATTTGAAAAGTTCAGTTACATGCAAAATTTGGGAGTAACATAAACCTTGAAGGTGATGAAAGGTAAACATTTTATACAACTTAAAAAAATCTGTTTAATAAACTTGAATATTGTTTAAAATGATAATTTCCCTTCTTCAAATGATATGGAAAGCAAAACTTTTAAAACTTTTTTCATTCACTTAATGGAAATTTGCCTACTTTCATGTCTTGTTTATTTTATATTTTTAAAACAAGACAGTATTCATCTATGTATTTTACATAACAATTACATCAAGTGTAAGAGTTTTATGTCATGTTATTAAAATCAGTTAAGCAATAAAAAAAAGACACTTGTCCACATGCATTCTCTTGCTGAACTCAAGTCTGTACAAAAGGCAGAGTACATATCAGCACTATTTTATAGACAGGAGAAATGGAGGTTCAGTGAGGCAAATGGCACTTTGTCCAAGTGTAAAGGAGACTGGACTAGAACCCAGGTCCCCCGAACTTGGAACTTTGCCCTCCCAATTTTCTCTTATTTAAGGTTGCAAGAAGGTCCTTCCAAAGGCTTACTTGCTATCATTTATTTCATCCAATAAATTTAATGGCCTCTAGCTCTTGTCTTGGAGAAGGCAGTGGCAACCCATTCCAGTACTCTTGCCTGGAAAATCCCATGGACGGAGGAGCCTGGTAGGCTGCAGTCCATGGGGTCGCTAAGAGTCAGACAGGACTGAGCGACTTCACTTTCACTTTTCACTTTCCTGCATTGGAGAAGGAAATGGCAACCCACTCCAGTGTTTTTGCCTGGAGAATCCCAGGGATGGGGGAGCCTGGTGGGCTGCCGTCTATGGGGTCGCACAGAGTCGGACACGACTGAGGTGACTTAGCAGTAGCAGCAGCAGCTCTTGTCTCAGGGTGCTTCAAGAGGGGGTCTCCTTGGGATGGGAGAAGATCAAGGCAACACAGGATGGGAACAATCTTTCCTATAGTCGAGGGAGCCACACTATTAGCTGGAAGCAATCAGCCAGGAACAGTGGACCAGTGATCTTGAGACAGTCCCTTCCTCTTAGGTCAGAGTGTGACCAATTGTACTGGGTAGGTCTTGATCAGTCGTTTTCAACTTTATTTGTTTTTTCAGCAGCTTCCTGCCTCTTCACTTTCCCAAACAGAAAATCACATGAAATTTCAAGATATAATGTACATAAAAGTAGAATTGTTCTGGTCAAAGGAAGGCTACCCCAAGCAGCTTAGCCAAATACAGTTTGCCAACCACTGGACCAGCTTGGGAAAGGGAAGGAGCTTCAGTTCTAACCTTGTAAAATTCTACACAACTCTGCCACCAATTCTTTAGAGGACTTAAAGACTCCCTGGGGCTCAGTTTCCCTATCTGTGGTATGAGATGGTTGGACCAGTTGGTGCCTAAAAGTACTTTTTTGCCTTGTGGTTCTAGAAAAAGGGAGCCCAGCAATCCCTGTTGGTGGAGAACTGTAAAGAGAGACCAAGAAGAACAAAGCCTCATCCCTATGCCCCAGAGAGCCCCTATGCCTCTGATGACTCTGAACTTAACTCTACAGTCGGTTCCTCAAGCACTGGCAGCTGGGAGGGTGGGCAGACAGGCAGGAAGGCGGGCGCCCCACCCTCCCTTGCACAGGAAGCTAGCTACATCCTCTTTTCCCCACCCCAGGCAGCACATCTCCAAAGGTCCCCAGCAGAAGTAGTGGGGGCAGGGAAAAGAAGAGGACGGGGCCAAAAGCAAACTGAACATTAAAATCGCCTCAGTGTGCTAGAGACCCATCTGTAGGGAGGAGACTGACGAGGTCCCGGGAAGAAGCAACAAAGCAACCACATTCTCTACTGGAGCCCAGCTCCCTAGACAAAACCTTGCCAAAATGGCCTATGGCTACAGAGTCACAAGGCATGGGCTGGTACAGCAGGCTGCCTGAGCCCACCCACTCCTTGCCACTGAGTTTCTCCAGCCTGAAGAGCTGGTCCTCACTCATAGGTGTTTACAGTTCTTTCTTAGAAGAACACGGACATGTCATGAGTAGGTGGGTGGGTGGGTGGGTGTACACATGAATTAACACTTGAGAACAGAAGGGCTCTTCATGCCTCTCAAAGCCAAGGAGGCAGGCATCAACCCACATGGCCACACTACCAGCCCACTTTCCCGTGCCCACCCCCATACCCTGTGACTGGGGCCCAGCCCTCCCCACATCCTGTTCTCAGAGAACATGTGGCTGCCTGGGGAAAGATAATGTCATTACCACACTTCCCCTCCCTGGAGGAGGCTTTGGTTGACTAGGGAGGGAGCTGGAGTAATCTGCTTGATCAAGCTGAAAAATCTGCAGTAACCTCCTACTTTCACAGAAAAGGACAGGAAGGGTGACCAGCTAACCATGGGGGCATCTTCCACACTGGAGAATCCATGTCTACAGAAAGATGGTGATGGTCCAAAGTACTTCTGGAAAAATGAATTTTCTGAGGAAACACAAATTGGCAACTTCTATGTTTGGAAACAAAGAAAACATGCCAATGCTCTTCCTTGATCAATGAACCAGGAAATGCAAAACTACAGTAAATTTTTTAAAAGGATCCCAAATATCACTGAAGTTTCACTACACATGGATTTTAGATGCCAGTATCAACATTTCTGCTAAAGCAACGTGATTTGCGCAGGGTCTTAATGGGCCTAGAGTGCTTTGGCCACTGGGTAAAAGAAAATGACTTCAGGCCAGTAGGAACAGTTCTTCCAACAAGATCAGAGGAAGAAATGGAGAGAGGATACCAGTCTGAGCCCACTCATTGTTCAATTTCCCTTCACTCCTCTCTAACCAGCTGACATCCTGACTCCTCCTTGTCTTCCTTTCCCGGACTATAAGTAGCAAAGAATGTGGCTGAACACTCCATCTGAATGTTCAGGGAGGGTCTCCTCATTCATACAGGGTGAGAAATCAGAAGGCAGATGCCATTCCACAGCACTGCCTCACTAAGTGCAGACTTTCAGTGAGTATAATCCCAGGCTAGGTTTATATGGGAGAACTTGGTCAATTACCCCTAAACAAATCATCCCCAGTCCCAACCAGCCTGCTGCTTTCTTACACCTAATCTGCAGCCCAATCTAACGCTAGCACTCATCAAGGAACAAGATTTATCCTTATGGAAACACCAGCTCTTAGCACCCATTTCCAGTGGATGTGTTAAAGGCTGAAAAGTGGCATGTGGTATCATACCTGCCCTAGGGTACCTCTGTTTGTAGCCACAGTCTTCACTTTTGTTATAGTCACCTTCCTAAAAGCAGAGTTATAGAGAGCCCAAGTAATGCCCTTGAGTTCTGTGCATCTATGACTCTTTTAGAAAAGTTTTAGGGAACAGTGAGGGGAGCAGTCAGTAAGAGAACAGAGACATGACATCCAGCTTATTAGTTATGGTTCCTACACAGTTAACATAACTTCTCTAAAAGGTGGCTTTGTATTTTTTGAGTTGATAAAGCCACATCTTGCCCTCCAAACCACAAGCTCAGCTACTAATTTATTAAGACCAGTAGAAACTGTTTAACTTTATCCAACCAACAATACCAGGGTTTTTAGCACCCCTACCACCAGAAACTTACAAATTTTGTACCCCCTAATGCTAAGGTAAGCATGCATGAAACCACTTACTCCAAATACATACATACATCAGAGTTCTTCAGGTAGAGTAAGAAGCACCCCTACCCTAACTTTGGTTTACTTTTTTTAGATAGCAGCAGGGAAAAGGCCCACTACAATCTCTACAGAAATTACCCAGCAGCCTCCCAGGCAATAGATAATGTTCCATAATCCAAACTGAGCCCAAAACTTTACCTATAATACTAATAAGGCCTAGAAAAGTAAATAGGGCCAACTCTTACCTACGTCAGGTGTTTCAGAAATGACCTCCACTCCTGACAGTCACATATATACACATGCTTGTTCCACACACCACTAAGTTATAAGACACCCAGCATGGACCAGGCCATGAGACGATGATTCTAAAGTTTGCACATGTACATATGTGAAAGTAAATGAGTAAGCGTGTGAGAGTATTTCTTGTAGGGGAGGGATTGTAAGTAAATGAGGAATTGCCATGTTGCACAGGGCTTCTCAGGTGGCTCAGTGGTAAAGAATCCACCTGCCAATGCAGGAGACACAGTAGACATGGGTTCGATGCCAAGGTTGGGAAGATGGGCTAGAGGAGGAAATGGCAACCCACTCTAGTATTCTTGCCTGGAAAGTCCCATGGACAGAGAAGCTTGGCGGGCTACACTCCATGGCGTCACAAAGAGTCAGACATGACAGTGACTGAGTATGAGTATGTACCACATACTCTTGTACAGCAAAAGCAGTGATAGAGGTAATCAGAGGGAACTGTGGAAACATAAAGGGGACCCAGGCTATAATGGAGAAGGCAGAAGAGCAGGTTTCCAGAGAAAGAGCAGACCTGTCCTGAATGATAAAAATATTTTCACAGGGAAAATATTTTAAAAGGAAAGTGAAGCTCAAGGTATTCCAGGTAGACAAATAGCCTGTACAAGGACACAGGAAAGAAACACGATGTAGGCCCTTCAAATGCCACAGGAAAATTTCCAATTCGTGAAATCCCTCCCAAAAGTACAAAGTTAAGGGTCAAGGCCTCTTTGCCCAGCTCCCTGACCTTCTTGCCAGAAACTATCAAAAGTGAATACACTAGAGACCTTTCCACAGTATTGAACAGCAGTTCATCAGATGTGGGGAGGGGTGTGCCACAAGCAGAGACAGAAATCCCTGAAGACAAAGCCAGACAAGGTGGCCTAATATACAAGATACATGTTGGAAGCTGGCTTTTTTTCCCGCACAGTCCCACTAAGGTACCAGCTTAGCTTAATGAGGACTCCCTATCCTAGCTTCCACAAACCTCAGGGGAACCACTCTCCAGATCTTGAGAGATCCCATTACAACCCACTTTCAGTCTATATAGAAAGCCTGTCTACTCACAGGCATATCTGAAAGGGTGACCAGACTAAGACCTCCCCCTGTACCTTACCACACACACACAGGAAGTGAAAGCTACCAGCACAGCAAGGGCTGGGGTGGGCCTCAGCTATGGCTGCCTGGCTTCTGCAAAGGGGCAGGGACCCACAAACTGTTTTGCCTTCTTGAGTAAGGGTTCCTCTAACCATTTTCCCCTCTGCACATTCTCTCTTTTACCCATCCCACAACCATCCTATCTAACCTGGGTCTCATAATACCTCTTCTCCTTTACCCTACTCCCTCATATTGGGACTTTCAAGGCTCCCCAGAGCTGAGGTTCTTTGCAGAGCAAAAGATATACCCACAAAAATTCTTATACTGTTTCCCCTCAACAGGCTGCAGTGAAAGATACTACAGTACAGGGAGCACATTTACAAATTAGAGGAAAAGCCTAAACTAGGGTCCTAAAATTATTTTATCTCAAATACTTAAAGAGAGCAAAATACAATGAAATAAATTAAGAGAAATAGGGCTTTTATCAAGCACCTTCAATATGCCAGACATCCTGCATGAGCTCTTTTCTCTCTCCTGAATTCCAAGTAAGTGGGTATCATTTTTATCTCCATTTTAAAGATGAAAGACTTCCTTGGTGGTACAGTGGCTAAAAATGCAAGGGACATGGGTTTGATCCCAGGTCCGGGAAGATTTCACTTGCCACAGAGCAATTAAGCCCGTGGGCCACAACTACTGAGCCTGGGTTCTAGAGCCCATGTCCTGCAACTACTGAAGCCTGTACACCTAGAACTTGTGCTCCACAACAACAGAAGTCACTGCAATGAGAAACCCGTGCATCATATTTGTCCCAACAAGAGAAAACCCCTGAACAGCAATGAAGACCCATCACAACCAAAAATAAATAAATAAAATTATTTTAAAAATAAAGATGGAAAACTAAAATTCAGAAGGCTAAATACCTTACTCAGGGTCATGCAGCTATAAATAATGGTTGAAAATATTTCTATACAATTGGTGCACTTAATTTATCTTATGGCTACCATCCTCCTTTTTCAAGTCACCTTGAACAATACTGACCAGACACCTTCCCAAAGAAGTCATGAGAAAAACATGAGGCAACTCTACTTGGAATGCTCACCATTAACTGTCACCTTAAAACCACTTAAGTTAACCTCATTTACTGACGATTCACAAATATGCTTTAGTCCCTAAGAGTCAGAACATCTTTACCCATTCCACAAGTCTTCTATATTGTTGGGTAGAGGTGTAGGGTTTTGGGGACAGGAGGGAAGGAGAGAGGAGGAGCAGCCCTGGTTACCCCTCAGGAAGCTCAATGGTTGAGCTGTCCAGGTCTAAAGGAGCATAGACAGGGGAACTACAATCCTAGGTGTGTTTGGAGAAGGGTAGGGGCAGCAAAAGAGAGAAGAGAAAACATTCTAAAGCAGATCTGGTGCAACACCTTATAATCTTGACTTTTCCAAGAGAATGACTCAGCCTTGGCACCATACTCTCTCCATTCCCAGGCACTTGGCAAGAATTGGCATGGGTGCCCAAATAGGCATGTACCCACATAAACACACAACAGTTAACAAAATGCAAATCTCCAGAACACTGGATATAAGGGCTCCAGATGGAGCTTAGAATGCCTTCCTGCCTGGATAAGAGCTACACTCTGATATCACCCCTACAACAGATAGTCTCAGTATCTTACTCTAAAAGTACCCAGGATTCCTTCTGTTCAGGCATAGTCTGGAAAGAACACAAAGGAGGCACCTTCTCAAAAAGTTATGTTTGATTTTAGGAGGCAAAATAGCCAAGGATGAAGTGTGAGGGGGGGGGGGAGCAGGAAGAGTTAGCCCCAGCTCCAGAATCCCCTGTCGTATTCAATTTTGGACTTTTGTGATTTTTGTTTTCAAATCTCTGTAATTACCATCAACAGGAGCTGCTTACTTATAAGATTTGGGGCCATCTGAGATGAAAGGCTAAGTCTTTCACAGGAAGAGAGAGGTTGAGGAGAGCATCAGTTTTCAAGTTCTTTCTCCTCCAAGAAGAATACAATCCTAATTCTAACCCCTAGTGACTAAGACACCAAGTATACAACAGAAGGAGATACAGTGGATTTGTTAGTTAGCATCCAACACAGAAGAGGCTAGCTACAAACATCTCAGTCATAAATCAAAAGAGCCAAAGGCCTACCATGTGCTTGGCTCAAGAAAGAGAAACTATGAGTTTATGAGAAATTGGTGTATAATAAATTGGTAGTATAAAGTATCACGGGTTGGCAAACTGTTTCTATGGACCACATATGGTCTCTGTTGCATAGTCCTCTTTTATTCTCTTTAACAATGCTTTTAAAATGTGAAGCCTTTTCTTAAAAAATCAGGCCTCACAGACAAGTTTGCTAATTGCTAGACTAGACTAGTAACTCCATTCACTATCTGCAAGACCTCAAACCTGAACCAATAGCTCCTTCACATTCTACTTTCCATAGAAGATGGGCAGCAAGAGTCTTATCTGAAAATTAACCAAAAACTGGACCAGATCATCATACACAGTAGCCTATTCCCTTCCTAAGTAAGGGTATTGGTGGGGAGGGGAAATAATAAGCTTAGACTACTAACCATCTATTTCTGAAAGGCTCATTCACATACCAGAAGGGACCTGTGCCAAGCCGAACCCCCTCAATAACATGCCCCAGACCAGGGGCTGAGTCAGTGATAGCTTGATCCCTAGGCCTCTGGCTCAAACATCTGGTCTTGAAGAGCAAGAGGCATGTATGAAGAAGAAAGAAGAAGGAGACCTTCCCAGCCAGCCTATTAAGGGCTCAAGAAACAAAGGGACATATGTGGCTTGCTTCCCTCCCTATCCCCTTAGAAAACATTTGGAGAATAAAAGGAAATCAAGTTGGAGCTGCCAAACTCAGTGGGAGGGAAAGCTAAGAATGAAACTAATGCCAACCACAAAACTCCAAGGATAAAGACCCCCATTAGTGCCCAACATTGCAAACAAGCCTTTCTCCTCTGGACGTCTAGGTACTTCAGGGTCCAGTTAGTACTTCTCTCACAAGGAAGTGGTAAAAAGAAACAACCATTCAGGAATGTCCACCTTCTAACCTCCCAGTCCATGCCCTGACTCCTCATATTTGCCCTCCCATAGGAAAACAAACAAAGGAACATATATTTGAAAGTATGTGTACCCTAAAAGTCAACTAATACTAAGAACTGTGGGCTTCTGGATCCAAGGGATGCCACTGACAGCCAATGCTCAGATACAGCCCTTTCCTCTTCACTAGCTTTCAGACTCTTCCCCCAGGAAATAGAAGGTTTCTAGAGAAACTAGCCTGACTCAAGGGAGGGAACAGGAGAAGAAATGCCTTCAAATCAATTCAGCAGCTACTGAGCACCTGCAAAGTGTGGGGCAGGACACTACAGAATATGGAGATTTAGAGAATACAGAGATTCTGACAATCTCTGAGAATACACAGAATACAGAGTTTATAACAAGCCCCTATTTCAAAGGGTTCCTCATCTAGTATTGAAAAAATGTAATGAGTAGATCTACAGAATGCAGTGTGTGCTATATTTACCCAAAAGCTCCTAGTCACCATTCTCTTCAAATCCAAAGTTTCTTTGGAGGCTGGGGCAGGGAGAAAAGAAATCAAGATATTCTTCAAGTGCTGCCTTGTTCTCCACTAAGTACCTTCATGTGCTCCTGGAGAGACTAGGAACAAAGTCGTATTTCCTATCATCAGTTCAGTTCAGTTCAGTCACTCAGTTGTGTCCGATTCTTTGCGACCCCATGAATCATAGCACGCCAGGCCTCTCTGTCCATCACCAACTCCCAGAGTTCACTCAGATTCACGTCCATCGAGTCAGTGATGCCATCCAGCCATCTCATCCTCTGTCGTCCCCTTCTCCTCTCACCCCCAATCCCTCCCAGCATCAGGGTCTTTTCCAATGAGTCAACTCGTCGCATGAGGTGGCCAAAGTACTGGAGTTTCAGCTTTAGCATCATTCCTTCCAAAGAAATCTCAGGGCTGATCTCCTTCAGAATGGACTGGTTGGATCTCCTTGCAGTCCAAGGGACTCTCAAGAGTCTTCTCCAACACCACACTTCAAAAGCATCAATTCTTCAGCGCTCAGCTTTCTTCACAGTCCAACTCTCACATCCATACATGACCACTGGAAAAACCATAGCTTTGACTAGATGGACCTTTGTTGGCAAAGTAATGTCTCTGCTTTTCAATATGCTATCTAGGTTGGTCATAACTTTTCTTTCAAGGAGTAAGCGTCTTTTAATTTCATGGCTGCACTCACCATCTGCAGTGATTCTGGAGCCCAAAACAATAAAGTCTGACACTATTTCCACTGTTTCCCCATCTATTTGCCATGAAGTGATGGGACCAGATGCCATGATCTTCATTTTCTAAATGTTGAGTTTTAAGCCAACTTTTTCACTCTCCTCTTTCACCTTCATCAAGAGGCTTTTTAGTTCTTCTTCACTTTCTTCCATAAGGGTGGTGTCATCTGCATATCTGAGGTTATTGATATTTCTCCCAGCAATCTTGATTCCAGTTTGTGCTTCTTCCAGCCCAGCATTTCTCATGATGTACTCTGCATGTAAGTTAAATAAGCAGGGTGACAATATACAGCCTTGATGTACTCCTTTTCCTATTTGGAACCAGTCTGTTGCTCCATGCCCAGTTTTAACTGTTGCTTCCTGACCCACATACAGGTTTCTCAAGAGGCAGATCAGGTGGTCTGGTATTCCCATCTCTTGAAGAATTTCCCACAGTTTATTGTGATCCACACAGTCAAAGGCTTTGGCATAGTCAATAAAGCAGAAAGAGATGTTTTTCTGGAACTCTCTTGCTTTTTCGATGATCCAGCTGATGTTGGCAATTTGATCTCTGGTTCCTCTGCCTTTTCTAAAACCAGCTTGAACATCTGGAAGTTCACGGTTCACGTAAAAGGAATTTATTCTTTAATTGAGGTACCACATACAAAACAATGGAAAATAATACAAGACCAGACTGTGATATGGTGCCAGGGCTTATGACAGAGCTTGGTATACTCTGAAAGTATAGGAGCAGCAGGGACTGGGACCTAGTCAGATGTAAAAGCTATCCAGCTTAAGCAGGAAGTAGAGAATCAGCAGTCTTCAGTTCCAAAGCACCTTACCTTGGACACAGGGCAGGGTCTCAGCCCAGCACTTCTATTTGTAACTGAGGAATGAGGTCACCACGTCCTTGGGCTCTTACTCACCAACTCTCTGTAATGTTCCCACTAACTGAGTGCCTTGGTGCCCACAGCATTACTCACTTTCCATCCTGTCCTATCCTTTCTCCCACACCACCACCAGTATGCACATGCCCAGACACTGAATTTGAGCTCTAAAGAGAGCTGCTTACCTCCCTGGGGTCCAGTTAGTTCTTTGAACCTCACCCCTTCCTCTAGTACTTGGAGCAGGTGGCATGGTGCATAACTCCCATCTCATTCAGGCCCCAAAACCAAGTTTAGAGGATGCCTGAATGAGCTGTCTGGGTCACCTTTACTTCCAGCTACAAATGGAGTGGAAAGAGCCCTAGACAATCTCAGCTCAGCTCAGCTATATTCACGCTGTGTGGGCACCGGTATGGACCTCCATTTCTCAGGCTCAGTTTTCTCAGATGTAACATGGAGAGGCTTCAGAATTAGAATATCCTAGGGGAGCTCTTAAAAAAATACTGATGCCCAAAGCCCTAAGCCAAGACCTGAGTTTACAACATGCTTCCACAAGCTGGCCAAGACCAACTAACTGTATAGGCAAGCTGGACTTTCCCACTGGATCAGGAGGCTGGTTCCATGAAGAACTCAACACTCTACCATAAGGAAGGCAGCCCTAAAAGTTAAACTCCACCTTCATTCTAGCTCTTAGGGCCACTAGGGTAATGAGCTCAAATTTCCCACTTTTCCTAACCTTGCTTCAAATCCACAAGGAAAAAAAAAAAAACTAAAATGTATCAACACTAGTAAATTCAACCTCACAAGCTTTGACATTAAGCAAGCATTATGAATTTTCCTTCTTTTGAAGGATCAGCCCTATCTGCTGTTACAAAACAGGTTTTCCCATTTGCCGCCAAGAACCTCACACTACACAATGGGGATGGTGACAAAGGAAGGCTGTTTCCACAGCCTTTGACTGCTCTAGTGACATATTTCCTAGTGACAGTGTCACATTCCTGAGGGCTTACCAACTACTTGGGACCAGGAACTACACTAAACTGTCTACCTCATGATATCATCCTACTGCCTGTTTCTGGTGGGCTCCCCGAGAACTACCTTTCCAGAGCACCTCTTCCCTTCTTACCCAGATCAGGCAATGTCTGATTCCTGCCACCCTTGCCTGCCTAACCCTCCACCCAATTATATTCCATAGCATTTCCAAAGCCTTTCTATGAAGGGGGTCTCCTCTAAAGCCAGGTGTAGCTGATTACTCTCAACCTCTCAGAGCTAGTAGAATTGCCATTTGGACCAGTATAACACAGATTGAGAGCATATCTGATATGTGTGCCACAAACCCCCTACCCAAGGTGGGGCAGACCAGGAGCAATTACTGAGGGAATGTAACATCTCTGAATACATTATAGCCTTTCAGAGCAGGAACGGCCCTCAGACATTAGCCAAACCAATACTTTGTAGAATACATCATGGTCCCCAAAGGACAAAGACCTGGCCAAGACTGCTCTGGGAAGCTAGAAGCAGAGCTCAGACTAAACTCCATTTCTTCAACTCCAGAAGAGTGCTCTTTTCACAATTTCTCAGTACCTCTTCCACTCAACAAGTTAGACCAATGATTATGTTCCCACCAAAGTCCAAACAAGACCCTATGTTAGCTAGGCCTAAGCAATCCTCAAACAATTCTCACTTCCTAACAAGCAACATCTATGCGTCCAAGAGCAAAGCGAAGTCATGTAAATTATTGGCCCAATCAGCTGGAAAGCTCGACCAGCCCTGAAGACAGTAGTCTGAGATCAGCAAGAAGGGTGACAGAAAGCCAGCTGCAAAACAAGTGTCAGGCCAGGCCCCAAGCAGGCAGAACATGAACAATATGACAGGTGGACATCCACTTAGAGACCCCAACTACTGTAATTCTCTCTAAATTTTATTCTTCACTCATGATATTTTGTTGTTGTTGTTGTTTAAACACTAAGTCATGCCTGACTCTTTTGCAACCCCAAGGACTGTAGCCCGCCAGGCTCTTCTGTCCATGGGATTCTCCAGACAAGAATACTGGAGTGGATTGCCATTTCCTCCTTCAGGGGATCTTCCTGACCCAGGAATTGAACCCACATCTCTTGCGTCTCCTGCATTAGTGGGCAGATTCTTTACCACTGAGCCAACAAGGAAGCCCCATGATATTTTAGGAGAGACTAAAGGGAGGTTTAGCAACTATTAGAACAGGGAAAGGGCCTAATTTAAAGTTGCAACTTCTTTTCTAACCTTAGAACTCTGACTTAATCATGACTAAGGCTTAAGTCCAGGCCTTTATGAAACAACACTCATTTCCCCATTCTACACCCTCCACACCATGTAGTCTAAAGTCAAAGTCTTCTGTCTCCCACTCAAGTCCTGTTTCCCTTATTCATCATCTGAGTGCTTTCTGCAGTCACTTAACCTCTCTGAGCCTCAGTTTCCCCATACAAAAAGCAGGGTTAATCATTCCTAACTTGTTAACTGCAGAGAGTTAATGAGTATCAAATGACATAATAATTATAGTGGTAAAAAGGGTTTTGGCAACAACAATGCATATTACAAATGTAAAGAATTATCAGTATTTTGGTTAGGAGCTTTCATTCTTTTGGTCCATACATGGACTTAGTATAGCTAGGAACATTGAAAAGTAATTTCAGAACAATGCCAGCCAACCTATAAAGGAATTCCTTCAATTCATATCTGAAAAGGCTCTTTTAAACAGGGAACTACTTGGAAAGCAGACAGCTACTCCCTAAACTCAGCAGTAGCGATCTAACCACTTTACTTTAAGAATTTTTTTGGAAATATTTACATAACTATGTCTTGTTTGGACTATTACAAAAGCCAAGGGAGTTTGCATTCTCTGGGCTCATATGGTTTAGGTCAGGCAGTCCACACATAGCTAGGAGAAGAATGTTTTTGTTATGGATAGTTGAGAGCTGATTATATGGCAATACATTATTGGTCCCAAATGGTCTATAAATGATCTGTTCTACAGAAGTGAAGTTTTCCTGATAACTGAGGCTTACTCTTTTAAGGATCAGAACCATTCTTAATGGTGAAGTGAAAGTCTTTTATCCATTGATCACATTTTACTGCCTTTGTCAACAGAGGGTGTAAAAATACGATTTATGCTTCTCTGAGCACCTGAATCCTATATGCTTGCTTTTCTACAGAACTAACATTCATGGGCTTTTTAATGTTATCCAAGTTTTCCATCAACACTGAGGATTATCATCTCTACTTTATCAATGAAGAATGGTAGGTTCAAAGAGGTTAAGGGGCTTCCAAAAGATCACATAACCAATAAATGTTGAAAACACAGATCTTCTTACAAGCCTGGAGTACAATAAATGCCTAAAGATACTTTGGATCCAAGCCTTCTCAAGTAGCCCAAGAAATTCTTTAAAATGTCATTCCCTTTCCCTTTTTAGAATATGACCTCAGACCCTTGCTCTCCCTGCCCCACGAGGATTCGGAAAGCTCCAATCACTCAATTTGCAGGCAGCTTCCTGTTTGTCTAAAGGGGAAGACAATAATGCCTTCAGTGGCCTATAGTACACCTGGTCTAGTCAAGGTCAACCTCTGACGGCAGAGCCTCCAGGATTGAAAGCTGGGCAAGCATAAGCTCTGCTCCACCCACTGTGAAAGTCTGGGAACTAAGAAGACAAGGGAAGGGTGGGGCATGTTATGAGTGGGCACAAAAGAGCCTGTATTTCTGGTAATCCTGCTTCTCCTTGCCTGGCCTGGCTTCTTCAAGAATGATCAATACCCTCAAACTAGCAAGCTTCTAAGAACAGGAATGGTCACTTGTCCAGACTTTGTTTTTTAGTAAACTGTGTACAGATCACTCACCTAGAGCCAGACATTCAGGAATGTGAAGTCAAGTGGGACTTAGGAAGCATCACTACAAATAAAGCTATTGGAGGTGATGCAATTCCAGTTGAGCTGTTTCAAATCCTCAAAGATGATGCCGTGAAAGTGCTGCACTCAATATGCTAGAAAATTTGGAAAATTCAGCAGTGGCCACAGGACTGGAAAAGGTCAGTTTTCATTCCAATCCCAAAGAAAGGCAATGCCAAAGAATATTGAAACTACGGCACAATTGCACTCTTCTCACATGCTTGTGACTTCCCTGGTGGCTCAGATGGTAAAGCATCTGCCTACAGTGCGGGAGACCCGGGTTCAATCCCTGGGTTGGGGAAATCTCCTGGAGAAGGGAATGGCAACTCACTCCAGTATTCTTGCCTGGAAAATCCCATGGACGGAGGAGACTGGTAGGCTATAGTCCATGGGGTCGCAAAGAGTCGGACATGACTGAGTGGCTTCACTTTCACATGCTAGTAAAGTAATGCTTAAAATTCTCCAAGCCAGGCTTCAGCAACACGTGAACCGTGAACTTCCAGATGTTCAAGCTGGTTTTAGAAAAGGCAGAGGAACCAGAGATCAAATTGCCAACATCCGCTGGATCATGGAAAAAGCAAGAGAGTTCCAGAAAAACATCTATTTCTGCTTTATTGACTATGCTAAAGCCTTTGACTGTGGATCACAATAAACTGTGGAAAATTCTTCAAGAGATGGGAATACCAGACCACCTGACCTGCCTCTTGAGAAACCTGTATGGAGGTCAGGAAGCAACAGTTAGAACTGGGCATGGAGCAACAGACTGGTTCCAAATAGGAAAAGGAGTACATCAAGGCTGTATATTGTCACCCTGCTTATTTAACTTATATGCAGAGTACATCATGAGAAATGCTGGGCTGGAGGAACCACAAGCTGGAATCAAGATTGCTGGGAGAAATATCAATAACCTCAGATATGCAGATGACATCACCCTTATGGCAGAAAGTGAAGAAAAACTAAAGAGCCTCTTGATGAAAGTGAAAGTGGAAAGTGAAAAAGTTGGCTGAAAGCTCAACATTCAGAAAACGAAGATCATGGCATCCAGTCGCATCACTTCATGGCAAATAGATGGGGAAACAGTAGAAACAGTGGCTGACTTTATTTTTCTGGGCTCCAAAATCACTGCAGATGGTGATTGCAACCATGAAAGTAAAAGACACTTACTCCTTGGAAGGAAAGTTATGACCAACCTGACAACATATTAAAAAGCAGAGACACTACTTTGTCAACAAAGGTCTGTCTAGTCAAAGCTATGGTTTTTCCAGCGGTCATGTATGGATGTGAGAGTTGGACTATAAAGAAAGCTGAGCGCTGAAGAATTGATGCTTTTGAAGTGTGGTGTTGGAGAAGACTCTTGTGAGTCCCTTGGACTGCAAGGAGATCCACCAGTCCATCCTAAAAGAGATCAGTCCTGGTGTTTATTGAAAGGACTGATGTTGAAGCTGAAACTCCAATACTTTGGCCACCTGATGCGAGGAGCTGCCTCATTTGAAAAAACCCTGATGCTAGGGAAGATTGAGGGCAGGAGAAAGGGACAGCAGATAAGATGGTTGGATGGCATCACCGACTCAATGGCCATGGATTTGGGTGGACTCTGGGAGTTGGGATGGACAAGGAGGCCTGGCGTGCTGCAGTTCATGGGGTCGCAAAGAGTCAGATATGACTGAGCAACTGAACTGAATTGAACTTAACAGTTGACCCTGAACAACATGGCTTTGAACTGTGCCGGTCCACTTAATAAAAATATTTTTTTTCAATAAATACATACTACAGTACCATACAATCTGTGGTTGGCTAAACCTGTGGTTGGTTGGTTGAATATGTGGGTGTAGAACCAAGGATATTGAGGGCCAACTGTAGAGTTAAAGGAGAATTTCAACTGGCAGTACATGGGTGGGGCAGGGGGTTGCCCTGACCTCCCCATTGTTCGAAGGTCAACTGTATTTATTTGCATTTCAAAAATCACTCTTTCTCAACTCTTCAATTAGATGCTTCAGCTATAACAGAACACTCTGCAAAATTCTAATTTGCTGCCACCTGGACAAGATCCCTGGTAAGTATGGGATGAGCAGATTCTAATCCAACTTCACTATTCTTCTCTGGGGAAGACTGGAAAGGCATGTGCACACCAACAAAGTGTATGTACACGCATGCACGCACACATACACACACACTCACACACAGCTTCTTTCCTCAACCTCAGATAGCTACAGCAGCCCAGAATTGGTCTGAGGAACAGGGTTCTCAGTCATGTACTGTTTGGAATCAAATTACTCCAAATTGGCAAAACCACAGAAAAGGGAGAGGGGATGCTTTAAGCACAGGGAAGTCCCAGGCAAATCTGAGGTTCCTGATATCATATCACAGAAAGAATTCAGTGACAAAGTTATAGATAAGAAGTGGATTTATTTAAAAACACACTCCACAGACAAAGAATGAGCCATCTCAGAAAGCAAGAGAGCCCTGAAATATGGCAGTTAGTTTTTATGCATTGGGTTATTTCTTAGGCTACTGAGTAGGAGGATTATCCCAGTTATTTTGGGGAAGGAGTGGGGATTTCCAGGAACTGGGCCACAGCTGACTTTTTGGCCTTTTATACTGAGCCTCAGAACTGTCAGACTTTATTTTCTTGGGCCCCCAAAAATCACTGCAGATAGTGACTGCAGCCATGAAATTAAAAGATACTTGCTCTTTGGAAGAAAAGCTATGACATAGATAGCATATTAAAAAGCAGAAACATTACTTTGCCATCAAAGGTCCATATAGTCAAAGCTATGATTTTTCAGTAGTCACGTATGGATATGAGAGTTGGACCATAAAGAATACTGAATGCTGAAGAATTGATGCTTTTGAGCTGTAGTGTTGGAGAAGACTCTTGGACTACAAGATCAAACCAGTCAATCCTAAAGGAAATCATCCCTGAATATTCATTAGAAAGACTGATGCTGAAGCTCCAATACTTTGGCCACCTGATGGGAAGAGCAAACTCATTAGAAAAGACCCTGATCCTGGGAAAAATTGAAGGGAGGAGGAGAAGGGGACAACAGAGGACAAGATGGCTGGATGGCATCATTAACTCAATGGACATGAGTTTGAGCAAGCTCAGGGAGATGGTGAAGGGCAGAGAAACCCAGCATGCTGCTCTTCGTGGGGCCACAAGAGTTGGACACAACTGAGACTGAACAACAACAACAGAACTGTCATGTTGTTGGATGTGTCATTTAGCATGTTAATGTATTATAATGAGTAATGATGACACTCAAGTTCCGCTGGAAAGCAAATTTTCCACCATCCTGGACCTAGTTGGTTCTGACCAGTTTTTGTCATGTCCTAGGATGAGATGGCTGGATGGCATCACCGACTCAATGGACGTGAGTTTCAGTAAACTCTGGGAGTTGGTGAAGGACAAGGATGCCTGGCATGCTGCAGTTCATGGGGTCGCAAAGAGTAGGACACAACTGAGCGACTGAACTGAACTGAACTGATGGCTATATCATTCTTTTATAGATTGTGCCCTTCCACCTTCCCTCTTGTTTCACTACCACCAATCACTCCACTAAGATAACTTAAGCATGGGTGAAATCACAGCAATCTCTAAAAGTGGGGCCTACAGAGCTTGAAAAGGGGAAGAGCTATCATCATTTTATTCTTTATCCCAACAAAAGCATCCACAACTCCTACCTTCTCCAGAAATCCTTCTCTCTCAGGTCTCAGGTAGGAAAACCCTTGCAGTGTTCTCTTTATTTTCCATTCAATGAAGAATATAAGCCCTTTTCATTTGTGAAAAACGTTTAAATGCTTTTAAGTGTTCTACTCACTTGATAAATTGATTATTAATGAGCCCACACAGATGTTAAAATCTGATTTGATATGAAAAGTTGCACACCACGTGGTAAGTTTAAAAAACAAGTAGTTGAATAGTATGGATTTATATTATGTATGTATTTAAAGTTCTATGTGTATAAATGCATTTAAAAAGGAGTCTAAATTCACATTAACTAACTAGTTCACACAAATGTTGGTTGTTTCTAGAGAATAATCAGGGCAGAAGACAGGAGATTTTAAATTTTTCAGTGCTATTTTATTTCCACAGCAAATACGTATCAGTTTCATAATGAAAAAACAAATCAAAAATTGTAAAATAAAGTCCGATTTTATTTGTCTGCCCTACCAAAAAGCACAGATTGTATCTGTTAATATTCTTCATACAGTGTCCAGCTCAGCACTATAAGAACAGATGGAAAAAGTCCTTTAAAGACCAGATGATCCTCAAAGGCTCTTGCTATTTTAGGCCACCCAATCCTATCTAGTAGGTCTACTCCTATATCTCTCAAATGCTGGCCATACTTCTCTTTCAGGGAATGTGTGGGAGAAAAAGTATCTCCTATTGCTCCTCAAATTAGCCTACCTTTACTAAAACAGAAAAGCCTACCTTTATCAAATCTGAAAAGATGGGCAGTCTAGGACCTAAGGCAGCCTGGATGATGGTAGCAGTAGTGGTGATAACAGGAACAACAGCAGAATACAGCTGCTGGGTACCCCAACATGATGATCTATAGGATTTCCCTGCTGTCCTCCCAGCACTATGTCTGGCCCTATCCATCTCTTAGCAGAAAAACCAACTCAATCCTTAAACCTCAGGATCACAAACTTCTCATGATAAGATTACCCAATGCAGTCCTGCCTGCTGGCCATGCCACAATGAGCAGTTGTTGTTGTTCAGTTGCTCAGTCGTGTCCAACTCTTTGCGAGCCCATGGACTACAGCACACCAGGTTTCCCTGTCCTTCATCATCTCCCAGAGCTTGCTCAAACTCATGTCCATCGAGTCAGTGATGCCATCCAATCATCTTGCCCTCTGTCGTCCACTTCTCCTGCTTTCAATCTTTCCCAGAATCAGGGTCTTTTCTAATGAGTCAGCTCTTTCCTGAGTGAGAGTGGCCACCACTTTCATCAGGTGGCCAAAGTACTAGAGCTTCAGCTTCAGCATCAGTCCTTCAGAAGAATATTCAGGATTGATTTCCTTTAGGATTGACTGGTTTGATCTCCTTGTAGTCCAAGGGACGCTCAAGAGTCTTCTCCAACACCACAGTTCAAAAGCATCAATTCTTTGGCACTCAGCCTTCTTTATGGTCCAACTCTCACATCCATACATGACTACTGGAAAAACCATAGCTTTGACCATATGGACCATTGCTGGCAAAGTAATGTCTCTGCTTTTTAATATGCTATCTATGTTTGTCATAGCTTTTCTTCCAAGAAGCAAGCATCTTTTAATTTCATGGCTGCAGTTACCATCTGCAGTGATTTTAGATGCCAAGAAAATAAAGTCTGTCACTGTTTCCATTGTTTCCCTATCTATTTGAAATGAAGTGATGGGGCCAGATGCCATGATCTTAGTTTTTTGAATGTTGAGTTTTAATCCAGCTTTTTCACTCTCCTCTTTCACTTTCATCAAGAAGCTCTTTAGTTCCTCTTGGACTTCTGCCATAAGGGTGTTGTCATGAGCAGTACACATACAAAAAAGTAAAAAAATTTAAAAAGCTGGGTAATTCCTGATACTCCAGGGCCAAATTCTGGGTTGCTTCACAAAGACATATAAAAATGCTTACATAGCTACCTGTTAGACTCCACTAAAAACTTTGATTTAAATATTCTGCCTTGGTGTGAACACTACTGTATTGTGTGAAGACATGGCAAAAGGGAATGGAAATTAGTTATGAACAAACTAGCCACTCACAGGTAAACAGGTTCTTCAAGGTACACAAAAGGGAAAAATTCCTCCCCATTTCTTGGCACTATTTACCTCCATTCTGCCAGGGCCCAGCTAGGTTCACATTGGGTAATTTCCAGTGGGCCCCTGAAACTGTTGTTTGGCTTTGTAGTAGACATAAACAAAGGAGTCTGTGCAAGACAATTCCAATTTGACAATAGTAGCTATTAATGTATTTATTGAACAAATTATTAGTGAGCTAAGCTGATAGAAGGGGGAGGCAGAGGATGGGGTGGTTGAATGGCATCACCGACTCAATGGACATGAATTTAAGCAAACTGCAGGAGATAGTGAAGGACAGGGAAACTGGGCATGCTGCAGTTCGTGGGGTCACAAAGAGTCAGATTCAACTTAACAACTTAACAACAACAAGCTGATAGAATGAAAAGAATACACTCCTGAGAGTCTTGGCTTAAAGACTGGCTTCTGCCCCTGACTCACTGCATGATCTTGAGCAAGTCTCTTCCCCTTGTTGTGTTTTATAGTTGACCAGCAGATCTTCCATAGGTTCAGGTAATTTGCTTCCTTTATAAAGCATACAATTCTGTGGTGGATTCAGGGTTTTCAGATGGCCAGGACAGCAGGAAGGAGTCATGGGTAGTATGTGGAAAAAACAAAAACCACACTAGGTGGAGGAGAATCTCTATCCAAAGACCTTAAAGCTCTCCACGAACTGTTTGCACAAGACAGGTGGGATGGGAAGGCCTCTGAGGAGCATATAAAGACATGAGTTCTGTCCTTCTAACAGTATTTGGCTGATTTGAGGCCAGAAGTCCTGAAAGATGACCAGTTTTACTATAGCTTCTATAAATACTTACACCTCCAGCTGAAGAGATGTTAGAAAACCCTCTACTCTAGTACCACTCATTTGTTGCTGAAGAGAAGATGGTACCTCCCTCCCCGGCCACTTGTGGCCATTTTTGAGTAGGGTTGTGCTGGGGCCAATTGGAGCCATGTTGCCCAGGTAAGTGGGGAGATGGGACTTCCCTACATATATCCCACTAAAAGCATCAGGTTGTGGGGCACCTACGGGAATGCTTGCTCAGGGAAATTATAGCACCTGACATTATGGGCTCAGAATCTTGTGAATAACTACACAGAGAGAACTTACACAGAGGCCAACTGGAACAAAAATTATGGGGTGCCCTAGCTCTACTCTTCCTCCCCTATGCCCCATACTTCACAGAGCACCTCCAGATGCATTAGTGCCTGAATATTCACCCATAACCCTAAGGAGTAGAGTGCTATTACTCTTTCCATTTTACAGATGGGAAACTGAGAATTGGAGTGGTTTGAGAAGTTTGCACTGGTGGATCAAGGTCAGACAGACTCTCTCTCAGGCCTCTCTTCCCTAAAGGTGCTAATGTACCCTATCCTTCTCCAAGGTGTATTTTCTCTATTACTGGTGCCTAGAGTATGTCCTACCAGGTGCTCATCCAACATTGGATCCCTTGTATATATTATTGCTGCATATATTACCCTTCTCCATGTCTGTCACTGACCATGTGCTCTCCAAAGGCCTGCCCATCCCTAACCATCTCTACCTGAACAACAGCCCCTTCTTGAGGCAAGAAGAGTTAGAAACTTTCAAATCTACCGTTTTGCTAAAGGAGAAAGAATGGGAGCCCAGATGGCTGCAATACCACATGGTAAGTATCATAACAGAAATTCTTACAAAGTACAGTGGGCACACAGAAGACACTGCAACTAATACTACAGGGAGTATTAAAGCATCCAGTGGAGGTGTCAGAGTAGGTGGAGGTGAGGAAGATACACCTGACATTTCAAGTTGAAAGAAAAAACATATGCTAAAGGTGAAAGATATAAGAGGTATGGCTTACTTGGGGAAATGATCCCACAAAGCTACAGCATAGTTAGTGTACATGTGGGGACAAGTGGGACTTGAGTTTAGAGACAGAGCTATGATGTAGCCAGGTATCAAAGGGCTCTCCATATATACCACACTAAGGGTTTTAGATTTTCTCTTATTCACGTTCACTGCAGTGATATAAATACTGGCAAATGCTGGGAGTAATTTTAAAGCCCACCAAAAGGGGAACGGTTAGTACACTGTGATATAGTCATTGGATGAAATTTTGTAAAGGTATTAAAAATGCTCATTTTTAAAAACTAAAGTGCATTTACCTAAGCTTTCAGTGATTTTTTTTATGTACAATATGATTATACCATGGAAAACTAAGGTACATATGTGAGATGTGATGAGACACAAACATAAATAATAATTGCTATGTTAAAATGGTGGATTTATGGAAGATGTCTCCCTCTATTTGCTAAACTCTGTCATATGCCATGTTGGGTTTTATAAAAACAGGAAGTATAAAAATAAACACTCTTCTTCTATCTGGTTCCTCTTTCCTTCTCCCCATCTCTCTCCTATATCAGCTTTCTTTCTCTCCCTCACCAACAGTGTTTCTAATATACCACCTGCAACTGGAATCCTTAACACATGGAAGGCTCCTAAGAAGGAAAGGCTGTGAGCAAGGTGGCTGCTCCAAGCAGCAACCTCCTGCATGGGCCAGAGGCCATTCCAGCTTAATGCTGGGGAAGAATCTTCCACCCAAAAGTATTGTCCAGTTTCACCCAACTAAGCCTTCTCTGCCCTAGGAACTTGTTCCCAGAGGAAAGAAGACAGACACAAAGAAGACTTCTATCTTGCCCTCACTTCAGAAGGTTCAGAGCAGCTGAAGAGTATGTTCATGGCCAACTCCTAGGTGGCTGAGATACAGCCAGGGATCCCTGATTTACAAGCATGTACTGTAGAAAATAGGGCTTCCCCGGTGGCTCAGTGGTAAAGAATCTGCCTGCAATTCAGGAGATGAAGGGGGCATGGGTTCGATCCCTGGGTCAGGAAGATTCCCTGAAGAAGGGAACAGCAACCTACTCCAGTATTCTTGTCTAGAGAATTCCACAGACAAAGGAGCCTGATGGGCAACAGTCCATGGGTCACAAACAGTCGGACATAACTGAAGCGACTGAGCATGCATGTACACACTGTACAAAATGTCACTAAGGAGGAAGAAGGGTAAAAACAGATCCAGCCAAGGGTATACCATCTCCAGTGAACCTCTTATGCCTCATAAGCCCATCACTCCCTCACAGGAAATTCAGAGATCCCTCCCCTTTCATCTGCAGATCTAAGACCACTGGAAGCCATATTCACAAAATGCAGGATAAGTTGAAGGCTGAACACTAGGCTTGTGGCAATCTCCCTCACTAGAAATTTCTCCCCTTCACTCCAACCAAGACTACATCACCTAGCTCTCCTGATCCAAGGAAAACAAAGGCATCAATGATTCAGACAGAAGAAGGGGAAGGGGAGCTTAGCAATTTTAGATGTAGCCAAAAGCAATTTCATAATCCTAAGGAGAGGGATGTTGTAGGGGAAGAGAGTACAAGAAGTCAAATTTCATTTGCATTTCAGTTTTGGTTTGTTTCTTGGTCTTCCCCTTCCCTACTGGAACGACCAATTCAAGGGTCTTCCATTCTTCTTGGAGTCACCAAGGACCCAAAATAGCCAGTTACTGTACTTTGGGGAAGGAAATGGCAACCCACTCCAGTATTCTTGCCTGGAGAATCCCCGGGACGGCGGAGCCTGGTGGGCTGCCATCTATGGGGTAGCACAGAGTCGGACATGACTGAAGCAACTTAGCAGCAGCAGTACTTTGCAGGCTGAACTCCAAGGCCCCACACCCATGGCTCTCAGTTAACAGTTGTCTCTCCAAGTCAGGATATCCAAGGCAAGCTCTGTCATAGGTTGATCCAATACATTTAAGCAGAGCTCACTGAAATAGAGAGGGCTACTTACACAATGATAGCTGGGAACAGGGTCAGGGAGAATGACATTCCCAATACCATTCTAAAGAAGAAAAAGCAGCTTCACCAAATAGTCTTTGTTCTATTAAACTCTTTCCATGAACTTCTTATCATCTTCTTAAAGACTAGGCACAAGTAACCAGAATGTCAGAAAAAGCCAATGTTCTCATTTTACAGATAGGAAAACTAAGGCCCATAAAAGTGACTTGCCCAAGGTCACACACATTGAGACTAAAAACCATAAATTCTGATTCAGTCTGTTAGTCTTTTCAATGTACCATTTCTACTCAAAAGCCTTAAAAAAAAAAAAAAAAACAGACAAGTGCTTGAAGCTGTGTCAAAAGCTCAGCTCTTCTAAGCTGGGGTGAGACAGCTCAGGACTGGAGATAAGACTAAGAAGGATGTTGGACCGAGCCTACTCAGAAAAGCCAAGTGAGAAGCCTAGGCATACAAAAGGCACATATAAAGAATTTAGCAACTGGATGGTGTGATCACTCACCTAGAGCCAGACATTCTGGAATGTGAAGTCAAGTGGCCCTTAGGAAGCACCACTACGAACAAAGCTAGTGGAGGTGATGGAATTCCAGTTGAGCTATTTCAAATCCTAAAAGATGATGCTGTGAAAGCGCTGCACTCAATATGTCAGCAAATTTGGAAAACTCAGCAGTGGCCACAGGACTGGAAAAGGTCAGTTTTCATTCAAATCCCACAGAAAGACAATGGCAAAGAATGTTCAAACTACCACACAATTGCACTCATCTCACATGCTAGTAAAGTAATGCTCAAAATTCTCCAAGCCAGATTTCAATAGTACATGAAATTCCAGATGTTCAGGCTGGATTTAGAATAGGCAGGGAAGCCAGAGATCAAATTGCCAGCATCCGTTGGATCAATGAACAAGTGATAAAGTTCCAGAAAAACATCTATTTCTGCTTTATTGACTATGCCAAACCCTTTGACTGTGTGGATCACAACAAACTGTGGAAAATTCTTAAAGAGATGGGAATACCAGACCACCTGACTTGCATCTTGAGAAATCTATATGCAGGTCAAATAGCAACAGCTAGAACTGGACATGGAACAACAGACTGGTTCCAAATCGGAAAAGGAGTACATCAAGGCTATATATTGTCACCCTGCTTATTTAACTTATATGCAGACTACATCATGAGAAAAGCTGGGCTGGATGAAGCACAAGCTGGAATCAAGATTGCCGGGAGAAATATCAACAACTTCAGATATTCAGGTGATACCACACTTATGGCAGAAAGCGAAGAAGAACTAAAGAGCCTCTTGATTAAATTGAAAGAGGAGAGTGAAAAATTTGCCTTAAAACTCAACATTCAGAAAACTAAGATCATGACACCCAGTCCCATCACTTAATAGCAAATAGATGGGGAAACAGTGGAAACAGTGGCAGACTTTGTTTTTTGGGGGCTCCAAAATCACTGCAGATGGTGACTGCAGCCATGAAATTAAAAGATGCTTGCTCCTTGGAAGAAAAGTTATGACCAACCTAGACAGCTTATTAAAAAGCAGAGACATTACTTTGCCAACAAAGGTCCATCTAGTCAAAGCTATGGTTTTTCCAGTAGTCATGTATGGATGTGAGAGTTAAATTATAAAGAAAGCTGAGCAAAATTGATGCTTTTGAACTATGGTGTTGGAAGACTCTTGAGAGTCTCCTGGACTCCAAGGAGATCCACCTGGTCCATCCTAAAGCAAATCAGTCCTATATATTCATTGGAAGGACTGATGCTGAAGCTGAAACTCCAGTACTTTGGCCACCTGATGTGAAGAACTGACTCATCTGAAAAGACTCTGACACTGGGAAAGATTGAAGGTGAGAGGAAAAGGGGACGACAAAGGATGAGATGGTTGGATGGCATCACCGACTCAATGGACATGAGTTTGAGTAAACTCCGGGAGTTGGTGATGAACAGACAGGCCTGGTGTGCTGCAGTCCATGGGGTCACAAAGAGTCAGACTGGGGTCACAAAGAGTCAGACACAACTGAGCAAGTGAACGGAACTTAACTGAAGGCTTTAGCTACTGCAAAGAAGTAGTTTCAGATGCTGAGAGCCCAACCTGCCCCCCCCCCCCACCCCCACACCCTGAGCCTTTTCAGGCCATGCAAGACTACTCTTAAACTATCAGAGATCTAGGTAAGAAGCTAGAGAGTGGTGATCAGGCAGGGGTGAGGAGGACAAGAAAAGATAAGAAAGCAAGGTGGAGAAATCAGTCATTCCAGAGCTCTCCCATCTTCCTCTCTCCTTTCTCACTGGTCCCCACCCTGGCCCCAACAAAGGGGCCACCTCCTGTTCTAACAAGCTCTAAACAAGAAGAAAAGTTTGTAGGTGGCATTATACAAACATGAGGAAGTTATTCCCTGTACCGAAAAAGAACAAGACACTAGTTGAGGTGGCAAAGGCATTTCAGGGGGGAAAATATAGCCAAATAAGGCATACTTGACTTGTAGGGAATCATCAGGAAAGATTCCAGAAGCTGACGTCGCAGGGAGGAAGCCTTTAGTCATTGGTTTCCTCTGGCAACTGGCCTAAGGCCAGGCAGCAAACTCCCAACCTTAGGAAAATGCCCGGGTTATGGCAGAGAGAAAGGCAACTAAATCTAAATTTTCCCTAGGCCCTCTTCAGGTCCTGCTGGAGCACCTCTCCAAGTAACAGCAAAGAGGTATAGTGTAACTCTGAAGCAAAGTGGCAAATGTTCTCACCAATTATATGCTAGATCCACCATGGCCCCAGTGCCAAGAAGAGTAAGGAACCTGAAGAAAAGGGCTCTATTTCAGTTATATATTTCTGTTATCATTGACACTTTCAATATAAAGAAAAATTAAAAGGTAAAAATGACTTCTGGTCTCAACAAGGGAACTTCTGTGGATTAGTCAACCTCCCAGGAATATCCGTGAGTATATTTGGAGAGAAGATTAGCTCACTTAAAACTTTTGAAAATACCAAAGGTTTGTATAGCTTAACTAATGACACCCAAATGGACTATTACTTTGACCCCCAACCCCCAACTCCATACCACAGATTAATCAACCCCAGTCAGAGATTACAACAGGTTAAAACATCTTTGTATACTTATCTAACCTTCAGGCTGAGATTTCTGAAAAAGAACAGGGAGGTGGGAGGGGTAAGAGGCAGATTACACCAACACAGTAAGATTAGGAACCTTATCTATACATACTTCACTGGAGGAAAATGAGCCTTAAACTTTCCCAGGTATTTAAGGGAGGCCAAGACTAAAGATAGGAAAGAAATGCTGACCAAGCCTGATAGGTATGCCTTATTCCCCCTCCTATCTGCCAAATAAATATACAGGAAAAGATTTCTCATGATTATACTTTGTTATTGTTACATACGATCAAATGTCCACACCTCAATTTTTCACTCATTAGACTCTGATTGATATCCTGGCCATACAAAGTATCTATCAAATTCCTACAAAGTAGAAGGGTCACCAAGCACAGAAAGAAACTTCAACCTTTGAAGTCACCAATCATAGTAGCTACCTGGCAAAACAATACTACTAAGCTAACACAGTGGTAGGTCACCATACCACTGGCCTAGGAACTATGTCACTAACCTTATACCACAACAAGCCCACTGATAGGAGCATCCAATATGCTTCTATCATCAGGCACAGACAAAGAGCTATTTTTTGAAAGTCACCCAAAAGATCCTTTCTCCAAGTTTAAAGGCCCAGATAGTACAGCTGAGTCCTCACCAGAAAATGACATATCTATCAGGCATACCTATCAGGCTTGGTCACTTTTCAATCTACCACAATCGCAACACAAGGGAATCCTCCCCTCACTTCAGCACATCAAGCCTTCCTTCGTTTCAGGCAAACTCATTTTTAAGAGAACAGTGTGGCCTAGGGCCACTTGGTTTACACCCACATATGGAAACTGTCACTGTCCCCCTCAGAACAGCCATTGCCCTCGAGGGTATACACCCTTCAAGGCCCTGTTTATGTCCCAATAAACTCCCTTCTCAAAATCTATAGAAAATGCCATGTATACATTTTTTCAAACTGTGTTTTAGTGAGTTCGCCCTAAATCTCCAGGTAAATAGATCTAAAGTGAAAGTCGCTCAGTCGTGTCCGACTCTTTGTGACCCCGTGGACTGTAGCCTACCAGGCCCCTCCCTCCATGGGATTCTCCAGGCAAGAGTACTGGAGTGGGTTGCCATTTCCTTCTCCAGGGGATCTTCCCAACCCAGGGATCGAACCCAGGTCTCCTGCATTCCAGGCAGACGCTTTAACCTCTGAGCCACGAGGGAAGCCCAGCAGAGGGTTAGTTCCATAAATAATAATAACATTTGCATAGCACTGATTAGATACTGGCCACAGTTCTAAGCTCTTTATAGAAACTTACCCCATTTAATCCTTAAACAACCCTATCAGATAGGTATCTTCAACTTTACAGTTGAGGAAAATGAAGCACAGAAGTTAAGCAACTTGCCCAAGGCTACAAAACTATTAACAGTTGGTCACAGAGCTGGGATCTGAATCCAAGCAATTTGGTTCCAGAGTTTATGTTTTTCACCAATACTCTATATTCCCCTTTCTATAAAGGCCTGAAAAGTCCTTTTTTGGCTAGCTACCTTCACTGGGGGGCTTCCTAGTGGTGCAGCAGTAAAGAATTTGCCTGCCAATTTAGGAGATGCAAGAGACAGGGGTTTGATCCCTAGGTCAGGAAGATCTCCTGGAGTAGGAAATGGAAACTCATTTTAGTATTCTTGCCTGGAAAATACCATGGACAGAGGAGCTTGGCAGGCTACAGTCCACAGGGTCGCAAAGAGTTGGACATGACTGAGCACGCCTGCACCTTCATTGGGTCTGGCCTACAAAACCTAGAGATAAGTAGTGAGAGTTGAGGTCAGGAGACTCCAGTTTGTATTCAAATATTGTCACCAAAGTGAAAGAAAGTACCATAATATTCTCCTAACTCAAGGAACATGTCAAGCTGGACCACTGAGAATACAAAGAGGTCAGAGATCAAAATTTTAAATGGCAAAGAGAAAGCGGGGAATTTGGGTGAGGGGCAGGCAGGAAGAGGAAAAAGTCATTCTGAGGCCCCAGAAGAACTGAGTCACCCACTGACTGAAACCTGCTGCAGCAGAAGCTATTTAGGGGAACTCCATTGTGGCATTGTGGTCATACTGTTAATGTAATCACCACAGAGCCAATTCTCTGGATGTTGGTGTCCCATGAGTAAAAAGAGTCATCATCCTTTCAAGTCAGGCAAGTCCAGTGAGACACCACTAACTTGGGAATCAGGAAAGTCAAGTTCTCCTTTCAATACTGTTACAAACTTCATGTGACCCTGAACAAAAGGCAATGGCACCTCATTCCAGTACTCTTGCCTGGAAAATCCCATGGATGGAGGAGCCTGGTAGGCTGCAGTCCATGGGGTAGCTAAGAGTCAGACACGACTGAGCGACTTCACTTTCACTTTTCACTTTCACGCATTGGAGAAGGAAATGGCAAGCCACTCCAGTGTTCTTGCCTGGAGAATCCCAGGTACAGGGGAGCCTGGTGGGCTGCCATCTATGGGGTTGCACAGAATCGGACACGACTAAAACGACTTATCAGCAGCAGCAGCAATAAAGACTCTTACGACAGTGAAGCCTAGTTGCAAGCAGGAAAACATAGCTAGTCTCCTCTCCTTACCTCCTTTCTGTGCACATATCTACTTTCTACCATGCTTCACAGTCAAAGCAAAACACTTACCTTCCTGGGAAGTGCTACAAAGAATCCCAAAAGCAAGGTCAGAGCCTGAACCATCTGGATTATCTCCAAACAAAGTAACCTTTGAGATAAGCACTACATACACAGAAGGACTTGCTCTCAGGACCATTTTAACACTACAGTCCAGTCTCTGGTCACCCATAGCACAAAAGAAGAAAATGCTGAATATCTTGCAGTGAGTTCCATTTAAAAGGCAGACATTTATTATTTCCCACCTATCTGGAGTCAGACAAGTTGAATTTTAGTCCACAGCTCTATCATCAATTCATTCAAATCACTTCTCTTTCCTGGGCTTTGGTGAACACATGTATACCTGTGGCGGATTCATGTTGATATATGGCAAAACCAATACAATATTGTAAAGTTAAAAAATAAAATTAAATTAAAAAAAGAAAAAAATAAATAAAATAAAAATAAAAATGAAACATTGTCTAAATTAAAAAAAATAAAATAAAATATAAACTAAACTTAAACTAAAAAGTTTCAAGGCCAGCTCATTTACTCTGTGATTCAAAACACTTCTGTGAGAAACCCAGACCACTCAGAACAATCAGCTAAAAGGGAAACAACTTAAGGCTAAGGAAGCTCTGGGTCATCCTAAGTACAGATGCATTTGAAATGCTGTACCCCACAATAGCCAGCCCTCAGTGCACTGGTGGTAGATACCTTAAGAGGTTGGTTTATGCCCACTACCTCCTCACTGTCTACCAGAATATCTAACCACCACACTTGAGGTTAAAGTAAACTTGAAACATAACTCAGTAGCTTCCTAGCCTCTCAGCAGAACTGGGGGTGTGGGCGCAGGGCAGGAGACAGGCAGGGAGGAGCTATGCTTCAGGCAGGCAGTGAGAAGAAAAGAGGGGAAATCCATCAAGTTTTCGGTGTTTGAGGCTCCTAGGTCAACCACAATCTTTACAATATACTCTCAGTTGGTTTCTTTCTTGTTCCCTACATAGATATAGCCCTTTCCCCTCCATAGAATCAAGAAGAAATGGCCCAGAACACTCATGCCAGTGTTCATGTCAGAGCTACTAATGAGACAAACCAACTCCAATGCTAGAAGCTCTCTATTCTGAACCCAGTACCCAGGAAGAAAAAACACTCCAGAGGTGTAAGGGGACAAGAAAATACCTTTTAGCAACTGCTCTTCAACTGTATTCTCAGCATAGCCTAGCACACTTCCTGGTACAAAGAAGGCACTCAAATTTTAAGGAAAGAATGTCTGAAGGAAGAAGACACAAAAATGGGAGGCCTGAGGGCTGTACCATCAAGGCTTTCAAGAGCATCAGTAGGGGCTTCCTTGGTGGTTCAGGTGGTAAAGAATCTGTCTGCAATGTAGGAGACCTGGGTTCAATTCCTGGATCAGAAAGATCCCCGGGAGAAGGGAATGGCTACCCACTCCAGTGTTCTTGCCTGGAGAATTCCATGGACAGATGTACTTACAAAAAGAAAATAAGATCAAACTGAGGGAGTTACTTAATTTATGATAAATATTTCTCTATAATAAGTGACAATATCCAAAAAAATTTCTCAACTTATAAAAGAGCATCAATACTAGAAGGGTCCCTCAGTTCAGTTCAGTTCAGTTGCTCAGTCGTGTCCAACTCTTTGCGACCCCATGAATTGCGGCACGCCAGGCCTCCCTGTCCATCACCAACTCCCGGAGTTCACTCAAACTCATGTCCATCGAGTCGGTAATGCCATCCAGCCATCTCATCCTCTGTCGTCCCCTTCTCCTCCTGCCCCCAATCCCTCCCAGCATCAGGGTCTTTTCCAGTGAGTCAACTCTTCCCATGAGGTGGCCAAATATTGGAGTTTCAGCTTTAGCATCCCTAGAGTGTATCTATTACTAGTACAGTTCTCTTATGACAAGTTGGAGACTGAGGGCCTGAAGAAAGAACCTGCATAAAGGCCCACTTCATTTGGATCACTTAACTAAGGTCAGGGAATATGTCCTTCTTACATGGAAGAAGAAGGAAAACTATCAAGTCAGTGTTACCTGCCATTTCCCAACACTCACCTTCCAAATTAATGCAATCCTAAGCTAACCCCCCAAGTGACTGCTCCTATAACACAAATCAGAACCTGGAACTGAAAACTTTTTCAGCTCTATCAAGTATGAAATAGGAGGAAGGATGAACAGCAAAACCAGTCAATCATAATAAGACTACCTCTTTTACTTGACCAACAGACTGCACCCAAAAGAAACTACCTTTATACCGTTTTTTCTTTGGGGGCAGAAGAATAGAGTGAGGTAGCAGGGAGAAAATATCCTGAGTTGGGAAAGATACACATGATAAACTCAGTTCTATCTTTGAAATATCAGAAACAGACTGCTCCCAATCTGTAATGATGCCAATTGTCACCAGCTTAAACAGGAAAGACCCAATCCGAGTAGTGTGGGTAGCCAGATATTCTCCCTTCTAAGGACCTTAAGTCTTGTAATTCCAGTGAGGGGGACTCCCAGAAGACACAAAGGGACCTAGATATACTGTTGCCAAGTAACACTGTTAGAATAATTTCAGAGTAAATCTAGCTGTCAACTGAGCCTATCCAGAGAGAATTGGAATTGGAGTCAGAGAAATAGAACAAATGACCTCTAAATGTCCCTTCCAGCTCTATCATTCAGTACAGCAATCTCCTGAGAGGAGAAAGAGAAAAGTGAGAACACCCTTAAAACAAACTACTGTTATAGTCAGCTAGATAATAATGAAGAGTTAGTAGACCTATGATCCATACCATCTGTCACCTACTCACAGAGCAGCCTTCCCTTCCCCAAGCCTAAGATGATAGGATATAGATTAGCTGGTACCTTTGAGGGTCCCACAAGGGCTCTCCTGCCCCACTAGCCCATCTCTGCCCAGAGAGCTATTGAAGAAAAATCCTAAAGGAAATCTCCAAGATGGTTTCTGCTCTACCATCTAAACTTTCACAGAGGGCTAAGTGAACTGGAGAACCAAGTGGAAAGATAGATGCAGGATCCAAAAAGCCAATCTCTCACACAACCTCCATTCCTGATCCCTTGTCCACCCCTGAAGTCTACGGGCAGGGCTGATTCAAGGGTTAAAAGACTGATATTCTGCCTTCTATTCACCAAGTACCACTTTAGTGCCACTCGAGTGGCTCAAGCAATGCCAGGAATGGCAGAATAAACAGTCCACATGCCCCTGTTAAAATTTAGCTGAATGCAGACCCTGAAGCCCTCAAATACTTTAAGGAACTGGGTTCTTTACATTTGCTCATATGGATGGTCCCATCAATGACCATTTGATCACCTTTCCCTTGAGTTAGAGCTAAAAACTCAACAAACTGAAGAGGTTTTACCAAGAAATGATCCTGTAACTAAGTCACAGATTTAAATCTTATCCTCTCTACTGACTTACTGCATCATTCTAGGTCATTATGGGTCTCACTTTTGCCATGAGAACAATAAACCAAAAACTCAGGAACACCCTGAAAATTCAAAACAGTCACTTTTTAGGGAATACAGAGTCCCAAAGACTTTGTGATCTAAAAAAAAGTTAAAGAGGGTAGAGGGGAGAAAACTTTTTTTTTTTTAACAACTGTCTTATCATCATCAAAGTATAGATGGCAGTTAATAAGCTTCTGTATTCTGGTTACTTAAAGTAGACTCAGGAAACTGGCAAGTAGAGGCACAGAATACAAGAGGTGGTTGGGGGCAGGGATGCAGAAAGGCATGTTTTAACAGATTTAAAGGGAGATAGGTGACTAAGGGAGAAAATGGGCTGTAAAAGTGAAACCAAGCCTGGACAGACTGTAGACATGGTTCATATGAATGAATGAATTGATTTTTCCACTATCGTCCTTATCTGTCATGCTCCAGAAGTAGCCTAAAGCACACTAGTGAAATAGGCTTCCCAGATGGCTCAGTGGTAAAGGAATCTTCCTGCCAATGAGGGAGACGGAGGAGATGTGGGTTTGATCTCTGGGTTGGAAATATCCCCTAGAGGAGGAAATGGCAACCTACTCCAGTATTCTTGCCTGAAAAATTCCATGGACAGAGGAGTCTGGCAGGCTACAGTCCATGGGGTTGCAAAGAGTCGGACATGACTTAGTGACCGAGTATGCACAAACACACGCTAGTGAAGAAGGAATGGGAAATAAGGAATTTTCTCCCTTCATTAAAGTTACTAGCTGGTATGCAGTGAACTAGAAGTGTGCCCCTGGATACCTCAACAGCGGGATAAGGAATGGGAAAAGTAACAGGAGGCACCTGGTGACACCTGGAACTCTCACCAGGAGACCACACAAATACCAACATTAGTTACTCTGCCCAAATCATCCACTTCCTTTTATCTAAGGACCAGAAAGACCTGAAAATAAAGGTCAATTTGCTTTGAGCAAAAGAAGGGGCTCAACTTCAATAATACTTCAGTGAGTGAGAATAGAAGGTCAATGGGATGAGCATCAAGAAGCATGGACCCCAATCTTGATTCTGTCATCATGTGCCCTTAGGTGGTAGGTCCTTTCCTGTTAGGCCTAAATATCCTCATTAGTTAAAAGAGAGAGAGAGAGAGAGAGAGGGAGAGAGATCTACTAGATAGTGTGTGAGATCCCTTTTCAGGTTAAGATTCTATGGTCTTAACAGGCATAATACAGTTGTTTCTCCTAAGTTAACCTTTCTTTGAAGCAAAAAGCATGGGAAATTCTCTAAAGCTTCCAGTCTATCAAAATGTAGCCCTCTCCTTCCAGCATGATTCAAGTTTCAGTCAGTCTGCATAAAAATACTTTCACTACCCTAGGCCTGACGTCCAACAGCTCATACTCCAATCTCTCTCCACAACAGGAAGATCACCATGCTGTCTTCCTTGTCACTTTTCACTGAGATATGGTGGTTTAGATAACTTTGAAATCATTTCCAGGCACATTAAAGTTGTATTTAAATAAGAGATATTTCAGAACTGAGGATGAGAGATGCCACATGTGTTGCAGGGCACAGTCAATTCCCAGAGATCCACATGCCTATTTAGGCAAAGACACATCTGAAGAAGAGCCAAGGAGTCAACCACAGAGATAAAATCAAAGAGAGGGTCCTGGAAGGATTTTTATGATCCTCTGTAAAGCAGAGACTTTTCCCCCACTCCCTCTTTTTTCAAAACCATTCTCTCTCACTTTGTGTGTATGTGGTATGGGGGTGGGGAGTGTGTGGAAAAGCCCCATGTCATAAAACCATGAGCAATGAAAAGATGAAGATGGTGGGAGTATACACTTGTTGAAAACTTGCTGTTTCTGAAGGACAGGGTTCTGGAAAGGAAAGAATCACTTGGCAGTAAGGCTGGAACACAACAACGTGGCAACCAAAGCTCAGCACACACCCAAAGTACTGTCCCCCACCCCTTTCTTTTAGGGACCCTCAGTCCTTCCCACCACTGCTAGTCACTATCTCAGTTCTACAAGGCTCAGGCTGTCCTCAGAAGAAGGGTCCGGCAGAACTGCGTAGCCTAAGCCAGTGCAACAAGCTGCTTGGCCTAAGGGACTCAAGCCAGGGTGGTCACCCAGCCTTCCAGAGCAAGGGAAGGGCCTCAGCAGCCATTTGGCATGACTTGCACAAAAGCAAGCAGGGCTCATTATTCAGGCACATCCCTCCCCCCTCCCTCCTGGGCATCCGGCCCCCCTAGGCCCCACTCCCAGGAGGCGTCTTCTCTTCTCAAAACAGTGGGGTGGAGACCAGATCCTAGAAGCTACCACCACTCTAGAAAGGTGTGGCCCCACAGAAGAGTCCACACCTCACAGAACAGTCTGGAGTAGACAGGAGGAAATAGCCCGTGAGTAATGGGAAAGGCAGGGATTTGGCAAGTGAAGAGAAGGAAAAAACCAGTCTTCTTCTCAAAGTCTTCTTCCCTCCCTTCAGACTGGTGTCTAGTGAATTGTTAGCGCTCCTGGGCAAGAGTAAGTGGCCTCGATGAGTCCATCCACAACTCTCCTCTTCTAGTGGGAAACAGCTGAAGCTGTCTGGGGAGGCTGTGGGAAAGGTGAGTAGGGGGTGCGGGATCCGCCCTGAGCAGCTCCCACCCTCCTACTTGCTTCTCGGTTCCCATGGCCCATCCTGGTCTGAGGCAGCCTGGCCCCATAAAAGCGCCAATTCCTGGACTGAGGTAACTGTTTTCCTCTGGATCAGAATTCTCTCCCCTGCGCCCAGGGCCCATCGTGGGTAAAAAGAGACCTTGGGCCCTTAAGGAAACCTTCCCTACTGTGGCATTCCAGACACAAGGAACTAGAATCTGAGAAAGAGGCCTGCCCCTCCCGGCCCACACTTCTACCCCGGGACCCCTCTACACTCGAGGACGCACCAGAGCCGGACTCCGCCCCTAACCTTCCCTGCTCCAGGCCTCCGCCGAGGGCGCGGCGGCGCGACCCGACGCGTGGCTGGCCAAGCCCCCGGCCATCCGCGAAGCGCTACGAGGGTCAGCAAGAGCCCCCAAGGCCGGCAGCGCCCACCCCAGACACTCACCGTCTTGGGCATGGTGGCGACAAAGGCAGCAGAGTTGGCGAAGTTTGGCCGGGAGCTGTCGGACGGCGCTGAGCACGCAGTACACACGGCTGACTCCGGGGACTGGGGGCTCGGATTGGGTCTCTCTCTAGCGTCGGGACGACTGCTCGGCTTCCTGCTAACGGGCCACGACTTCACAAACCCCACCCAGGAAAGAGCCGCCCCCGTCGTACCGCCCGCTCCTTTATGTGGCCGGGCTTCCGCGCCGCTCCCCGCCCTCGCGCCCGCCTTCTAGCCGACCGCCAGCCTCGCCCCGCCCAGACCAGCCCTGCCCAGCCACACCAGCTACTTGGGGGCCTGGCTGGGCCTGGGCGCCTCAGTAGGGGATCCCAGCCCTCACCCGGGCCTGCCTGCCTCCTCTCTCACTCCCTTCACAGACCTTGGTCCTTCGCATCCGGGCCATCCGGCCCCACCTCCCAAGTAGGGCTGGGCCCTAGGCCGCACCCTGGAAAGAGGCTTACAGCCCTGACTGCAACTTTACACTAATTGGAGTTCAAGACCTGTCAAAATGGCTCTGACTCTCCAAAAGTTCTTCCTTCGTGTATCTGAACTCTTCTGTGGTTCCGCCTATGGATCTCAACTGAGGCCACACAAATCTACTACTCTCCCAAACAACTCCTCAGAGATCTGAAGATCCCCTGTACATCTGAAACTTCTCTTCTCTTGGCTAACCTGCCTCAGCTTCTCCAACGCTTCATCAGTTCTCTTCTGCGGAATTCTGTATGACTTTTCCCATCATAGTTTGTCCCCATCCTTGCTCAATCCTCATTTTTTATCAAAAATGGGCTCCTTTTTCCTATATCTGTCCTCTATTCAGTTTCCTTCCTTCAAATCCCAGTCTCCAACTTTCTGAAATCCTGATCCTGTAGCCCCACTGCAACATATTTACTGATATGTGATTCACTTTCTGATAATTCCACCAGGTTAGATACACCCTAGTGCATTCCTTTGAGATACATCTGCCAGAACCCTTCCTGCTTCTTTTCAAGTTCACAGAATCCCAACATAGAGGTGTTCTAGACTGTAACAGTCATCTAGTTAAGTCTGAGCTTTAGTTTGAAAGTGATGGGCCATAGTTATCCTTTCTCATATCCACTGGTAACTGTGTGGAGGCATGGTCTGAGTATTTTTTGTGAGGTAGGGCAATGTATACCTCAGGAATGATGAACCAGCTTGAGGCAGTGAAAAAGATATTTGGGAGGGATGGTCACAACACCTGGATTTTAGTCATAGCTTTGCCATTAACTCCCTCTCTGACCACTGTGTAGCCTTGGGTAAGCCCCGTCCCCTCTTTGGGCTTGAGGTTCCCCTTCTGTAACAAGAAAGGGCTGAACTCTTGGGCTTCCAAGGTCCTTTCCCAGTCTGACGTTATAAAAGGATAAGAAAGGAAGTAAACTTCCTAGGACAATAGATGAGTCTAGCAGTGTTGCATAAGGACTGGCTTTGCATTTTCTCTCAGGAATCAGCAGTCTTATTCTCTACTCCTCTGCTTTCCCAGCTCAACAGGGTCCATGTGTCAATGTGCCTCAGCTTCTCCCACTGCTGTCAAGATTCATTGATAAGTGTTAGGGTAAGCAAAGTTCCCTGCCCAAACCATTTTCTGGAGCTGAGCAGTTGACCCAAGGAAGGGCAGCACACCCCAGAAAGCCTCAGCAGCATGGGTAGCAATGACATCAATCACATTCCTTGACACTGCAGTGGCCCTTTTCCTCCAGTAGTTCAAGGAACTCACTGATTTCTTCATTCATATTCTAGAGCCTACAGGGGCCTAGAACTAGGCTAAGTGCTTAAAAGGGGAGGGGAAGTTGATTGGAAACTCCAACTTTCATTATCCATCCTGGAAAGTGGAAAGTCCCTGTGTGTCATTCCCCACATGCCATGCCCCAAACACACACACACACACACACAAGAGAGAGACCTGGTTAGGGAATGTCAAGCATCTGAACACAGTATTAAAGGGAAAAGAGACTCAGGAGTTCAAGTGAGGGGAAGGAAGTCAAAGGGTTAGGACGTTAAGGAGGTTGATGGAAAGAGAGGCTGAGAGAGGAGGAGGTGGTTGGCCCCCTGGGGAGAAGAAGGGTGGGGAATGGGAGGAAAACATAGGCTATCAGTGAGTGTTTAGTCTAGACCCCATTCAGGTCAAGGGAACTGAGGATCCAAAAGAGGAAAGAACTTATTCAAGATCTGGCAACCAGTGTGGAGAATGGATTCAGAAGTGATAGAGAAGACGAAGAACCCAGTTAAGCTGTTTCCATAATACAAGCAAGACTTTTTGAAGACTAGAACCAGATGAGTAGTGCCGCCCCTACTTTATCAGACAGAATCTTGGTATGGTGATTACAGTCAAGCAACTGAACATTGTTTGAAGTTTAGACTTGAAACCTCCTGGCTAGGAGGGACCTATATTTGATATCTCCATGTCTCCAAAGCAGAGCAGAGGAAGCTGAGGTGCTCTCTTGTTCTTCAGGATGGCCATCGAAACACACCTTTGTTTTTACCTCTTTGTAAAATATGTCATACCTGTATGGTCAGAACTTCTGAACTCTCCCATCCACCCTGCACCCTACCATGATCCCATGTGAATCGAGTTAGCTCAATCTTATTGGGGCCAAAGTAATCTCAAGAATTAGATTCAGATATGATGAGGTTTATGCCAGTGTTTGTAGAGAGAAGACGTGAAAATAAGGGCTAAACATCCCCTCATATGTTGGCTGGGTAAGGGAAATAAGAGGTGTGAAGACACCTGGGTTTTTAGAAGAGTTAAATTCAAAGTTCAAGGAGGAACAGGCAATTTTTTTTAAGCAGTAAAACTAGATGAGAGGCAGTATAGGGACATTCTGAAAGTGGAATCCAATGAAGCTAGGGTGGAGGTGTCTGAATCAGGAGTAGGAGATACAAAAGGAGAAATTTGACCTGAGCTCTAGGTCCATACATGAAGTCTAGTGGAAAGGCTCAGGATTCCTAGGGGGCTGGGGCTGTTCCAGAGCTGCAGCAAGTCTGGATGTGAGAGTTAAGAAACGGCAAGCAGGAACTGCATAAGGCTGATTTATGTGAAAGCCTATGTCAAGCTCAAGAGAGAGATGAGATTGAACTTGTAATCACCTCCCACTCCAGATATAAGCTCACTGCAGTAAACAAGCTTCTGCATTCTAAATTGCATTCCTTTTTCAGAGGACACAATAGTGCAGGAGAGGCAATATCAGAGAGTAAGTAGGTAGGGAGCAGTCCTGAATGCCAGGAGTACTTTGAATAAAAAAGCCCTCCCCCTCCTCCACCCAGTCCATTGGATGGTAAACAGTTGAAAGTTTCCCATCACTCAGAGGGCTGCTTTTCATTTTCATCACTGTTAGAAAGTCCTTCTTTACATCTAAATTTGATTTCTTCAGCTTAACTCTGCATAATTGCTCTTGGCTGATGCTTGGTTTAGGAATTAACTGAGCCTCTGAGTTGCTCTTCTCCTTCATTCATAGAAGAGATATGTATCAGAGAGATGAGGACAAACATAAGCTTGAGGCTACACACTCCAAGTCCTTCTCTCTCTCTTAATTCCCTTGGATCAGCAGCCCAAGCATTAGGCTATCTCTGCCCTTTACACAAACAAGAAAATAACAGAAAAATATACTCTTGTCTCCCCAAAGGGAAGAAGTCTTCTTGCTATAATATGGCTGAGAGTAAAACCTGAGCAGTAGAGAAATCTTGCTTTTAACCATCTTCTACCTATTTCTTGGAAAGAAAAAACTAGAGTTTGGGTTGAATATTTATTAATAATCATACTAATGGACCATAATGAGAGGGAAAACATTTTCTCTCTGGCTCTGCTTCTTAGTAGTAAGGCTGGAAACTTTTTGAGAGCTTTTTCCCCCCAGCCAACCAATATCAATTCAATTTGAGCCAGTGTCATCTTAGAATATGAAATTAGCCCTGCAGAGAGGGTCTCCCAGTCTCCCAGTGGAGTCACTAGCTCCCAGCCCTGTCCCAAGTAGCCAGTGACCAGCAACCACACCTATGTGGCTGGTCTGCCTATGGGCCCCAGAGAGAAAACAGCCCACTGAGCACATGGCCCTTCCTTCCATGAACAACCTACAATTCAAACTCGATACACTTAGAAGGAAACTATTCATCTGTGCATCCTTCCCATGCCTCCAGCAATGATCAGGTGTCTGCTAGGTGCCTGGTTCTCTGTGAGGCTCTGCAAGGGATACTCACCCTCTTCCTCCCCAGGAGCTCTCCTTCCCAGTGGCTCTGTATCTGTTGGTGGTTTTTCTGTTAGCACTGTCCTTTGTGTGCATGATGTCATCATCTTTAACTTTCCTCTGCCTGCCCCCTACCATCTGGTCACCAAGCCCTGCTGTGTGTCTGTCTGTTCTTCACAGCTTCTCTCTCCCCATCTCCACTGCCAGTGCCCTGTGTGAGTCCTCACTGACTCCCTGGTCTCCCTGACTTCAGGCTGCAGTACTAGGCCATCCTGCACATGGTCACCCTGGTGATCTTCAGAAAGGCAGCCTTCACCTATGCTCAGAAACATCCGATGACCCTCTCCACCCAACATACACACACCCTAACCTTTGCAGGCTTCTCTTGCTCCCACAGCTCCTCAGTAAACCTCTACTCCTCAAGCTAGGCTAGTCTCACTGCATACACACAGCCCTGTGTGCTTGCTCTTGTCTCTGCACAAAGCCCTCCCTTGATCTTTCCTGCCCACCTTGTGCTCTCTGCCTCCCCCTAGCTCTTGTAGTGCCTCAGTCTGCAGTGCTTATCTGGCCTCCATCCCACACCCTGCTTTGTCTTGTCAGCTGCTGCTTTTTCTCTTTTTTCCTCCATTCCAGGCTTGGCTGTAGTTGTTCCCAGAAAGGGATCACACTTTGTGTTCCATGAGGAAGTAGCACAGCATACTTCCAGGACATCTTTGAAGCTCAGGATAGATTGCTCAGCTAAAGAGAGAGATCTGCTGTTCTATTTCCAGCCGTACAAGCCTATCAACTGCTATTATGTTCAGATTCTCTAAAGACCTAAGTTTCCCCTTATGTTGCCTCAAGTTCTCCTGTTAAGAGATAAGACCAATGAACAGAGCCTCCTATTCCTATCTTGTTACTCCTTCTCCACTCATTCACAGCTCTGTGTGTGTGGAGGAGGTGTGCATGCTTTACTACCACTCTATCTTAGGGAAACACTATTGTTCACAAAGAGGAATCTATAAGGACATTTACTGTAATACTATAATAATCCATTACTATGAGACTGATTATATACATGGTACATCTGTACAACAAGATCTTATTCAGCATTTAAAAGCAGGAACTACTCTGAAAAGAGGTTTTATTATTATTATTTACTCTGAAATCACAGAAAGATATAAATAGTATGATACTATTTATGAATTTAAATATCTGTATGTTTCTAGATATGTCACCCTGCTTATTTAACTTATATGCAGAGTACATCATGCAAAATGCCCCACTGAATGAAGCACAAGCTGGAATCAAGATTGCTGGGAGAAATATCAATAACCTCAGATAGGCAGATGATACCACCCTTATGGCAGAAAGTGAAGAGGAACTAAAGAGCCTCTTAACGAAAGTGAAAGAGGAGAGTAAAAAAGCTGACTTAAAACTCAACATTCAAAAACACTAAGATCATGGCACCTGGTCCTATCACTTCATTTCAAATAGATGGGAAAACAATGGACAGTGACAGACTGTTTCTTGGAATCCAAAATCACTGCAGATGAGGACTGCAGTCATGAAATTAAAGACACCTGCTCCTTGGACGAAAAGCTATGACAAATCTAGATAGTATATTAAAAAGCAGAGACATTACTTTAGCAACAAAGGTCCATATAGTCAAAGCTATGGTTTTTCCAATAGTCATATATGGATGTGAGAGCTGGATCGTAAGGAAGGCTGAGCACCGAAAAATTGATGCTTTTGAACTGTGGTGTTGGAGAAGACTCTTGAGAGTCCCTTGGACGGCAAGGAGATCCAACCATCCATCCTAAAGGAAACCAGTCCTGAATATTCATTGGAAGGACTGATGCTGAAGCTACAATACTTTGGCTACCTGATACAAAGAGCCGACTCATTGGAAAAGACCCTGATGCTGGGAAAGATTGAAGGCAGGAGGAGAAGGGGATGACAGAATGAGATGGTTGGATGACATCACCAACTCAATGGACATGAGTTTGATCAAGCTCCGGGAGATGGTCAAGGACAGGGAAGCCTGGTGTGCTGTAGTCCATGGGGTCACAAAGAGTCTGACACAACTGAGCAACTGAACAACAACAACAACAAATATGTTTATATTTGTAAGTTCCCAGAAAAGGGGAAAGATGTATAGCAAATTTATACTGGTTGCTACCTCTTGGAACAGGGACTGGGATTAGAGTGGAGAGTAAACGGAGAATTTTTACTTCTTAATGTATGTATTTCTATATTAGGAATTCCCTTGTAGCTCAGCTGGTAAAGAATCTGCCTGCAATGCAGGAGACCCCAGTTCAATTCCTGGGGCAGGAAGATCCCCTGGAGAAGGGATGGGATATCCACTACAGTATTCTTGGGCTTTCTTGGTGGCTCAGATGGTAAAGAATCTGCCTGCAATGGGGGAAACCTGAAGAGCCTGGCAGGCTACAGTCCATGGGGTCGCAAAGAGTTGGACATGACTGAGTGACTTTCATTTTTTCTATATTATTCGATTTTCTGAATGAGCCTGAATTAAATGGCAGAAAAGAAAGAAAGATGAGTAGGAGAAGGAAGAGGAGAAGGAACAGAAAAATCTGGGAGAAAGTGTGGATAGGTTGGTTAATCAGGATGCAAAAAGTTTATGACAAGTTTGACTGATGGTAAAGATTAAAAGGATAACAGATATAAAGGTTGTGTGTGCGTGTTAGTCGCTCAGTCTTGTCCAACTCTATGCAACCCCATTGACTTCAGCCCACCAGGCTTCTCTGTTCATGGGATTTTTCCGGCAAGAATACTGGAGTAGGTAGCCATTCCCTTCTCCAGGGGATGTTAAGGACCCAGGGATTGAACCTGGGTCCCCTGCATTGCAGGCAGATTCTTTTACCATCTGAGCCACCAGGGAAGCCCTGTAAAAGTTGCCAGTTCAGTCCTTCAGTCATGTACGACTCTTTGCGACCCCATGGACTGCAGCACACTAGGCCTCCCTGTCCATCACCAACTCCCGGAGTTTACACAAACTCATGTCCATTGAGTCAGTCATGCCATCCAACCATCTCATCCTCTGTCATCCCCTTCTCCTCCCGCCTTCAATCTTTCCCCGCATCAGTGTCTTTTCAGAGGAGTCAATTCTTCACAACAGGTAGCCAAAGTATTGGAGTTTCAGCTTCAGCTTCAGTCCTTCCAATGAATATTCAGGACTGATTTCCTTTAAGATGGACTGCTTGGATCTCCTTGCTGTCCAAGGGACTGTTAAGAGTCTTCTCCAACACCACAGTTCAGAAGCATCACTTCTTCGGCACTCAGCTTTCTTTATAGTCCAACTCTCACAACCATACATGACCATTGGAAAAACCAAAACTTTGACTAGACAGACCTTTGTTGGCAAAGTAATTTCTCTGCTTTTTAATAAGCTGTCTAGGTTGGTCATAAATTTTCTTCCAAGGAGCAAGCATCTTTTAATTTCATGGCTGCAGTCACCATCTGCAGTGATTTTGGAGTCCCCAAAAATAAAGTCTGACACTGTTTTCACTGTTTCCCCATCCATTTGCCATGAAGTGATGGGACCAGAGGCCATGATTTTAGTTTTCTGAATGTTGAGTTTTAAGCCAACTTTTTTACTCTCCTCTTTCACTTTAATCAAGAGGCTCTTTAGTTCTTCTTCACTTTCTGCCATAAGGGTCATGTCATCTGCATGTCTGAGGTTATTGATATTTCTCCTGGCAATCTTGATTCCAGCTTGTGCTTCATCCAGCCCAGTGTTTCTCATGATGTACTCTGCATATAAGTTAAATAAGCAGGGTGACAATATACAGCATTGATGTACTCCTTTCCTGATTTGGAGCCAGTCTGTTGTTCCATGTCCAGTTCTAACTGTTGCTATTTGACCTGCATATAGATTTCTCAGGAGGCAGGTCAGGTGGTCTGGTATTCCCATCTCTTTAAGAATTTTCCACAGTTTGTTGTGCTTGGGTCCAAATAATCAACCTCATGTGGAAAAGATGGTAAAGATGTGACTTAGCAGCAGTGAGGCTAAAAAGACCTCTGAGGTTTTACTTTTAATAAACTACATGAATGTTAGCTGTGAGCAGTAGTTACCAGGAGACTTAATTCAGACTCATAAGGCTAATGTTTAGGGGGAAATGGACAGTCCTGCCTTTTGCTTCCCTGCCCAGAACCCATCTGAGGAGAGTATCCTTCCATGCATCCCTGTTTAAGGCGGAGATACACACACACAGGGTTATGTATATCCATGTGAGCTAGCTGGGGAGGGAGCTGGGACCAGGACACATGAAGAATAGTTGGAAGATGTGAGGTTGATGGACCTTGGGAAAATTCAGGAGGATGTTATCTATGTCTTTGGACAGCTAAATGCCCACCTTAAGAAATAAGGAACAGATGGGCCCCTTATGGCCCCAAAGGGCATAACTTAGAGAAAGCTATGATGTGACACAATGAAGAAGGTTCTTATGGTTATGTCTAGCTAAAACTGTTGAGGGCCACTCAGTGAGTACTGAAGTCATATTTGGGAATGTGTGAGCAAAGTAGGATGACCTCACACTATGCAAGGTAAAAGAGGAGATTCATATACTCTGAAAGTCTATGAAACCAGTGTGTTAAGGTGGCTCAGATGGTAAAGAGTCCACCTGTGATGCGGGAGACCTGGGTTCAATCCCTGGGTTGGGAAGATCCCCTGGAGGAGGACATGACAACCCATTCCAGTGTTCTAGCCTAGAGAATCCCCATGGACAGAGGACTCTGGTGGGCTACAGTCAATGGGGTTGTAAAAAGAGTCAAACACGACTCAGCAACTAAGCACAGCACAGAACACACACGCACACACACACACACACACACACAAATCTTAAGGGAAAATGGGGTTGTTTTCAAATCATTATTTTATTCATGCTTAAGAAAAACTTAGATAGACTTAGGTAGACAAAGTAGATATCAATCATTATTTGACAGATAAGGTAACTGAAATTCAAAGAAGTTACAGCACTTGACCATGATCACATTGCAGATAAGGACTTGAAATTAAGTCATTTGATTTTATTATTCATCTAATCCATTTTTAAAAATTCATTCATTAAACGTGTATGTGTGTGTGCATTCACTTACTATACACAAGGCACTGTACTAGGCCCCAGGGATATAGCCATGAAAAGATGGAAGAAGTCCTCACTCTCACAAAGCTCATTGCCTGGTGGGAGAGACAGAGAAGAAATCTATTATAGAAATAATGTGTTCTTTCCACTAGTCCCCACATCCTAAGTGTTGAGGTATGGGAATCAAAGTTTTCATCTCCCCGGGCCAATTGAAATCAGTGGCCCATCATGGAAAGCTTCTTTGTTCTGAAAAAGGAGCCCATAGGTAAATGAAAAAGAAACAGAGGGAAGGATGGCTCAGGGATTTGAACAGACCCTTCCCCTCATTACTGACTGAGGCCTCCATAACAGTGCTGCTCAACACCTTCTGCTGGTGGCTTTATGCATTTATATATGCATTAAGCCATTTCACATTATTATTCATCCATTCATTTTATTCATTCAGAAAATGTGAATGCATATCTGCAGCATATAGAGATATGCACATGTACAGCAACATAGCAGCATGATTTTTTTGTATGCATATAGAAGAGAGAAAGAAAGTGCCACTTGGAATGCAGCATGAGATAGTATAAAAAAGCACTGAATCTGAAGTTAGAAGACCTGGTTTTAGCCTGTTTTGCCATTTACTAGTTTGATAAATTTAGGCAAATTAATTGGTTAACCCCAAGCCTCAGTTTCCTCATCTGTAAAAACTTAGATAATAGCAACTGATACCTTCCAGGATTGTTGTCAATAAGATATATAATGTTGAATATGAGAAATGTTTTTGCAAACCATAAGGTGCTTGCATGGGGAAAAAGTATTATCATAGCTATGTGTATTTGGGGTAGAGATGTAGGTTCCAGGGTTTTCCTGGGCCCAGATGTGCCTCTGTTTGGTCATATATGTATTGTCTATATGTTCCCATACTTGCCCGTTTATATGTCTATTTGCATGTATGTGTGTGTATTTCCTGAGGTGTATTTCCAAGTCAGTGACATGTAGATTCACTTTTTCTTATTCCTTAATCCATAGTCTCAGACCAGAAAACATTCTAACCTTCTTTTATCTGAGAAATGCAAGTCTCAAACATCCCTAAATATATTTCGAGAGTGCTTCCCCTTCTTTCCACTTCTCCCCACAAGGCACTTTGCTTATGTTCAACCCACCCATGTGTATACATACAGATGAGAGCCCTTATGCAGATATTTCTCTGTGAAGAAAATGCAGGGCCTGCCTTCCACTGGGTTGGACATGCCTCTCAGAACCAGACATGTCATATGCTCCTGGACACCCCACCCCCCACTCAAGTGGCACCAGAGGATGTGCTGCTGGTGGGTGTAATGCCTCAGGGGAAAAGGAGGAGCTATTCTCCACTTCCCCTCACACACAAACCACTCACAAAACCTTTCAGCCTCTCCTCTCCAAGGTTTTGGGATTAGTGGCTTGAAAGGTCCAGCTCTACTTTCCTCAGATCTGCAAAGCCTCAAATGTGCTTCCAGATGTCCCAAGACCTCTAGTCAATCATTCTGAGTTTCAGAGTGTTTGGGAGAAGTGAGAGAGCCCTGTGTTTAGCTCACAGAAACACTGAATCTTAGAACTGGCTTGGTCCTTCATCACTGCCTAGTGCCACCTCTCTCACATCCTTGTGAAAGGATGAAATCAAATCAGAATCCTGAAATATCACACCTTTAACATCATCTAGGCTACATGTCCACACTTTATATGTGAGAACATAAAGGCCAAGAGAAGAGAATGAACTTGCTCAGGGAAAATTCTAGCTCTCCTGACTCCCAGGCTAGTGTTCTTTCTGCTAGATCTCCAAACTCAAGAGCAATAAGGATCAAACAAGTCAGTATAAAAGAGGAAAGATCCTACAGTTCTGTTGCTTCGGGGACATCCCCTGGAAATATAAGCTGAGTGGTTCTTGGGGAGGGGAATAAAGGTACAGAAGCAGGCTTATGAGTCTCTCTGAAGAGAGTAAACCTGGACAAAGTACCTACTATGGCTCAGGGCAGTATTTGAAACCCAGGAAAAAAGTGGGCTGTCTTGTCTAGCAGCTGATCTGGAAACTGAGTAGGTCTTATTCCTCCCAGGATATGAATTCCAGATCTCCAGCCAAAACTCCTGAAGTCAAAGATTCTGATGTGGATTCTCTCTTGATCTCCCAGAAACTTTCCCAGCTCTAGTCCTTCTGATTGATAATGCTTGCCGTAGAGATGAGATCATCCTGGCTTCCCGGGCAAAGGCCTTTGTCTGGATCCATCCTTGAGCTGCAAGTATATTGGCCCTTGGGTGCTCCACATTCTCATTGTCCCCACCTTCAAGGGAGTTGAATCAGCAGGGCTCATGGGGTGGCCTGCTGGACTAAGGGGTCTGCTTCTCATCCCTGTGACTCTTACCTCATAGACCACATGCAGAATGGAGATGGAGGTAATGAAACCCCTTCACCTCATTGCTTTTATTTGATTTACTTCTATGAGGTTCTCTGCTCCTACTTGAGCTCTCCCACTCTCTAGAAAAGGCCGGACTTGGGCTACTTCCACTTACCATTCAGTGTCATACTTTTTCCACTTTGGGGTCTTTGCACACGCTGTTCCTCCTGTCTGGTAAACTCTTCCTGGAACATTCGTCCTCTAGCTCATAGCTGGCTCCTTCCCTTACTTTAGGTCTCAGCTTAAATACAATTTCTTTCTGTTGTCCATTATTTCTAAAATAGAATGACCTCTGCCCTCATCTGCCCCAAAACCCTTTATTCTCAATCTAAGAGATTTGTTTCCTCAGCACTTATTATAGTCTTCAATAATATATTTTATTTATATACTTATTTGTTAAATGTCTACCTCTCTCTGCAGTAGGAAGAATAATAGAATAATGCCCCCCCCCCGAAAGATGTCCATATCCTAATCACCTGTGAATATTTTATGTTTGTGCTAAGTTGCTTCAGTCGTGTCTGACTCTTTGCTACCCAATGGACCATATCCCACCAGGCTCCTCTGTTCATGGGATTCTCCAGACAAGACTATTGGAGTGGGTTGCCGTGCTCACCTCCAGGAGATCTTCCCAACTTAGGGATTGAACCTGTGTCTCTTACATCTCCTGCATTGGCAGGTGGGTTCTTTATCACTAGCACCACCTGGGAAACCCGTGAATATGTTATATTTTATGAGAAAGAGGAATTAAGGTTGCAGATAGAATTAAAGTTGCTAATCAGCTGACACTGAAATGAGGAGATTACTCTGGATTATTCAAGTGAGCCCAATGTCATCACAAGGGTCCTTGTAAATAGAAGACTGGAAGAGGAAGGCATGAGAGGACGTTGTGAATGATTTGGTAAGGATTCAACCTGCCATTACTGGCTTTGGAGACAGAGGAAAGGATCACAACTCAAGGAATGCAGGCAATCTCAAGAAATTGGAAAAGACAAGGAAATGGATTATCCTCCAGAGTCTCAAGAGGAATGTAGTCTTGCTGACCCATTTTAGATTTCTGACCTCCAGAACTGCAAGAGAAGAAACTAGTGTTGTTTTAAGTAATTAGTTTTGTACTAATTTATTATAGTAGCCATAGAAAACTCTTACACTCCCCATTAGACCATAATTTTTATAAGGACATAAACTAGGTTCTGTTTACTATCATAGCCCCAGCATGCTGTATAGTGCTTGGCACAGAGTAGGGTCTCAATTAATATTGGTTGGTTTAGATAAATGAATGGAGCCTGATGCTCTACACACCCTCCCTCTCTAATGGCCCTCAGTGTGGGGTGGCATTCCATCCAAGGGGCTGAACCTAAAAGAGGCCAATAACTTCCCAGCCAGTGTTTGGTAGGAGAAAGAAGCTAGAAGCCTGGGAACACTTACATCTTTTAGTTCTCAGAAAAGGAGTCCTGTATATCAGCCACCCATCTATCCACACATGAATATACAGATGTTCTTTTTCATAGTTTCATATATACAGATATTGATTTTCTTTCAAGAACCTCCTCCGGAGCACCTGCTGTGAGCCATGTTCAGTGTTAGCAATGTTGCTCATTGCTATTTGTGGATAGTGGTGGTGATGGTCTGTTTTCCCACATGCCAATCTTATTATCTCATTTACTCCTTGTTTTGACAAGAGATTCTCAGCCCTACTGTGAAAAGGCTCAGAAGATATGAGCCCTGCCCAAAACCACACAACTAGTGAGTATGAGCTGAAACTAGAATCCAGCTCAACAGATAATATACACAGTAATAACTTTAATTTTTTTAAACTACTGCCTACTTTCACCACTCCTTTATATGCTGCTGCACCTAAATGCTATATTCTGCACATATATCCTATATGCTGCACCTGTCTTATTTCTTCCCTTAGACCACATCCGGAACATTCCACCATCTCCCTGCTGAAATGTATACCCTGACTTTTAGCAACCACTTTTTTTCCCCCATTTTCCTTCTAGTGAAAGAAAGCATTAGATTGAGTAGAAAGGTCATAGAATTTGGGATCCTGGCCTAGGTGTGAGTACTCACTTGGCAGCTTATGAAGAGTGTGATTACTGGCACCTTCTCCCTGTCCATAGCGAGGCCCTGTACCTTTCATTTCCAAGCTCATCTCTTCCTTTAAATGCAGCTGTATTTCTGTATCAGGCTGGTATTTTCTTCGCCCATGCCATGCCCACCCCAACCCCCCACCACACACACACAGACACCCAACAACAATAAATATGATCAATCTTCATTGCTTTTTATTTATCAGATGCCTTGCTATGTGCTAGATATGTATTAATCTCATTTAATCATCACAACAACCATAAATCATGTTTTATTATCTTTGAGTTATAGACAAGGAAACTGAAGAGATTTAAGTAACTTGCCCAATGTCATTGACACCTGAAGATGACAAGATACAAACCCTGATGCTCTGACATAGGACACACAATTTTAACTACTGCACTCACTTGGCTATTCTATATTCACACACATATGCACACACAGCCTGCACATTCACACCTTAGAGACATTCTTCTAGCCACTCCTCCCTCCTGGAAAGTGGGGGTGAGGATGAGGAAGTAATCAAAGTGGTGCATCAGACAGAAGGAACATGATCCATAAAGTCAAGAAAGCAAGAGAGATCACAAAAATTTAGAGATCTGCAAGCAGATTGATAAGGCTGGAGCACTGGGTCATGTGGCAGAGACTCCAGCTCACAGATTCCTCTAATGCAACATTTCTAAAAGGTGGATCCCTTCTGATCTTCCCTCTCAAATCTGTCCTCCTCCAGAAACCTGAGTAATTTTTAACATCTTTCTTCTTTACCCCTACCATTTCAGCCCATTACCAACTTCTATCAATGGGCCTCATAAATAGATCTCAAATCTGCTCACTTCTCCCCGTCTCCATTGTTACTACCCTGGTCCCACTTGAGTCAAACGGACAACTGCAGCAGGTTCTTGACTGATCACCCCTCATCCTTTCTGGCTCTCCTCCAATCTATTCTCCACAAAGCAGTCAGGGGAATCTTTTCAGTATGCAAATCTGATCCTATCTTCTGTAGTTTAAAAACCTTCAGTGGCTTCTTACCTTAGTTCTTATGATGAAGAACAGAATCTTTGTCATGGCTTTTAAAAGCCCTTGTGGTCTGGCTCATGTCTACCACTATAACCTCTCAAACAACTCTTTCTGTTGCTATTTACACTCCAGTTACATTAGCCTTCTTTCTGTTTCTAAAATGTGTCACACTTCCTCCAATCCATCCCCTACAAAGATCTTTGCATACTATTTATTCTGCAGGGGCTACATACTCCCCTCCAAACACACACATACAATTCACCTAGTTAACACCAACATATTTCTTCTTTTATATCAAATACTACTTCTTGTGAAGGTTTCTAAAATTTAGAACCCCTGCCATATATCCTCAGAGAACTAGCCACCTTCTTCTAGAGAATTAACCACAGTTTGTAAGCATACATTCATTTGAGTCTTGAGCTGGTTGATGTCTGTCTCCCCAAATAGATTGTAAGTTCTATGAGGACAGGAACAGTACATTTTTTTATTATTTTTAATTGGAGGATAATTGCTTTACAATGTTGTTGTGGTTTCTGCCATACAACAACATGAATCAGCCAGAAGTATACATACGTTCCCTTCCTTTTGAAACTCCCTCCCACCCCCAACTCCATCCCACTCCTTTAGGTTGTCACAGGCATTGGAATTGAGCTGTGTTGTTCAGAAACTTCCCACTAGCAATCTGTTTTACATCTGGTGATGTATATGCTTCAATGCTACTGTCTCAATTCGTCCCACCCTCTCCTTCCCCCACTGTGTCCACAAGTCTATTCTCTATGTTTGTGTCTCTTTTCCTACTCTGAAAATAGGTTCATCAGTACCATCTGTTTAGATTCCATCAGTTCAGTTCAGTTCAGTCGCTCAGTCATGTCCGACTCTTTGCGACCCCATGAATTGCAGCACGCCAGGCTTCCCTGTCCATCACCAACTCCCGGAGTTCACTCAGACTCACGTCCATCGAGTCAGTGATGCCATCCAGCCATCTCATCCTCTGTCGTCCCCTTCTCCTCCTGCCCCCAATCCCTCCCAGCATCAGAGTCTTTTCCAATGAGTCAACTCTTTGCATGAGGTGGCCAAAGTACTGGAGTTTCAACTTTAGCATCATTCCTTCCAAAGAAATCCCAAGGCTGATCTCCTTCAGAATGGATTGGTTGGATCTCCTTGCAGTCCAAGGGACTCTCATATATATATGTGTTAATATACACTTTTTTTCTGACTTACTTTGCTTTGTATAATAAGCTCTAGGTTCATCCACCTCACTACAGCTGACTCAAATTCATTCCTTTTTATGGCTGAGTAATATTCCATTGTATACATGTACCACAACTTTATCCATTCATCTGTTGATGGACATCTAGGTTGCTTCTATGTCTTGGTTATTATATATAGTACTGCAATGAACATTGGAATACATGTGTCTTTTATTTTATTTTTTTTAGTGACAAGGAATAGACTTTATTTTTAAAAATTTTTTAATTTTTTAATATAAATTTATTTATTTTAATTGGAGGTTAATTACTTTACAATATTGTATTGGTTTTGCCATACATCAACATTAATCCGCCACAGGTATACACATGTTCCCCATCCTGTGGGAATTGTGGTTTTCTCAGGGTATATGCCCAGTAGTGGAATTGCTCGGTCATATGGTAGTTTTGGGCTTGCCCGGTGGCTCAGACAGTAAAGAATCTGCCTGCAATGTGGGAGACCAGTATTTGATCCCTTAGTTTGGAAGATCCCCTGGAGAAAGGAATGGCTACCCACTCCAGTATTCTTGCCTGGAGAATTCCATGGACAGAGGAGTCTGGTGTGCTACAGTCCAGGGGGTCGCAAAGAGTTGGATATGACTGAGTGACTAACACACACACACACACACACACACACACACACACACATATGGTAGTTTTATTCCTAGTTTTTTTTTAGAAGAAATCTCCATACTGCTCTTGATAGTGGCTGTATCAATTTACATTCTTATCAGCTGTGTAAGACAGTTCTCTTTTCTCACATCCTTTCCAGCATTTATTGTTTGTAGATTTTTTGAAGATGGCCATTCTGACTGGTGTGAGTTGATACCTCACTGTAGTTTTGATTTGTATTTCTCTAATAATGAGCAATGTTGAGCATTTTTTCCCATGTGTTTATTGGATATATTCTTTGGAGAAATGTCTTGTTAGGTCTTCTGCCCATTTTTTGACTGGGTTGTTTGTTTTTCTGGTATTGAGCTACATGAGCTACTTGTATATTTTGGGGATCGATCCTCTGTCAGTTGCATCATTTGCAATTATTGTCTCTCATTTCAAGGGTTGTCTTTAATCTTGTTTATGGTTTTCTTTGCTGTGAAAAGCTTTTAGGTTTAATTAGGTCCCATTTGTTTATTTTTGTTTTTATTTCCATTACTCTAGGAGGTGGGTCATAGAGAATCACTGCAATTTATATCACAGTGTTCTGCCTATCTTTTCCACTGAGTCTTGTAGTTTTTGGTCTTACATTTTGAGTTTATATATAGCATTAGGAAGTGTTCTAATTTCATTATTTTACACGTAGCTGTCCAGGTTTCCCAGCACCACTTATTTGAGAGAGTGTCTTTTCTCCATTGTATATTCTTGCCTCCTTTGTCAAAGATAAGGTGCCCATAGGTGCATGGGTTTATCTCTGGACTTTCTATCTTGTTCCATTTGTCTGTATTTCTGTTTTTGTGCCAGTACCATATGGAACAGTACATTATTTGTGATCACTATTGAATGCCAATGCCCAGCACAGTATTTAGCACATAGTATTACTGGTATTCAATAAGCGCAATAAATGAGAGGTGGCAAGTTTGCAAAGTGGTTTGCAATTCACATTAAGGGTTTTTAATGTTATCCTCAGGGAAATGAGGAACTGCTGTTGGTTTTAAAGCAAGCTGACGTCTTGATCAGGATTTGTTTCTAGAAAGAATAATGTTGCAGGACAGAAGAAGACAAACTGGAGGGGATCAGATAGAGGTGTAAGATATAGAACTCAGTTTGGAAGCCATTGTAATAGTGCAGGTGAAAATAATGAGGATCTGGCATATTTTATCACCTGTGGGCCAATCATCTGTCAATTCTTCCAGCTCTCAATATTCCATAAATGATCTGAGGTAACTTGCCACAGAAAAAAATGATAAATAAATAAATGCAATTTTTAAATCATGATGATAGACATTAGAATCAGAAAGACAAAATTAAGAAATTAACTAACTGTAGATGGTTAGAGAAGGATACATTAGTAAGAAGAGAGGACAGGTATGGAAGCCACTAGGGCTGACACTGTTGAGCTGAGAATTTGGCTCTGAGCATCTGAGCCAGTATCCGAGTAGCATGACTACTATGTTATACTAGTCCAGGAAGATCCCTTGGAGAAGGAAATGACAAACCTGCTCCAGTATTCTTCCCTGGAAAATTTCCCATGGACAGGGAGCCTGGGGGGCTACAGTCCATGGAGTCGCAAAGAATTAGCAACTCAACAACTACAAGAATCTTGTGGTCCATATTAAAAGAAAGACATGATCAGTCACATAATTCTCTTTCTAGAAAGGGAAAAGTTATATTAATTCTTCAGTACTGAACTAGGTCTGCTTTTGGTATGCTTTGCCCACTGCCTAAAATGCCCTTTCCTTGCTGATTTCCCTCACTCCCTACACCCTTATTTACCTGAAGAGCTGTTACTTTCCTCCTAGCCTCAGCTCATCTTAGCTGAGAGGGTTCCCCTGTCTTGAACTCTCATAGTCCCTTGAACTTCCTTTTCTCTTTGCACTCAGCATTTGTGGTGGTATTAGAAACAGAGAGAAGAGGATAAGTTACAGAGAGATTGAAGAGGTAGAATTGCTAGGACTCATTGATTAGAAATTTTAGAAGAGGACCAGTTTATGGGGCAAAAGATGAAGATTTTGGACACAGTGAGTTTGAGGTACTCATGAACCATCGGGTGGAAAGGTCTAGGAGGAAGCTGAGCAATCTTATCTCAACATTTCCTCCTGCATTCTCTGCTCTCTCCAGCACCATCATGCATTTCCTCTATGCTGGAACCACACCTAATCATCCCCAGGTAAGTTCAAAGCTCTATTCCTTTAAGCCTATTGCTCCCTCAGTTTTATAATCCTTTTCTCCCTGACCAACCCCTATCAAATTTTACATCTCAAGCCAAATGTCATTTTTCCCTGGAAAGCTGCCTCCCCCACCACAGAAATTCCCTTCCTTCCCTGTGTTACAACTATGCTTTGGACACTTAACTCTCCCACTGCTCTATAATTATTTTTGTCTGCCTTCCTCATTAGACTGTCAGTGAATGAACACGCTTCAAGGAAACTCCATGGGAAAGAAAGAAAGAACCTTGTGCTATAGTGAACTGAATTGAAGAGGTCATTACATGAAGCCCAGAATATTGATAGGGAACACTCCACCAATGCAGACTGAAACAATAAGAGCAGAGATCTTGGGTGATGTATTTATTTCCAGGGGGCAGAACTGCTAGGGGTAAAGGGTCCCAAGGCCCCTAGTCCCCTTGTCCCAGAGCAACCTGGAAAGCATACTCTTTGAGGGACAGCCTGAAGACCAGCCAGCCTGGGCCCAGAGTCTACCTGGCTTAGCCTAAACTCAGCCCAGACAGGGGAGGGTGGGACTGAGGGGCTGAACCTCCACACAGGAGCTGGGCCTCCTCCCAGCCCGGTATTCCAGGGGTGAGTAAGGGTTAGGTGTCATTCCATTACTCAGCAACTTGGGCCAGGAAAGTGAGTGTTTTGTTCTGAGATTGAGGATAATGCTAAGTCTCACATTGTTTTTATTAATCCCTCTCTATTCATCCTAGTGTTACAATTGGTTAAAGAGAGTTAAATACCTGACCCAAGTTTAAAACTGAAGAGTGGTGTTCTGACATCTATAGCTAAAGTTAAAACCCCTTACCAGGGTATATATGACCAGTCTCATCTGTCTAGCTACTGATTACCATGCTTTCTAGCCATACCAACCACTGGACAATTTTGATTCCTCTGGGCCATTGGGTCTGCTTTTCCCACTGCCTAAAATGCCCTTTCCCTACTGGCTTCCCTCACCCCCTACCCCCCTGTTTGCCTGAAGAGCTATTACTTTTCTTCTAGTCTCAGCTCATCTTATCTGAGAGGGTTCCCCTGTCTTGAACTCCCATAGTCCCTTGAGCTTCCTTTTCTCTTTGTACTCAGTGCTTGTGGGAAAAATTAAACACAGTGCCCTCAAAAAGAACATATGGACTTAGGGGGGTCTGGGAAGTTGTTGGGCAATGTCACATAACTCTGGAATAAAGGGGCTGGGCATCATGGTGTTCTGAGTTTGAATCCCAGCTCTGGCATTGGATGATGATCTTGGATCAGTCATTTTACCTCCTAGGTCTCTCTCTCTACAGCTGTTTAATGGTGGGATAGGACTGAAAGGTGTCTGAAATACTTTCCACCTCTGATATCCTAGACAACGTTTTTTAAACATTGAAGGAAGAGGTAAAGAAACACATGAGGGAGAAGAAAAGGATAAATGAGAACCAGCCCATCACCACATTGTACACAACAGATTTAACTGGCAAGAATCTTATGACCTTTACAACCTGGCAGGTAGTGCTTGTTATTTATAACATTCCATCCAGTAGTGTGTGGAGTGCTTTACAGATCACTGGGCCCTTTTACTAACGCTATTTCATTTTACAACAGGCAGTGAGAGAGTCAGTATAAGCATTCAAAGGCTAGCCCTGTTTCATAGAAAAGAAAACTGAGGGACAGAAAGTAATGGTTGTCCCAGTCTGTGCTCAAATAAGTGACTTAAGGTTTAAATACTTTCATTCAGCCTGTGTAGGGTGACCAACTTTTCCAATTTGCTGGGGATGTGGGACTTTCAGTTTTAAAACCAAAAAAGTCCCAGGAAAACCAGAAAGTTTGGTCACCTATACAAGTAACTAGCCCACCTGCCTCTAATCACCCTTGAGGCAAGGGGTATAGCTGGGGAGCAGAGAGCTAGTACTTTCCCTTCCCCATGGTTTTGTACTACTGAGAACCAGGAGGCAGATCTAACCCTGTTTGTTCTCTGCCACACTAGATTATATCTGACAGGGCTCTTCTTAACTTGGTTCACAGTCCTGGCTGCTTATTAGAATCACTTGGGAAGATTTGCAAAAATAAATATGCTTGCACCCCACCCTAGACCAATTAAGTCAGAATCTTCTGTGCTTGAGTGAAATCTGGGCATCAGTATTTTTAAAAGTTCTCTGGGTGAGGCCTAGGAGCTACTGAGTCTAGCTCTTCTAAGTTTTAACCACACAGTAGATTGGGCCCGTGGATAGAAAAATTTCTCTTCAAAGTCGTCTTCCCCTCTTCTGCTTTGCTTAGCTTCCCAGTGTACAAAACTTCTCAAGACACTCAGAAGAGGCTCTCTGCAGAATGCAGAAGCTCTTCCCCCTCTTTGCCTTTTCCTGGCAGCTTAAGGTGATCCCCTTCGTGGAATTACTGGCATTTTTGCAAAGGAACTTTGGAAAGCATTCAAGATTCAAAGGACGAAACACTAAGGGTGAAAACTCAGATATTGGGGAGGTCTCTTAAAACAAGAGGATCTGCCTAGTGCCCTTGGGTTCACACCACCTAGGTAATAGCCTACCTATTCAGCCTAACAATGGAGCCAATTAAACTCTCTGACCCCAAGATCTCGATGGACATGAGTGTGAGTAAGCTTCAGGAGTTAGTGATGGACAGGGAAGCTTGGTGTACTGCAGTCCATGGAGTCGCAAAGAGTCAGACACGACTGAGCGACTGAACTGAACTGAATTGACACCAAGGAGGGAAGAGCTGTAGGAGTTCCAGTCTCCTTGTTGGAAGCCCTGCAATTCCCACTGGTCAGATGCTGTAGAAAAAAAGAGGGGCTGGTGGGGAGGAGAGGCTTGGAGAGGTAAGGGGAGATCTCTCTAAGGGTCAGGGAGTGGGAAGCCAGGCTGATCATGGTCTTTGCTCTAACTCACTGCAAATCCCATTAGGCTTAATTCTCAGGGACTCCCACCCTTGCCTTTCCCATCAGTCTCAGGCAGGTAGTGCAGGTCCACAATATTTGTCAGGTCTGAGATTCTCAAAAACTCTAAGAGAACTGACTTGGAAGCCATCTGACTCCCTAACCCTCTTCTTACATACCTCCAGTGGTGAAAAGCTCACTTCCCATCCCTAGCTAGACATCCTGCTCAATCATAAGAGAACTAGGGCATTTGAAGAGTTTCTTTTATTTAAACCAGAATCAGTTTCCCTGGAATTTTTATCCTCTCTGTTTCCAGCACCTTCACCTAATTTCCCTGAGTTGTGTCCCTTCTAACCTACTTATGTCCTTCTGGATAGACTCTAATTTATCATTTGTCTGCGTGCCTGTTAACATACCATGCCTGAAGCTGGACCCTAGAGGACTTTGCCCAATGTACAGATAAATTTCTTCTAAAAATAATATTTCTCTTAATATAGTCCAGTATATATATATATATATATATATATATATATATATATATATATATATAAATTTGTAGTGCCTTGTACAATGATCAAAAAGCTCGTGTGTCTGTGACGAAGGAAATAGACCAAAGTCCGTTTAGTCAAAGCTATGGTTTATCCAGTAGTCATGTATGGATGTGAGAGTTGGACCATAAAGAAGGCTTAATACTGAAGAATTGATGCTTTTGAACTGTGGTGTTAGAGAAGACTTTTGAGAGTCCCTTGGACTGCAAGGAGATCAAATCAGTCAATCTTAAAGGAAATCAACCCTGAATATGCATTGGAAGGACTGATGCTGAAGCTGAAACTCCAATACTTCGGCCACCTGATGGGAAGAGCTGACTCATTAGAAAAGGCCCTGATGCTGGGAAAGATTGAAGGCAGGAGGAGAAGGTGACAATAGAGGACAAGATGGTTGGATGGCATCACTAACTCAATGGACATGAATTTGAGCAAACTCTGGGGTATGGTGAAGGACAGAAGCCTGGCATGATGCAGACCATGGGGTCGCAAAGAGTCGGACATGACTGAACAATAACAACCACAAAGCTGGAGAGAGAGAGGTGTACACACACCAACCATAATTTACACTCTTTACATGCTAATTTATAATTTGATTTTTATTCACTCAAAAGTATTTCATGGGCATCTTTTTATATCAACTAATATAAATCTATTTCATCATTTTTAAGTGGTTGCATAGTGTTTCATTGCATGATGTACCATAGTTTGCGCATTCTGCTATCAAAGGGCACTTGGGTTGTTTTTCATTTTGTATTATCAAACAACATTGTAATGAATAACTTTATGCATATACCTCTGCAGTCTAGTCCACATTTATTCCTCAGTGAGTAAAAAGGTAAGCAACTTTAAAATTTTGATACATGTCACCAAATAATCTTCAAAGATTGTTCTAGCTTTCATTTCATGAGCAGTGCATGCGAGTACTTTTATCCTCACATGCTTACCAAGACTGGGTATCAGTCAATTTAATCTTTGCCAATATGCTACACAAAACAGTCCCTTCATCTTTATTTACATTTATATAATTACTAGTGAGGTTGAGCATCTTTTAATGTTAAGTTAGTCATTTATGTTTCTTCTTTTATAAATTGATTCATTTCCTTTGTTCAGTTTTCCCTGAGGTGTTCTCTTTTTATTATTGATTTAAAAAATTCCTTTATAGTTTAAGGGTATCACTCCCTTATATGTCAAATATCTTACAAATATGTCATCAGTTTTTCCTTTGTCTTTTGACTTTAATTTTTCACAATGCAAATTTTTTCTATTGTCAACCTTATCAATATTTGTTTTATTATTTCTGTTTTATCCTGTCAAGTTTATAAAAATTTTAATCTATATTTGTTTCTAATACACTTAAGCCCTTATTCTGACTACCACACCTTTCTTCTGCCTTCCATCAGAATTCAGCATCTGGCATCCACTTTCCTCTGTTTCCTGCTAGGTGACTGCTACACTGAAGCTCATAAACTGAGAAGTGCTATGTGTTCTCAGGCTTCTAGGTATGCTGCCTTGACATGTTAATAGGGGATTCTTGGAAGCAAATGCTACTGCACAAGAGTACTTTTCTAATGGAGTAATAATTTTGAGAGCTAAGATAGGTAGGTGAAGGAAATGATTTGCAGGCAGCAGGATCAGGTAGGTAGGTAGTAGAAATAGTGGAAATAGTACCAAAGTTAAAGTTAGCATTTGGGATCAAATTTGCATTTGGGATCTCAGCACTAGCTGTGTGTCATGGCCAAATCATATTCTCTCTCTGAGACCCAGTTTCCTCATCCATAAAATGAGAGGACTACCATGTGTTCTTTATGTTTATTAACTATTTGCCACCTGTGTCCTCCCGCTCTGGTCTCATTCACTGTACACTCCCAACACCCAGCACAGTGCCTGACAGAAAGTAGGTATTCAATAAGCTATTTTAATTTCTACCTGTAGAAATGTGTTAACTTTTTTGGAGGAAGAGGTGGATGTTGGGAGAGGTGAAAGAGAGAATGTCAGGTTAGGAGAATATGGAAAGTGGCAGGGAGTTTGAACATTTCAAAGGGAAGTATAACAAGTAAGAGAATAATTTAGAAAGGTCAGTGGGGGCTAACAAACAGGGTTAGGCTTATATATCTAGCTAAGGAATTTTGGATTTTATCCAGTAGGTACTGGGGAGCTGGTGAAGGCTTTAAGCAGGTGTGACACACTCCTGCAATCCCACCTCAACCCCAAATTATGATACGCTTGTCTGGAAAATAAGGAGGCTAGATTGCCCAGAGAGAGTCTAGAAGCAGAAAAACTATGCTATTGCAACAATCTATGACAAAGATAATAAGCTAAGGCAGAGGTGACAGAAATGGATCTAAGAGATTTCTTTTTTCTCCCTTCTTTTAAGAGAAATATTAATAGTGCCCCTTCCAGTTTTCCCCATGTATACATATTGAGGGAGCAAGACCAGCTGATCTCTAGATGGGATACTTTGGCATCTTGGGGTTTGAGGTGCTGTATCACCTCCATCGTGCTCCCTGGCTATCTCATCATGAATTGCCACTACTCCCCTCTCTCTCCATGACACCCCACTCTGGGGCAGTGATATTATTGTTTTCTCAGGGCTAGTTAGAGCTCAGGAAAGACAGAAGGCAGGCATGTCTCAGTTCTTCTATCATCAATGAATCCTCTGACAGCCCAGGCTGATTGGAAAGGGTAGGAGTCTTCTGGGAGATTTTGAAAGCTTCCAAAAATAGCCTCAAGGATTCAGTCAGAGAGCACAGGGCCAGGACACTGACTGAACATTGGAACTCACAGTCTTTGCCAAGTTCCCACCCCAGCCTCCATTCTATTACTGAATAAGCCACTTTTCCCTCCTGCTTTAGTTATCTCCTTGTAGGGCCCAATCCACATTTGAGAAGTTCAAACTTAGCCCTAAGTCTTCATCCCTAACTCCTCTAGAGAGAAAGCCCAAAATATAGCAACTTATCCTCTTTAAAACTCCCTGTGGGCTCTGGGCAGAGACGGCAATGGCACCCCACTCCAGTACTCTTGCCTGGAAAATCCCATGGATGGAGGAGCCTGGTAGGCTGCAGTCCATGCTAAGGGTTGGACACGACTGAGCGACTTCACTTTCACTTTTCACTTTCCTCCATTGGAGAAGGAAATGGCAACCCACTCCAGTGTTCTTGCCTGGAGAATCCCAGGGACGGGGGAGCCTGGTGGGCTGCTGTCTATGGGGTCGCACAGAGTCAGACACGACTGAAGTGACTTAGCAGCAGCAGCAGTGGGCTCTGGAATGGGAAAGAAAACAAGACAAAGGTGGAGATGATGAGACCAAGACACACATACACAGAGATCAAAAAGCAAAGGAAGGAAGATTGGTATATGAGGAAAATAGAGGAAGACAGAATGACAAGGAAGGAGACAGAAAGGATAAAAGAAAAGGATAAAGAGTCTGAGAGACTAGGGCAAAGAAGGATAAAGACTCAGAGATATGAATAAATAGGGAGGACAATAAAAAAGCAAAGAGAAAGAGGGAAAGGGATATATATAGTCAGAAACAGGCAGAGAAAAACAGAGTGGGAGCCAGGGAAAAGAGTGAACCTCAGTCCCTGGAGCTGTCCTAAACTCCTGCATCAAGCCAACCATTTGTGTCTAGAAGCCTGAACTGAGTCCAGGAGACAGTCCCTACAAAATCCAGTTCTTCAGGGTGGGAACTAACAGGGCCTCCCAGAGGCCGTGACAGACAGAAGGACCAAGGCAAGCTTGGCAGTCAGCCCAAACAGGCCTCATATTTGCACACTATTGTCATCAGGAACTCATACCTACCATGTAGTGCAGATGGGCCAATAAATAGTCACCCTCAAAGCCAGTGTACAAAAAAATGACCTCTAAAATGAGAACACTTTCCTATTTGATATTAAAAACACTCCAAATATTAATTAACTTCTGTACAGTGATTTCAACACCTTATTGTTTTTATTTTGAATTACATATTGGCAAGGGGAGCAGAATCTGTTCAACATTTGAGGCCTTTAAAGGTTTTCCCCTGATGTGCCACCATGGATCTAGGGGCTAGTGTACAGTGATGAAATGGTATGCTTTCCTTCTGGACCTGTTTTGATGTCTCTCTGAGTGCCTATTTTCAATCATTTTGTCAGAGTCCTTGGACAAGAAGTAGAAACTTTCAAGCCAAAGCCTGTCCTTTGGGGGTTGCAAGGACCAGTAGGGAGAGAACAAAGAGATTTGGCCAAGAAAGTGAAGAAGGGGTGTCTAATCTACTAGTAAGGCATTGGATCACATAGGCTTAAGGCCCAACTTTGCCCTAAAACAGTGTGAGCTTCAGTATGTGACTTTATCCTTTTGAAATTCAGCATCCTTTTTAATAAAATAGAGCTAATATCCATCTTGCCAGAGTACTCATGATGTTGACAAGAGAATAAACCATTAGAAACTACAAGTGTTTCTAATACCCAGGTGGTTCAGTGGTCAAGACTGTTGTTGCTCAGTTGCTAAGTTGTGTCTGACTCTTTGTGATTCCATAGACTTCAGTACACCAGGCTGCTCTGTCCTCCACTGTCTCCTGGAGTTTGTTAAAATTAATGTCCATTGAGTTGGTGATGCTACCTAAACTTATCTCATCTTCTGTCACCCCCCTTCTCCTTTTGCCTTCAATCTTTCCCAGCACCATGGTCTTTTTCATTGAGTTGGCTCTTCACATCTGGTGGCCAAAGTATTGAAGCTTCAGCTTCAGCAAAAGTGGTTAAGCATCTGCCTGCCAAAGCCTGGATTTGATCCCTGGTCTTAGAAGATCTCACATGCTGTGAAGCAGCTAAGCTCATCTACCACAACTACTGAAGCCTGAGTGCCCTAGAGCCCATACTCTACAACATACTCTACAGTGAAGCCACCACAAGGAGAAGCCTTGAGAGCAGCCCCTGCTCACCGCAACTAGTAAAAGCCTGTGTTCAGCAACGAAGACCCAGAACAGTCAATAAATTAAAAAAATAAATTAAAAGAAAATAAAGAATCTACAAGTGTGAGAAGAGTTCCAATTATTACAAATAGTTTTTGGGAATGCCAGACCATTAAAGCAAACACACTTCCTGGTACAGATGAGGCAACACAGATTTTCTGAATTTTGCTAGGGCAGAAACAGGAGGAGAAAGCAAGAAATCCTGAAAGAAGCCTGGGGAAAAATGGGAAACTGGAGCAGGGGGTTAAAAATGGAAACCTACATTTATTGTCTTAATAAGAACTGAGATGTGATTAATGATGTGTTTATGGCCATGTTTGGGCTTTGTTTGGTGATGGGTTGGGGAGGAATTATAAATATGTCTAACATGTAGGGAGCTTTTTGTAAGAAACCATTGAAAAGGGAGCATGGCCAGCCCATCAGAGACCCAGAAATTAGCCAGTTCCTTGACAACAAGAATCTGAGCAAGAAGCCTTAGGAGATGAAGGGCACCATAAAAGTCTCCAATCTGGCCAAATGTCACTCCTGGGGATTTCGTGGCTCCCTAGTACCTATGAGATTAATTCTAAGCTCCATTTTGTAGTAAGTCCCTGCTTGATCCCTCACTGCTTTCCCCCAGCCTCATCTATGACTTTTCTTCACTGCAATCTCATATATCATAGCCATATTAAACTTCTGACCACCATACTCCCCATATGTACTATCTATTGGAAATGCATCCATGCCACCCCTCCCTTTGCTTAGCTAAACTAACTTGTTCTTCAGAATTTAGCTAAAAATCACCTTTCCTAGGAAATCTTCCTTAACCATCTTTTATCCCCAGTCTGGAATCTTATAATTTCTGATTAATGCCGCCTCCATCTAATGTCATCTGGATTGATATTGTTTGACATTATGTGTTCCCATGTCTTTTTCTCCCATAAGATAATGACTATTTTGAGGATGGGGACGATATCATTGACATTTTTGTGATAACTATAGGTGGCATTACCTAACTATGCTATACACTTTACACACATGAACTCTCATATGAACTCCGTTGAGGTGGACACTATGAAAAAGCTCAGGTTATATAATGAGATATCACTGTTGCTACTGCTGCTAAGTTGCTTCAGTCGTGTCCGACTCTGTGCAACCCATAGATGGCAGCCCACCAGGCTCCCCTGTCCCTGGGATTCTCCAGGCAAGAATATTGGAGTGGTTTGCCATTTCTTTCTCCAATGCATGAAAGTGAAAAGTGAAAGGGAAGTCACTCAGTTGTGTCCCACTCCTAGCGACCTCATGGACTGCAGCCTACCAGGCTCCTCTGTTCATGGGATTTTCCAGGCAAGAGTACTGGAGTGGGATGCCATTGCCTTAAACCCACAAAAATGTCTAAAGTAAAAAAGTGACAGCACCAAATGCTGACAATGATGAAGAAACTGAATCACTCATACATTGCTGGTATGAATTCAAAATGGCATAACTCTGAAAGTTTGGCAGTTTCTTATACAATTAAAAACGCAACTACCATGTGACCCAGCAATTACACTTGGTCATTTATCTCAGATAAGTGAAAATTTCTGTTCACACAAAAACCTGTGCATGAAAGTTCATAATGGCTTTGTTCATAGTAGCCCCAAATTGGAAACCAACCAAATGTCCTTCAGTGGGTGAATGGTTGAACACACTATGGTGTATCCATAATATGGAATACAAATCAGCAATAAAAAGGGAATGGACTATTAATACACACAACAACAATGTATGAACCTCAACAACAGAAGAATTATGCTGTGTGAAAAAAGTCAGTCTCCAAAGCTACAATTGTAAAATTATATTCACTTAACATTCCTGAAATGACAAAATTATATCTATGGAAAACAGGTAAAAGGCTACAAGAGATTAAGAATAGGGTGGAATTAGGAGAGTGGTGAGTGTGGCTATAATATAACAGGACAACATGAGGGGTCCTTGTAGTAATGGAAATATTCTGTACTTTAACTGTATCAATGTCAACATCCTGGTTATGATATTGAACTACAGTTGTAGGTAACTAGGAAAATACTGCAGAGGATACCTCTGTCTTATTTCTTATATCTGCATGTGAATCTACCACTATCTTAAAAATAAGAGTTATTTTTTTTTAAAGGAGTAGAGTACTGATACATATTATGGCATGGATAAGCCACGTAAAATTATACTAAGTGAAAGAAGTCAGTAACAAAAGACCACATAATGCATGGTTCTATTGACATGAAATATTCAGAAAAGACAAATCCATAGAGACAGAAATTGGACTAGTCGTTGGCTAGAGCTCGAGGAGGGGTGGAATGGAAAGGGACTGATAAAGTCACTTTTTATGGTGATGAAAATGTTTGAAATTAAGATAATGATGATGATTGCAAAACTCTGTGATATACAAAGCCCACTGAACTGTACATTTTAAAAGGTAAAGTTGATAGTACTTGAATATATCTCAATAAAGCTATTGTTTAAAAAATTATAGATCATATAACAAAACAACAGAGTAGACAATTCCTAGCTCTCATTTCTCCACAGAAACATCAAAAAATAAGCAGAAACTGTCAGAGCCAACTTTGTCAGAGCTCTGAAAATCAGTCAAATATTTCTGGCAATCAAGTGGACACTAAATCAAGAAAAAGACAACTGCAAATAGGAGAGTTTTGTGGTGCATTTGCATGCCCTTGCCCCACCCCTTCCTGGGTATTGTGGCAGCTTTTTTCTTTCTTTGAGCTTTGTGTTTTTTATTTTTTTCCTTTATAGTCAAGGACTCTTGCTTTCAACTTAAACAGAAATTCACGTCTGTAACAGGTTGCAGCTTAAGTAAAATACCATGCACAACATTTGATTACTTCAAAACAGTAAGAACACACAGGGTGAAGTGAATGGTAAAATAGGGCTTACTGTTCCCAAAAATTAGGTATAACAGCAAAAACATTACCATGCATAGCTAAAGTTATTCCTTGAACCCTAGCTTGTGAGGCAGATAATAAAAGCATCAATTACTGGTAGATGAAGTAGGGCTTCTTAAACTTATCAGTTTAATCAATAAACAAGTGTTTTTTGTTTTAAGTTACTTTTTTTTGTGTCAGTTCCACCAATGAAAATCATTTGATTTGTACTTTAAAATCCATTGTTCCACTTAAAAGAGTATGAAAATATGTTTATAGAGGACAATGATGGGCTTCAGATCAGACTGCACCTCTTTAAATTCTCCCAACGTGTGTTATGTGTCATACAAAAGCGTCTTGATCCACAGCACACAATTTCCCAAAGGAATACCAAGTGGGCAGCTGACATGCCACCACCTCACTTCAGTTCAATTCAGTCACTCAGTCGTGTCAAACTCTTTGGACTGCAGCAACTGTGGACTGCAGCACACCAGGCTTCCCTGTACCTCACCAAATTCCGGAGCTTACTCAAGCTCATGTCCATGGAGTCAGTGATGCTATCCAACCATCTCATCCTCTGTCATCCCCTTCTCCTCCCACCTTCAATCATTCCCAACATCAGGGCCTTTTCAAATAAGTCAGTTCTTTGCATCAGGTGGCCAAAGTATTGGAGTTTCAGCTTCAGCATCAGGCCTTACAATGAACATTCAGGACTGATTACCTTTAGGATGGACAGGTTGGATCTCCTTGCAGTCCAAGGGACTCCCAAGAGTCTTCTCCAACACCACGGTTCAAAAGCACCAATTCTTTAGTGCTTAGCTTTCTTTATAATCCAACTCTCACATCCATACATGACTACTGGAAAAACCAAAGCTTTGACTGTATGAAACTTTGTTGGCAAAGTAATGTCTCTGCTTTCAAATATGACATAAAGGTTGGTCATAACTTTTCTTCCAAGGCACAAGCATCTTTTAATTTCATAGCTGCAGTCACCGTCTTCAGTGATTTTGGAGCCCCCAAAAATAAAGTCTGTCACTGTTTCCATTGTTTCCCCTTCTATTTGCCATGAAGTGATGGGATCAGATGCCATGATTTTAGTTTTCTGAATGTTTTTTTTTTTAATTTTATTTTATTTTTAAACTTTACAATATTGTATTAGTTTTGCCAAATATTGAAATGAATCCACCACAGGTATACCTGTGTTCCCCATCCTGAACCCTCCTCCCTCCTCCGTCCCCATACCCTCCCTCTGGGTCGTCCCAGTGCACCAGCCCCAAGCATCCAGTATCGTGCATCCAGCCTGGACTGGTGACTCGTTTCATACATGATATTATACATGTTTCAATGCCATTCTCCCAAATCTCCCCACCCTCTCCCTCTCCCACAGAGTCCATAAGACTGATCTATACATCAGTGTCTCTTAAGCCAACTTTTTCCACTCTCATCTTTCACTTTCATTAAGAGGCTCTTTAGTTCTTCTTCACTTTCTGCCATAAGGGTGGTGTCATCTGCACATCTGAGGTTATTGATATTTCTCCTGGCAATCTTGATTCCAGCTTGTGCTTCATACAGCCCAGCGTTTCTCATGATGTACTCTGCATATAAGTTAAATAAGCAGGGTGACAATATACAGCCTTGATGTACTCCTTTCCTGATTTGGAACCAGTCTGTTGTTCCATGTCCACTTCTGTTGCTTCCTGACCTGCATGCAGATTTCTCAAGAGGCAGGTCAGGTGGTCTGGTATTCCCATCTCTTGAAGAATTTTCCAGTTTGTTGTTATCCACACAGTCAAAGGCTTTGGCATAGTCAATAAAGCAGAAATAGATGTTTTTCTGGAACTCTCTCGCTTTTTCAATGTTCCAATGGATGTTGGCAATTTGATCTCTGGTTCCTCTGCCTTTTCTAAATCCAGGTTGAACATCTGGAAGTTCATGGTTCATATACTTTTGAAGCCTGGCTTGGAAAATTTTGAGCATTACTTTACTAGTGTGTGAGATGAGTGCAATTGTGTGGTAGCTTGAGCCTTCTTTGACATTGCCTTTCTTTGGGATTGGGATGAAAACTGACCTTTTCCAGTCCTGTGGCCAGTGCTGAGTTTTCCAAATTTGCTGGCATATTGAGTGCAGCACTTTCACAGCATCATCTTTCAGGATTTGAAATAGCTCAACTGGAATTCCATCACCTCCACTAGCTTTGTTTGTAGTGTTGCTTCCTAAGGGCCACTTGACTTTGCATTCCAGGATGTCTGGCTCTAGGTGAGTGATCATACCATCATGGTTATCTGGGTCATAAATATCTTTTTTGTATAATTCTTCTGTGTATTTTTGCTACCTCTTCTTAATATCTTCTGCTTTTGTTAGGCCCATACCATTTCTGTCCTTTATTGTGCCCATTTTTACATGACATGTTCCCTTGGTATTTCTAATTTTCTTGAAGAGATCTCTAGTCTTTCCCTTTGTATTGTCTTCCTCTATTTCTTTGCATTGATCACCGAGGAAGGCTTTTTTAAAATCTCTCTTTGCTATTCTCTGGAATAGCAAAGCCACCATCTCAGAATATTCTAAACTGGATACTGCATTTGTCAGCATGTGGCACCAGGGGACAGGGAAAATAGGGTAGTTGAGGTTGTTAAAGGAGAATTCTAAAACAGTTTAGGCAATCATATGCCTTTATAGTGACTTGTGGCATTTGCAGAGTGATTGACACATGGCTTGCTTTAGAAGCATCAAAACAAGGGGGCATGTATATTTTGGAGCCTTTTGTAGTTGTTGTTCTTGTCATTTGGTAGCCATCTGGTGGTGCTTCATACTGAATGTGGGAAAGATGCTGCACTCAATTGAACTCAAAAATAAATTCTTTTGTTTGAAGGTTGACTGTTGGATCAAAGTTGTAAGTAACTCCTTGTGTTGCTTCACAATGAATCTAGGATTTTCATCAATATCGTTGCCGGAGAAATACTGATCTATGATTTCCAATGCTAACTATATGTCTTCATTTTCATATTGGTGTAAAACTTCTCCAAACCACTGCTTTCTTTATTACTTCAGCTATCATGCTTGCTTCATCACTAGCCATTATAGACCATCTAAAACCACTAGAACAACTTGAGAATCTTTTACTGAAAGTAAATTAGATAATGGTGGTATTGTGCTGTACAAAGTACTCAACTTGATATTTTTTGCCACTTATCATTAAGTTGCTAATTGCCCCCAAAGCTCCCTTTTGTGTTCCAAAGTCCCCCTTAGCAAGCTGATAAATAATCATAGGATTAATCCAACATCTATTACAGCTTGAACTTGTTGCTGGTTGCCTGCTGTAATGTTGGAAAGGAATCACACTGCTTCCTTATTTATCTTCTTCTTTGGATGTGATAAGAAATTTGGGAAGTGTGACAGGACATTGCAGTTGAGAACAACCTGGGTCTGCTCGTTGGCACCTGTCACTGTGTTGCCAACTGCTCTCAGTGCTGCTGTTTGAACTTTCATTTCCTGATGGCTCAGAAGGGACAAAAGAAATGGCACAGCCCTTGAATCAATAACCATCTGTATCTGCTCTTTAATTCCATCTATCAGATGTGACAGCACCCAAACAGTATTCACAAGAGTGTTCATGTCCATATGATATATTAAGACACACAATGCTGGCAAAATCTCCAGACTGTCTCCATAGGTGATGGAATCGGTCCTTATTTCTGCAGAGACTGAAAATAATCCATGAGACATTCCAAAAGAGGGCAATAAGAATGGAGGGACTGATAAAAGACAGAATAATTTTGACAACTCTCAGTGAACATGACATAATCTCTACTCTGAGGATCATCACCTGCAATATTCCCCAAAGCCCATACTGCTTGCTTACAAACATTCTGATGTGGCTGAAAGGAGAAGTCTTAGAAAAAGAGGTACAGTATTAAACTGTATAATAGTTTGAGTCTATGCAGAACTTCCTGATGCTATATTAGTTAACACTTATACAGCTTCAAACTGTAATGAAGGATTATCATCCCTTTCTAGACACTTCACTAGAATTGGTAAAATCCAAGGTTTTATTAGATCATCACCTGGTGGATTTCTGTCACTGGATAAAAGTTTTCTTGCAGCCTGTATAGCACTCAACTGGGCCACTGGGTATTTATCACTTGTAGCATTCTGCATTATAGTTTCTAGTATTATATTGTGTGCTTTAAAATCAGAATCAGCATCTGAATCTTCTAAATTTTTTCTTGGGGAACATTTCTTTTTTCAGTAATTGTTCATCTCTTTTGTTCTTTTGCAGTTGAACAGTCATTTCATTTCTGTATCTTCACATTGTCTCCACATCGAGGCTCTTATTCTTAAAGCTCTTGATGAGGTGGTTCTCCAAGCTGGGGTTCTCAGCCATGGCTGTATGCTGGTTCCAGCTGCAGCTGTGGCACAGCAGTAGTGGAGGCAGTGAGTCTCAGTAAGGGAGGGGGAGGTGGAAGGCGAGAGGGGAAGAGAGGGAAAGGGGGAGAGGAGCGCATATTACTTTATGCTGACAAGCACTGGTAGCAGTCTTAGAGTGGTAAAAGCTCATGCTCCCACTGTGGGATCCTGGTCTCTGGTTAGAGGGAGCAGATAATACTTTATTTGCAAAGTATTATATGTGTCTGTTCTAAGTTTTCTGAGCTCTACTTGAAGGACTAATGCAAGCAACTTGTCTCTATTTTGCCTAACTTAGAATTCAGATAACACTAAGTTTCACCACAGGCTTAGCATAAACCTGACTAAGTGTTAGATTGCCCCAGCACAAAACCAATCTGTAAGGACTGAGAGAAGTGTTTAGGGTTTGGTTTTGTTTTGAAAGAGGCTGCTTTTTCTTTTTTCTTCTTCTTTTTAAAAATATTTATTGAGCTGCATTAGGTCTTTGTTGCAGCACACAGGATCTTCCATGTGTCATGCAGGAACTTTTGGTGTGGTATATGGACTCTGTAAGTTGTGACATGTACAGGCTCAGTATTTGTAGCATGCAAACTTAGTTTCTTTATGGCATGTGGAATTTTAGTTCCCTGACGAGTGATTGAACCCACGTCTCCTGCATTGTAAGGCATATTCTATTTTTTAAAATATTTATTTATTTATTGGCTGTGCTGGCTCTTTGTTGTTGCTCGTGGGCTTTCTTTAGTTGTGGCAAGCATGGGCTTCTCATTGCAGTGATGTTGAGCCCTGCAGAGCACAGGCTCTAGGCATACATGCTTCAATAGTTGTGGCACACAGGCTTAGTTTACCGAGGCATGTAGGATCTCCTTGGACCAGGGTTTGAACCAGTATCTCCTGCATTGCAAGGTGGATTCTTAACCACTGGACCACCAGGAGAATCCTCAGGGTGCTTTTCTTTTATCATTGGCATTTAATTTTGTTTTTAGCTCCTAGCATTCAAGGAAATCTGTCAAAACACTAGTAAAACCAGAGCTAAAGGAATAGAGACTGCAGAGACCATTCATGACAAGGAATACAATCTTTTCAAAAATAACTTTGAGTAATCACTGAACATATGGATTACTCCAGCCTTCCAACAAAGGCTACAACAACACAGTAAACCCTGAGAAAGATTGTTAGAGTTACCATATTACAACAATCAAATGTTCAGTTTTTAACAACAACAAAATGACAGGATGTACAAAGCAATGGGAAAGTATGGCCTATTCAAAAGAATAAAATTGATGGACAGAAATGAAGTTAAGATATGAGACTTATTAAACAAAGACTTCAACACAGCTATATTAAATATGATCAAAATGCTAAAGGAAAACATGGAGAAAAAAAACTAAAGAGAATCAGGAAGAAAATGTAATCAAAATGTTTTGAACATCAATAAACAAATTATTAAAAAGAACTAAATAGAAATTCTGGAGTTAAAAAGCAGAGAAACTGAAAAACAATTCAACTGAGGGATTCAATAGCATATTTAATCATGGAGAAATAAGAGTCAGTGAATTAAAGGTAGACCAATTGAAATTTATAAATTGTGAAATTTATAAAGTGGAAAGAAAAAATGATAATGAAAAGTGAACAGAACTGAAGGGACCTGAAGTAAATCAAGCAACCAACACACACACTATGGGAATCTTAGAGGGAGAAATGAGAAACGAAGGGAAAGAAAGAATACTGGAAGAAATAGTGTTCAAAAACTTCCCAAATCTAATGAAAGACATAAGTTTACAAATCAAGAACCTTGACAAAGTCCAACTACAGTAAATTCAAAGATATACACAGTTTTCTTTCACATCGGGGCTACTTCTTAAAAGAAGTAGCACAAAGGAATGACTTCAAAAGGGGGAATTTACCCAGTTGAGAATGGGGAATCTTCCCCCAGCACATGCACATGACACACCCATTGCACTGCAGCCTGCAAAAACACAGGTTTGATCCCTGGTCCAAGAAGATCCAACCTCCCACGAAACAACTAAGCCTGTGCACCACAACTGTTGAGTCTGTGCTCTAGAACCTGGGAGCCACAACTACTGAAGCCTGCACACTGGAGAGTTCATTCTCCACAACAAGAAAAGCCACCACAAGGAGAAGCCCACACACTGCAAGGAGAGTCCCCTCCACTTGCTGCAACTAGAGAGAAGCCCATGCAGCAAAAAGGACCGAGCACAGCCAAAAAAACCAGGACAATCCTTCATATACAGACTGCGTCACATGGACTCTTCCTTTTTTACTCCATTCAACCAGCTTAGAAGGGTTTCAAGAACAGTATTTATAAATTTCCAGAGATCAAGCCCTGAGCTTTTGGAGCAGGAGCACTGACTCCAAGACCTTAGACTACCAGAGAACTAACCCTAGGGGGTATCAAATAGTGAGAAATCATACAAAGTAAATCACTTGAACAAGATCTGGGATCACCAGACCAGTAGCAACCTGTGCACTATGACTCATCTAAACAACAAACAAAACAAAAATACAAACCCAGTCATCAGCAGACAGGATTACCACCTCACTCAGCCTTGCTCATCAGAGGAAACACACACACATAAACAAACAAAAAACTCTGCACAAATCTCACCCTATACAATGCTTACACAAACCACTGGACCAAACTTAGGAGGGCAGAAGCCAAAAGGAAAAAAGAATTCAACCTTGAAGCCTGGGAAAAGGAGATCTCAAACAAAATAATTACAAAAAAAAAAAAAAAACCAACAACTGAAAAGGCAGAGAAATACTAAACAAATGAAGGAACAAACTAGAAACATAGAAGTCCAAATAAATGAAGAGGAAATAGGTAAATTACCTGAAAAAGAATTAAGAATAATGATAGCAAAGATGATCAAAAACCTTGAAAACAAAATGGAGAAAATGCAAGAATCAATTAACAAAGACCTAGAACAACTAAAGAACAGACATACAGAGATAAGCAACACAATTACTGAAACTGAAAACACTCTAGAAGGAATCAATAGCAGACTATCTGAAGCAGAAGAATGAATCAGTGAGCTGGAAGACAAAATGTTGGAAATGACTTCTGAAGAGAAGAATAAAGAATGAAAAGAACTGAGGCTAGTCTCAGAGACTTCTGGGACAATATCAAACACAACAACATTCAAATTACAGAGGTCCCTTAGAAGAAGAGTGCCAGGCTGCGACAGCACAGGAACAGCCAGGAGGAGCTAGCCCACGGCCGAGGCCAGGGGCCATGGCTGGGAGGAGCAATCCCCACCTCCAAGGAGTGGTGGCTGTGTGGGCTCAGGAGGGCCTAGAGGAGCTATCCCACGTTTAAGGTCAGAAGGGATGGCTGTGAGGAATTGCCCCTCGTCCAAGGTAAAGAGCAGTGGCTGCACTTTGCTGGAGCAGCTGTAAAGAGATACTCCACATCCAAGGTAAGAGAAACCCAAGCAAGACAGTAGGTGTTGCAAGAGAGCATCAGAGGGCAGACACACTGAAACCATACTCACAGAAAATTAGTCAATCTAATCACACTAGGACCACAGCCTTGTCTAACTCAATGAAACTAAGCCATGCCTGTGGGGCAACCCAAGATGGGCGGGTCATGGTGGAGAGATCTGACAGAATGTGGTCCACTGGAGAAGGGAATGGCAAACCACTTCAGTATTCTTGCCTTGAGAACCCCATGAACAGTATGAAAAGGCAAAATGATAGGATACTGAAAGAGGAACTCCCTAGGTCAGTAGGTGCCCAATATGCTACTGGAGATCAGTGGAGAAATAACTCCAAAGAATGAAGGGATGGAGCCAAAGCAAAAACAGTGCCCAGTTGTGGATGTGACTAGAGATAAAAGCAAGGTCCAATGCTGTAAAGAACAATATTGCATAGGAATCTGGAATGTCAGGTCCATGAATCAAGGCAAATTGGAAGTGGTCAAACAGGAGATGGCAAGAGTGAACATTGACATTCTAGGAATGAGCGAACTAAAATGGACTGGAACGGGTGAATTTAACTCAGATGACCAATATATCTACTACCACGGTCAGGAATCCCATAAAAGAAATGGAGTAGCCATCATGGTCAACAAAAGTGTCTGAAATACAGTACTTGGATGCAATCTCAAAATCGACAGAATGACCTCTGTTCGTTTCCAAGGCAAACCATTCAATATCACAGTAATTCAAGTCTATGCCCCAACAGTAACACTGAAGAAGCTGAAGTTGAATGGTTCTATGAAGACCTACAAGACCTTTTAGAACTAACACCCAAAAAAGAATGTCCTTTTCATTATAGGGGACTAGAATGCAAAAGTAGGAAGTCAAGAAACACCTGGAGTAACAGGCAAATTTGGCCTTGGAATATGGAATGAAGCAGGACAAAGACTAATAGAGTTTTGCCAAGAAAATGCACTGGTCATAGCAAACACCCTCTTCCAACAACACAAGAGAAGACTCTACACATGGGCATCACCAGATGGTCAACACCGAAATCAGATTGATTATATTCTTTGCAGCCAAAGATGGAGAAGCACTAGATAGTCAACAAAAACAAGATCAGGAGCTGACTGCGGCTCAGATCATGAAGTCCTTATTGCCAAATTGAGATGTAAATTGAAGAAAGTAGGGAAAACCACTAGACCATTCAGGTATGACCTAAATCAAATCCCTTATGATTATACAGTGGAAGTGAGAAATATATTTAAGGGCCTAGATCTGATAGACAGAGTGCCTGGTGAGCTATGGGTGGAGGTTCGTGACATTCTACAGGAGACAGGGATGAAGACCATCCCCATGGAAAAGAAATGCAAAAAAGTAAAATGGCTGTCGGGGAAGGCCTTACAAATAGCTGTGAAAAGAAGTGAAAAGCAAAGGAGAAAAGGAAAGATATAAGCATCTGAATGCAGAGTTCCAAAGAATAGCAAGAAGAGAAAAGAAAACCTTCCTCAGCAATCAATGCAAAGAAATAGAGAACAACAACAGAATGGGAAAGACTAGCGATCTCTTCAAGAAAATTAGAGATACCAAGGGAACATTTGATGCAAAGATGGGCTCGATAAAGGACAGAAATGGTGTGGACCTAACAGAAGCAGAAGATATTAAGAAGAGGTGGCAAGAAAACACAGAACAACTGTACGTAAAAGATCTTCATGACCCAGATAATCATGATGGTATGATCAGTCACCTAGAGCCAGACATCCTGGAATGTGAAGTCATGTGGCCCTTAGGAAGCAACACTACGAACAAAGCTAGTGGAGGTGATGGAATTCCAGTTGAGCTATTTCAAATCCTGAAAGATGATGCTGTGAAAGTGCTGCACTCAATAGGACAGCAAATTTGGAAAACTCAGCAGTGGCCACAGGACTGGAAAAGGTCAGTTTTCATACCAATCCCAAAGAAAGGCAATGACAAAGAATGCTCAATCTACCATACAATTGCACTCATCTCACACACTAGTAAAGTAATGCTCAAAATTCTCCAAGCTAGGCTTCAGCAATATGTGAGCCATGAACTTCCAGATGTTCAAGCTGGTTTTAGAAGAGGCAGAGGAACCGGAGATCAAAGTGCCAACATCCGTTGGCTCATTGAAAAAGCAAGAGAGTTCCACAAAAAACATCTATTTCTGCTTTATTGACTATGCCTAGCCTTTGACTGTGTGGATCACAATAAACTATGAAAAGTTCTGAAAGAGATGGGAATACCAGACTACCTGACCTGCCTCTTGAGAAACCTGTATGCAGATCAGGAAGCAACAGTTAAAACTGGACATGGAACAACAGACTGGCTCCAAATAGGAAAAGGAGTACATCAAGACCGTATATTGTAACCCTGCTTATTTAACTTATATACAGAGTGCATCATGAGAAACGCTGGGCTGGAAGAAGCACAAGCTGGAATGAAGATTGCCAGGAGAAATATCAATAACCTCAGATATGCAAATGACACCACCCTTATGGCAGAAAGTGAAGAGGACCTAAAAGCCTCTTGATGAAAGTCAAAGAGGAGAGTGAAAAAGTTGGCTTAAAGCTCAACATTCAGAAAACAAAGATCACGGCAACTGGTCCCATCACTTCATGGGAAATAGATGGGGAAATAGTGGAAACAGTGTCAGACTTTATTTTGGGGGGCTCCAAAATCACTACAGATGGTGACTGCAGCCATGAAATTAAAAGATGCCTGCTCCTTGGAAGGAAAGTTATGACCAAACTAGATTGCATATTGAAAAGCAGAGACATTACTTTGCCAACAAATGTCTGTCTAGTCAAGGCTATGGTTTTTCCAGTGCTCATGTATGGATGTGAGAGTTGGACTGTGAAGAAAGCTGAGCACCGAATAATTGATGGTTTTGAACTGTGGTGTTGGAGAAGACTCTTGAGACTCCCTCGGACTGCAAGGAGATCCAACCAGTCCATTCTGAAGGAGATCAGCTCTGGGATTTCTTTGGAAGGGATGACGCTAAAGCTGAAACTCCAGTACTTTGGCCACCTCATGCGAAGCTTTGACTCATTGGAAAAGACCCTGATGCTGGGAGGGATTGGGGGCAGGAGGAGAAGGGGATGACAGAGGATGAGATGGCTGGATGGCATCACTGACTCGATGGATGTGAGTCTGAGTGAACTCTGGGTGTTGGTAATGGACAGGGAGGCCTGGTGTACTGTGATTCATGGGGTCACATAGAGTCGGACATGACTGAGAGACTGAACTGAACTGAGACTGACTTTTGTTGACAAAGTAATGTCTCTGTTTTTGAATATGCTATCTCGGTTGGGCATAACTTTCCTTCCAAGGAGTAAGCATCTTTTAATTTCATGGCTGCAGTCACCATCTGTAGTGATTTTAGAGCCCCCAAAAATAAATTCTGACACTGTTTCTACTGTTTCCCCATCTATTTCCCATGAAGTGATGGGACCAGATGCCATGACCTTAGTTTTCTGAATGTTGAGCTTTAAGACAACTTTTTCACTCTCCTCTTTCAATTTCATCAAGAGGCTTTTTAGTTCCTCTTCACTTTCTGCCATAAGGGTGGTGTCATCTGCATATCTGAGCTTATTGATGTTTCTCCCAGCAATCTTGATTCCAGCTTGTGCTTCTTCCAGCCCAGCGTTTCTCATGATGTACTCTGCATAAAATTTAAATAAGCAGGGTGAAAATATACAGCCTTGACGTATTCCTTTTCCTATTTGGAACCAGTCTGTTGTTCCATTTCCAGTTCTAACTATTGCTTCCTGACCTGCATACAGGTTTCTCAAGAGGCAGGTCAGGTGGTTTGGTATTATTCCCATCTCTTTCAGAATTTTCCACAGGTTATTGTGATCCACACAGTCAAAGGCTTTGGCATAGTCAATAAAGCAGAAGTAGATGTTTTTCTGGAACTTTTTTCCTTTTTTTGATGATCCAACGGATGTTGGCAATTTGATCTCTGGTTCCTCTGCCTTTCCTAAAACCAGCTTGAACATCTGGAAGTTTACAGTTCACGTATTGCTGAAGCCTGGCTTGGAGAATTTTGAGCATTACTTTACTAGCGTGTGAGATGAGTGCAATGTGCATTAGTTTCAGCTTTCTTTGGGATTGGAATGAAAACTGACCTTTTCCAGTCCTGTGGCCAGTGCTGAGTTTTCCAAATTTGCTGGCATATTGAGTGCAGCACTTTCACAGCATCATCTTTCAGGATTTGAAATAACTCAACTGGAATTCCATCACCTCCACTAGCTTTGTTCGTAGTGATGCTTTCTATGGCCTACTTGACTTCACATTCCAGGATGTCTGGCTCTAGATGAGTAATCACACCATCGTGATTATCTGGGTCATGAAGATCTTTTATGTACAGTTCTTCTGTTTATTCTTGTCATCTCTTCTTACTATCTTCTGCTTCTGTTAGGTCCATACCATTTCTGTCCTTTATCGAGCCCATCTTTGCATCAAATGTTCCCTTGGTATCTCTAATTTTCTTGAAGAAATCTCTAGTCTTTACCATTCTGTTGTTGTACTCTATTTCTTTGCGTTGATCGCTGATTGCAGTAAGGCTTTCTTAACTCTCCTTTCTATTCTTTGGAACTCTGCATTCACATGGAAATATCTTTCCTTTTCTCCTTTGCTTTTCACTTCTCTTCTTTTCACAGCTATTTGTAAGGCTTCCCCAGACAGCCGTTTTGCTTTTTTGCATTTCTTTTCCATGGGGATGGTCTTCATCCCTGTCTCCTGTAGAATGTAATGAACCTCCACCCATAGCTCACCAGGCACTCTGTCTATCAGATCTAGTCCCTTAAATCTATTTTTCACTTCCACTGTACAATCATAAGGGATTTGATTTAGGTCATACCTGAATGGTCTAGTGGTTTTCCCTTCTTTCTTCAATTTACATCTCAATTTGGCAATAAGAACTTCATGATATGAGCCGCAGTCAGCTCCTGGTCTTGTTTTTGTTGACTATCTAGTGCTTCTCCATCTTTGGCTGCAAAGAATATAATCAATCTGATTTCGGTATTGACCTTCTGGTGATGTTCATGTGTAGAGTCTTCTCTTGTGTTGTTGGAAGAGGGTGTTTGCTATGACCAGTGCATTCTCTTGGCAAAAGTCTATTAGCCTTTGCCCTGCTTCATTCCGTATTCCAAGGCCAAATTTGCCTGTTACTCCAGGTGTTTCTTGACTTCCTACATTTGCATTCTAGTCCCCTATAATGAAAATGACATCTTTTTTGGGTGTTAGTTCTAAAAGGTCTTGGAGGTCTTCATAGAATCGTTCAACTTCAACTTCTTCAGCATTACTGGTTGGGGGATTGGATCCCCATGATATTGAATGGTTTGCCTTGGAAACAAACAGAGATCATTCTGTCATTTTTGAGATTGCATCCAAGTACTGTATTTCAGATTCTTTTGTTGACCATGATGGCTACTCCATTTCTTCTACGGTATTCCTCCCCACAGTAGTGGATATAATGGTCATTTGAGTTAAGTTCACTCATTCCAGTCCATTTTAGTTCACTGATTCCTAGAAGATCGACGTTCACTCTTGCCATCCCCTGTTTGACCACTTCCAATTTGCCTTGATTCATGGACCTAACATTCCAGGTTCCTATGCAATATTGGTCTTTGTAGCATTGGACCTTGCTTCTATCACAAGTCACATCCACAACTGGGCAATATTTTTGCACATATATATGTATATAAAACATTCCATCAAAAAGCAATAGAATGCACATTCTTTACAAGCATGGGACATTCTCATGTTAGATTACATGTTAGGCCACAAAAACTCCTTGGCAAATTAAGAAAATTGAATGCTTTCAGGCATCTTTTCTGACTACAACACTATGAGACTAGAAATCAACTACAAGGAAAAAAATGCAAACAACAATGACAACAAACAGACAGATACTAAACAAGATACCACTAAGCAACCAATGTATCACTAAAGTAATCAAAGAATAAATAAAAAAAAAAATACTTGGAAGCAAATGAAAAAGAAAACACAATGATCCAAAATCTATGGGATGCAGGAAAAACAGTTCTACTAGGGAAGATTAAGTTATACAAACTTACCTCAGGAAACAAGAAAAATCTCAAATTAACAATCTAACCTTATATCTAAAGGAACTAGACGAACACACAAAACCTAAAGTTAGTAGAAGGAAAGAAATCATAAAGATCAGAGCAGAAATAAATGAAATAGAGGATATTAAAACATTTTAAAAATCATTTCATGCAAAATTAATTGAAGACTTAAGTGCAAGACCAGAAACCATAAAAGTCCGAGATGAAAACATGGACAGAATGTTCTTTGACAAAAACTGTAGCAATATTGTTTGAATCTATCTCTTAAGGCAAAGAAATCAAACACAAAAATAAACAAATGGAACTGAATTGAACGTAAAAGCTTTTGCATAGCAAAGGAAACCATTGACAAAGTGAAAAGACAGCTCATTGAATGGGAGAAAATATATGCAAATGATATGACCAACAAGGGACTGATATATAAAATAAATTTATAGCTAATACAACTCTATGTCAAAAAAAAAAACTCAGCTGCAAATAGGAAACATTAGAACAAATGCTGCTGGGTTAATAAATTGCTTCATTCATTAAAAAAAAAAAAGAAAGAAATGGGCAGAAGACCAGAATAGACATTTTTCTTTTCTTAATCTTTATTAAAATATAGTTGATTTATAATGTATTAGTTTCAGGTGTACTACAAAGTTACTCAGTCATATATATGTATGTGTGTGTGTGTGTGTGTGTGTGTGTGTGTGTGTGTGTGTATAAAATATTCCTTCTTACATTCTCTTCTCTGGTAGCTTATTTTAAGATATTGAATGCATTTCCCTGTGCTGTAGAATAGATCCTTGCTGCTGCTGCTGCAGCAGCTGCTACGTCACTTTAGTCATGTCCGACTCTGTGCGACCCCATAGATGGCAGCCCACCAGACTTCCCCGTCCCTGGGATTCTCCAGGCAAGAACACTGGAGTGGGTCGACATTTCCTTCTCCAATGCATGAAAGCAAAAAGTGAAAGTGAAGTCGCTCAGTCGTGTCTGACTCTAGCGACCCCATGCATTGCAGCCTACCAGGCTCCTCCATCCATGGGATTTTCTAGGCAAAAGTACTGGAGTGGGGTGCCATTGCCTTCTCCAAGAATAGGTCCTTACTGGTTATCTATATTATATATAGTAGTATGTATATTTTAATCCCAAACTCACATTGTATCCCTCCCATTATCCCTTTTGGTAATCATATTTCTTTTCTATGTCTGTGAGTCTATTTCTGTTTTGTATATAAGTTTGTTTTTACAATTTTTAAAAAAGATTTCACATATAAGCAGTATCTATGATATTTATTTTTCTTGATCTTGTTCAATTCATTGTAAATGGCAGTATTTCCTTCTTTTATATGGCTGAGTAATATTTCATTATATATACATATACATGTACCACATCTTGTTTATCCATCTATCTGTTGGTGGACACATAGGTTGTTTCCATGTCTAAGCTACAGCATGCAAATAGTGGTGCTGTGAATATTGGAGAGCATGTATCTTTTCAAATTATGGTTTTCTCCAGATATATGTCTAGGAGTGGGATTGCAGGATCATATGCTAGCTCTATTTTTAGTTTTTTAAGGAACCTTCATACTGTCCTCCATAGTGGCTGTACCAATATACATTTCCACCAACAGTTTAGAAGGATTTTTCCTCTACATCTTCTCCAGCATTTATTTTTTGTAGACTTTTTGATATTGATAACTTTGGCTGCTGGGAGGTGATAGCTCTTTGTAGTTTTGACTTGCATTTCACTAATAGTGATATTGAGCATCTTTTCATGTACTTTTTAGCCATCTGTATGTCATCTTTGGAGAAATATCTATTTACATCTTGTGCCCATTTTTTGACTGGATTGTTTGTTTTTTGTGATATTGCTTGGTATGACCTGTTTGTATATTTTGCATAATAATCCCTTATGAGTTGTTTTGTTTGCAAATATTTTCTCCCACAGACAGATTGCTATTCAGTGACTATTCTTCAGTCACTAAGTCATGTCCAACTCTTTGTGACTTTATGGGTTGTAGTACATCAGACTTCCCTGTCTTTCACTATCTCCTGAAGATTGCTCAAACTTACGTCCAACATTTAGAATGGGAGTAAATATTTCCAAATGAAGCAATCAATAAAAGAAATCTCAAAAATATACAAATAGCTCACGCATCTCAATGTAAAAGTATCAAACAACACAATAAAAAAAAAAAAAAAAACGGGTAGAAGATCTAAATAGACATTTCTCCAAACAGAACATACAGATGGTTAAAAAGCAAAAGAAAAGATGCTCAACAGCTTTCATTATTCACTTCAGTTTAGTTCAGTTCAGTCACTCAGTCGTGTCCGACTCTTTGCAACCCCATGAATCGCAGCATGCCAGGACTCCCTGTCCATCACCAACTCCCGGAGTTCATTCAGACTCACGTCCATTGAGTCAGTGATACCATCCAGCCATCTCATCCTCTGTCATCCCATTCTCCTCTTGCCCCCAATCCTCCCAGCATCAGAGTCTTTTCCAATGTGTCAACTCTTCACATGAGGTAGCCAAAGTACTGGAGTTTCAGCTTTAGCATCATTCCTTCCAAAGAAATCTCAGGGCTGATCTCCTTCAGAATGGACTGGTTGGATCTCCCTGCAGTTCAAGGGACTTTCAAGAGTCATCTCCAACACCACACTTCAAAAGTATCAATTCTTTGGTGCTCAGCTTTCTTTCTTTCTTTCTTTTTTAATATTTCTTTTTTTAAAATTTTATTTTATTTTTAAACTTTACATAATTGCTATTAGTTTTGCCAAATATCAAAATGAATCCGCCACAGGTATACATGTGTTCCCGATCCTGAACCCTCCTCCCTCCTCCCTCCCCATTCCATCCCTCTGGGTCGTCCCAGTGCACTAGCCCCAAGCATCCAGTATCCTGCATCAAACCTGGACTGGCAACTCGTTTCTTACATGATATTTTACATGTTTCAATGTCATTCTCCCAAATCTTCCCACCCTCTCCCTCTCCCACAGAGTCCATAAGACTGTTTTATACATCAGTGTCTCTTTTGCTGTCTCGTACACCTGGTTATTGTTACCATCTTTCTAAATTCCATATATATGCGTTAGTATACTGTATTGATGTTTTTCCTTCTGGCTTACTTCACTCTGTATAATAGGCTCCAGTTTCATCCACCTCATTAGAACTGATTCAAATGTATTCTTTTTAATGGCTGAGTAATACTCCATTGTGTATATGTACCACAGCTTTCTTATCCATTCATCTGCTGATGGACATCTAGGTTGCTTCCATGTCCTGGCTATTATAAACAGTGCTGCGATGAACATTGGGGTACACGTGTCTCTTTCCCTTCTGGTTTCCTCAGTGTGTATGCCCAGCAGTGGGATTGCTTTCTTCACAGTCCAACTCTCACATCTATACATGACCACTGGAAAAACCATTGCCTTGACTAGACAGACCTTTCTGGCAAACTAATGTCTTTGCTTTCAATATGCTATCTAGGTTGGTCTAACTTTCTAACTATCTTTTCTTCCAAGGAGTAAGCGTCTTTTAATTTCATGGCTGCAGTCACCATTTGCAGTGATTTTGGAGCCCCCAAAAATAAAGTCCGACACTGTTTCCCCATCTATTTCCCATGAAGTGATGGAACCAGATGCCATGATCTTCATTTTCTGTATGTCGAGCTTTAAGCCAACTTTTTCACTCTCCTTATTCACTTTGATCAAGAGGCTTTTTAGTTCCTCTTCACTTTCTGCCATAAGGGTGGTGTCATCTGCATATCTGAGGTTATTGATATTTCTCCTGGCAATCTTGATTCCAGCTTGTGCTTCTTCCAGTCCAGCATTTCTCATGATGTACTCTGCATAGAAGTTAAATAAGCAGGGTGACAATATACAGCCTTGGCATACTCCTTTTCCTATTTGGAACCAGTCTTTTGTTCCATGTCCAGTTCTAATTGTTGCTTGCTGACCTGCATATAGGTTCCTCAAGAGGCAGGTCAGGTGGTCTGTTATTCCCATCTCTTTCAGAATTTTCCACAGTTTATTGTAATCCACACAGTCAAAGGCTTTGGCATAGTCAATAAAGCAGACATAGATGTTTTTTTCTGGAACTCTCTTGCTTTTTCAACGATCCAGTGCATGTTGGCAATTTGATCTCTGGTTCCTCTGTCTCTTCTAAAACCAGCTTCGACATCTGGAAGTTCACTGTTCACATATTGCTGAAGCCCGGCTTGGAGAATTTTGAGCATTACTTTACTAGCATGTGAGATGAGTGCAATTGTACAGTAGATTGAGCATTCTTTGTCATTGCCTTTCTTTGGGATTGGAATAAAAACTGACCTTTTCCAGTCCTGTAGCCAGTGTTGAGTTTTCCAAATTTGCTGGCATATTGAGTGCAGCACTTTCACAGCATCATCTTTCAGGATTTGAAATAGCTCAACTGGAATTCCATCACCTCCACTAGCTTTGTTCGTAGTGTTGCTTCCTAAGGGCCACTTAACTTCACATTCCAGGATGTCTGGCTCTAGGTGACTGATCACACCATCGTGATTATCTGGGTCATGAAGATCTTTTATGTACAGTTCTTCTGTGTATTCTTGCCACCTCTTCTTAATATCTTCTGCTTCTGTTAGGTCCATACCATTTCTGTCCTTTATCGAGCCCATCTTTGCATCAAATGTTCCCTTGGTATCTCTAATTTTCTTGAAGAGATCTCTAGTCTTTACCATTCTGTTGTTGTACTCTATTTCTTTGCGTTGATCGCTGATTGCAGTAAGGCTTTCTTAACTCTCCTTTCTATTCTTTGGAACTCTGCATTCAAATGGAAATATCTTTCCTTTTCTCCTTTGCTTTTCACTTCTTTTCACAGCTATTTGTAAGGCCTCCCCAGACAGCCATTTTGCTTTTTTGCATTTCTTTTCCATGGGGATGGTCTTCATCCCTGTCTCCTGTACAATGTCACGAACCTCAGTCTATAGTTCATCAGGCACTCTATCTATCAGATCTAGTCCCTTAAATCTATTTCTCACTTCCACTATATAATCATAAGGGATTTGATTTAGGTCATACCTGAATGGTCTAGTGGTTTTCCCTACTTTCTTCAATTTACATCTCAATTTGGCAATAAGGACTTCATGATCTGAGCCACAGTCAGCTCCTGGTCTTGTGTTTGTTGACTGTATAGAGCCTCTCCATCTTTGGCTGCAAAGAATATAATCAGTCTGATTTCGGTGTTGACCATCTGGTGATGCCCATGTGTAGAGTCTTCTCTTGTGTTGTTGGAAGAGGGTGTTTGCTATGACCAGTGCATTTTCTTGGCAAAACTCTATTAGTCTTTGGCCTGCTTCATTCTGTATTCCAAAGCCAAATTTGCCTGTTACTCCAGGTGTTTCTTGACTTCCTACTTTTGCATTCCAGTCTCCTATAATGAAAAGGACATCTTTTTTGGGTGTTAGTTCTAAAAGGTCTTGTAGGTCTTCATAGAGGCCTAATAATAATAATTTCATTATTAGAGGAATGTAAATCAAATCTATGATGAGGTATCATCTCATACTGACCAAAATTGCCGTCATCTAAAAAATCCACAAATAATAAATGCTGGAGAAGTTGTGGAGAAAAGGGCACTTTTCTGCACTGTTGGTGGGAATGTATATTGGTACAGCCATTATGGAGGTTCTTTTAAAAACTAAAAATAGTACTAACATATGATCTTGCAATCCTGTTCCTAGGCATATATCTAAAGAAAACCATAATTTGAAAAGACATTGCAACTCTATTTACAATAACCAGGATATGGAAGCAGCAACCCAAGTGTCCATCAACAGATGGATGGATAAAGATGTGGTATATATATATATATACATACATACATACATACACACACATATATGTATACATTATATATATATATTATACATATATATACATTATAATGTATAATATATACATTATATATACACATATATACATTATGATGTATAATATATACATTCTCTAAATATATTTATATAAAATTGAACATTACTCTTCCATAAAAAGGAAACAATGCCATTTATAGTGACACAATGGACCTAGAGATTCTCATACTGAGTCAAATAAGTCAGTCAAAGACAAATATCATATGATATCACTTATATATGGAATCTAGAAAAGGGTACAAATTAACTTATCTACAGAACAGAAATAGAGTGACAGATGTAGAAAACAAACATGGTTACCAGGGGGCAAGCAGGGGAGGGATAAATTGGGAGGCTGGGGTTGACATATGCATACTACTATATATAAATGGATAACTAATAACAACTTACTATAGTAAAAGGAACATGACTCAATACTCTGCAATGGTCTATACAAGAAAAGAATCTAAAAATGAGTGTATATATATGTGTGTGTGTGTGTGTGTACATATATATACATATATATATATAACTGATTCTCTGCTGTACACTTGAAACTAACAAATTGTAAATCAACGTTTATTCCAATAAAAATGTTTAAAAATTAAAGTAAAGTACCTATGGTAAAAATAAACAAATAAAAATAAAACTAGTGAATGCAACCCAAAAGAAATAGACTTACAAATATAGAGTGAAAACTACTGGTTACCAGTGGGGAGATGGTAAAGGGAAGGAACAAGATAAAAGTAGAGGTTTAAGAGGTACAAATTACTATGCATAAAATAAACTACAAGGATATATTGTAAAGCACAAAGAATACAGCCAATGTTTTTAATACTATAAATAGAGTATAATATATAAAAATTTTTGAATCACTATGCTCCTTACCAGAAACTAATATAATATTATATTTCAACTATACCTCAATTTAGAAAATAAAATTAGTAAACTATAGACAAACACTTTAAAAATGCATAATATAGACATAGGAGAATATTATTCAGTTTTATAAAAAGAAGGAAATTCTGATATATGCTATAACATGGATGAAACTTGAGGACATTACACTAAATGAAATAAACCAGTCACAAAAAGAGAAATAGTGCACGATTCCATATATATGAGGTATCTAGAGTAATCACATTCACTGAGACAGAAAGTAGAATGGTGATTTCCAGGGACTGGAGAAGGCAATGGCACCCCACTCCAGTACTCTTGCCTGGAAAAATCCCATGGACGGAGGAGCCTGGTGGGCTGCAGTCCATGGGGTTGTTAAGAGTCGGACACGACTGGGCAACTTCACTTTCACTTTTCACTTTCATTCATTGGAGAAGGAAATGGCAACCCACTCCAGTGTTCTTGCCTGGAGAATCCCAGGGACGGGGGAGCCTGGTGGGCCGCCGTCTGTGGGATCACACAGAGTCAGACACGACTGAAGCGACTTAGCAGCAGCAGCAGCAGAGGAAGGTGAAAATAAGAAATTATTGTTAATAGATACTGAGTTTCAGTTTTGCAAGACGAAGAGTTCGGTAGATTGTCTGCACGACAGTGTGAATGCATTTAACACTACTGAACACTTAAAATTTTCTAAGATTGTAAACATTGCTTTATGCATTTCACCATAATTTAAAGTAAATAAATAAATATCAAAAGCTTAAAAAAAAGAATGGAAATTAAGGGTTGGCAAACTGTGGAGAAATTTGGACCCTCTTATATTGTTAACATCTGCTGGATCATTGAAAAATCAAGAGAGTTCCAGAAAAACATCTATTTCTGCTTTATTGACTATGCCAAAGCCTTTGACTGTGTGGATCACAATAAAACTGTGGAAAATTCTGAAAGAGATGGGAATACCAGACCACCTGACCTGCCTCTTGAGAAACCTATATGCAGGTCAGGAAGGAACAGTTAGAACTGGACATGGAACAACAGACTGGTTCCAAATAGGAAAAGGAGTACATCAAGGCTGTATATTGTCACCCTGCTTATTTAACTTATATGCAGAGTACATCATGAGAAACGCTGGACTGGAAGAAACACAAGCTGGAATGAAGATTGCCAGGAGAAATATTAGTAACCTCAGATATGCAGATGACACCACCTTATGGCAGAAAGTGAAGAGTAACTAAAGAGTCTCTTGATGAAAGTGAAAGAAGAGCGTGAAAAACTTGGCTTAAAGCTCAACATTCAGAAAATGAAGATCATGGCATCTGGTCCCATCACTTCATGGGAAATAGATGGGGAAACAGTGTCAGACTTTATTTTTCTGGGTTTCAAAATCACTGCAGATGGTGACTGCAGCCATGAAGTTAAAAGACGCTTACTCCTTGGAAGAAAAGTTATGACCAACCTAGGTAGCATATTGAAAAGCAGAGACATTACTTTGCCAACAAAGGTCCGTCTAGTCAAGACTGGTTTTTCCAGTGGTCATGTATGGATGTGAGAGTTGGACTGTGAAGAAAGCTGAGCGCCGAAGAGTTGATGCTTTTGAAGTGTGGTGTTGGAAAAGACTCTTGAGAGTCCCTTGGACTGCAAGGAGATCCAACCAGTCCATTCTGAAGGAGATCAGCCCTGGGTGTTCTTTGGAAGGAATGATGCTAAAGCTGAAACTCCAGTACTTTGGCCACCTCATGTGAAAAGTTGACTCATTGGAAAAGACTCTGATGCTGGGAGGGATTGGGGACAGGAGGAGAAGGGGATGACAGAGGATGAGATGGCTGGATGACATCACTGACTCAATGGATGTGAGTTTGAGTGAACTCCGGGAGTTGGTGATGGACAGGGAGGCCTGGCATACTGCAATTAATGGGGTCGCAAAGAGTCAGACACGACTGAGCGACTGAACTGAACTGAATTGATATTGCTGTGGGAATGTTAAATAGTGCAGCCACTGCAGAAAACAATTTATTAGTTCCTCTAAAAGCTAAACATTGAATTACATATGACCAAGCAGTTCTTTTCATACTGTTCATGGGGTTTTCAAGGCAAGAATGCTGAAATGGTTTGCTATTTCCTTCTTCAGTGGACCACGTTTTGTCAGAACTCTCTGCTGTGACCCATCTGTCTTGGGTAGCCCTACATGGGATGGCTCATAGATTCATTAAGTTACACAAAACTGTGATTCATTTGATCATTTTGGTTAGATTTTTGTGATTGTGGAAGACTGATGCTGGGAAAGATTGAAGGCAGGAGGAGAAGTGGGTGAAAGAGAATGAGATAGTTGGATGGAATCATCAACTCAATGAACATGAGTCTGAGCAAACTCTGGGAGATAGCGAAGGACAAGGAAGCCTGGCATACAGCAGTCCATGGGGTCGCAAAATATCAGACATTACTAACACACTGAACAACAACAGTAGCAATTCTACTTCTATGTGTATACCCAAAAGATTTGATGCTATACTAAGTCACTTCAGTCGTGTCCGATTCTGTGCGACCCCATAGATGGCAGCCCACCAGGCTCCCCTGTCCCTGGGATTCTCCAGGCAAGAACACTGGAGTGGGTTGCCATTTCCTTCTCAAAAGATTTGAAAACAGACTCAAATAGACATTTGTATACTAATATTAATTGTTGCATTATCCACAATAGCCAAATGTGGAAACAACAGAAGTAATCATGAACGAATGAAAAGATAAATAAAGTGGGTACATACATACAATAGAATCTTATTCAGTCATTTAAAAGTTTTGAAATTTGATACAAGTCAATGATACATGGATGAACCTTGAAAACATGCTGAGTGAAACAAATCAGAAACTAAAGGACAAGTACTGATTTCATGCTTCCACATACATGAAATATCCAGAATAGGAAAATTCACAAACAGAAAGTAGATTGTGGGCTACCAGGGGCTAGAGGTGGGAGGAGAGTAAAGAATTATTGATTAATAGTTACAGTTTTTATTTGGGATAATGGAAAAGTTTCAGAAATATTAATAGGTAGGTGGTAATGGTGGAAGAAACACAAGCTGGAATCAAGATTGCCAGGAGAAATATCAATAACCTCAGATATGCAGATGACACCACCCTTATGGCAGAAAGTGAAGAGGAACTAAAAAGCCTCTTGATGAAAGGGAAAGAGGAGAGTGAAAAAGTTGGCTTAAAGCTCAACATTCATAAAACGAAGATCACGGCATCCGGTCCCATCACTTCATGGGAAATAGATGGGGAAACAGTGGAAACAGCATCAGACTTTATTTTTTTGGGCTTCAAAATCACTGCAGATGGTGATAGCAGCCATGAAATTAAAAGACGCTTACTCCTTGGAAGGAAAGTTATGACCAACCTAGATAGCATAGTCAAAAGCAGAGACATTACTCTCCGAACACAGGTCTGTCTAGTCAAGGTTATGGTTTTTCCAGTGGTCATGTATAGATGTGAGAGTTGGACTGTGAAGAAAGCTGAGTGCCGAAGAATTGATGCTTTTGAACTGTGGTGTTGGAGAAGACTCTTGAGAGTCCCTTGGACTGCAAGGAGATCCAACCAGTCAATTCTAAAGGAAATCAGTCCTGGGTGTTCATTAGAAGGAGTGATGCTGAGGCTGAAACTCCAATACTTTGGCCACATCATGTGAAGAGTTGACTCATCGGAAAAGACTCTGATGCTGGGAGAGATTGGGGACAGAGGGAGAAGGGGACGACAGAGGATGAGATGGCTAGATGGCATCACTGAGTCGATGGACATGGGTTTGAGTGAACTCTGCAAGTTGGTGATGGACAGAGAGGCCTGGCATGCTGCGACTCATGGGGTCACAAGGAGTCGGACGAGACTGAGCGACTGAACTGAACTGAACTGAATGGTTGTACAACACTGAATATAATAATGCCATTTAAGTGCACAGTTCAAAATGATTCAATTGGCAAGTGTTATATTGTATACATTTTATCACAGTAAAATATGTCCAAAAAAGAGGGGGAAGTGAAAAATAACACCTACAAGTTCTACTCTTGCTGCTATGATCTAGTGTAACCATTTGTTTTACCTCCTCCATGCCAGGTACTATTTTAGGTCCTGGGCAAACAGCTGTGAAGAACAGTGAGAAAACAAACAAACAAACAAACAGATGATATATAAACAAACAAGGAGTCAGGACACCTAATTTATAGCCCAACATTTTTATGACTGGCACTATGTGGTTTCTGTTCTCCATGACCACTTCATGAGCTCCTGCTTTGGGCCAGACTGTAGAGACCTAGGCTGTAGAACTATGCTTGGCATATGGTCAAGTTCATGGCAATGAGTAGCTACTCTGCAAGCAGTTTTTCCCCTCTGCTTTCTAGGTAGCCCATTTTACCTTGTACGGGAAGGAACTGAGCCTCAAACTCAAGAGATGCCTTGGAATAACAGAACTCAGGCCAGACCTGAAGAATTTAGATTTTTCTTACCCTTCACAATATTCCCTTGACTCTTGGCACCTCACTGTCTTCACCTCTCTTTGAATCAATTCCTTAAGTGACTGGGAAGCTCCTGGCACTGTCCATTTCCCTGTTTTGTTGTCAAGGCTTGGCTGATTGACTTCAGTCATCTTCTAACTTCCTCATCTCACCCATCATGGACTTTGAAAGTCCAGGCCTCTGAACATAGACAAAATAATAGTCCAATTCAAGACCCAATTTAGTTATCAACTGAGTGCTTGGTGTCAAACAAGCAAAACCAAACCAAAGTCACTCATTCCTCAATTTGACAAATATTTAAAGAGCCCCTGCTCTGACCCAGATGTTAGCCACTTCACTTTGTAACCAGAATAATGGTAATAACCATTTTTTGAGCATGTATTATGTGCTGGACATGTCCCATAGATTAACTCACTGACTTCATACAACCCTGCGTAGGGGTGTGGGTTATCCCCATTTTTCAGTAGAGAAGCTGAGGTTCAAAAAGACCTGGCTAAGGTCACTGAGGGGCCTGATGCACCTAAACCATTCCACAGTTCATGTATTATCCACACAGCCAGTGCACCATGCACTCTCCAACACCTTATTTTTCAATGTACCTCTACAATCCACAGCACACAGTGCTCATTTCACCCACGTTTCTCTTGCATTGTTGTTTTCCAGTTGCTAAGTCGTGTCCAACTCTTTGTGACCTCATGGACTGAAGTACGCCAGGCTTCCCTGTCCTTCACTATCTCCCGCAGCTTGCCAAAACACATGTCCATTGAGTCGATGATGCCATCCAACCATTTCATCCTCTATTGCCCCTTTCTCCTTGTTAGATAAATTAAATAGATAATCTCATTTAGGTTTAGGAAACAAAGCAGAGCAGGCCTCTGACCTTACTTCTAACCTGCCTGGACATGGTCCTGACTGTAAGTGCCCTGACTGCCTGCTGTGAGTGCAAGACTTGCAATATCATACATAGGGGACAAATCTTGAGATTTTTGAGCTCCTCGAAGAAGTCTGGTACACCATGCTCTGAGCTTAGCAACATTCCAAGTTTTACAAGACAAAACAAACAACATTAACATGAATCCAGAGCTGCAACTTGGTAACAGACTGATGACATATAAATTTATGTCCTGGGATTATAATTATAAGCAGAACACAAACTGCAATTTTTGAAGTCTCACATACAGAGTGGATGCCCTGCCTGGGGCCTTTTCCCAATTGGAACTCCAGATGTGCTGTGTCAAGGGACTTCCCAGCACTGTTTACGTCTGGATGTCAGTCAAAACCCATTTTGGTGAGGTATCCTTTGTTATTTCTATTTATCTTTTCTTTTAATGTTAGTATATTGAAAGTAAGACTAGATAATTCCCTAATATTGGCATTATTTATTTGCATATAATGAGTGGCTTACTTTGTTAATAAATCTTTCAACCTGAGGGGCTTCCCTGGTAGCTCAGCTGGTAAAGAATCCGCCTGCAATGCGGGAGACCTGGGTTCGATTACTGGGTCAGGAAGATCTGCTGGTGAAGGGATAGGGTACCCACTCCAGTATTCTGGGATAGGCTACCCACTCCAGTATTCTGCCTGGAGAATTTCTTGGATTGTATAGTCCACGGGGTCACAAAGAGTCAGACATGACTGAGCGACTTTCACTTCAACCTGAGATAAAAGTGAAAACTTTCTGTAAAACACTCCTCCATTCTCAATCTTTCCCAGCTTTAGGGTCCTTCCAGTGAATATTCATGGTTGATTTCCTTTAGGATTGATTGGTTTGATCTTCTTGCAGTCCAGCGGACTCTCAAGAGTCTTCTCCAGCATCACAATTCAAAAGCATCAATTCTTCAGTGCTCAGGCTTCTTTATGGTCCAACTCTCACATTCGTACATGATTACTGGAAAAGCCATAGCTTTGACTATATGGACCTTTGTCAGCAAAGTGATGTCTCTGCTTTTTAATACACTGTCTAGGTTTGTCATAGCTTTTCTTCTAAGGAGCAAGTGTCTTTTAATTTCATGGCTGCAGTCACTGTCTGCAGTGATTTTGGAGTCCAAGAAAATAGTCTGTCATTATTTCCATTTCTTCCCTTCCTATTTGACATGAAGTGATGGGACCAGATGCCATTATCTTAGTATTTTGAATGTTGAGTTTTAAGCCAGCTTTTTTACTCTCCTCTTTCACTTTCATCAAGAAGCTCTTTAGTTCCTTTTTGCTTTTTGCCATTAGAGTGGTATCATTTGTATATCCAAGGTTGTTGATATTCCTCCTGGCAATCTTGATATCAGCTTCTGATTCATACAGCCTAACAGTTTTCATGATGTACTCTGCATATAATAAGCAGGGTGACAATATATAGCCATGACATAGTTATTTCCCAATTTTGAACCAGTCCATTGTTCCATGTCTGGTTCTAACTGTTGCTTCTTGATCTGCATACAGGTTTCTCAGGAGATAGGTAAGGTGAACTGGTATACCTATCTCTTTAAGAATTGTTAGTTTGTTGTGATCCATACAAAGTCTTTAGCATAGTCAATGAAGTAGAAGTAGATGTCTTTCTGGATTTCCCTTACTTTCTCTCTCAGACATACTGTCTATACCTAAAGTTTGTTGAATACCACACAGAAACCGACATGCAATCCATACAGACAGATTTTACAAAAACACTGGTACAGCTCCTCTTCCCCTGGCACTTTACACATACACATATGCTTACATAGGCCATGAAAATGATAAGTCCTGCCTCCTTCCAACCCATCCAAGTATGAACGTGTCTCTCAGAAATAGACAATCACTCTGTCTTCTGGGAATAAAACTAGTCAGAGATTCTTCACTTACTCTGCCACACCAACCTCTGAATCTCCTCCCTTCCCAGACCTGGTCTATCTCCATGCCAAGTTGTCTTCATTTTACCCACAAACAGACCCCACTCACAGGCTTATACTGATAGGCCATGCCCAGGTCACACCCAGGGACTGCCAACTCCTCCCCTATTTCCTTTGTTTGTCTCCCTGACACTGTGGATTGGGAATCACTTAGCAGAAGGTGAGTATGCAGACAAAGCTCTGTCCTAGACCTCAGGGAAGACCTGTCTGGTAGGGTTATGCCCCCTTCTACCTGTTCTTGCATCTTACCCCCACTTTCAGTGTTGGAGTCATTTCTTTACATCTGCCTTTATAGTAGTAGAAGATGAACCACTGAACCATTTCCTCTGGCTCTTATCTTCCAGATACTTGGCCCAGGGTAAGGAGGAATTGGAGATCAGTGCTCATATAAAGACATGGAAATGAGGTCTTCCTTAGGAGTTGAGATTTTAGAGTGACAATAAATTATGGTTCTATAACTACTACTGCCTTCTCCTTTCCTGGAGTTAACCCTCAGTGTCCTATTCTATGGGCCTTAAATAAAAGAATACCAGAGTCTTTCTTCTCAGTCAATATGCCTCTGGGTGACTCTTTCCCTGACTCTCTATTTCCCGCATCTGCCCAATAGAAACCAATTGTGAGATCTACCCCATCACTCTGAGAGGTGGAGAATGCAAAAAGAGCCATATCAGGCCTGATTTAGACTGGAAGTTTTTTGTGTGCCTACATTTTCTCAAGGTCTCCTTCTGGGTCAGCAACCCTGGGGGGTTCTTGTGTATCATTTTAGGCCCAGAACTGACATGTCAAAAGTAGCCTGCTACATTGTGGCAAATAAGCTAGCAGGCCTTGTGGCCAAATTGCCTGCACTTGACTCCTTACTAGTTATTTGACCTAAGATATGTTGCTAAATCATTCTGACTTCAGTTACTGTGTTCTAGAAATGGGATTCATGATGGTATCTCTTTCATAGGAGTGTTTTGAGGATTAAATGAAAGGATGCAAAAGTCCCTGATCAGAAGATATTTGTTGAATAAATGAATAAACTAAATGATACAGTTTCTATTCTGGCTCAGGATCACAGATCCAATAAATACCAAATATAATACCTGCCACTCACTGTGTGTCCCTCTGTAATGCAAGCTTCATGAGGGCAGAAGCTTTATGTCTGTTTTGCTCCTCAACCTTTTAGAGCAGGGCCTAAGAAATAATAAGGGCTTGATAAATATATTTATTGAATGAATGAATACTATATTCCAAGTACTATGTTAGGCATGTGGGACAGAGTTCTAAGACAGACAATACCTGTCCTCACAGAGTTTGCAATCTAATCATTAAATTGACATGTGCTTAGTCACTCAGTCATGTCAAACTCTTTGCAACTGCATAGACTGTAGCCTGCTAGGCTCCTCTGTCCATGGGGATTCTCCAGGCAGGAATACTGGAATGGGTTGCCATGTCCTCCTCCAGGGGATCTTTCCAGCCCAGGGATCGAACCCAGGTCTCCCTCATTGCAGGTGGATTCTTTACCACTTGAGCCACCAAGGAATCACAACAATAATTGAATCTTGGATAAATACTGTGAAAGAATAAGGGAGGATTCTGTGACAGTGATACACAAAAGGAATTTCCTAGTCTGGGAGGTTAGAGGGAGTCTTCCAGGGCCAGTACCATCTGAACCTGAAGAAGGAGTGAATCAGATGACATGTAAAGAGGAGAATGTGGCAATGAGCTTGGATCACTCAAAGATTAGAAAATGGTGAGCATGGCTGGATTGTGGTAAGAAAGGGAATGAGTAACAGGAAGTAGGATTGGAGAGCCTGGAAGGGGCCAGATTATGTAGGGCTTCGTGGACCATGGTAAAAAATTTGTCTTTGTGGACCATGGTAAAAAAAAAAAAAAACTGGAGGCTTTTCCGCAGGGTAAAGGCATAATCTATGTTTTACAAATATTCTTCTGGGTTCCTCATGGAGAATGATTTGTAGGGGGCAAGTATGGAAACAAGGAGACCTGTTAAGATTCTAGGGCAGCTGTCCAGGTGAGAGGTGATTGGGACTAAGGTCCGACAGTTGGAAGTAAATGAGGAGAGAGGTAGATATATTAGGGATATATTCTGACTATAACAAGACTTGCTGATAGACTGAATAATGAGGGATGATAGAGAAAGAGGAGACCAAAATAACTTAAGTTTCTGACTTGTCACGTGGGTATATAGTGATGCCATCTTCTTTGATAGGAACAGGCTTTGAGGTGGAAGGAGGCAGTTCTGGTTCAGTTGTCTTTGGTTTACCAGCAAGACATCCAAATGGAGATATTAAACATGAGCCTGGAGCCCAAGAGAGAGGCTGGACATCATGTTTTTAATTAATTTATCTATTTTAATTGGAGTTTACTTACTTTACAATACTGTGATAGTTTTTGCCATACATCACCATGAATCAGCCATAGGTATACATGTGTCTCCCATCCTCCTGAACCCTCTCTCATATCCCTTCCCACAGTATCCCTCTAGGTTTTTCCAGAGCACTGGCTTTGAGTGCTCTGCTTCATGCATCAAACTTGCACTGGTCATCTATTTTACATATGGTAATGAATTTGTTTCAATGCTATTCGCTCAAATCATCCCACCCTCACGTTCTCACACTGAGTCCAAAAGTCTGTTCTTTACATCTTTGTCTCCTTTGCTACCCTATATGTAGGATCATCGGTATCATCTTTCTAAGTTCCATATATATATGTGTTAATATTCAGTATTTGTCTTTCTCTTTCTGACTTACTTCATTGTGTATAATAGGCTTGAGGTTCATCCATCTCATTAGAACTAACTCAAATGCACTCATTTTTATAGTTGAGTAATATTCCATTGTGTATATGTACTACAACTTCCTTATCCATTCATCTGTCATTAGACATCTAGGTTGCTTCCATGTTCTAGCTATTGTAAATAGTGCTTCAATGAACATTGGGATACATAGGTCTCTTTCACTTCTGGTTTCCTTGAGGTATATGCCCAGCAGTGGCTTTGCTGTGTCATATGGTATTCTATTTCCAGTATTTTAAGGAATCTCCACACTCTTCTCCATAGTGACTGTACCAGTTTGCAATCCCCCCGGCAGTGCACCCTCTCAAGCATTTATTGTTTGTAGATTTTTTTTTTAACTCAACAGTGACAATTTATTTTCTGAGGATTATCAGTTTTACAAAACAACAAAAAATGGGTATCAAAAACAGCAAAAAGTTTACAGAATCACTGCATCAGTTTTCACACAGGTCAGTGCTTATGAAACTGGCATTGAATGTAAATACTAGATATAGTTTGATTTCCCACTTGGTCATAAGCATCCGGTGGTTTGTTTCAGAGCTACTGAATAATAACTTTTCATAAGCACTGGTTATTTTTTTGAGAACCCATTTGGTTTGTCAGTAAACACTTTTTGATGTGTGGCATTTTCTTAAAAAAAAAAAAAAAAAACGCTGAGCTAAAATACAGAATATGTATGTGTTTGGAACTGGACCACATCTTTTGAGGTCCCATTTACCCTGAATAACACTGAAGACACTTATCAGTTCAGTTCAGTTTGGTCACTCAGTCATGTCTGACTCTTTATGATCCCATGAACCGCAGCATGCCGGGCCTCCCTGTCCATCACCAACTCCTGGAGTTCACCAACCCCGTGTCCATTGAGTTGGTTATGCCATCCAACCATCTCATGCCCTGTTGTGCCCTTCTCCTCCTGCCCTCAATCTTTCCCAGCATCAGGGTCTTTTCAAATGAGTCAGCTCTTCTCAGCAGGTGGCCAAAGTATTGGAGTTTTGGCTTCAACATCAGTTCTACCAATGAACACCCAGGACTGATCTCCTTTAGGATGGGCTGGTTGGATCTCCTTTCAGTCCAAGGGACTCTCAAGAGTCTTCTCCAACACCACACTTCAAAAGCATCAATTCTTCGGCACTCAGTTTTCTTTCTTTTTTTTAAATATTGTAGTTACATATTTTTTTTTTAATTTTAAATATAAATTTATTTATTTTAATTGGAGGCTAATTATTTACAATATTGTATTGGTTTTGCCATAGGTCAACATGAATCCACCATGGGTGTACACATGTTCCCCATCCTCAACCCCCCTCCCACCTCCTTCCCCATACCATCCCTCTGTGTCATCCCAGTGAACCAGCCCTGAGCATCCTGTATCATGCATCGAAACTGGACTTTCACATATGATAATATACATGTTTCAATGCCATTCTCCCAAATCATCCCACCCTCGCCCTCTCCCACAGAGTCCAGAAGACTGTTCTATACATCTGTGTCTCTTTTGCTATCTCGCATACAAGGTTATCATTACCATCTTTCTAAATTCCATATATATGAGTTAGTGTACTGTATTGGTGTTTTTCTTTCTGGATTACTTCATTCTGTATAATAAGCTCCAGTTTCATCCACCTCATTAGAACTGATTCAAATGTCTTCTTTTTAATGGCTGAGTAATACTCCATTGTGTATATGTACCACAGCTTTCTTATCCATTCATCTGCTGATGGACATCTAGGTTGCTTCCATGTCCTGGCTATTATAAACAGTGCTGCAATGAACATTGGGGTACATGTGTCTATTTCAACTCTTGTTTCCTCAGTGTGTATGCCCAGAAGTGGGATTGCTGGGTTGTATGGCAGTTCTATTTCCAGTTTTTAAAGGAATCTCCACACTGTTCTCCATAGTGGCTGTAGTAGTTTGCATTCCCATCAACAATGTAAGAGGGTTCCCTTTTCTCCACACCCTGTCCAGCATTTATTGCTTGTAGACTTTTGGATAGCAGCCATTCTGACTGGCGTGAAATGGTACCTCATTGTGGTTTTGATTTGCATTTCTCTGATAATGAGTGACGTTGAGCATCTTTTCATATGTTTGTTAGCCATCTGTATGTCTTCTTTGAAGAAACGTCTATTTAGTTCTTTGGACCATTTTTTGATTGAGTCGTTTATTTTTCTGGAATTGAGCTGCAGGAGCGCTTGTATATTTCTGAGATGAATTCTTTGTCAGTTGCTTCATTTACTATTATTTTCTCCATTCTGAAGGCTGTCTTTTCACTTTGCTTATAGTTTCCTTTGTTGTGCAGAAGCTTTTAATTTTAATTAGGTCCCATTTGTTTATTTTTGCTTTTATTTCCAATATTCTGGGAGGTGGGTCATAGAGGATCCTGCTGTGATTTATGTCGGAGATTGTTTTGCCTATGTTCTCCTCTAGGAGTTTTATAGTTTCTGGTCTTATGTTTAGATCTTTAATCCATTTTGAGTTTATTTTTGTGTATCGTGTTAGAAAGTGGTCTAGTTTCATTCTTTTACAAGTGGTTGACCAGTTTTCCCAGCACCACTTGTTAAAGAGATTGTCTTTTCTCCATTGTGTAGTTTTGCCTCCTTTGTCAAAGATAAGGTGTCCATAGGTGCGTGGATTTATCTCTGGGCTTTCTGTTTTGTTCCACTGATCTATATTTCTGTCTTTGTGGCACTCAGTTTTCTTTATAGTCCAACTCTCACAACCATACATGGCCAATGGAAAACCCATAGCCTTGACTAGACAGAACTTTGTTGACAAAGTAAAGTCTCTGCTTTTCAATATGTTGTCTAGGTTGGTCATAACTTTTCTTCCAAAGAGTAAGCATCTTTTAATTTCATGGCTGCAGTCACCATCTGCAGTGATTTTGGAGCCCAGAAAAATGAAGTCAGCCACTGTGTCCACTGTTTCCCCATCTAATTGCCATGAAGTGATGGGACCATGATGCCATGATCTTAGTTTTCTGAATGTTGAGCTTTAAGCCAACTTTTTCACTCTCTTCTTTCATTTTCATCAAGAGGCCCTTTAGTTCTTCTTCACTTTCTGCCATAAGGGTCGTGTCATCTGCATATCTGAGGTTATTGATACTTCTCCTGGCAATCTTTATTCCAGGTTGTGCTTCTTCCAGCACAGCATTTCTCATGATGTACTCTGCATATAAGTTAAATAAGCAGGGTTACAATATACGGCCTTGATGTACTCCTTCTCCTATTTGGAACCAGTCTGTTGTTCCATGTCCAGTTCTAACTGTTGCTTCCTGACCTGCATACAGGTTTCTCAAGAGGCAGGTGAGATGGTCTGGTATTCCCATCTCTTTCAGAATTTTCCAGTTTCTTGTGATCCAATAGTCAAAGGCTTTGGCCTAGTCCAACATTCAAAGGCTTTGGCCTAGTCAATGAAGCAGAAATAGATATTTTTTCTGGAACTCTCTTGCTTTTTTGATGATCCAGCAGATGTTGGCAATTTGATCTCTGTTTCCTCTTCCTTTTTTAAAACCACCTTGGACATCTCAAAGTTCACGGTTCACGTATTGCTGAAGCCTGGCTTGGAGAATTTTAAGCATTACTTTACTAGTGTGTGAGATGAGTGCAATTGTGTGGTAGTTTGATCATTCTTTGGCATTGCCTTTCTTTGGGATTGGGATGAAAACTGACCTTTTCCAGTCCTGTGGCCAGTGCTGAGTTTTCCAAATTTGCTGGCATATTGAGTGCAACACTTTTATAGCATCATCTTTGAGGATTTGAAATAGCTCAACTGAAATTCCTTCACCTCCACTAGCTTTGTTCATAGTGATGCTTCCTAAGGCCTACTTGACTTCACATTCCAGGATGTCTGGCTGTAGGTGAGTGATCATGCCATCGTGATTATCTGAGTTGTGAAGATCTTTTTTTGTACAGTTCTTCTTTGTATTCTTGCCACCTCTTCTTAATATCTTCTGCTTCTGTTAGGTCCCTACCATTTCTGTCCTTTGTCAAGCTCTATACAGTCAGCACAAACAAGACTGGGAGCTGACTGTGGTTCAGATCATGAACTCCTTATGGTCAAATTCAGACTGAAATTGAAGAAAGCGGAGAAAACCTCTAGATCATTCAGGTATGACCTAAATCAAATCCCTTATGACTATACAGTGGAAGTGAGAAATAGATTTAAGGGATTAGATCTGATAGACAGAGTGCATGATGAATTATGGATGGAGGTTCGTGACATTGTACAGGAGACAGGGATTAAGACCATCCTTAAGAAAAAGAAATGCAAGAAAGCAAAATGGCTATCTGAGCTGGCCTTACAAATAGCTGTGAAAAGAAGGGAAGTGAAAAGCAAAGGAGGAAAAGAAAGATATACCCATTTGAATGTAGAGATCCAAAGAATAGCAAGGAGAGATAAGAAAACCTTCCTCAGCGATCAATGCAAAGAAATAGAGGACAACAACAGAATGGGAAAGACTAGAGATCTCTTCAAGAAAATTAGAGATACCAAGGGAAAATTTCATGCAAAGATGGGCTTGATAAAGAAGGCATTTATAGGATATATTAAATACTAGTTCTATACCTCATGAAGTCAAAGGCAGCTACTACAATTCTAAAGAAAATATTTCTTCATTCAGAGGCTGCCCAGAGTTTGAACTACATGATAGTTTCTACATCTTTCCTGATTTGGAGTAGTTTCCCAAAATAAGTCATATTATTGGAAAACAAAGTTTATGCTTATGCAAAACAGGCTCTGGCATTTTATCAATACATTTGTGTACAGCAAGAATCCTTGCTCTGTACCCTTGGTGACCACAGAGAAATCAAGAGGCCATGATTACTGGTGTTGAGAGGAAGAAGCATACTTAAAACTGACATAATCTGGAGGCAAGCAGAAACAGAGATGGACTTTGTTGTGGTTTTCAGCCACCATTTGTTCCAGAAACACATTTCGCTTAAATAAGGGAAGTTTGGTCCAGTTTTGTAATGTTAATAGCTGCCAGTCTCTCAAACATTTTTTTTTTTTTTTTGATAAAGATCTTTTCCTGGCTAACAACGAGTTAAGAAGCTGGCCTCCAATTCTGATCAAATTTCTCACCATTAGTCAAAAACAAAACAAACAAACAAAAACCCTCCCCCAAACAAACAACAAACAAACCCCCCCCACACCAGCCAATAGAAGTTAGCAATTGCACAATTAAAGTTGAATGCAAATTATGCTATTTACGGGCTTCCCTGGTGGCTCAGCCGTTAAAGCATCTGCCTGGAATGTGGGAGACCCGGGTTCGGTCCCTGGGTCGGGAAGATCCCCTGGAGAAGGAAATGGCAAGCCACTCCAGTACTCTTGCCTGGAGAATCCCATGGGCGGAGGAGCCTGGTAGGCTACAGTCCATGGGGTCACAAAGAGTCGGACACGACTGAGAGACTTCACTGTCTTTCTTTCTTTATGCTATTTACAGACTGGTATACCCATCACTGAAATCATTCTGAGATTGTGATACACTTCTGTTGAAACATTTCATCTATTTTATACCAATTTTCATTAAAGGAAAACTGATATGTAATTTTCTTCTTTATAGATATGAAAAGGAAGCAAGAAGGCAAAGATGAGAGAAACAGATGCTACCCGAATAGCAACGGTGCCATTTGCTTGTTTTGGTCTTTGTACCAGCAACTCCCACACCATGGGGATAATCCAGTTCCCTCCAGATTACACGGTTTTCCTTGCAGTCAAGACTCACACAATGGACCCCACTCCTTTTCATGCCACTGCAATAACACAGACTGCTATTGTCAAGGGGGCTTTCAAAGCCTATATAAATATACTTCATTAGGAGATCCATACCTTTATCATCCAAGGATTGGACTGTATTTTCAATATCATTAGCTTTAAATGAGAGGAACACCTTCAAGACAATGTTGCCTGCTGGATCCTTCCCTGTCTGACTCTTGGTGTTGATGTGTGTGTGTCTGTGTGTGTGTGTGTTGGGGGCGGGGTGGGTTTCAGAGGTGCTTGTGGGGCCGCTGTCATTTTTCTTTGCTGCAGGAAGGAATCCACCTCGTCCTGATTGGGCTTGGCCTGCCCATTACCCCTGTCTTCCTCATGTGGGAACTTCTTCTCATCGTACTCATCCTAGTCCACCTTCTGGAAATAGGCTAAGGACATTGTTCTTTGACGTCCCCCATCCGTACCGATAGTGAAAGCCTCCTCTAGATTCTGCCTCTACCTTAGCAAGCCCAGCCCAGCTGGAATCCGCAGATTTGTGTCTCCCTGTTTGTAGACTTTTTGATGATGTCCATTCTGTCAGGCATGAGATGATTCTTTACTGTGGTTTTGATTTGCATTTCTCTACTAATGAGTGATATTGAGCATCTTTCCATGTGTTTATTAGCCGTCTGTATCTCTTCTTTGGAGAAAAGTCTGTTTAGGTCTTTTGACCATTTTTTGATTGTGTGTTTTTTTTTTTTCTAGTATTAAACTTCGTGAGCTGCTGTATATTTTGGAGATTAATCCTTTGTCAGCTGTTTCATTTGCTAATATTTTCTCCCATTCTGAGGGTTGTCTTTTCACCTTGCTTAGAGTTTCCCTCTTTGTGCTAAAGCTTTTAAGTTTAATTAGATCCCATTTGTTTATTTTTGTTTTTATTTCCATTACTCTGGGAGGTGGGTCATAGAGGATCTTGCTGTGATTTATGTCAGAGAGTGTTCTGCCTATGTTTTCTTCTAATAGTTTTATAGTTTCTGGTCTTACATTTAAGTCTTTAATCCATTTTGAGTTTATTTTTGTGGATGGTGTTAGAAAGTGTTCTAGTTTCATTCTTTTACATGTAGCTGACCAGTTTTCCCAGCACCACTTGTTGAAGGGACTGTCCTTTCTCCATTATATATTTTTGCCTCCTTTGTCAAAGATAAGGTGTCCATACTTGTGTGGATTTATCTCTGGACTTTCTATTTTGTTCGATTGATCTATATTTCTGCCTTTGTGCCAGTACCATACTGCCTTAGTAATAATTGTAGTTTTGTAGTGTAGTCTGAAGTCAGGCAGGTTGATTCCTCCAGTTCCATTCTTCTTTCTCAAGATTGCTTTGGCTATTCGGGGTCTTCTGTGTGCTGGGCAACTTTAACAGAATTATAAATCCTGGGTGTGAGGGGGAGCCATGGGACAGTTGTGAGCAGAGCAGCAATATGAACTAACTTTTGTTTTAAAATTATCATTCTGGATCCTGGGCTGAGAACTGATTGTAAAGGCTGACTATAAGAACCAACTATAAGTACGACCAAGAAGGAGGCTATTTTAGTCTTATGGGAAAAAATTAATGGTAGCTTAGACAAGAAAAATGGAGATGAAGGCAAGTGGTCAAGTTCAGAATATATTTTGGAAAAAGACCCAACAGATCTTTATAATAGATTGGATATGATAGGTGAAGGAGATGGAAAAGTCGAAGATGATCCCCAGGTTTTAGATTTGCATGATTTGCAAAAAGTTGTGTTCATGATGGAGCCATAGTCTGAGCTAGAGACCACTGGGTAAGCATAGGTTTTAGGGAGAGACATTCACGCTGGGGGAACCCAGAGACGACTCCCCCACAGGGGAAAATGTTCAGTTTCTTGTTTCTTTATTTTTTCTTGCCTATCTGCAATAAGCTTCAAAACAAGTTCATACATTCTACATCAAATTCCACTATCAGAGAATCTCTCCCTCATGTTGATGCATAGTATTTTCTGGCCTTTGTTAATAGTAAAAATTATACCTGGGAAATCACATCTACTCCTCTGACTTCAATTACCATTATTATTCTGAATACTTTCAATGTTCTATCTATAGCTGTGCACACTTCTCTGAGCTCCAGACCCACATGGCCAACCATCTACTGGATATCTTCCCCTGGACATCTTACATGCATCACAACCCTGCTATGAACCAAACCAAAGTCTTCATATTGCACCCTGTACATCTGTTCCTCTGCCCCATATGTCCTACTGGATACCCAGAGTTCCCTGACCAAAACAAAACAAAACAAAACATGTAAGTCATCTTTGATTGAGATGAGTCCTCAGATCTCACCCAACACTGAGTCCCACAGAAACTATCATCTTCTGCACAATATGGAGTGGTGACTAAGATCAGGTTCTAACACTGGCTTTTCTTGGCTTCTATCCTGGCTCTGTAACTTACTAGTCACTTAAATTTTCTGTTCCTCAGTGCCTTCACCTGAAAAATGGCGATGATAATAGTACTTATATCTACTTTATAAGGTTGTGAATTAATCCACATAGAGCACTTAGAACAGTTCCGTCTCACATAGGGAGCATTTCATGCCTGTTGGCTATCTATGATAATGGCTGTTACAATGATTTCTCAAATATCCCTCCTGACTATGACTGCCATAGTATAGACCTCCTTCTTGCCTGAATCACAAAATCCTCCTAACTTTGCTGAATTTGAACTTAATATACGTGCCATGACCCAAGTTTATTAAGTATGATTCCTATCCTTCTGGAGTCTGGAGAAGCAGGATAGCCTATATGTTCTCTGTCTAAGATGATAGCCACTAGTTTCAAGTGGCTATTAAACTTTAACTTTATTTAATAAATATTAAAATAAATATATTTTAATATAACATCTAAAATTAAATTCCTTCTGCTCAACGTTATGTGGCAGCCTGGATAGGAGGGGGGTTTGGGGGAGAATGGATACATGTATATGCATGGCTGAGTCCCTTTGCCATTCACTCAAAGCTATTAAAACATTGTTAAATGGCTATGTGTGTTAGATGCTCAAATGTATCTGACTCTTTAGGACTCCATGGACTGTAGCCCGCTAGGTTCCTCTGTCCATGGAATTCTCCAGGCAAGAATATTTCAGTGAGTTTCCATTCCATTCTCCAGGGGGTCTTCCTGGCCCAGGGGTCGAACCTAGGTCTCCCACATTGCAGGCAGATTCTTTACCTCCTGAGCCACCAGGTAAACCTGCTATACACCAATATAAAATAAAATAAAAATTAAAACATTAAATTCCTTAGTAAGAGTAACCACATTTTAAGTGCTCATCAACTTGAAGTCAGGTAATAGGCTACTATTTACATCCCAGACCTGTCATTTCTAGCACTGTAAACTTGGGCAAATTATACAACCTATCAGAGCCTATCTTTTCATCTATTAAATGGGTCTAATAATATTAGTACCTACCTTAAAGGGTTGTTGTAAAGATAAAATGAGTTGATACTTATAAAGTGTTCATAATAATGCTTGATAAAATTATTATTGTAATTTAGCAGTAGTGATACTACACAAACACACACACATTAATACACACATCATCTCAGAGTAAAGAAGTATTACAGTTGATGAATCTTAAGGGCTAAGTGTTTATTCTATCAGTTGGTTCTGTATAAGTTCAGCATGGTGCACTGGAACCATTGTTAAGCTAGGATTCTGGAGAATCCAAGTTTTAGTTCTAGTAGTGGTTTTAGCCATGATTATAGAATTTGTTTTCTATATAACCTTGGGCACATTGTTTCCCCCTCACTGGCCTCAGTGGAGTGATTGGACAACTGTAGGTGATATCTCTGCTCTACAAGTTGAAGCAAGCTTAAAGAGAAAGGATCCTGTTTCAGATGGCATAAAGAAGCTAAGATAGATGAAAAGAAAAATTGGTACATCTGTCCATCAGCAGATGAATGGATAAGGAACTTGTGATACATATGTGCAATGGAATATTACTCAGCTATTAAAAAGAACACATTTGAGTCAGTTCTAATGAGGTGAATGAAACTGGAACATATTACACAGAGTGAAGTAAGTCAGAAAGAGAAACACCAATACTACTATATTAACACATATTCATGGAATTTAGACAGTAACAATGATCCTATATGCAAAGCAGCAAAAGAGACATAGACATAAAAAAGTTTTTTGGACTCTGTGGGAGAAGGCGAGGGTGGGATGATTTGAGAGAATAGCACTGAAACATGGATATTACCATATGTAAAATAGATGACCAGTGCAAGTTCAGTGCATGAAGCTGGACACTCAAAGCCAGTGCTCTGGGACAACCCAGAAGGATGGGGTAGGGAGGGAGGTGGAAGAGGGGTTCAGGATAGGGGGCACATGTGCACTGGTGGCTGATTCGTGTCAATGTATGGCAAAAATCATCACAATATTATACAGTAATTATCCTCCAATTAAAATAAACTTTAAAAACTTGGTGTATCTGAGAGATAGTAATTAAAATCACCATTTATCAAGTGTTAACTCTGCACTGGACACTATATATGCCATACATTATTTCATTTAATTCTCAGAACATCCCTGTGCATTAGTTTTTATCCTCATTCAGCTAATGAAGAAACTGAGGCTAGAGAAGCAAGGGTTTGGAAAAGCAAAGCCACTGTTCACTTTCAAATAGCAGTGGTGAGTGATAAGGTAGACATTCAAACTCAGGTCTGCCTGCACCAAGACAACTTTCTGAACCACTCTGTCATCCTGCCTAGGAGCTTGAAGAAAATGAGGGGGGCTAGAGAGGTGGGACAGAGTCACTTCAGTATAAGGCATGGGAGGGGAAAAGAAGGGAAATAGAGACCAGTTAAAAGAACGTTGCATTAGTATACTGTATTGGTGTTTTTCCTTCTGGCTTACTTCACTCTGTATAATAGGCTCCAGTTTCATCCACCTCATGAGAACTGATTCAAATGTATTCTTTTTAATGGCTGAGTAATACTCCATTGTGTATATGTACCATAGCTTTCTTATCTATTCATCTGCTGATGGACATCTAGGTTGCTTCCATGTCCTGGCTATTATAAACAGTGCTGCAATGAACATTGGGGTACACGTGTCTCTTTCCCTTCTGGTTTCCTCAGTGTGTATGCCCAGCAGTGGGATTGGTGGATCATAACGCAGTTCTATTTCCAGTTTTTTAAGGAATCTCCACACTGTTCTCCATAGTGGCTGTACTAGTTTGCATTCCCACCAACAGTGTAAGAGGATTCCCTTTTCTCCACACCCTCTCCAGCATTTATTATTTGTAGACTTTTGGATCACAGCCATTCTGACTGGTGTGAAATGGTACCTCATAGTGGTTTTGATTTGCATTTCTCTGATAATGAGTGATGTTGAGCATCTTTTCATGTGTTTGTTAGCCCTCTGTATGTCTTCTTTGGAGAAATGTCTATTTAGTTCTTTGGCCCATTTTTTGATTGGGTCATTTATTTTTCTGGAGTTGAGCTGCAGGAGTTGCTTGTATATTTTTGAGATTAGTTGTTTGTCAGTTGCTTCATTTGCTATTATTTTCTCCCATTCTGAAGGCTGTCTTTTCACTTTGCTAATAGTTTCCTTTGATGTACAGAAGCTTTTAAGGTTAATTAGGTCCCATTTGTTTATTTTTGCTTTTATTTCCAATATTCTGGGAGGTGGGTCATAGAGGATCCTGCTGTTACTAACACATATATATGGAATTTAGAAAGATGGTAACAATAACCCTGTGTACGAGACAGCAAAAGAGACACTGATGTATAGAACAGTCTTATGGACTCTATGGGAGAGGGAGAGGGTGGGAAGATTTGGGAGAATGGCATTGAAACATGTATAATATCATGTATGAAACGAGTTGCCAGTCTAGGTTCGATGCACGATACTAGATGCTTGGGGCTAGTGCACTGGGACGACCCAGAGGGATGGTATGGGGAGGGAGAAGGGAGGAGGGTTCAGGATGGGGAACACATGTATACCTGTGGCGGATTCATTTTGATATTTGGCAAAACTAATACAATTATGTAAAGTTTAAAAATAAAATAAAATTTTTAAAAAAAAGAATGTTGCATTACTGATTGACTCTTCTTTATTTCTTCTGTGTGTGTGTTAGTCACTCAGTCATGTTGGACTCTTTGCAACCTCATGGACTGTATAGACTTTAGCCTGCCAGGCTTCTCTGTCCATGGAATTCTCCAGGGAAGAATACTGGAGTGAGCTGCCATTTCCTTCTTCAGGGGATCTTCCTGACCCAGGGATCAAACCCAGGTCTCCTGCATTCTAGGCAGATTCTTTACTGTCTGAACAACCAGGGAATTTCTTCTATGTCCTTGTTAAACATTTCTTGAATTTTCTCAATCCTTGTCTCTAGTCTATTTATCTGTGATTCCATTTTGTTTTCAAGATTTTGGATCATTTTTACTATCATTATTCTAAATTCTTTTTCAGGTAGACTCCCTATCTCCTCTGGAGAGAGTGCGGAGAAAAGGGAACCCTCTTACACTGTTGGTGGGAATGCAAACTAGTACAGCCACTATGGAGAACAATGTGGAGATTCCTTAAAAAACTGGAAATAGAACTGCCATAGGACCCAGCAATCCCACTGCTGGGCATACACCCCAAGGAAACCAGAATTGTAAGAGACACATGTATCCTAATGTTCATTGCAGCACTGTTTGCAATAGCTAGGACATGGAAGCAACCTAGATATCCATCAGCAGACAAATGGATAATGAAGTTGTGGTACATATACACAATGGAATATTACTCAGTTATTTAAAAAAAGAGTACATTAGAGTCAGTTTTGATGAGGTGGATGAAACTGGAGTCAAGTAAGTGAAGTATGTCCATTCCATATACAGAGTGAAGTAAGCCAGAAAGAGAGACACCAATACAGTATATTAATGCATATATATGGAATTTAAAAAGACATTAATGATGACCCTATACACAAGACAGCAAAAGAGACACAGATATAAAGAACAGACTTTTGGACTCTGTGGGAGAAGGCAAGGGTGGGATGATTTGAGAGAATAGCATTGAAACATGTATATTACCATATGTAAAATAGATGACCAATGCAAGATCGATGTATGAAGCAGGGCACTCAAAGCCAGTGCTCTGGGACAACCAGAGGGATGGGGTGGGGATGGAAGTGGGAGGTTGGTTCAGAATGGGGGGACACATGTACACCTGTGGCTGATTCATGTCGATGTATGGCAAAACCACCACAATATTGTAAAGTAATTACCCTCCAATTATCTAATTAAAATAAATAAATTGATTAAAAAATACTGCTGCATGAAAGTGGGAAGTGATAGGGGCCCTGAACTGGTGGAAAAACCTGAGAGGTGAAAGAACAAAATAGATGGAGGAAATCCCACTGCCACTATATCACTCTATCATCAGTTGTTGAGGGTAAGAACTGTCTTTTCCATTTTTGTATCCCATGTAGACACACACACAGCACAGCACTTAGCACACAAATTCACTGTTTATTAAATGGATTCAATTCAGTTGAATTCATAAGACTTGGTGATTGATTTGATCTAAGAAGAAGACCAAGATGGCTTCCAGGCTTATAACTTAAGTCCTAGGAAGAATTCTGAAGTTGTTCTCTGTGGAGTTGCATAGCACTAAGAGCATATATTCTAACTACCTTGCTTCCCCTCCTAAGGTCTGTGCTTGGCAGGGCCCCAGCTAGAGTAATTCTTGCCTTCTCTCCCAATCACCTAGCCCTCTGGGCTGGGAAGGAGGCTGTTTCTTCTGAGGTCCTCCCTTCCGCTTTTCCTGGCCTGGTCAGTGAGTCCTTCTTCATAGTATTTGAATCAGAGGAAACAGATAGACTGAGGAAGTGAAGAAAAAACAGGCTGCCTGGGCTTTACAAGCCAATGTAAACACTCAGTGGTTTCCTGTTGTTGCAGCCCAAAGCGTCCCATGACATCATTCCTGTCCTTTCCAGAACACACTGGCTTGGCGCAGTCTTCCAATCTGCCCAGGGCTGAGTGGTAGTTGCACCCCCCTTCCCCACCAGGATTATATCCTCCGGAACTGTATAACTTCTCTGGGCCAATCATTCCCCACCTGCTCAGCCAGTCATTTAGGTCTTTCTAGCCCTATAAGGTTTTCGAGGCTACAGAGGCCCAGTGGCTTTCGGGTCAGAGTAAGATTTCCTAAACTGGAAAAGTTATTTTACTTCTTTTAATGGAGACTTGGAGTCAGGAGAAGGGGGAAGGGTGTAACACACAGACTGTGATACAGGCCCTAACTGCTTCCTCCCTTCTCTACTTCAGCAAAGAGCATACAAGTTTCTGTTCTCAGTGTTGGTCACAAATTCCTAGGAACAGAATTGTAAAGGCCCATTTAAGACCTCATAGTCTAATCTTTCCAATGTAAAGATGAGAGCACTAAGGCCCAGAGAGGGAAAAGGAACCGGTCCCAGTTACCTCATTGGTCAGTGCAGCATAAGCCATTCACTCCAGAGGTCTGAACCTGAGCTATCTCAATCATGAGCAGCATAATATGGTTACAAGAGCTCGTAACAGGAAATTCAGAAACCAGGGTTCAAGTTCTCATTCCTTATGAGAGCTTACATAAATTTCTTTTTTTTTTTTTTTTTTCTTTGAGCCTTGACTTATTTCAATTCAAGGCAACACAAACCTATTGACAGCTTACTCGGCATGGTGGAACTGATGACTCCTGGGGATGAGAACAAAGCATGATGAGAACACTCCCCATTTCACAGGTTGAAATGAAAAGAAAATGAAGTGGATGATCTAAACTCTAAATGACCTAAAGCCTGTGGACTCCATGCTTCTGTCTTGAGGCAGAATCAAACCATAATCAGGGATCTGGAGTCCTTCAGGGCTGCAGCCTCCTCCTCACTTCATTCAAGGCATCAGAGTGCTCTCATTGAGCTGGAGTTCCATTTGCAAAATATCTCCCAGTTATGGTCTCATTTAGCTGGATACATTTGCATAGATAGGTGGTAAGGCCCTGAATTCTTGTCTGGAAATTAAGCCAAACACATTATGGTAATTCCTACAGGCAGCAGTAATTTGATTTCAAGTTGTAACTATGCCATGGAGCTCAGGCAATTTGAAATAGCTGTTTTAATCAATCAAGTTTATCAGAGTCTAGTTTAACAAGTAGAATACAGAAGCACATATAGGGAAAAGGATGACTATTCCTGCACCCAAAATTGCATAAGACATTGTTAAGTCATTCTGTTAGTCAACAATTTAACCACAGCATGGATTAGACAAAACACACAGAAAATATAGACTCATTTAGATGACTGGAGACACGCATCCATACACAGATTGAGGAAACTGCACAGGCATATTGGGAAACACAAAGTAACACACATACACACACTCTCAGAGTAACATACACACAGAAAAAAAAAAAAAGACATGCACATATATACGTGCATGTGCAAGCTTGCACTCCAATGGGAAGCTATGAAAAAAGACACCTGTCTGGGAGTTCTGGGGGGCTACTTCCTGAATCTCTACTCATCTTTCTCCTTCCCCCCACAACAATTGTCCTAATTCAAATTCTATAAAAGTATTTTATCCAAAGAAGCCTTAGAAAGCCATCGTCTCATTACCCCACATCCATAGCCTCTTCCACTCCACTGCATCAGACTCTCATTACTCGTCTATCATTGGACAACAGCAAAGATCTTCTGTCAGGGTTCCCTGAGGCCAGTATCTTTCCACTAATACATCTTCTCAGAGATTGCTTGCCAGAAGGGAATCTTTCTATAGCTCAGCCCTTTTCTTATCTCTGCTCAAAAATCCTTCCTTTTCTCCCCACTGTCAGCACAAGCCAATCCAGGCACCTGACATTCATGGAGTGAACAAAATCTGGAGATCTTGTCTCTGTTCATGCCCTCTGCCCTTCAGAAAGCAGATGGCACCTTACCCAGCCCCTACCCATGCCTACACTAAGCTGTCCTTCCCCTTGTGTTATTCACTTGAACTAGAACCACTCTCTCTGCACTTATTAAAATTTTACTCACATTAGATTTTCTTGGGTTGTTTGAATTTTTCAGAAGGATGACTCCAATTTTGCCATTACAATTTTTTTTAATGTTTCCATCCTTTAAGGTCCAACCATCAAGTAACCTTTTCCATGAAGTCTGCCTCCAAAATTACCCAAAAGCACTATGTAAGAGAACTTACCCCATTCAGCTTTCACAGGTATGTGTGTCTTAGTCCTCAGAGGAAAGCTGATGGGGGAAAAGGACAAAATTCCCTCATGCTTGTGGCTCCTCTGGGGCAAATGATGTGCTGGCAGTCTTCTTGTGTTGCTGCATTGCCCATAGTCCAGCAAAGACTGGCAAAGCCCAGGCCTCTGGAGTATCATTTCAGTCTCTTTTTGAATTACCTTAACTCAAAAAGACTCATGGGTTTGCTTCTTGACACTGCCACTAGCTTACTGTGTGACTATGTGCCGTGGGCTTAGTCACTCACACGTGTCTGACTCTTTACGACCCCCATGGACTGTAGCCCACAAGGATCCTCTGTCCATGGAGATTCCCCAGGCAAGCATACTGGTGCAGGTTGCCATACCCTCCTCCAGGGGATCTTCCCAACCCAAGGATCAAACCTAGTTCTCCTGCATTGCAGGCAGATTCTTTACCAGCTGAGCTACCAAGGAAACCCAGTCTCAAGCCCTCTCCAGCCTCATTTTCTTCAAGGATTCTTCCAGTTTTGGACTCTATTATTTCAAGATGCAAGATTTTATCCAGCTACTCTCATGAAGATGTCAGGGACTAGGTATGTACTGTATCATTATCATTCTCTCTTTCTCTGCAACCTCCCCCTATCCCCATTGTTGCCTGTCTCTCTCTCCTCTGTTCCCCATTTCCCTTTCTCCTTTCTGTCCCTCTCTCTTCTCTTTTTGTCTCTTTCTCTTTGGCTTTCTCTCTCCTTCCCTTTCCCTCTCTCTCCCCTTAAATCTTTGTCTCTTTTCTTCTCTGTCTTCCTCTCCCCCTTCTCTGTCCTTCTTTCTCCTCCCTCTTTGTTTCTCTTCCCCTCCCTTTCCACCTCTCTTTCTTCTGTCTCTCTGTTTCTGATTCTATCTCTCTATCTCTGCCACACTGCTGATCCCAGAGAGTGAATCAGGCTGAATAGCTTCTAACTCAAAACAGCTCTGATACTTCCTGAATGTCACTGGTGAGTAGAGGTAGAAATGAGATCCCTAAAAGGGCTCAGGATACTCATATCCCTCACCTCTCCCCTCAGAAAGTTCTCATAGAGCTAAGGAGGGCAGCAGGATGAAGGGTCTTACTGCAAACTCAGATGACTCCTACCCTCCAACTTTTCACCCAAACCAGAGGGCATTGCCCATGGACCACAAAGAATCCCCATCTCCTAGACGATCTGAATCAGAGGTTCTTCACACCCAAATGCTCCATATTCCCATTCCCCAGCCCTATCACTTTTAAAAATTTGTTTATTTTTTAATTAAAGGATAATTGCTTTACAGAATTTTGTTGGTTTCTACCAAACAGCAACATGAATCAGCCATAGATATACATATGTCTTCTCCCTTTAGAACCTTCCTCCCATCTCCCTCCCCATCCCACCCCTCTAGGTTGTTACAGAGCCCCTGTTGGAGTTCCCTGAGTCATACAGCAAATTCTTATTGGAAGAACACTTAAGTGGGTTGTCATGCCCTCCTCCAGGGGATCTTCCAGACCCAGGGATTGAAACTACATCTCTTATGTCTCCTGCTTTGACAGGCGGGTTCTTTACCACTAGTGCCACCTGGGAAGCCCCTATCATTTTACAGATGTGAAAATGAAGGCCCACAGACAACAGAGAAGGAATGGCCCAGCACTCCACAGTAAAGTAATGAAAGAACTGGCACTAGAATGCTGGTCTCCTGACTCCTAATCAAGCACCCTGAAAAAATTATAAAATTGATTCAACACCATCAGTTGAAAGGCATTTTCAGAGTATTTTGCTAGGAAAAGAGAAGGCTGAGGATAATGATGGGTGGACTGGAGACTTGATAGATATTCAGATTGTGAATATTCAAAGACAGGGTCCAGATTTTCTTCATCTCCAATGATAGTTCAATACAGTGTCTGATACTGATGAATAAATGAGGAAGGGAGCTGCCATCAGGGCAGTTGGGGGCTGCTTCTTTTGGGGCTCTGGGTGTTTATGTGGAAAACTCCAGAAACTTGGAAATCAAAGAACCAAAGGATTTAGTCTCAGTCTATTCTAAACATGTTCAGTCAAGAGTTCCCCCTCACCAATCGTCATAAATCAGTTTCTCTTTGTAAAAGAAGTAATGATATCTGCCTCATCTAGCTCCCTGGGGCTTGCATCAGTTACAGTAAAAGAAAAAAGATATATAAGAACCCTGACAAAAACAAGACAGCACCCTACAAATGTGATGGCTGGGTGCTATGGTGATGTCCCAGCTAGCAATTATGTTCTAAGTGGGGGCAACTGTGGGTGCCGAATGAGTCATCCTCTCACTCTCAAAGCCAGAGGCCTTGAAAGGGGGAGAAATGAGATGAGTCTTTCATTAAGGGTTTTTTTTTTTTTTTTTCCAAGAAGAGGAGCTGGAACAAAGATGGACAGAGCCCACCCCCCTCCAACACACAAACATACTGTGCCCCAGATTCCAGCCTTCTAGGGACTAAATGTCCAGCTGAAGCAGGTATCTGCTATATAATTCAGAGATACCAAGTCCCCAAGCCACTGGGGCTTCTGAGAGACTACAAGTCAGAATCCTCGAATTTTCTCAGTCTTCATCCTACAGCCAGCCTCGGACTCTAGTTCTGATTGTAATTAATTTATTCTGTGACATTAGGAAGATTGCATTCCCTTTCTGAGCCCTTTTCATCTATAACATACAGGATAATCTAGATGCCTAACATCTTCCTAGGGTCCCAGACTAGAATTTAGAATATCTGTGTTGCAGTCCTCACTCTGTCACAACGACTGTATGACTTTAGACAAGTTCTTTCCTGGACCTCAGTTTCTGCAACTATAAAATGAGGCATTTGGATTAAAGGCTTAGTTCTGTGTTTCAAGAGTTCTGGACAGAGATTCAGAAAATCGGAGTTCTAACTCTAATTGCCAGATCGAATCATTGTCTGGTTTAAACTTGTCTCATCCCTTCACTGGAACTGAATTTCCTCTATCTATATCATAAAAGGATTCAAATATAAGTTATTTAAACACACTCTGATTTTTTTTTTTTTTCATGCCATGCAACATTTGGGATCTTAGTTCCTCCACCAGGAATCAAACCCCTGACCTCTGTGTGCAGTGGAAACACCAAGTCTTAACCACTGAACTACCAGGGAAGTCTCATACACTCTGATTATAATAGCCTAACAGTGGTTTTAGAATTTTACAAATGCTAAAAATGAATTGAAGGGAGGAGGAGAAAACCACGCCCTGAATAATTTCTCATAAATTAGTAGTGGCTACCCTCTATAGGTCAGACTTGAAAGCACAGGCCCAACCATTTCTTGACCTGCTGAGGCTAACTGCTGCCCTCTATAGGTCAGACTTGAAAGCACAGGCCCAGCCATTTCTTGATCTGCTGAGGCTAACTGCCAAAGCAGGAGTGGGACACAAAAGAAAACCAGATGCTTCACTAACAAAAACCAGACACATAAACTAGGGTTGGCCAGCAGACTTTCTAGCCTCACCCTAATGAGAGGGATCCAGACAGAAGTGTGTGCTGGGAGATTGTACCTTTCTTGATAGCCACCAGTAGCAAGAGCCTTTCCAGCTGTACAGAGGCCATGGCCAGTGGGATCTCTGCCATGGATAAAGTGGGTAGATTCGAGAGAATGTGGCTCATGTGTTTGGGGGTAAATTGTGACTGTACAGTAAGGATGAGTATAAGTTAATTCTGTGACTGAGAAGTTTTCATACTTCTCAGTCATCAAAGAACTCTTCTTAACATATGATAGGAGCTGCTGAAATTAAAGTGTTTAGCATCCCCATCTACTTCTTTCTCTCCTCAGAGTAGAAGCATTTCATGCCTTTGAAGAAAACCCAGTATGACCTTAGTACATAAGTGAGAATCTAAATAATAAGAAGGAGAATAAATACTGGAAAAATTTTCAGTATTGGGGGGAAGGCCCTAAGGTTCAAAGAATTTATGGTCTTGGTTTTAGAGTTTTGCTACATTTGGGACAATCTGTGGACTCGTTCTTGCAGGGCATTATGTGCTGGAGGCTTAGGATAAATTCAGATATGGTTCTGTTACAGAAATAGGCACACACTAAATCTTTTATTGCTGTCATTCTATGTTTTATTATAGAAGTACTAGGCAAGTCACAAAACCCTATACTCTTTTCCCCCTATCTTGGTTAAAAAGTCTGACCATCCAATGTAAATGCCAGAGCGAAAACAAAGACGGTGTTCTGTGAAAAAGGTGGTTGCAGCTCTAGTTCTGCTCTTGACTCATGATATAAATCAGGTCAAGTCCCACTCCCTCTCTCTGGGTCTCAGCTTCTCCATCTGAAACAGGAGGAGGTTGGACTTGATAAGCCCTAGTCTTCTCCCAGCCCTGACATATTATTTGCCTCTTTTTATGATGTTCTGTGATATTTTCTTAGCCAAATAAAATCCAGCTATTCCCTAAGATCTTCCAAAGTTCTTCATAACATCTTAGAAAGTTGTTAACGCCACCTCAATCCCTTCATCCCATTTCTACCACTGTTGCTGCCTATGACAGGATACAGTCTTCTCTACTTTTAGTTGGAAATTCTAATCATCCACTTCTCATGCTGCTGAGTTAACAAAGATTGATACTGTATTCCTCTGAAGTGACAGAACTCTCAGCTCTGCCACTACTTCTGCATGCTTTTGGGAAAATCCCCTCCCTTTGCTACATCTCATTTTTCCCATTCTTAACTTAAGGGCAGTGGACTAGAATGGTCTCTGAAAGCAGTTAACTGTTATAAATATATTTCACTTCTAGGTAGTGAGAAGATGGGGATTGTCGTTGATTCTTTTGTCATACTCTTGATCCTTTTTTTTTTAATTCTTCTTTTTAAAATTAATTTATTTATTTTAATTGAAAGCTAATTACTTTACAATATTGTAGTGGTTTTTGCCAAACATCAACATGTTAAATGGAAACCTCTCCCCCATCAACCTCACACCTATGGTAACAGTTTTCACCACCATGCCCTAAACAGGAAAGTCAGAGTTCCATTGTTATGTTGTGTGTGTGTGCTCAGTCATATCCAACTATTTGAGACCCCATGGATTGCAGCACAATAGGCTTCCCTGTCCATCACCAATTTCCAGAGCTTGCTCAAACTCATGTCCATCGAATCAGCGATTATATCCAACCATCTCATCTTCTGCCTTATCCTCTTGCCTTCAATCTTTCCCAGCATCAGGGTCTTTTCCAGTGAGTCAGTGCTTTGCATCAGGTGGCCAAAGGATTGGAGTTTTAGCTTCAGCATCAGTCCTTCCAATGAATATTCAGGACAGATTTACTTTAGGATGGATTGGTTGGATCTCCTTGCAGTCCAAGGGACTCTCTAGAGTCTTCTCCAATACCACAGTTCAAAAGCGTCAGTTCTTCGGCATTCAGTTTTCTTTGTAATCCAACTCTCACATCCATACACGACTATTGGGAAAACCATAGCTTTGACTAGACAGACCTTTGTTTGCAAAGTAATTTCTCTGCTTTTCAATATGCTGTCTATGTTGATCATAACTTTTCTTCCAAGGAGCAAGCAACTTTTAATTTCATGGCTGCAGTCACCATCTGCAGTGATTTTGGAGTCCAAAAGAATAGTCTCCCACTGTTTCTACTGTTTCCCCATCTATTTGCCTTGAAGTGATTGGACCTGAAGCCATGATCTTAGTTTTCTGAATGTTGAGTTTTAAGCCAACTTTTTCACTCTCCTCTTTCACTTTCAAGAGGCTCTTTAGTTCTTCTTTGCTTTCTGCCATAAGGGTGGTGTCTTCTGCATATCTGAGGTTATTGATATTTCTCCTGGCAATCTTGATTCCAGCTTGTGCTTCATCCAGTCCAGTATTTCTCATGATGTATTCTGCATATAAGTTAAATAAGCAGCCTTCCATTACACTAACTCAATTCCTGGACCTGTCTCCTTCCCTTCCCAGCCCTGTTCCCACCACAAACAAAAAGTTCTTCTTTCCTAGTCAAGGTGTCTGTAAGTGATAATACTTTATTGTGCAGAACACTGCAATAAAGACACAAATTTATTTTTTATCTTACCAAACGATTTGCCCACACATCTTGTCAATTAGTTTAGTACACCACCCCTATCCCTGTCGATACGCATAATCTACTGTCAGAAAAACAGCAGATGGACCCTGGAATGGGGACTTCAAAGGATATTTTATTTAAAAGCTTTGTATAAACAGAATTATGCCCACAGTTTCTGCAACTGTGAAAATTCAGTTCAACCTCCCAGGTTAGCCTAGTTGCCTGGGGCACTTCCTTAGACACCTCTGTGGCTTCACTTGAAGTCAGACCTAAGGAAATCCCTTCTCTCCTTCCTGGAAGCCTGTACTAACAGAGGTGTGTACTTGTGGGCATCACAGGAAAAGCTAGGAGGGAAAAGCATGCAATAGTAGAAAAAGAAGGAGCGGGGAACGAGAAGGAGAAGAAGAAAAGATAAGAAGGTGGGAATACTCAATAGCAGCAAGGATTGAAGGCAGACCCATTGTCAGTACTGAAAAACCTTTGGAAGAAATAAAAAAACAAAAAGAATTGTAAATTAGTAAAAATCCAAAAATATGTAAAAAATCTTGAAGTGGAAATCACTTGCCTATTCTTATAAACTCTTTCATGGATCACAGTATGCCATGGTGAAGGGGTTGCATAACTCAACAAAGATACGTGCCATGCTGTGCAGGGCCACCAAAGACAGATGGGTCACAGTAAAGAGTTCTGACAAAATATGGTCCACTGGAGAAGGAAATGGCAGAACCCCACAGACAGTATCAAAAGGTAAAAAGATATGATACCACAATATGAGCTCTCCAGGTCAGAAGGTATCCAGCATGCTGCTGGGGAAGAGTGGAGGGCAATTACTAATAGCTCCAGGAAGAATGAAGCAGTTGGGGCAAAGTAGAAATAGCACACATCTGTGGATGTGTCTGATAGTGAAAGTAAAGTTCGATACTGGAAAAAAGTAATATTGCATAGGAACCTGGAATGTTAGGTCCATAAATCAAGGTAAATAGGATATGGTCATGCAGGAGATGGCAAGACTGAACATCAACATCTTAGGAATCAGTGAATTAAAATGGATGGGAATGGGAAAATTTAATTCAGATTACCATTATATCTACTACTGTGGGCAAAAATCCCTTATAAGAAATAGAGAAACCCCTCATAGTCAACAAAGAGTCTGAAATGCAGTACTTGGGTGCAATATCAAAAACAACAGAATGATCTCCGTTTATTTCCAAGGCAAACCATTCAATAACACAATAATCCAACTCTATGCCCCAACCACTGATGCCAAAGAAGCTGAAATTGAACAATTCTATGAAGACCTACAAGATATTCTAGAACTAGCACCAAAAAAAAAAAAAAAAAGTCTTTTTCATCAGAGAAGATTGGAATACAAAAGTAGGAAGACAAGAGAATTTAGAATAGGCAAGTTTGGCCTTGGAGTACAAAGTGAAGCAGTGCATGTGCTAAGTCACTCCAGTCATGTCCGATCTATCCATAGGGATACTCCACACAAGAACACTGGAGTGGGTTGCCATGCCCGCCTCCAGGAGATCTTCCCTGCACAGGGATCAAACCTGCCTCTCTTACATCTCTTGCACTGACAGGCAGTTTCTTTACCACTAGTGCCACCTGGGAAGCCCCAAAATGAAGCAGGGCAGAGGCTAACAGTTTTGTCAAGAGAACATGCTGATCATAGCAAACATCTTTTTCCAAAAACCCAAAAGATGACTCTACACATGGACATAGCCAGGTGGTCAATACTGAAATCAGATTGATTATATTCTTTGCAGCAAAAGATGGAAAAGTTCTATACACTCAGTAAGAATGAAACTGGGAGCTGACTGTGGCTCAGATCATGAATTCCTTATTGCAAAATTCAGACTTAAATTGAAGAAAGTAGGGAAAACCACTAGGCCATTCAGGTATGACCTAAATAAAATCCCTTCTGATTATACGAGGGACATGATGAATAGATTCAAAGGATTAGATCTGGTACACACAGTGCCTGAAGGACTATGGACCGAGATTCATAACACTGTACAAGAGGCAGTGACCAAAACTATCCTAAAGAAAAAGAAATGAAAGAGGCAAAATGGTTGTCTGAGGAAGCTTTACAAATAGTTGAGGAAAGAAGACGTGTGAAAGGCAAGGGAGAAAGGGAAAAATATATCCAACTGAATTCAGAGCTCCAGAGAATAGCAAGGGGAGATAATAAGGCCTTCTTAACAACAATGAAAACAAATAAAGGAAAACAATAGAATCAGAAAGACTAGAGATCTTTTCAAGAAGATTGGAGATATCAAATGAACATTTCATACACAGACAGGTAAAAACAGTAAAGACATAACAGTAACAGAAGAGATTAAGAAGAGGTGGTAAGAAACAAAGAACTATACAAGAAAGGTCTTAATGACCTGGATAACCACAATGGTGTGATCACTCACCTAGAGTCAGACATCTTGGAGTGCAAAGTCAAATGGGCCTTAGGAAGCATTACTACAAACAAAGCTAGTGGAGGTGATGGAATTCCAGCTAGCTATTTCAAATCCTAAAGGATGATGTTGTTAAAGTGCTGCACTCAGTATGTTAGCAAATGTGGAAAACTCAGCAGTGGCCAAAGGACTGGAAAAGGTCAGTTTTCATTCCAATCCCAAAGAAAGGCAATGCTAAAGCATGTTCAAACTACCATACAATTGCACTCATTTCACATGCTAAGAAGGTTATCCACAGAATCCTTCAAGCTAGGCTTCAACAGTGCAGGAACTGAAAACTTCTGAATGTACAAGCTGGGTTTTGAAGAGGCAGAAGAATCAGAGATCAAATTGCCAACATCCATTGGATCATTGAAAAAGCAAGAGAGTTCCAGAAAAACATCTACTTCTGCTTCATTGACTATGCTAAAGCCTTTGGTTGTATGGATCACAACAAACTGTGGAAAATTCTTAAAGTGATGGGAATACCAGACCACCCTATCTGTCTCCTGAGAAACCTGTATGCAGGTCAAGAAGCAACAGTTAAAAATAGACATGGAACAACTGATTGTTTCAATTTGGGGAAGGAGTACAAGATGGCTGCATATTGTCATTCTGCTTATTTAAGTTATATGCAGTGTACGTTATGAGAAATCCCATGCCAGATGATTCACAAGCTGGAATCAAGGTTGCCAGGAGAAATATCAACAACCTCAGATATGCAGGTGATACCACTCTAATCGCAGAAAGCAAAGAGGAACCAAAGAGTCTCTTGATGAAGGTGAAAGAGGAGAGTGAAAAAAGCTGGCTTAAAACTCAACACTCAAAAAACAAAGGTTGTGGCATTTGGTCCCATTACTTCATGGCAGTTAGAAGGGGAAAAAATGGAAGCAGTGAAATGTTTTATTTTCTTGGGCTCAAAAATCACTGCAGACAGTGACTGCAGCCATGCAATTAAAAGATGCTTGAAGGGCGGTCCTAAGATGGCAGAGGAATAGGATGGGGAGACCACTTTCTCCCCCACAAATTCATCAAAAGAACATTTAAACACTGAGTAAATTCCACAAAACAGCTTCTGAATGCCAGCAGAGGACATCAGGCACCCAGAAAAGCAGCCCATTGTCTTCAAAAGGAGGTAGGAAAAAATATAAAAGACAAAAAGAGAAACAAAAGAGGTAGGGATGGATCTCCATCCCAGGAAGGGAGTCTTAAAAAGAGAGAAGTTTCCAAACACCAGGAAACACTCTCACTGCTGAGTCTGTGGCGAGCCTTGGAACCACAGAGGGCAACATAACTGGGAGGAAAAATAAACAATTAAAACCCACAGATTATGTGCCCAACGGTAACTCCCCCAGTGGAGAAGCAGCACAGACGCCTGCACCTGCCACTAGCAAGTGGGGGCTGGGCAGGGAGGCACAGGCCGCATTGCTTAGAGTAACGACCAGGCCTGAATGCCCCAAGGGAAATCTGAGGCAACTAACTTGGGCTAGCAAACCAGACTGTGGGATAGCTACCACATGAAAAGCCCTAACCTATGACACCGCCAGGCTCACTCACAGAACAAAGGACTGAACAGAGCTAGCCGGCTGCAGACCATCCCCCTCCGGTGACAGGCAGCCAGAGCCTGAAGGGGGCAATCGCAGCCCCAGAGAGGCATTATCTACCAAACTGCAAGCAGGCTTCTTTGCTAACTAAGACTTCTTAGGGTTCTGGATGGTCAACATCTGCCTGAGAAGAGGTGCGCCCATTGTACACCCAGAAAACCGAGCGGTAGGGACGGGGGAGGCGATAAGTCGCAGCGACCTCGCTCACCAAACACCCGGTCACCTGAGCTGCTCGCAACTGGGAAAGGCACAAAATGCAGGCCCAACCGAGTCTGCACCTCTGAGGACTACCCGAGTGCCTGAATCTGAGCGGCTAGACCGGGGAGATGAATGCAGCCCAGGGCCAGCCTCAGACAGTTCCCAGTGGAGCAACCTAGAGCCTGAGCAGTGTGGGCAGGGAGGGCACACATGCCATGAGCGGGGGCAGGCCCAGTGTGCCTGAGACTGCGAGCACATGCCAGTGTTATTTGTTTGCAGTGTCCCTCTCTCCCCACAGAGCGACTGAACAAGTGAGCCTAAAAAAGTGTCCACCACCGCCCCCTTGTGTCAGGGTGGAAATCAGACACTGAAGAGACGAGCAAACAGAAGAAGCTAAAACAGAGGGAACCACCTTGGAAGTGACAAGTGCAATAGATTAAAACCCTGTAGTTAGTACTGACTACATAGGAAGGGGCCTATAGATCCTGAGATATATAAGCCAGACCAAGGAACTATACTAAAATGAACTGACCCCACACTGCCTACAACAACACCAGAGAAAGTCCTAGATATATTTTTACTATAATTTTTAAAATTTTTTTTTCAATTTTAAGTCCTCTATTACTCCTTTAATTTTCATTTTATAACCTACTATTACCTTGCAAAAAAAAGACCCTATGTTTTAAAGGAAACTTCATATACATATATAATTTATAATTTTTGTGACTTTTTTTTTTCTTTTCTTTAAAATATATATATTTAAAATCCAACTTCTACTCTAGATTTTTAATCTTTGCTTTTTGGTATTTGTTATCAATTTTGTACCTTTAAGAACACAATCTTCAGTGCCCATTTTTACTTGGGAGTGAGATTACTGGCTTGACTGCACTCTTCCCCTTTGGACTCTCCTTTTTCTCCACCAGGACATCTCTATCTCCTCCCTCCCCCTTCTCTTCTCTACCCAACTCTGTGAATCTCTCTGTGTGTTCCAGACAGTGGAGAACACTTAGGTAACTGATTACTGACTGGATCTGTCTCTCTCCTTTTGATTCCCCCCTTTATCCTCCTGGCCACTTCTGTCTCCTTCCTCCCTCTTCTCTTCTCTAACTCCATGAACATCTCTCAGCGGTCCAGACTGTGGAGCACACATAAGGAAGTGATTACTGGCTAGCTTGCTCTCTCCTCTTTTAATTCCACCTCATCTCATTCGAGTCACCTCTAACTCCCTCCTCCCTCTTCTCTTCTCCATGTAACTCTGTGAACCTCTCCGGGTGTCCCTCACTGTGGAGACACTTTTCATCTTTAACCTAGATGTTTTATCAACAGTGATGTATACATGGAGAAGTCTTGAGGATAATGCAAAAATAAGACTGAAACCAGAAGCAGGAGGCTTAAGTCCAAATCCTGAGAACATCAGAGAACTTCTGACTCCAGGGAACAATAATCAATAAGAGCTCATCAAACGCCTCCATGCCTACACTGAAACCAAGCACCACCCAAGGGCCAACAAGTTCCAGAGAAAGACATACCATGCAAATTCTCCAGCAACACAGGAACACAGCCCTGAGCTTCAATATACAGGCTACGCAAAGTCACTACAAACACACTGACATCTCATAACTCATTATTGGACACTTCATTGCACTCCAGAGAGAAGAAATCCAGCTCCACCCACCAGAACACTGACACAAGCTTTCTTAACCAGGAAACCTTGACAAGCCACCTGTACAACCCCACCCACAGTGAGGAAACTCCACAATAAAGAGAACTCCACAAATTGCCAGAATACAGAAAGGTCACCCCAAACACAGCAATATAAAAAGAATGAAGAGACAGAGGAATACCCAGAAGGTAAAGAAACAGAATAAATGTCCACCAAACCAAACAAAAGAGGAAGAGACAGGGAATCTACCTGATAAAGAATTCCAAATAATGATAGTAAAGATTATCCAAAATCTTGAAATCAAAATGGAATCACAGATAAATAGCCTGGAGACAAGGATTGAGAAGATGCAAGAAATGTTTAACAAGGACCTAGAAGAAATAAAAAAGAGTCAGTATATAATGAATAATGCAATAAATGAGATCAAATACACTCTGGAGGGAACAAATAGTAGAATAACAGAGGCAGAAGATAGGATTAGTGAAGTAGAAGATAGAATGGTATAAATAAATGAATCAGAGAGGAAAAAAGAAAAATGAAATAAAAGAAATGAGGTCAATCTCAGAGACCTCCAGGACAATGTTAAACGCCCCAATGTTCGAATCATAGGAGTCCCAGAAGAAGAAGAAAAAAAGAAAGACCATGAGAAAATACTTGAGGAGATAAATAGTTGAAAACTTCCCTAAAATGGGGAAGGAAATAATCACCCAAGTCCAAGAAACCCAGAGAGTCCCAAACAGGATAAACTCAAGGCGAAACACTCCAGTTCAGTTCATTTCATTCACTTAGTCGTGTCCGACTCTTTGCGACCCCATGAATCGCAGCACGCCAGGCCTCCCTGTCCATCACCAACTCCCGGAGTTCTCTCAGACTCACATCCATTGAGTCAGTGATGCCATCCAGCCATCTCATCCTCTGTCGTCCTCTTCTCCTCCTGCCCACAATCCCTCCCAGCATCAGAGACTTTTCCAATGAGTTAACTCTTTGCATGAGGTGGCCAAAGTACTGGAGTTTCAGCTTTAGCATCAAGCCTTCCAAAGAAATCCCAGGACTGATCTCCTTCAGAATGGACTGGTTGGATCTCCTTGCAGTCCAAGGGACTCTCAAGAGTCTTCTCCAACACCACAGTTCAAAAGCATCAATTCTTTGGCACTAAGCCTTCTTCACAGTCCAACTCTCACATCCATACATGACCACTGGAAAAACCATAGCCTTGACTACATGGACCTTTGTTGGCAGAGTAATGTCTCTGCTTTTGAATATGCTATCTAGGTTGGTCATAACTTTCCTTCCAAGGAGTAAGCGTCTTTTAATTTCATGGCTGCAATCACCATCTGCAGTGATTTTGGAGCCCCAAAAAATAAAGTCTTACACTGTTTCCACTGTTTCTCCATCTATTTCCCATGAAGTGATGGGTCCGGATGCCATGATCTTCGTTTTCTGAATGTTGAGCTTTAAGCCAACTTTTTCACTCTCCTCTTTCACTTTCATCAAGAGGCTCTTTAGTTTCTCTTCACTTTCTGCCATAAGGGTGGTGTCCTCTGCATATCTGAGGTTATTGATATTTCTCCCGGCAATCTTGATTCCAGCTTGTATTTCTTCCAGTCCAGCGTTTCTCATGATGTACTCTGCATATAAGTTAAATAAACAGGGTGACAATATACAGCCTTGACGTACTCTTTTTCCTATTTGGAACCAGTCTGTTGTTCCATGTCCAGTTCTAACTGTTGCTTCCTGACCTGCTTACAGATTTCTCAAGAGACAGGTCAGGTGGTCTGGTATTCCCATCTCTTTCAGAATTTTGCACAGTTTACTGTGATCCACACAGTCAAAGGCTTTGGCATAGTCAATAAAGCAGAAATAGATGTTTTTATGGAACTCTCTTGCACCCCAAGACACATATTAATCAAATTAACAAAGATCAAATACAAAGAACAAATATTAAAAGCAGCAAGGGAAAAACAACAAATAACATGCAAGGGGATTCCCATAAGGATAACAGCTGATCTTTCAACAGAAACTCTTTAGGCAAAGAGGGAATGGCACGACATACTTAAAATGATGAAAGAAAATAACCTACAGCCCAGATTACGTACCCAGCAAGGATCTCATTCAAATATGAAGGAGAAATCAAAAGCTTTACAGACAAGCAAAAGGTGAGAGAATTCAGGACCACCAAACCAGCTCTCCAACAAATGCTAAAGGATCTTCTCTAGACAGGAAACACAACAAGGGTGTATAAACTCGAGCCCAAAACAATAAAGTAAATGGGAACCGGATCATACTTATCAATAATTACTTTAAACATAAGTCGGTTGAATGCCCGAACCAAAAGACAAAGATTGGCTGAATGGATACAAAAACAAGACCCCTATTATACGTTGTCTACAAGAGAACCACCTCAAAACAGGGGGCGCATATGGACTGAAAGTGAAGGGCTGGAAAAAGATGCTCCACACAAATAGAGACCAAAAGAAAGCAGGAGTAGCAATACTCATATCAGATAAAATAGACTTTAAACAAAGTCTGTGAAAAGAGACAAAGAAGGACACTACATAATGATCAAAGGATCAATCCAAGAAGAAGATATAACCATTATAAATATATATGTACCCAATATAGAAACGCCACAATATGTAAGACAAATACTAACAAGCATGAAAGGGGAAATTAACAATAACACGATAATAGTGGGAGACTTTAATACCCCACTCACACCTATGAATAGATCAACTAACCAGAAAATTAAGAAGGAAACACAAACTTTAAATGATACAATAGACCACTTAGACCTAAGTAATATCTATAAGACATTTCACCCCAAAACAATGAATTTCATCTTTTTCTCAATCGCACACGGAAACTCTCCAGGATAGATCACATCCTAGGCCATAAATCTAGCCTTGGTAAATTCAAAAATATTGAAATCATTCCAAGCATCTTTTCTGACCACAATGCAGAAGATTAGATCTCAATTACAGGAGAAAAACTATTAAAAATTCCAACCTATGGAGGCTGAACAACACGCTGTTGAATAACCAACAAATCACAGAAGAAATAAAAAAGAAATCAAAATATGCATAGAAATGAGTGAAAATGAAAACACAACAACCCAAAACCTGTGGGACACTGTAAAAGCAGTGCTAAGGGGAAGGTTCATAGCAATACAGGCATACCTCAAGAAACAAGAAAAAAGTCAAATAAATAACCTAACTCTACACCTAAAGCAACTAGAAAAGGAAGCAGTGAAGGACCCCAGGGTAAGTAGAAGGAAAAGTATCTTAAAAATTAGGGCAGAAATAAATGCAAAAGAAACAAAGGAGACCATAGCAAAAATCAACAAAGCCAACAGCTGGTTCTTTGAGAGTATAAATAAAATGTACAAGCCATTAGCCAGACTCTTCAAGAAACAAAGGGAGAAAAATCAAATCAGTAACATTAGAAATGAAAATGGAGAGATCACAACAGACAACACAGAAATACAAAGGATCATAAGAGACTACTATCAGCTATTATATGCCAATAAAATGGACAACGTGAAAGAAATGGACAAATTCTTAGAAAAGTACAACTTTCCAAAACTGAACCAGGAAGAAATAGAAAATATTAACAGACCCATCACAAGAACAGAAATTGAAGCTGTAATCAAAAATCTTCCAGCAAATGAAAGTCCAGGTCCAGATGGCTTTACAGCTGAATTCTAAGAAAAATTTAGAGAAGAGCTAACACCTATCCTACTCAAACTCTTCCAGAAAATTGCAGAGGAAGGTAAACTTCCAAACTCATTCTATGCGGCCACCATCACCCTAATACCAAAACCTGACAAAGATGCCACAAAAAAAGAAAACTACAGACCAATATCACTGATGAACATAGATTCAAAAATCCTAAACAAAAGTCTAGCAATCAGAATCCAACAACACATTAAAAAGATCATACACCATGACCAAGTGGGCTTTATCCTAGGGATGCAAGTATTCTTCAATATCCATAAATCCATCAATGTAATACACCACATTAACAAACTGAAAAATAAAAGCCATATGATTATCTCAATAGATGCAGAGAAAGACTTTGACAAAATTCAACATCCATTTATGATTAAAAAAAAAAAAAAACTCTCCAGAAATCAGGAATTGAAGGAAGATACCTCAACATAATAAAAGCTATGTATGACAAACCCACAGGAAGCATTATCTGCAATGGTGAAAAATTGAAAGCATTTCCCCTAAAGTCAGGAACAAGACAAGGGTGCCCACTTTCACCACTACTATTCAACATAGTTTTGGAAGTTTTGACCACAGCAATCAGAGCAGAAAAAGAAATAAAAGGAATCCAAATTGGAAAAGAAGAAGTAAAATTCTCACTGTTTGCAGATGACATGATCCTCTACATAGAAAACCCTAAAGACTCCACCAGAAAATTACTAGAGCTAATCAGTGAATATAGTAAACTTGCAGGATATAAAATCAACACACATAAATCCCTTGTATTCCTATACACTAATAATGAGAAAACAGAAAGAGAAATTAAGGAAACAATTCCATTCACCATTGCAACGACAACAACAAAATACTTAGGAATATATCTACCTAAACAAACTAAAGGCCTGTATATAGAAAACTATAAAACACAGGTGACAGAAATCAAAGAGGACACTAAAAGATGGAGAAATATACCATGTTCATGGATTGAAAGAATCAATATACTGAAAATGAGTATACTACCCAAAGCAATCTATAGATTCAATGCAATGCCTATCAAGCTACCAATGGTATTTTTCACAGAGCTAGAAAAAATAATTTCACAATTCGTATGGAAATACAAAAAACCTCGAATAGCCAAAGCAATCTTGAGAAAGAAGAATGGAACTGGAGGAATCAACCTGCCTGACTTCAGGCTCTACTACAAAGCCACAGTCATCAAGACAGTATGGTACTGGCACAAAGACAGAAATATAGATCAATGGAACAAAATAGAAAGCCCAGAGATAAGTCCATGCACCTATGGACACCTTATCTTTGACAAAGGAGGCAAGAATATACAATGGAGAAAAGATAATCTCTTAACAAGTGGTGCTGGGAAGACTGGTCAACCACTTTTAAAAGAATGAAACTAGAACACTTTCTAACACCATACACAAAAATAAACTCCAAATGGATTAAAGATCTAAACATAAGACCAGAAACTATAAAACTCCTAGAGGAGAAAATAGGCAAAACACTGTCCAACATAAATCACAGCAGGATCCTCTATGACCCACCTCCCAGAATATTGGATATAAAAGCAAAAATAAACAAATGGGACCTAATTAAAATTAAAAGCTTCCACACAACAAAGGAAACTCTAAGCAAGGTGAAAAGACAGCCTTCAGAATGAGAGAAAATAATAGCAAATGAAGCAACTGACAAAGAATTCACCTCAAGAATATACAAGCAACTCCTGCAGCTCAATTCCAGAGAAATAAATGACCCAATCCAAAAGTGGACCAAAGAACTAAACAGACATTTCTCCAAAGAAGACATACAGATGGCTAACAAACACATGAAAAGATGCTCAACATCACTCAGTATCAAAGAAATGCAAATCAAAACCACAATGAGGTACCATTTCACGCCAGTCAGAATGGCTGCTATCCAAAAGTCTACAAGCAATAAATGCTGGACAGGATATGGAGAAAAAGGAACCCTCTTACATTGTTGATGGGAATGCAAACTAGTACAGCCACTATGGAGAACAGTGTGGAGATTCCTTAAAAAATTGGAAATAGAACTGCCTTATGACCCAGCAATCCCCCTGCTGGGCATACACACCAAGGAAAACAGAATTGAAAGAGACACGTGTACCCCAATGTTCATCGCAACACTGTTTATAATAGCCAGGACATGGAAGCAACTTAGATGTCCATCAGTAGATGAATGGATAAGAAAGCTGTGGTACATATACACAATGGAGTATTACTCAGCCATTAAAAAGAATAAAAAGCCATTAAAAAGAATTTGAATCAGTTCTAATGAGGTGGATGAAACTGGAGCCTATTATACAGAGTGAAGTAATCCAGAAAGAAAAACACCAATACAGTACACTAACGCATATATATGGAATTTAGAAAGATGGTAACGATAACTCTGTATGCGAGACAGTAAAAGAGACAGAGATGTATAGAACAGTCTGTTGGACTCTGTGGGAGAGGGCGAGGGTGGGATGATTTGGGAGAATGGCATTGAAACATGTATAATATCATATAAGAAACGAATCGCCAGTCCAGGTTTGATCCATGATACAGGATGCTCGGGGCTGGTGCACTGGGATGACCCAGAGGGATGGTACAGGGAGGGAGGTGGGAGGGGTTTCAGGATGGGGAACACGTGTACACCCATTGCAGATTCATATTGATGTATGGCAAAACCAATACAATATTGTAAATAATTAGCCTCCAATTAAAATAAATAAATTTTTATAAAAAAGATGCTTGATCCTTGGAAAGAAAGCTATGACGAACCTAGACAACATATTAAAAAGCAGAGACATCTATTTACAGAGAAGGAATGGAGACACAGATGTAGAGAATTCACTTGTGGACACAGTGAGGGAAGGAGTGGGATGAATGGAATAAGGAGCATGAATATGTATACACTGTCATGTGTAAAATAGATAGCTGGTGAGAGGTTGCTATACAACACAGCCTGTATTGACTTAGAAGGTGGGCTGGGGGGAGGAGAGGGAGGCTCAAGAGGGAAGGGATATATGTATAATTATGACTGATGTGCATTGTTTTTACATTGTTGTAAGGCAGAAACCAACATAATTAAAGCAATTTTATTCCAATTAAAAAATAAATTATACAAAAGAAAATTTAAAAATATTAAATTTTTTTAAAAAGCAGAGACATCACTTTGCAGACAAAGGTTCTTATAGTCAAAGGTGTGGTTTTTCCAGTAGTCATGTATGGATATGAGAGTTGGACATAAAGAAGGCTGAGCACCAAGGAATTGATGCTTTTGAATTGTGGTGCTGGAGAAGCCCTCTTTGGAGTCCCTTGGACAGCAAGGAGATCAAGTCAGTCAATCCTAAAGGTACTCAAACCAGAATAGTCATTGGAAGGACTGATGCTAAAGTTGAAGTTCCAATACTTTGGCCATTTGATGTGAAGAGCTGACTTATTGGAAATGACCCTGTTGCTGGGAAAGATTGAAGGCAAGAGGAGATGGGGTGACAGAGGGTGTAATGGTTGGATGGCATCACTGACTCAATGGACATGAGTTTGAGCAAACTTCAGGAGATAGTGAAGGACAGGGAAGTTGATGTGCTGTAGTCCATGGGGTTGCAAAGAGTAGGACATGACTTAGCGAATAAACAACAACAACAACCCATCTAGAGGGGGTTTTAATATCTGCAAAATAGCTTAAATATTCAAAGGCCCCTTTATGATTCTAAGGAGCATTTGTGCCAGGAGCAGTACAGGGAGCAATGGTATAATGTGGCTATGCCTGAGCACTGCTGGAACTGTTCACCCACAACAAGTTAGAAATCCTTAGCCAATCACCACTGATATCTATAGGTGACTGACACTGATATTCTATTCCCAGCACCACTCCTAGTTTCCCCATCTGGACCACTGTCTAGTTGGGGCGTTTGGATTAGGTGATGGGAATGGAGAATGTGTTGAGAGGGGGATATAACATCAATTTAGAAAGAACTATCCTCTATCCTTCCTGGTCACTCTAGAACTAAAAGAAAAGTCTAGGGTGGGGTGAGGGGAAGCTGAAGCCTAGCTAGCCTTGTCCCTAAGCTTCCTCCTTCAAGATGCCCCCCCATCCCCAGTGATGGAGAGGAGTCTACCCTTCAGGCCATGGCTAGCTGATCCTGATTAGCAGGGATTGCCATGATCTGGGACTACTCTTGAAGGATTCTTTGCCACATCCAAAGCTAGAAACCCTTATCTGTAACCAAAAACTGACAAGAGGAAAGAAAGGAAAGTGGGGTACAACCTTCTATACCACTGGACTATCACAGGTTCCCACTGGGTCTTGGATTCTGGCAAGCCAGGGTTACAGCAGAATAGCTCTGAAAGTAAGTGAGGAGCACAGGCACCAGCAAGACACTAGTGCACATGCCAACAATGGCAGTGACAGCAGCACTGAGCTGGCCCAGAGTAGAGAGAGGGTCAACTTCTCCATAGACAACAGTGGCGAGAGTTATGACAGTCCACCAGAGACATAAAGATGTTTCCGAAGTGAGGCTTACACTGACCCAGGGTAGACACACAGGAGCTCCCCATAGAGGAAGAGTAAGCCAAAGAATAAGATCTCAGCCACCCAAATCAGGAGAAAGGCACACATCTACTTCCAGGAGGAACAGAGTGTATGAACCAGGAACCCAATGGCCAGGGACGTGTCAAGGAAGCCCAGGAGATGAACCAGCTTGAGGACATAGAGAGAATGCATGGGCTCGAGCATTAGGCTGAGACAGGGTTGCCATTCAATTTTGTCATCCAGTATCCATTCCATCAACACAGGGAACAGGCAGAAGATGTCAGCTAGATTGAGAAGACTACACAGGAAGCATACCTTATCAGGAGAGGAAATGGCATAGGCAAAGAGCTCAGCTCCAAACCAAAGGGCACAGAGTAGTTTCAGGTTGAGCAAGTTGTGGGGAATGATGATAAATTAGACCATTTTTCTGCTGCTGCTGCTCCCATCCATTTCTCATAGGAGTGAAGCTGCCAGAGACAGCTGGACCCCTGTCTCCTGGAAGAAGATGATCAGAGGACACGTGAGAAAGAGTGTGGAGATCATGGAAAGGCACTGGAAAAAAACAAGCATGTCAAAAGTACCCCCATATACAAGCCATCCCACCTCTCCATCTAGACCCCCAACCTTTTTCCCTCCCAAATTTTTGTCTTGGACATCTTTTTGATTCAGGGCCCAAATACCGTGTCAAGTGTGTAGCCATTGTGGCAACTTGGCAGGCTTCTTTAGGAGTACAAGAGTCTAGCATGGCACCACACACTGAGTTACCTTGGCCCCTAAAGAAGAAGGGGGTTGGTCAGGAAGCACCCAGAGCCATGGCTTCCAAACATTCCACAGTCTGGCCTGCAGTGGGGTTCTGCTGAAGGGACTCATCCTTGTGGGTATTCTCACAGGCCTCCCAAGGCAGGAAGTCCCGGGTTTGAGTGTCCTTGCCACTCAGCTTGAGCCAGCATCAAGCTGCCAGCAGTGCTTCTGCTAGGCCTTAATAAGCCAGATCCTCCTCTGGTATACTCTGACAAATGTTAGCAGGGCAGCACAGCTGTTGAGTACAATAGTAGCCCAGCACATAACCAAAGAGCTCAGGATTTTGGTCAAAGAGAAACTTTTGAACCAGTGGACCCTGAGTAGCTGAGGTGCCAGGTGGGGTGGCTCAGTTGACTTGTACAGGCTGGTGCCTGGAAAAGCCTGAACAGTGCTATGTAGGTCTCATGATGTTTGCCCACCACGTTCAGGATCAGTTTATCATCTGAGCCTTCCATGCAAGCCATGAGCCTCCTTCTTGACTGGCTCATATCTGCTAGCAAGAGGAGAGATGACAGGGATTAGGATGGGGTCCTGCTGCCTTCCTCTCCCCTCCCAGGCTTTGCCAGAACAGGGAGGGGCCTGAGGGTCACAGGAAGTAGCTCAGGCATCCCAGAGAAGCCACCCTAGGCAGGAAGCTGGGAGTGTCTTTTCCTCCTGGGTCTTTAGGAATCAGGAGAACAGCCAGCTCTCAGGTGTGGTCACAATGACTGACTAGAATCTCTCCTGGGCACAGCAATTCCAGGAGAAAAACCAGACTAGCATGGAAATAGATGTCTTTCAGACGCTCTTGAGGGATGCCGGGTAAATCATAGACTGGCAAATGCAGAGAGAATAGCTAAGATGAGACAGAGATATCTCTCAATCCTCTGTCCTTCACTTTGAAAACTTGGGACAGGAGTGGAGTGGGGGAGGGAATAAAAAGAGGAGCACTGAGGGAGGCTAAGTGCATGGAATGTGGAGTGAAGATGGGGGTAATAGGGGAAGCTGGAGGACCTTAGAGATCCCTTGACCTCCACAGAGAGTAGAAAGTTCCTGACATGAGAAACTGGCTGGGGGCTAGGCAGGCTTAACAAGGATGATTTTTGACTCCAACTCCCCTGGTACCCAGTCCTGGGCATTCTTCAGCAGCACTACCAGTATCACCAGCACTAGCAGCAGAAGCAGCAGCCTCTGTGGATCTCTACTGGGTGCCATAAAGTTGGTTTGAGCTTAATTAGTTCCTTGTCTGGGAACAGAAAAGAGTAAGAACAGAGTGAGAGGAGATAGGGAGAAGGGGTACAAAAGAGAGAGAGGGTAGGAGGAGTATAGAAAGGCAAGCCAGAGGAGTCAAAATACCTACAGAGATCAACATTACAGTGTTCCCTACCCTCTGACAGGCAGCCTTCTGGAGCCTCCTGTGTTTGTCCCTGAGGGCATAAAAAAGGGCAAGGGCAGCCACCTCCAGTTTGGGAACCTCACACCCCCTACCTCTTCCTTCCCCCACTCCTTGGTCAGCCTTTTCTCACTCACTTGGTGTTTTATGTGGTCCATGAACACTGGCAGTGAAGGCACTGACAGATGACTGGGCTCTGGGGCCGGTGGTGCTGGGATGAGTGGTGTAGCCAGCATTGCCACCACCTCCGGAGTTTGTGACAGCTCCTGCATGGAGAGAGAACAGGCCCCAGGACCAGAGTGTGCTCATGGAGGAGTTGGAGAGGAGCCTCTTGTTCCTGCTGTGGCCAGAGGAGCAAGTACTGAGAGGTAACAATCTGGTTCAGGATTGTATGTATTATTGCCTGCTTGCTTAAGGAGACTGTCCTGGCCCCCAGCCGGCCCGGAAAGAGATAACAGACACAGTCCAACTTTCCTGGTCCTCCTTCCTCCTCCAGGCTCAGTTCCAGTCCAGAGCAGAGGGTGGGTAGGAGGCAGTTTGAGGAAAAACAGGATGTTAGGTGGTCGGGCTCTAGCCAAAAGGCCACCTCACAAGACCAGTTAATATTTCAAACACCTCTCTCTCCTAATTCCAACCAACCCAGTCCCATTTTAAGAGTTTTTACAACTTTCTCCTTTTCTCCTCCTCCCTCCCCCTCTATTATAGTTCTCCTGTTAGAAGCTTGCAAGGGAGAAAGGGGTGTCGGAGGAGGGAGAAGTGAGGGCCAGAAGACAGGCTGGGAGGCCAGATGTGTTCCTGGATATATCAGCTGTTTCTGCCCAGTCATTTTTCTTCCCTTTTCTCCAGAGGTCCTGATTCCAAGAATGAGGGTAGCAGTGGGAGAAGGGAAAGGGCAAAGGAGCAAGCCACCTTAGAGAGAAGCTTGATTGCCTCTGGTCTTAGGATTCACAGGGGCTTCAGCTCCTTGGGACAAGCCTTGTCTCCCTGCTGTCTCCCACAACCTCTGCCTCCAGGAATTGTCCCTGAGAATTGAACCAGTCCTTATTTTTCTGCTGGTGAGTTTGCCAGTGGAGCCCCCAGATGATCCTAAATTCCGAGATAGCCTTCACCCCCAGTTCTTGGCCCATCCTCCATGCCTCTATCCCATCACCAGACCAGAAATTCCCAAGAGAAATGAAGATTCTTACCACAATCCAATACCCTCCTCAACTCTGCCTTTTCAGCCTAAGCCTCAGAACCAAAATCTTTTTGAATTGAGAACTTCAAGACATGGCTTCTCTCCTCCCTCTTGGTCACTGTCTTGATGTGGGGCTGCTATGAAGAGGGTCCCCTCAGTAGATTTTCTGGTGAGGATGGATAGAGGAGAGAGTGGTGGTTACAAACACAACTGTGTCAGGCCCTAGTTCTACAAAGCTGAATTCTTACCTCAGCCAAAGAGAGCAGAAAATAATTTGGGCATTTTCCAAGTGGGAAGGGTAGCAGCAGCAGCTTTCTTTCTCACTCTATCCATCCCTGCCCCTTTCCCCTCAAGCATCCTGCCCTTCATCCACACTAGCCCATTTGCCTTTTGATTCCCCAAACCAGCCAGTCTTGAGACTTCCCTGGCAGTCCAGTAACTAAGATTCTGTGCTTCCACTGCAGAGGGCAGGGGTTCAATCCCTAGTCAGGGAACTAACATCCCGCATGCCACAGGGTAACAACAACAACAAAAATCTAAACCAGCCAGTCTCTAAATGACTATCTCATCCTCTCCAACTATCTATCAACAAGACCACTTATTCTTCCATAGTCATTTTCAATGCCACCTATTTGGGGGAGCCTTCTCTGAATCCTACCTAATACAATATCCTGCCCTCTGCATTCTCAAAACCTGCTTTGGGGTTTTTTTTCTAGAGCACTTTTCATCAGTTCAGTTCAGTCCAGTTCAGTCGCTCAGTCGTGTCCGACTCTTTGCGATCCCATGAATCACAGCACACCAGGCCTCCCTGTCCATCACCAACTCCCGGAGTTCACCCAGACTCACGTCCATCGAGTCAATGATGCCATCCAGCCATCTCATCCTCTGTCATCCCTTTCTCCTCCTGCCCCCAATCCCTCCCAGCATCAGAGACTTTTCCAATGAATCAACTCTTCACATGAGGTGGCCAAAGTACTAGAGTTTCAGCTTTAGCATCATTCCTTCCAAAGAAATCCCAGGGCTGAGCTCCTTCAGAATGGACTGGTTGGATCTCCTTGAAGTCCAAGGGACTCTCAAGAGTCTTCTCCAACACCACAGTTCAAAAGCAACAATTCTTTGGCGCTCAGCTTTCTTCACAGTCCAACTCTCACACCCATACATGACCACTGGAAAAACCATAGCCTTGACTAGACAAACCTTTGTTGGCAAAGTAATGTCTCTGCTTTTGAATATGCTATCTAGGTTGGTCATAACTTTCCTTCCAAGGAGTAAGTGTCTTTTAATTTCATGGTTGCAATCACCATCTGCAGTGATTTTGGAGCCCAAAAAAATAAAGTCTGACACTGTTTCCCCATCTATTTCCCATGAAGTGATGGGACCAGATGCCATGATCTTTGTTTTCTGAATGTTGAGCTTTAAGCCAACTATTTCACTGTCCACTTTCACTTTCATCAAGAGGCTTTTTAGTTCCTCTTCACTTTCTGCAATAAAGGTAGTGTCATCTGCATATCTGAGGTTATTGATATTTCTCCCGGCAATCTTGATTTCAGCTTGTGCTTCTTCCAGCCCAGCATTTCTCATACTAGAACATAATTATGTGTGTCTCCATTGCTCCATTGTATTAGTTTTCTAATTGTTGCTGTAACAAATTGCCACATACTTAGTGGTTTAAAACAATATAAATGTATTATCTTTCAGTTCTATGTCAGAGATCTGACACTAGTCTCAGTGGACTAAAAATGAAGTGTTGGCAAGACTTTGTTCTTTTCTGGAGGTTATAACAGAATCTGTTTCTTTGACTTTTCCAGTTTCTAGAGGCCACTTACATTCTTTGGCTCTTAGTCCCATTACTCTCTATCTTCAAAGCCAACAACAGCAAGTGGAGTCTTCAAATCTCATAATTCTGATCTCCTTTTCTTCTTCCTTTCTCCACTTACAAAGTCCCTGTGATGACACTGGGCCCATGGTGATAATCCAGGAAAAATCTTCCTATTGTAGGATCATCTGATTAGCAAACTTAATTCCATCTGCAGCTTTAATTTCCCCTTGCCACGTAATATAACATATTCACAAGTTCAGGGATTAGGACATGAAAGTCTCTGGGGGTCCATTGTTCTACCTACCATATCCATCTCAACTATAAATTTGCCAAGGGGTAAGCCATGTATGATTTATCTTTGCAGTCCCTGACCCTGCACTCCTCCCTACAGCCATGTCTCTGGCCCAAAGTGGGCACTCATCAGTAATTGAGCAAACATCTTTACCTGTCATGTTTACCAGATCTTTCATTTCTCAGAGACTAGAACCTTCTATAAGTCTAACCTAAATTTCACCTGCTTTGTTACCATAATTGGACTAATGCCAAGTCCTGTGGTGCCTCAATCTTTTTGCTATTTGCCCCTGTCTAGGGAGGCAAAGAAGAAGGGAACCCCCCTTCTTCTTCCCAGTTCATAAAAGGAACTAAGAAAGTGAAACTCACAGAGAGCAAGGGATTTGCCTAAGCACCTTCATTGTCTTAGGCAGGCAGGAAAAAAATAAAAAAAAATAAAACTGGCAACTAGCTCTGCCAATGTAGCCATAGCAGAGAAAGGTAGCCAGGTATCCTAGGATGGTTATCCCATTCTTGAGACGAGGTTTCTTCCTGTTCCTCATAGGTTAGGTCTTTAAAGCCTCTGCCATCTGTGTTGCAGGGGAAAGTAGGAGAATGAATACTACCCACAGGAACACCATCCTCTTTGAGGGGCCCTCCCAGGCACCCCCTCCTTTGAGGCCTGCCTGCCCCATTCACCCAACAGTTACTTGGTAGCCTTCTATATGTGTGAGGGAGTAGGCCTTGTCTTCTCCAAGCTATAGAACTAGTACCATACCCACATCTTGGGAGTCTGTCCCTTAAATGCTGTACAGAACTGGGCATGTGAAAAATGCTCTATAAACCCAAAATCTGGCCCCAAACTAGTTTTTCAAACTCTATTTCTCCTATCACCTGAGACTACTCTCTATTTCCTTAAAATGGCATAAATGAACTCATCACCTTGTCTTTCCCTAAGCTATTTCTTCTGCTAAGAATGCCTGCCTTTCCCTCTCCATACTGCCCTCCCTTCCTCAAACTACATACACACCACCACCACCACATCTATTTATCTTTCAAAGCTCAGCCAAAATTGTTCCTTCTCTGTGTGATATTCCTTACCATTATGTAGAAATTTACCCCTCCTTCTTTTTCATCCTCTCAGAAGTTCATAATTCTATTTACCATGGACTCCATTCTCCCTTGGTGCTAGTTGTTTGCTTACTCATCTACTTTTCTACTGATTGGTGAATACTTTTGGGGTTTACTTACTTCAGTGTCCTGCCCACCACCCCAGCATTCCCTTCATCACATAGAGCCTGACACCAAATTTGAGGTCAGTCAGTGTTTACTCAGCAAATGAATGTCTCTCTCATCTTTTCCTTGGTACCACGGAAAGCTCAGGACAAGTCTTGGTCCATGTGTTGCAAAGTCCTCCTGCTTTCATGGCCCCTGTCCTTCTCACTCCCAATTCCACACACACACTTTGGCCCTTGTGCTCTTCTCTATACTCATCTTCTATTCGGCCCAAAATTGCACCACTGAGATGACTATTGGAGATTACTCATATATGCCCAGTAATGAAGTTGGAAGAGATTTTAGGGAACACCCCCTTCTTCTTCCCAGTTCATAAAAGGAACTAAGAAAGTGAAACTCACAGAGAGCAAGGGATTTGCCTAAGCACCTTCATTGTATTAGTAACCAAGTTAGAAGTAAATCCCTGAAAAGTTTTCAGATTTTTAAATTCAGTTTGCTTTGCACACAGCTGCTATCCCTTAGCCTTGCATGGAAAAGTGGGTAAATAGTGCCACACAGTGGCTGAGAGGCTTTGCTTCATCTATCAGCCTTGTCCCTCAGAAGTGAAATTCCCAGCCACATTCTGCTCTTCTTTTCTCTCCTGAAGGATGAGAGGACAGAGAGGTCACCTTCCAGGGATAATTCACAGTATATCCACATAGCCTCACTTTCTTCAGGCACGGGATAGGACCCAAACATAATTCCATATCTTTACCGTGAAAGGTGGGGAAGTAGAGAAAGCAAGTAGCTTGGAACCTAGAAGTAGGTCTTCCTGGAGGGATTTGAAAGAGGGAATTCAGACCTTCCTTCCCTGAACCAGCTCTGAAAACCGATCCCAGGGCTTGTGCTACTGGTCTGGCTGTTAACCAAATGTTTCTTTGCTACATGGTCTGCTAAAGATTGGCTTCATATCTTGGCACAGGACTCCCTATCCAGAATTCCAGAATTTGCAGATTTAAAGACTCAGGGCTGGACAGGTAGACATTCCCAAATTGATCCTTTCTTTCTTTCTCTTTTCTTCTTCCTTTCTCTCTCTTTCTTTCACTGAAGTACAATTGACTTACAATATTATATTACTTTCAGGTGTAAAACATAGTGACTTGATACTTTCATACTTTACAAAATGATCATCACAATAATTCCAGTTATCATCTGTCAGCATAAAAAAGTTGTTATAATATTATTGACTATATTCCCAATCTTGATTTATGTATTTTATAAATGGAGGTTTGTACCTGTTAATCTCCCCCATCTAATTCACTTATATCCCCACAGCCCTCCCCTCTGGCAACCATCAGCTTGTTCTCTGTATCTCTAAGTCTAGTTTGTTACGTTTGTTCATTTTTTTGTATTTGAGATTCCCCCTATAAGTTAAATCATGTGGTATTTGCCTTTCTCTGACTTACTTCACTTAGCATTATACCCTCAACATATATTAATGTTGTCACAAATGGCAATGTTACATTTTTTAAATGACTGAGTAATAGTCCATCACACACACACACACACACACCCCACATCTTCTTTATCCATTTATCTATTGTTGGACACTTAGGTTGCTTCCATATCTTGGCTATTATAAATAATGCTGCTATCAATATAAAAGTAAATATATATATATATATATTCACTAATTCACTAATATATATATATATATATATATATATATATATATATATTTGGAATTAGTGAATACCCAGAGGTGAAATTGGTGGATTACATGCTAGTTCTATTTTATGGAGGAAACTCCATACTGTTTTCCACAGTGGCTATACCAATCTATAATCCTTGCAACAGTGCACAAGGGCTCCCTTTTCCCCACATCCAATACTTTTTTATTTGTGGTCTTTTTGAGGATAGTCATTCTGACAGGTGTGAGGTTGCATTTCACTGTGGTTTTGACTTGTACTTACCTGATGTTTAGTGATGTTGAGCATCTTTTTGTGTATGTTAGCCATCTGCATGTCTTTTTTTTTTTTTTTTGGAAAAAATGTCTATTCAAATCCCCTGCCTATTTTTCAATTAGGTTGTTAATTTCTCTGATGTTGAGTTACATGAGTTCTTTGTATATTTTGGATATTAACTTGTTTTCAGATATATTGTTTACAAATATCTTCTCTTATTCATCAGGCTTCCCTGGTGGCTGAGGCAGTAAGGAAACTGTCTGGAATTCAGGAGATCCAGGTTCAATCCCTGGGTCAGGAAGATCCCCTGGAGAAGGGAATGGCTACTCACTCCAGTATTCTTGCCTGGAGAATTCCATGGACAGAAAAGACTGGCAGGCTACAGTCCACGGGGTTGCAAAGAGCCAACTGAATGACTTTTATTTTCACTTTTTCCTATTCATTAAACTGCCTTTTTGTTTTGTTGATTATTTCCTTCACTGTGCAAAAGCTTTCTAATTTGATGTAGTACCACTAGCCTATTTCTGCTTTTGTTTCCCTTGCTTGAGGACACATATGCAAAAAATATTGCTAGGACCAAAGTCTCCTTCTAGGACTTTTATGGTTTCAGGTCTTACATTTAAGTCTAATTCATTTTGAGTTTCTGCTTGTATATGCTGTGAGAAAGTAGTCCCAGATTCTTTCAATAAGTTTTTTTGTTTTTTGTTTTTTTTTAAAAAGCATTTATTTATTTTTGGCTGTACTAAGTCTTCATTGCTGTGTACAGGCTTTCTCTGGTTGTGGTGAGTGGGGGCTACTTTCTAGTTGTGGTACATGGGCTTCTCATTGTTGTGGCTTCTCTTGCTGTAGAGCACAGGCTCTAGGGCATGCAGACTTCAGTAGTTGTGGCACATGGGCTCAGTAGTTGTGGTGCACAGGATTAGTTGCCCTGTGGCATGTGGAATCTTCCTGTACCGGGGACCAAACCCATGTCCCCTGCATTGGCAGGTGGATTCTTAACCACTGGACAGCCACGGAAGTCCTTAGTAAGGGTCTAAACAAACTAGTTAAGAGGTTTAAAAAAAAAGTCCTTTCTTTCTTTGGACACAGAACTATATCTTAGTTAACCTCCCAAATCTTTCTTGGTCCAGTTCCTAGCAAAAATCTTCTACATTATAGGTCAAAAGAAAGGGAGGTTTAGTTTCAGGCAGAAGAGGGGGAGGAGGACAGATTTTGTGTCATCTGCAAAGAACTAACAGCATGCCTCATCTGGGAATGGAGATTCTAGGAAGTTTAAGAAACAAGGAGGTTCTTGGGATTGAACTTAAGCCAGGGCCATCTAGTTGGCCCCTCCAATGAGCCATCATCCTTGACACTCAGCTGGCTTATGGCTGGATGCCTGGGTGGAAGGAAAGACGGGGGCAGTTGAACTGCTAAGAAAATGAGGTTTGGCCTAGCCTAGTTCCAGAATAAAATTAGGGAAAGATACCTACATATCAGGCAGGAGCTCAGGGATAAATGAATCTTTCTTCATTTCTATTATCTTCTGAGTTTCAAGTTCCAGAAACCTGCCCAAAGTATGGGATCCTGAGTAAGCTGATTGTTGGCAGTCTAGGGAAAACAAGGGATGCTGAGAAAGATGAGTTGGGGCACAAACAATAATATTTGGATGGAAAATGGAGAGCACTTGGCTGTGACAGGGGCTTAATCATGGGGTGAAGCATATTCCATTGGCTGGGGTGAAAATAATGCAGCCAAATGATGTTTAAATGAAATGAAAATTGATTTCCTGAAACTCACAGGAATGGAAAATTATAGGAAAAGAGCAGGACCATTCCCCAAGCCAAGGGATCAGACCACAATTTCCTCTTCCATCTATCACCTCAGATCCAGAGCACAAAATGTCATTTTCCCCTGGAGTTGTCCTTTCACCCCAAAGAAGTGCTGATTCTGGAGATGGGGTGATTCTAATACCTTATCTAAGCCTTTTACATCCATGGAGTATTCCATGTATTTTAACTACCTTTCAACATCTGTCACTCACTTAGAACACAAGAGTAATTTGACCATGACAAGTTACCACCCAAATTGTCATCTAACTAGCAACCCATAGTTCTGTGATGTTGGCAAGACAGGGAGAGTTATCTCCATTTTACAGATGAGGAAATTGAGATTCAAAGAGATGAAGCTAATTGATCCAGAATCTTAGTGCTGGAGGGATCTAACATTAGTCTATTCAAAATCACCTTTTGATGCTCAAGACCCAACTCCACCCTCCACACCCTACTCCCAGCCAATGCCCATGTCCAATAACTTGGTAGCAGTACTTGACTCCGGAACCATGCAGATGCTGCAGTTCTGGGACATGAACACCTCTATCAACTTGTAAATAACTCTTATCTGAGTTGAGACAGGTTTTGTCCAAAGACCACAGCCTATTAATGTGGGGTCTGAAGTAGGAACCCAGAGTTTAGGCTGAGTTTAGAGAAGAGTTTGCAGACACTTGCTTTTTCCCAAGTTGGGGGTATCTTATGCAGATTTAGCTGGTTTCCACCAGGTATCCTCTTGTGGTGTAGTGAAATTAAGACTGAAGCAGAGAGAGGGGCAACCCCACCTGAACAAAGAGAAAAAATAACAAATCATGGAGTACTGAAAATAAGCCTTTATTCTGAGCCAGGATGAGGATGGGAAGTGCTGGGTGAGGCTGGTATGGGGTGGGGGAAAGGAAGTCTAGCCAACTCCATGGAACCTAGATAGTCTGAGATTAGAAGTTTGAGTGCTGTGGCAGCATGGGGGTCTAATTCCAATTTGATGTGCTAAACTAGTGCTCCACTTTGTGAAGACCACCTCGGTTAGCAACTGCCATGTTGCAGATAAATATCTCCTTACTCTTTGTTAGAATGTTAAAGATTGAAATACAAATGAAGACTCCAGCTCCCTTCTAGCACCAAACTAATTTTGAAGTTGGAGGTAGGGATGGGGTCATCCAGAACCAGAGAGGTTAAGCCCTAGAAATGATTTCATTAGTGTTGTTATTATATAACATTATATATGCTGTTATATAAGTAATAATTACCATTCATAGAACTACTATTAATAGGAAAACTGGGGCTTAGAGAGAAGTTATTATCTATGTTAACATTATAACTAAGCACAGTATTTGGTCAGTTTGGGTCAGTTTGATTTACCTGATTAATTCAGTGGAAAACAATTAGCTAGCAGAGCTTCTTGGCATGAAGCTGACCAAATAAACCATTTCTCTGACTGAAGTTTTTGTTTTCCCACCCTTTACTTTTGATTTATGAAGACGCTATGTCTGGGCTTCTTTTAGTTTTCAGTCTTCTCACATCACCTGCATGCTCAGAGCACAGAGAAAAGAAGTACTCTTGTGTCTATCACATGACCATAGTTATTCTTTGCCCATTCTACCTTTGCCAGGCCTGGACCACCTCCAAGCAAGAAAAAGAGCCTATGGAAAATAACTTGGAGCCTCTCTCTCAACTCCTCTTGTTCCTTCCCTTCTTAACCTCTCTACTATGGGCCTATGAAAGGTTCTGTACTCCTAACCTAGGGACCAGCCCTCTATACACTGCTTCCCCTCTGCTAGCAGGGGTTCTATCTTTTCCAGCCATTTTATCCACTCATCACCCACTCACTGGTTTTGACAGTAATTATCTCTCCCTGAGGAGACCCAAGGAAGCAGAGGGAATGGAAATGATTTTCCTTTCCTTCTATCTTTTAAAAATTATTTATCTGTTTATTTTTGGCTATGTTGGGTCTTTGTTGCTGCTCAGGCTTTCTCTAGTTGCAGTGCACAGGTTTCTTTCTCATCATGGTGGCTTTTTGTTGCAGAGTACAAGCTCTAGGCACACAGGCTTCAGTAGTGGCAGCATGTGGGCTCAGTATTTGTGGCTCCTGGGTTCTAGAGCACAGGATCAGTAGTTGCTCCGCAACATGTGGGGTCTTCCCAGATCTGGGATCGAACCCATGTCACCTGCATTGGAAGGTGAATTCTTTACCACTGAGCCATGAGGAAACCCCTCCTTTCCTTCTCTTGACTTAAGCAAACACTCGGGGAAAGGAGAACCATTTGCATGCTGTGGAAAGCACCTCTCTAGTTCCTCATACTGCTTCCCTCTTGGAAGGCACCTTCTGGTGAAGAAGTTTTTTTTCTAAGGAACAAGAACAGAGAAATTAAGGGAAAGAGAAAAGAAAGGGAGTGAGGCTAGTCAGCTTGATCCCTAGATTCTCATTGGGACCTTGGTTGAGTCTGGAGACTCTGGGAACAGTGAATTACTCTACACCTGCATTCTCTTTTTCTTGCTTGGTTCCCCACCCCCTCCCCACTGGAGTTAGAGAGCCATCTTTTGTACAGCTGATGTCATTGAATATACTTGTGAGTGCTCATTTTGGGTGCTTAGGGTCAGGGAGTGACAGGCAGGAAGCTAAATAATGAAAGAATGGTGGGAAGAGTCATTGGGAAGGAAAGGGGTAACAGTAAAGGAACAAAAGAAGTTAAGGGAGCAAAAAGGGAGGAGCTGTGCAGAGGAAGCTAAAAGAAAAGCATGGGGTTGGGCTTCCCCCGTGGCTCAGTGGTAAAGAATCTGCCTGACAATGCAAGAGACAGCCCCGTTAGATTGATCCCTGATCGGGGAAGATCCCACAGGCTGTGCAGTAACTAAGCCTGTGCCCATATGCCACAACTATTGAGCCTGTGCTCTACAGCCTGGCAGATGCACCTACTGAAGCCTGCACACCTTAGAGCCAATGCTCCACAACAAGAACAGTGATCACAATGAAAAGCCTGTGAACTGAAACTAGAGAGTAGCCCCCACTCACGGCAACCAGAGAAAACCCTGTGCAGCAACAAAGACCCAGCACAGCCAAAAATAAATAAATTTTAAAAAATTTAAAAAGAAAAGAAAGAAAACAAAAGCATGGGGTTGAACCTGCAGCAAGCCATCTCCCATCTCTTGTGCGGCTGGATCTAGTCTAACTAGATGGCACCTCAACAACTAGATTGATAGTTCTTCCCTTCTTAGTGAGTAAGGGGCCAAAATATGAAGATCCTTTTCTAATTTCCATGAAAACTCCATCCCAATAGAATGTCTAATAAATACAGCTCTGCTATAAAATATGAATTACCATATGTAAAATGATGACCAGTGCAAGTTTGATGCATGAAGCAGGGCACTCAAAGCTGGTGCTCTGGGACAACCCAGAGGGATGGGGTGGGGAGGAAGATAGGGGGCAGGAAGATGGATAGGGGGTTCAAGATGGTAGGACACGTGTACACCCATGGCTGATTCATGTCGATGTATGGCAAAAACCACCACAATATTGTAAGGTAATTAACCTCCAATGAAAATAAATAAATAAAATTTAAAATATGAATTAGTAAAATAGACTCTTATTACTGGAAAAGGGACCTTAGTAACCCTTTAGCCCATCACCCTTCTCTCCACCACTGCCAACACAGAACTAAAGAAACCTAAAGAGAGGGTACACCAAGTTGCTGCTGCTGCTGCTGCTAAGTCGCTTCAGTCGTGTCCGACTCCGTGCGACCCCATAGACGGCAGCCCATCAGGCTCCTCCTTCCCTGGGATTCTCCAGGCAAAAACACTGGATCGGGTTGCCATTTCCTTCTCCAATGCATGAAAGTGAAAAGTGCAAGTGAAGTCGCTCAGTCGTGTCCGACTCTTAGCGACCCCATGGACTGCAGCCTACCAGGCTCCTCTGTCCATGGGACCCTCCAAGCAAGAGCACTGGAGTGGACTGCCATTGCCTTCTCCGAGCTCACCTTTACCACCTCCTTATTTTTATCCATGAGATTGAAGAGCAAGGGAATTAGGCTGCAGCAAACCTGATTGTGGAGGAAGGCAATGTTCTTCTTGTCCTCCTGACTACCAACAAAGTTCTAAACATAGTGATAGTTTACACAGACACAGTTTCACTCCCATGAGAAATAAGGGCTGTGTGTCCACGAGCTTTGAGTGCTTCAGCTCCAGCACAGCCATGCTAGCTCACCTCCATAGCACTCAACCTCTGCCCACCAGTTCAGAGGAACAGGACATAGTATCCTTAGGCTCACTGCCCTGAGTGACATTTTGCTGGCATGCACACACACTGAGTCATCCAAATTCACCATCACATACTGATATATAACCTGCTTCTTGATTGCACACATGCATCCCTCAGATGTGTGTGTATGTGTATGCAATATGTATGTCCATATATAGAATCATAAAGTATCCACAATTACACATCCCTGAATATACAAATTCTTACACAACTCTATATGTATATACCTGACTTTCCTGGTGCCTCAGACGGTGAGGTGTCTGCCTACAATGCAGGAGACCTGGGTTCAATCCCACCTAAAGCTGTACATGCACATCAACCACTCACAGCACTTACATTCCTCCCCTTTAGGCATAAACATGACCGAAATCTGTCACCTCCTTTGCATACACACACAACCATAACACTATACACCCACAGGTTGACCTGTATATGCAAAGACACACAACTCCCATTCACACAGACTTTCACCCTCTGTGCTTACCTACACACATCCAACAATACCTTTACATATACTCAGCATACTGGTTTGCAGATACTAGTGTTTTATATTGTTTTCTAAGCACTTCTAGGTCTTTTGCATGACATTCTTGTTTCCTGTTTCCTGCTGCTTGTCTTGGATATTTTTTCTTGTTCTTTTTGGAAACTTTTGTATGTAGGAGGGGCGGTCCTAAGATGTTGGAGGAATAGGACAGGGAGACCACTTTCTCCCTCACAAATTCATTAAAAGATCATGTGAATGCTGAGAAACTCCCACAAAACAACTTCTGAGTGCTGGCGGTGGACACCAGACACCCAGAAAAGCAGCCCATTCTCTTTGAAAGGAGGTAGGACAAAATATAAAAGACAAAAAGAGAGAAAAAAGAGTTAGGGATGGAGACCCCTCCTAGGGAGGGAGTTGTGAAGGAGGAGAAGTTTCCAAACACAAGGAGACCATCCCACCAGCGGGTCTATGGGGAGTTTTGGAATCTCAGAGGGCAACATAACCAGGAGGGGGAAAAAACAAACAAACAAACAAACACATAATACCTGCCTAACCACAACTCCCAGTGAAGTAGCCCAGATGCTCCACTCGTGTCCACCACCAGTGTGTAGGGACTGAACAGGGAGGCGTGGGTTGCATGCTTAGGGTCAGGACCAGGCCTGAATGCCCTGAGGACAATCTGAAGAAGCTAACATGAGATAGCAACCCAAACTGTGGGATAGCCAGAGAGAGAGAAAGAGAAAAAGAGAGAGAGAGAAATTTCCTGCAAAAAGCTCTAACCTAAGGCACAGCCTGGCCTGTTCACAGAACAAAGGATTGATTGAATACCAAAGGAGAGCTACCTGACTGCAGACTGGGCAGAGAGGCAGGTGGGCAACAGCCAGAGCTGGAAGGCAAGGGGAATTCTCGGCCCCAGAGACAGCATCCTTCGCCAAACTGTGAGCAGGCTCCCAGTTGCTAACCAAGTCTTCCTGGGATCCTGGACGGTTCACATCTGCCAGGAGGGTTGCAGTCAGAGATCAGCTCCCCAGAGGAGACACACAGCACACCTGAGACTGTGCTCTTGAGGCACACACAGGAAACCAAGCGGCTGGGACCAGGGAGGTGATTAAGATGCACAGCCCACCTGGGACAGTGCGTTCGCCAAGCACCTGTCTTCTGCACTGCTCAGACCCGGGAATGGCACAAAACGCATGCCCAACTGAGTCTATGCTTTTGTGGAGTACCCAAGAACATGAACCTGAGCAGCTAAGACCTGGAAAGTGCACAAAATCCAGGGCCTGCTTTGGACAGTTCCCCTGCACAGCAACCTGGAGCCTGAGCAGTGTAGACTGGGAAAGCACATGAGCTGTGAGCTGGGGCAAACCCAGTGCAGTCCATACACTGGGAGCACTCCCCACACACACCAGTGATATTTGTTTGCAGTGTTCCTCTCTCATCACAGCACAGCTGAACAAGTAAGCCTAAATAAGTGGCCACCTTTGCCCCTTTGTGTCAGGGCAGAAATTAGACACTGAAAAGACTTGCAAACAGAGGAAGCTAAAATAAAAAAGACGAGGGAACAGCTTTGGAAGTGACAGGTGCAACAGATTAAAACCCTGTAGTTAGCACTGACTACATTGGAAGAGGTCAATAGACCTTGAGAAGAAGTATAAGCTGGAACAAGGAACTATCTGAAACTGAACAGACCCCACATTGCCATCAACAGCTACAGAGAAGTATTTTACTAGATATATTTTACTATTATCAGTTTTATTTTTATTTTTTTAATTTAAATTCTTTATTACTCTTTTAACTTTCATTTTTATAACCTACTACCTCACCAAAAAAGACCCTATTTTTAAAGCAAATTTCATATATATATATATATATATATATATATATATAAAATAATTTTTGTGATTGATTTTGTTTTGTATTTTTAATATTGTATTTTTGAGAGTCTAACCTCTACTCTAGATTTTTAATCTTTGCTTTTTGGCATTTGTTATCAATTTTGTACTTTTAAGAATCTAATCTTCAGTACCCAATTTTACTTAGGGGTGTGATTACTGGCTTGATTGCTCTCTCCACTTTTGACTCCCCTTTTCTCCCCCAGGTCACCTCTATCTCTTCCACCCCCCCTTATCTTCTCTACTTAACTCTGTGAATCTCTCTGGGTGTTCTGGACTGTGGAGAACACTTAGGGAACTGATTACTGCCTAGATTTGTCTTTCCCCTTTTGACTCCTCCTCTTCTGCTCCTGATCACCTCTATCTCCCTCCTCCGTTTTCTCTTCTCCATGAAACTCTGAACCTCTCTGGATGTCCCTCACTGTGGAGAACCTTTTCACCTTTAACCTAGATGTTTTATTATCTGTGATGTAGGGATGGAGAAGTCTTGAGGCTACTGTAAGAATAAGACTGAAAGCCAGAGGCAGGAGGCTTAACTCCAAAACTTGAGAACACCAGAAAACTCCTGACCTCAGGGAACATTAATCGAAAAAAGCTCATCCAAAAACCTTCATAACTACACTGAAACCAAGCTCCACCCAAGAGCCAACAAGTTCCAGAGCAAGACATACCATGCTAATTCTCCAGCAATGCTGGAACATAGGCCCTGAGCATTAAAATACAGGCTGTCTATAATCACACCAAACCCACAGACACCTCAAAACTCACTACTGGATACTTCATTGCACTCCATAGAGAAGAGATTCAGCTCCACCCACCAGAATACTGATGCAAGCTTCCCTAACTAGGAAACCTTGACAAGCCACTAGTCCAACCCCACCCACAGGAAGCAAACTCCACAGTAAAGAGGAGCCACAAATTTCCAGCATACAGAAAGGCCAACCAAACACAGCAATCGAAACAAAATGAAGAGGCAAAGAAATATTCAGAGGGTAAAGGAACATAATAAATACCCACAAAACCAAACAAAAGAGGATGAGATAGGGAGTCTACCTGAAAGAGAATTCAGAATAATGATACTAAAGATGATCCAAAATCTTGAAAACAAAATGGAGTTACAGATAAACAGACTAGAGACAAGGGTTGAGAAGATGCAAGAAATGTTTAACAAGGACCTAGAAGAAATAAAAAAGAGTCAATCAGTAATGAATAATGCAATAACTGAGATCAAAAGCAATCTGGAGGGAACCAAAAGTAGAATAACTGAGGCAGAAGATAGGTTAAGTGGAAGATAGAATGGTGGAAATAAATGAAGCAGAGAGGAAAAAAGAAAAAAATAATTAAAAGAAATGAGGACAACCTCAGAGACCTCTGGGACAATGTTAAACACCCCAATATTTGAATCATAGGAGTCCCGGAAGAAGAAGACAAAAAGAAAGGCCATGAGAAAATGCTTGAGGAGATAATAGTTGAAAACTTCCCTTAAAAGGGAAAGGAAATAGCCACCCAAGTCGAAGAAACCTAGAGAATCCTAAACAAGGTGAAACACCACAATCCTAAACAAGGTGAAACACCACAAGACACATATTAAACAAATTAACAAAGATTAAACACAAAGGACAAAATTAAAAGCCACAAGGGAAAAGCAATAAATAACACACAACGGGATCCCCATAATGATAACAGATGATCTTTCTATAGAAACTTTTCAGGCCAGAAGGGAATGTCAGGACATACTTAAAGTGATGAAAGAGAAAAACCTACAACCCAGATTACTATACCCAGAAAGTATCTCATTCAAATATGAAGAAGAAATCAAAAGATTTGCAGACAAGCAAAAGCTGAGAGAATTCAGCACCAACAAACAAGCCCTTCAACAAATGCTAACGGATCTTCTCTAGACAGCAATCACAGGAAAGATGTATAACTCGAAACCAAAACAACAAAGTAAATGGCCATAGGTTCATACTTATCAATAATTACCTTAAATGTAAATGGGTTGAATGCCCCAACCAAAAGACAAAGACTGGCTGAATGGATATAAAAAAAAGATGCCTATATATGCTGTCTACAAAAGACTCACCTCAAAACAAGGTAAACACACAGACTGAAAGTGAAGGGCTGGAAAAAGATATTTCATGCAAATGGAGACCAAAAAAAAACCAAAAAAACAAAACAGGAGTAGCAATACTCATATCAGATAAAATAGACTTTGAAATAAAGGCTGTGAGAAGAGACAAAGAAAGACACTACATAATGATCAAAGGATCAATCCAAGAAGAAGATATAACAATTATCAATACATTTGCACCCAACTTATGAGCACCACAATACGTAAGGAAAATGCTAACAAGTATGAAAAGGCAAATTAACAGTAACACAATAGTAGTGGGAGATTTTAATATCCCACTCACACTTTTTTTTGGTGTTAGTTCTAAAAGGTCTTGTAGGTCTTCATAGAATTGTTCAACTTCAGCTTCTTCAGCATTACTGGTTGGGGCATAGACTTGGATAACTGTGATATTGAATGGTATTCAACTCATTAAACTGTCTTAAATTAATCTTTTAGGAAATTAGAGATGCCAAGGGAACATTTCATACAAAGATGGGCACAATAAAGGAGAGAAACAGTTTGGACCTAACAGAAGCAGAAGATATTAAGAAGAGATAGCAAGAATACACACAAGAACTATACAAAAAAGATCTTAATGACCGAGATAACCACGATGGTGTGATCACTCACCTAGAGGCAGACATCGTGGAAGGCAATTTCAAGTGGGCCTTAGGAAGCATCACTACGAACATAGATAGTGGAGGTGATGAAATTCCAGTTGAGCTATTTCAAATCCTGAAAGATGATGCTGTGAAATTGCTGCATTCAATATGCCAGCAAATTTGGAAAACTCAGCAGTGGCCACTTGACTGGAAAAGGTCAGTTTTCATTCCAATCCCAAAGAAAGAGAATGCCAAAGAATGTTCAAACTACCACACAATTGCACTCATCTCACACGTTAGCAAAGTAATGCTCAAAATCCTCCAAGCCAGACTTCAACAGTATGTGAACTGTGAAATTCCAGATGTTCAAGCTGCATTTAGAAAATGCAGAGGAACCAGAGATCAAATTGCCAACATCCGTTGGATCATCAAAAAATCAAGCTAGTTTCAGAAAAAACATCTACTTCTGCTTTATTGTCTATGCAAAAGCTTTTGACTATGTGGATCACAACAAACTGGAAAATTGTTCAAGAGATGGGAATACCAGACCACTTGACCTGCCTCATGAGAAATCTGTGTGCAGGTCAAAAGCAACAGTTAGAACTGAGCATGAAACAACAGACTGGTTCCAAATTGGGAAAGGAGTATGTCAAGGATGTATATTGTCACCCTGCTTATTTAACTTATATGCAGAGTGCATCATGTGAAATGTTGGGTTGCATGATAGACAAGCTGGAGTCAAGATTTCCGGGAGAAATATCAATAGCCTCAGATGTGCAGATGACACCACCCTTATGGCAGAAAGTGAAGAGGAACTAAAGAGCCTCTTGATGAAGGTGAAAAAGCTGGCTTAAAACTCAACATTCAGAAAACAAAGATCATGGCATCCAGTCCCATAATTTCATGGAAAATAGATGGGGAAACTATGGGAACAGTGACAGACTTTATTTTGGGGGGCTACAAAATCACTGCAGATGGTTACTGCAGCCATGAAATTAAAAGACATTTCCTCCTTGGAAGAAAAGCTATGAACAACCTAGACAGCATATTTAAAAAGCATAGACATTACTTGGCCAACTAAGGTCCATCTAGTCAAAGCTATGGTTTTTCCAGTAATCATGCATGGATGTGAGTGTTGGACCATAAAGAAAGCTGAGTGCTGAATAATTCATGCTTTTGAACTGTAGTGTTGGAGAAGACTCTTGAGAGTCCCTTGGACAGCAAGGAGATCCAACCAGTAAATCCTAAAGGAAATCAGTCCTGAATATTCATTGGAAGGACTGATGCTGAAGCTGAAGCTCCACTACTTTGGCTCCCTGATGTGAAGATCTGACTCATTGAAAAAGATCCTGATGTTGGGAAAAATTGAAGGTAGGAGGAGAAGGGGATTGCCAAGGATGAGATGCTTGGATTGCATCACAAACTCAATGGACATGAGTTTGAGCAAGCTCTGGGTGTTGGTGATGGACAGGGAAGCCATCCATGGGGTGTGCTGCACTCCATGGGGTCACAAAGACTGAGACATGACTGAGTGACTGAACAACAACATACCTTCATTAAAAAGAATGAAGTAAATATGTTTGTACAGATAAAGAAAGCTGTCCAAATATAGTTAAGTAAAAAAGCAAGTTATTGTGAGTCCATTTGTGTAAAAAAAAATTGTTCTGTATAAGCCATTAATATTTTCTGGAAGAAACATGATAAACTGTTACCACTGGGTAACCCTAGGGAGTGAACTTGGCAATATGGCTACTTTCACTGTTTAAATGCTTTGCTTTGTGCACATACTGCATTTAAATTTAAAAAAAAAAGGCTAGGTAATTTTAAAATAACTTTTACCTACTGCAAGAAAGTTTTATAGTGAGTACTGTCATGCCAAAGTATTTCAGTGATTATTTTTTCCACTTCTACTGGGAGATGGATCAGCCTAAAGTCTAGGTGTGAATGTACCTTGGTCAAACCCAACCCATACCTTGGTCAAATTTTCTTGCCAGTGTCAACCAGTGTAATTTAGCAGGGGCTGGAGGCAGAGCATTGCACCTAATATCCTTGTGAATACATTCTAAAAGTCATGAAAATCTTGTTTTTCTGGATCTCACTCATGGTGGCACAGATGCACAATGCTACCACTGAACTCCTTGCCCTATGTTACTCTACCCTTTATAGTGAAGGGATCTCTAAAGACAACATCTCACCCCATCCAGTGGCCCCAAAATACCTCACATATGCTGCCTAGCATCTCAGCATCTCTGTGAGTATAGAAGTTCAAGCTGTCCAGATTATCAAACAAGGTTTTCATGAAGCTCCTCAGTTTTAACTAGATGAAGTGTTCTTCTAAATCCTGGGACAGACAGAAATGTTGGTTATATGTGAGACAGCAGGACTAGCTGAGGTCTAGGGAGAATCAAGATCAGTAAGCTATACCTTGGGAAGAAGAGGTGAAGGAAGTAATCTCTCAGGTTTAACTGGCCCTAACCCTAAGAAGTAAGGTTGCAGGATGAAGGTTGGAAGTCAGATACTGGTCTGTTTCCCTACACTTCTTCATCCCAACTGACACACAGACTCAGAATGTCAGAGAGGCAAGGACCATGGAGTCCACTTTCTCATGTTTTAGAGGTCAGATGAAGGAAGAAATTTGCCCATGTCACATACTAAGTTAGTGGCAGAGCTGGAGCTAGAGTCCAGAACTTCTGGCTCCAAATGTAGTGTGCTCTCCATATTATGAAGCTGCATTAGCAGCTCAAGAGAAGACAGAGAGAATGTCTCATTAGCTTTCAAGGGAGTCTAGCTGAGATTCTATGGCTCCATCAGAAGAAGGGAGATAAAACTGGAGCACTCCAGCATCCCCAAACCCTCATCCTAGCAAGTTTTGCTTATAATCACTAATTTCACATTCTGGGTACTGTTTGTAAGTAACTTCCTAGAACATTCTGTGATCTCCTGCTTTACTTTTTTTTTTTTGATCTGTTTCTTTCACTCTAAACTTTTTTTAATAATTTATTTTAATTGGAGGCTAATTACTTTATAATATTGTGGTGATTTTTTGCCATACATTGACATGAATCAGCCACAGGTGTGCCACCTCTGTCTACAACTATGATGAGGCTTTTTTCTCTGTCTCTCTGTCTCTCTCATTTTGAGCTCAGCCTTCCAGGCTCCTCCATCCATGGGATTTTCCAGGCAAGAGTACTGGAGTGGGGTACCATTGCCTTCTCCGAAAAACCCCTGCTAAATAGCTCCAAGAGTGCTGAAATTCTGATGTTGACTTCACACTTCACTCAGGTCCTGCTAAACCCTGAGGCTTGGGATAGATAGTTTGCCTTGAAATCTCCCATTATTTCTCTTGGCCCAAGTTCCCATTAAGGAGCCCCCACCACAAGAAATGTTCTGCCCCTTTCTCTCCTTGATCATACCACCCAATCAGAGATGAGGGGAGACAAGGGTCTGGAGATAAGGAGCTGTGGACAGGGCTGTGGCCCTCAATCAAGTAACAAGAAGCAGCCTACTCTGGCTTCCTTGTCCAAAGATGACTTACATCTGAACCCTGAGAAAGAAAAGGAGGTGAGATAGAACAGATTCCAGGGTCAAGAGAGACTCTTGTGTGGGAGATGGATGTGTCTCCTAACTTAACAACTACTGTTCAAGTTCCTTTCTGCTTCCCAGGAAAGATTTTCTCAGAACATTGAACTATCCAACTCCTTGTATGACAAAGAGATGAGTGAAGCCCACCAAGGGTGAGTAGGTAGCTAAGCCCAGACTGAAATATGACCTCTATGCTATACCATAATGATGTAAACATAAAACAGTCCTTCCAAGGCATATATAGATGAATGTCTTCCTTGGGATCCCCAGGGAGCATGCCTCAAGCAGCCACCATGTACCTTATCTTGATGAACACCATAGTATACTAAAGAGGAAGGAGGAGCTCTTCAATTTCATGGTGGCAGGGTTTTTGAGACCCTACAGTTGAACACTGGAATTTCCTTAGAGAAACCAAGTTGGGTGTTTAGGGAGGAGATCAGCATCCCTACATGTCTAGAATTAGACTATTGATGTAGGCATTATATATTGGGGACTAATATTTGGGTGGAATTCACAGGGAGAGCTGTATAGGTTGTCAAAATACTGAAAAACATCTGTACTGTTTGGTATCACCCTTCACTCCCACTACACCACCATGAACCCTCCCTTGGGACAGCACCTCCCTCAGACATCCTAATACAATCCAGCAACCAAAAGGTAAATTCTTGGCCTACAAAAGGCCTCTGAGACTACTCTAGTACTAAGGCCACTAAAGTTTGGTCTGGTCAGAGTCCCTGCCAACTGTTAATTATTTTAAATATGATCTCTGGTTATCTCCATTTACTCTAGGGAGAAACAGAGATTCAGAGGGTGAAATGACTTGGCCAAGGTCACACAACTAGTGTTATGAGCTGAGTTGCATTCCCTCAAAATTCATATCTGAAACCATAACCCCTAGTACCTCAGAATGTGAGCATATTTAAAGAGGTGATTAAGTTAAAATGAGGCCTTTCAGGTGGGCCCTAGTCTGATCTGATTGGTGTCCTTATAAGAGGAGATTTGGACACAGAGACACCTGGGATGCATGTGCGCAAAGACCATGTGAAGACACAAAAAGAATGTGGCCACCTGCAAGCCGAAGAAAGAGATCTCAGAAGAAACTAAACTTTTCAACATCTCAATATTGTACTTGTGGCCTCCAGAACTATGAGAAAACAAATATCTGTTGTTTAAGCCACCTAACCTGTGGTGTTTTGTTAATGGCTACCCTAGAAAACTAATACAACTAGGAAAGAACAGAGCCAGGAATTCACCATCCACTCCCTCCCTCAGGCTATTTGCTTCTAAAACTCCAGTTATGAGCAGATCTTGCTTCCTCTGCTCACATAATAAACTCTTAAGAGAATGCAATGAGAGAAAGGGATTTGGGACAGTGTCAAGAGATATGACTCCTCAGAAGTCATTGTTCTGACAGGAGCAATTTAAGAGCTGTGCCTTATATCACAGTAAGTATTCATGGAATGTGTGTGGAACTAAATGAGGGTGTCCTTTGGCACAGGGCCTGAGAGAAGAAATAACAGTTTTCTTAAACCTAGAGTGCCCAAATCCCAGATAATGGTGCTGAAAGGAATTCAAAGGAAGGTTTTCACTGAGCAGTATAAACTAAGGTGTATAACTGGAGTTGCCCAAGTAACCTCCCATTAATTCACTCTCCATACCCACACAACTCAAATAAAGTTCAGTTTCTCTGTACAACAATACCAAATAGAATCTCAGAGAGAGAGTTTTGGGTGAAGTAGAAAAAGATAGCTTTATTACTTTGTCAGGCAAAGGGGGTCACAGCGGGCTAATGCCTTCAAAGCAATGTGTCCCAACTTTGGGAAGATAGTGAAAAGTTTTACAGAAATTGTTCAAATGGGTGAGATAGTCTTGTGGATATTCTTCTGTTGGGTTGATGGTGAGGTAAGTAGGAATCAGCATCATCAACTTTCAGGTCCAGCTGGTCTGGGGTCTACATGCTTGTAGGCAGCATAGCATCATTAATCTTTGTTAACTTCTGCCAACTGGAAAACACTAGGAAAAGGCAAAAAGATACAACATCAGATAATGAGCCCTCCAGGTAGGAGGGTGTCCAATATGCTACTTGGAAAGAGTGGAGAGATAGCTCCAGAAAGAATGAAAAGCCTGGGCCAAAGTAGAAACTGCACTCAGTTGTGGATGTGTCTGTGTGGTGAAAGTAAAGTCCAATGCTATAAAGAACAGTACTGTATAGGAACCTGAATGTTAGGTCCATGAATAGAGGTAAATTGGACATTGTCAAGCAGGAGATGGCAAGAGTAAACATTGACATCTTAGGAATCAGTGAACTAAAATGGATGGGGATGGGCAAATTTAATTCAAATGACCATCATATCTACTACTGTGGGCAAGAATTCCTTAGAAGAAATGGAGTAACCCTTATAGTTAAAAAAAGAGTACAAAATGCAGTACTTGGGTGCAATTTTAGAAGCAACAGAATGATTTTCATTCTTTTCCAAGGAAAGCCATTCAAAATCACAGTAATCCAAGTTGATGCCCCAGCCAGCAATGCCAAAGAAGCTAAAGTTGAATGGTTCTACAAAGACCTACAAACCTTTTAGAACTACCATCAAAAAAACAAACAAAAAAAGATGTCCATTTCATCATAGGGGACTGGAATGCAAAAGTAGGAAGTCAAGAGATACTTGAGTACAGTCAAGTTTGACCTTGGAGTACAAAATGAATCAGGGCAAAGGTAAACAGAGTTTTGCCAAGAGAATACACTGGTCATAGAAAACATCCTCTTTCAACAACACAAAAGACAACTCTACACATCATCACCAGATTGTCAATGCTAAAATCAGATTGCTTATATTCTTTGCAGTCAAAGATGGAGAAGCTCTACACCCAGAAAATAAGACCAGGAGCTGACTGTGGCTCAGATCATCAGCTCCTTATTGCAAAATTCAGGCTTAAATTGAAGAAAGTATAGAAAATCACTAGGCCATTCAGGTATGATTATGGAGATGATGAATAAATTCAAGGAATTAGATCTGGTAGACAGAGTACCTAAAAAACTATAGATGGAGGGTGCAACATTGTACAAGAGGTGGTGACCAAACCCATCTCAAAGAAAAAGAAATGCAAGAAAGCAAAGTGATTCTCTGAGAAGGCCTTACAAATAGCTGAGAAAAGAAGAGACTCAAAAGGCAAAAAAGAAAAGGAAAGATGTATCCAACTGAATACAGTTGGATAGTTTGCCTAGAGTGTGGATACAGTTTGCCTAGAGTTCCAAAGAATAGCAAGGAGAGATAAGAAAGCCTTCTTAAGTGAACAATACAAATAGAGGAAAACAATAGAATGGGAAAGACTAGAGATCTCTTCAAGAAAATTGGAGATACAAAGGGAATATTTCATGCAAAAATGAGTACAATAAAGGACAAACATGGCAAGGACCTAACAGAAGCAGAAGAGATTAAGAAGAGGTGGCAAGAATACACATAACATGATGGTGTGGTCACTCACCTAGAGCCAGAAATCCTGGAGTGTAAAGTCAACTGGGCATTAGGAAACATTTCTGCAAGCAAGGCTAGTGGAGGTGATAGAATTCCAGCTGAGCTATTTCAAATCCTAAAAGATGATACTGTTAAACTGCTGCACTCAATATATCAGCAAATGTGGAAAACTCAGCAATGGCAAAAGGACTGGAAAAGGTCAGTTTTCATTCCAGTCCCAAAGAAAGGCAGTGCCAAAGAATGTTCAAAGTACTGTACAATTATGCTCACTTCACAAGTTAGCAAAGTAGTGCTCAAAATCCTTCAAGCTAGGTTTCAACATTATGTGAACCAAGAACCTCCAGATGTACAAGCTGGATTTAGAAAAGGCAGAGGAACCAGAGATCAAATTGCCAACATCTGTGTTGTATCATAGAAAAAATTAAGAGAGTTCCAGAAAAGCATCTACTTCTGCTTCATTGACTAGCTAAAGCCAAGAGATGGGAGTACCAGACCACCTTATCTGTCTCCTGAGAAACCTGTATGCATGTCAAGAAGGAACAGTTAGAACTGGACATGGAACAATGTACTGGTGTCAAATTATGAAAGGAGTACATCAAGGCTGTATATTATCACCCTGCTTATTTAACTTTTATGCAGAGTACATCATGAGAAACGCTGGGCTGGATGAAGCACAAGCTGGAATCAAGATTGCCGGGAGAAATATGAACAACCTCAGATATGCAGATTATACCTCCCTAATGGCAGAAAGTAAGGAAAAACTAAAGATCCTCTTGATGAAGGTGAGAGAGGAAAGTGAAAAAGTTGGCTTATGACTCAACGTTCAAAAAACTAAGATCATGGAATCAGGTCCCATCACTTCTAGGCAAATAGATGGGTGGAAAGTGGAAACAGTGACAGATTTTTTTTTTTTTTTTACTTAGGCTCCAAAATCACTGCAGACAGTAATTGCAGGCAAGAAATTAGAAGACACTTGATCCTTGGAAGAAAACCTATGACAAACCTAGACAGCATATTAAAAAACAGAGAGAGCTCTTTGTCAACAAAGGTCCATAGAGTCAATACTATGGTTTTTCCAGTAGTCATGTGAGAGTTGGATCATATACAAGGCTGAGTGCCAAAGAACTAATTGTGGTGCTGGAGAAGAATCATGAGAGTCCCTTGGACATCAAGGAGATCAAACCAGTCAATTCTAAAGGGAATCAATCCTGAATATTCATTGGAAGGACTGATGCTGAAGCTGAAGCTCCAATACTTTGGCCCCCTGATGGGAAGAGCAGATTAATTGGAAAAGACCCTGATGCTGGGAAAGATTGAGGGCAGAAGGTGAAGGGGGTGACAGAGGATGAGATGGTTGGATGGCATCACTGACTCAATGGACATGAGTTTGAGCAAACTCCGGGAGAGAGTGATGGACAGGGAAGCCTGCTATGCTACAGCCCACAAGGTCGCAAAGAGTTGGACAGGACTTATCAACTAAACAACTGCAACTCCCCTGGAGGGTATCTGCAAAATAGCTTAAATATATTGCTGTGTGTATCTGTTGATGGGGAATAGGACCTTGCCCCAAGACTGCTCTTAACTGTTTCTCCTTTGTTTCGCATACTCTCCCTTCCATAATTAACAGCTGCTTAAATCTGCCCATTGGAATTCAGGGGAGGTCATGAAAGCTTAATGAAAGCTATTTTCTATAATCAAATAAATAGGGGTTACAGAAAGATTTTATGTTCAGGAGTCCCAAGGGGCCCTCCACAGTATCAACATGTTTTCCCCTTCGCTGCATCCCTGCACATACTCACCTCAAACTCTTACGTCCACTCTCGCTCACATACTGATATACTCAAAGCATACATGATCTCCCATAGGCACATCTAGTCCACTCTTCAACACATATTCCCCCAAGTCTTGCTCCCAACACTTTGATACAAATACTTTCTCTCAGACACTACAATCTCCATCCATTCACATATATTCCACATACAAACATATCCACTATTGCTGCTGCTGCTGCTAAGTCGCTTCAGTCGTGTCCGACTCTGTGCGACCCCATGGACTGTAGCCCACCAGGCTCCCCCATCCCTGAGATTCTCCAGGCAAGAACATTGGAGTGGGTTGCCATTTCCTTCTCCAATGCATGCAAGTGAAAAGTGAAAGTGAAGTCACGCAGTCATGTCCGACCCTTAGTGACCCCATGGACTGCAGCCTACCAGGCTTCTCTGTCCACGGGATTTTCCAGGCAAGAGTACTGGAGTGGGGTGCCATTACCTTCTCCGATATCCACTACAGACTCCTATAATTTCACTAGCCCATGAAAAGTGGGTGAATGTTCTATATTGACTTCAATCTTTTCCTTATCATTTGATTTTTTTCCCCAGTGAACATGTATTTCTTCTATAATTAAAAATATATGACATGGTTAAAGTAAATCAAAATAATTTAAACTCCTAGAGTAGCATTTCAGGACCTGTAAGATATGGCACCCACCTAGATTTTAAAATCTGTATACAAAAAACCCCAAGTCTATATCCTTCATATATATATATATATTTTTATCTTACTTGATCCTAACAACACCCCCTGGAGACAGGCAGGGCAGGAATCATTTTCCTCAAGATCAATCTCAAACTCCCTGATCCTGGAGCTTCTCTGGTGGCTCAGTGGAAAGAGACAGTTTCAACCCCTTATCTGGTAGGATCCCATGTGTCATGGAGCAACTAAGCCCCTGTGCCACAACTATTGAGCCTGTGCTCTAGAGCTCAGAAACTGCAACTACTGAGCCCATGTACTGCAACTATTGAAGCCTGTGTGCCCTAGAGCTCATGCTCCACAACAAGAGAAGCCACTGCAATGAGAAGCCCATGCACCACTAATGGTTAGTGGCTCCTACTCATGGCAACTGGAGAAAAAGCCCATGCAAAAATGAATACCTAATGCAGCCAAAAATAAATAAATAATCAAACTCCCTGATCATATTGAAACAGGAGGTAAGCAGGCAGGGCACAACATTTAAAAGAATGATAATAGCCATTGGACATGACAGACTTCTTAGAACCAACTGGGCCCAAGATGGCAGAAGATTTGACTTCCAGAAGACTTTGATCCTCATTATATGCTCAGTGTAATACATTAGTGGGCTTCCCTGGTGGCTCAGACAGTAAAGAATCCACCTGCAATGCTGAAGACCTGGGTCAGATCCCTGGATTGGGAAGATCTCCTGGAGGAGAGCATGGCAACCCTCTCCAGTATTCTTGCCTGGAGAATCCCCATGGACAGAGGAGCCTGGTGGGCTACAGTCCATGGGGTCACAAAAGGTCAGACATGACTGAGCAACTAAGTACAGCACAATACATTAGTACACTAAATGACACCCACCAGCACCTTGACAGCTCTGAGGCCAACCATAAAAAGCCAAAAAGTGGATGGTGGCACAACTCCTGGAAATTTTCACCCCTTTCCCCAAAATAATTAGGATAAAAATAATAATTCTGCTCATTAGCCTATGAAATTACTCAGCCCATAAACACTAACCACACCATACTGAGAAGCCCTCTCTTTCTCTTTCTTTCTCTCTCATGTGCTCATGTACACATACCCATTCAGAGACACCCCACACTCTGTCTGTGGAGTGTGTTTCTCTTAAGTTTTCTCTTGCCTTCTGAGAAAGCCCACACTCTCTCTGTGAAGTGTGTTGTTTTCTAAATAAATCTACTTCTTACCTATTACTTCATCTCCAAATTATTTCCAGACGAAGGAAGTACCTTAAATTCACCTACAGCACTATGATTCCAATTCTCTATCCACTTCTCCTTCACCATGCTTTCCCACTACTTATTCTTTAATTTGTGGAATTTAATTATCAAATTTACCCATTATTTAAGCTTTACTTAAAATACCACTTATTTCATGAAACCTCTGATTTTCAGACACAGAACTGATCTTTCTGGGGTTTGGGGGGTTTTGTTTGTTTGTTTGTTTTGTTTGTTTGTTTTTTGGCATTCCTTTGGCCTTTCTTATGGCACTTATATTCTATCTTGAATTCTAGTTATGTAGGAAGCAAGGCCCAGGAAGGTTAAATGACTTCCCAAGAACACATTGTTAATAAGAGGCAAGGGCTTAGGTGGAAAGGGTACTTATCTCATTGAGGGCAGGGATTCCATCTGATCCTTTTATTTTCTTAGTGCTCAGCTCAAAATTTGGCACATATAATGGGCTCAGCCTATGCTTTTTGACTGAATGAAAAAGAAAGAGAGAGAGGTTTAAGAGGATAGGAAAACTTATTTCTGGACTGAGCTTGACATTAGGCCTTCTGTGCCTGTTTCTCTAGCATTATGTCAGGCTCCAGGAAGAGAACTGGCAGACAGAAAAACACTTGGCAAAGGATCATGAACCAGACCACACCAAGGCATCCCCATTATAATAAAATGCAGCAAGTCAAGGAGAAAGAGGCAGAGAAGCAAAGTGGAGGAGATTCTGAAAGAAGTGTAAGGGCCCCAAAGGGCCTGAGAATGATGAAAAAACAGAAAGAAATCTGAAGTGCAAAGACAACCAAGAAACAGGCCAGGATAGAGAAAGGGGGATAAAAAGTAGGGAAAGGCAAAGGCTCAGTTAGATTCACATTAGAGCTTAAATGTTCCATAACAGGTTTGAAAAGGAGGGCATTAGCCAAGGCACCCTGTGGCACTCAAGGGAGTACAGAACTCAACGTTTTCAGTTGCTCAAAGTGAGGGGAAAGAGAATCAGGGCAAGGACAAAAGAGTGAACTTCCCAGTGTCTTAGGCCCTGGTGAGGTCAATGCAAACAACTCAGGCCTGTCTGGTACCCTGCAGCAGCTGGAGCCAAGAGGTAACCAGCAAGGGCACAGAGGACATTTAACCCAAATAATGAAAGGCTTGAGACAGGCTCAGAGGACATGGTCAACTCTCAATTATTCTTGTTCTAACAATCAGTGGATTATTCCAGAAAGATTTTTTTGTTTTTAATTCAAACCTAGTTTTAATCATTCTACACCCCATCTCCTTCCTCCTCCTATCATCTCTGCTAGGTAGCCAACATCCCTGGGGAGTCTAATTGTTACTCCTTTTGGGTGAGGGAGCCCTTGTCAGGTCTGAATCGGCACCAGGGTTCTCAGAGAAGAAGCCTTGGAGCACCTGACCCAAGGCCTGAATCATCTACTTATCAAGAATCTGACAGGGAAATAAGATGAATGAGCCAGGTAATCGCTAGGACTTAAGGCTCTGAGTAGAGTAATCCTAGGTATGGGGTGGGATAAGAGCACAGAAAGAAAAGGGAAAGGAATGCTGTTATTGAATTCCTGTCAGATGCCACACGTACATTTTCTATTTTCAAGTTTTCCTCACAAACCACCCTAAAAGTCAGTCATTGACCTCGCCAGGGCCTAAGACACTGGGAAGTTCATTCTTTTGTCCTTGCCCTGATTCTCTTTCCCCTCACTTTGAGCAACTGAAAACGTTGAGTTCTGTACTCCCTTGAGTGCCACAGGGTGCCTTGGCTAATGCCCTCCTTTTCAAGCCTGTTATGGAACACTTAAGCTCTAATGTGAATCTAACTGAGCCTTTGCCTTTCCCTACTTTTTATTTATTTAATTTTTTTTACTTTTCCCTACTTTTAAAACCCCATTTTACAGACAAAGAAACTGAGACTTAGAAGAGGAAGTAATTTCAGCCAAGGTAATATAGTATTTAAATGGGAAGTGAATTCTAAACCCAAGTTTCTCTCTAAGTTTCAAGTTAATGTTCTTGCCAGTGTATTTGCTGCCTCTGAAAGGACTTTAAAATTAAAGAGAAATCTCTCTTCAATCAATTCACCAGCCAATTTCTTTTTTTCTGCCCTTTTCCTTTTTTTCTCCTTATTTTCTCAACCTTTAAGTTTTTCCATCTACTTTTTTTCCCCCTTCTTGCCTGCCTTCCATCTGTTTTCTTTCCTCTCTTATTTTACATTTACATTCATTTCTTACTATGGCCAAGCCTTCTATAAGAACTCTGGAGATCAAGCAGCTCATATACCCTGTTTTCCAGAAGTTCCTAGTGTAGTGCCTACAGATACATTTCCACATGTTCAAAGAATCACATGAGATAGAAATATATATCAGCATAGCATAGTGAAAAGAGAATGTGAGATGGAAATCTGAAAACTGGGGTCTCTGTCCCTGCTTTATTACTTACATTATGACCTTGGAAAAATCATATAGCTCTCTTCAGCTTATCTAGAAATCCTTATCTACAAAATAAAACAGCCTTTATGATTCAGAATGGGGCTGTAAAATAACAGATGTCAAAGTCCTTTGTAATCCATGTAGTTCTATCAAGTTATAAGGCCTGGCTTTACATATATATGTGTGTTTGTGTGTGTATATGTATATATATATGTATATACATATACATATGTGTGTGTGTGTGTGTGTGTGTGTGTGTGTGTGTGTGTGTATGCCGGGGTCCAGCCCTGGCAGATCCAGGGAATTTGAAGCAGGAATGGTGTCGGCGAGGATCAGGAAACAACTGCTTAATTAAACTTTAATTAAGGATATAAAGAGTAGTAGAATAAGGATAGCTCAGTGAGGAAATTCAGTGGAGAAAAGAGGCTGAATAATTCAGCCAGAAGGTAAGAGAAAGAACGACATGGTGAGACCAAGTTTCGGTGAACAAGGCCCGCACTTTATTTTCCAAAGTAGTTTTTATACCTTAAGTTATGCATAGAGGATAATGGGGGAAGGGGTAGAGTCATGCAGCAAGCCAGGGTTTCTTCCTGCAAACTTAGCATATGCAAAAGCTTAGGTGATTTGCATCATCTTCTGGCCCGGAGGCCTGTTAACATTTTAAGACCCTCTCTTCAGAAAACTTATTTTTCTCTAAAGGTCAGGAGCCACCCTCCAAAAGCATTAGATAAAGTTGCATTCCTACAGAGCAAAGGTGTGGTGGGCTATAACAAGAAAAAGAATTAACTCAAGGGTCCCAGGTTACAAACATTAAAGCTACTACTTACACCAATTATATTAATCAATACACTGCCAGGGACACAGCAGGTAAGGGATATGGAAACTTAGCAGCAAACATTGGCCCAACAAGTGAAAATCCCTTCAAATACAGCATGCCAGGCCTCCCTGTCCATCACCAACTCCCGGAGTTCACTCAAACTCATGTCCATCGAGTCGGTGATGCCATCCTGCCATCTCATCCTGTCATCCCCGTGTCCTCCTGCCCCCAATCCCTCCCAGTATCAGGGTCTTTTCCAATGAGTCAACTCTTTGCATGAGGTGGCCAAAGTACTGCAGTTTCAGCTTTAGCATCATTCCTTCCAAAGAAATCCCAGGGCTGATCTCCTTCAGATTGGACTGGTTGGATCTCCTTGCAGTCCAAGGGACTTTCAAGAGTCTTCTCCAACACCACAGTTCAAAAGCATCAATTCTCCGGCACTCAGCTTTCTTCACAGTCCAACTCTCACATCCATACATGACCACAGGAAAAGCCATAGCCTTGACTAGATGGATATTTGTTGGCAAAGTAATATCTCTGCTTCTTAATATACTATCTAGGCTGGTCACAACTTTCCTTTCAAGGAGTAAACTCTTTTAATTTCATGGATGTAATCACCATCTGCAGTGATTTTGGAGCCCCCCAAAATAAAGTCTGACACTGTTTCCACTGTTTCCCCATCTATTTCCCATGAAGTGATGGGACCATATGCCATGATCTTCATTTTCTGAATGTTGAGCTTTAAGCCAACTTTTTTACTCTCCTCTTTCACTTTCATCAAGAGGCTTTTCAGTTCCTCTTCACTTTCTACCATAAGGGTGGTGTCATCTGCATATCTGAGCTTATTGATATTTCTCGCGGCAATCTTGATTCCAGCTTGTGTTTCTTCCAGTCCAGCGTTTCTCATGATGTACTCTGCATATAAGTTAAATAAGCAGGGTGACAATATACAGCCTTGACATATTCTTTTTCCTATTTGGAACCAGTCTGTTGTTCCATGTCCACTTCTAACTGTTGCTTCCTGACCTGCATACAGATTTCTCAAGAGGCAGGTCAGGTGGTCTGGTATTCCCATCTCTTTCAGAATTTCCCACAGTTTCTTGTGATCCACACCGTCAAAGGCTTTGGGATAGTCAATAAAACAGAAATAAATGTTTTTCTGGAACTCTCTTGCTTTTTCGATGATCCAGCAGATGTTGGCAATTTGATCTCTGGTTCCTCTGCCTTTTCTAAAACCAACTTAAACATCTGGAAGTTCACGGTTCATGTACTGCTGAAGCCTGGCTTGGAGAATGTTGAGTATCAGTCACTTAGCCAGGTCCAACTCTTTGTGACCCCCATGAACTGCAGCACATCGGGCTTCCCTGTCCTTCACTGTTTCTCGTAGTTTGCTCAAACTCATGTCCATTGAGTTGATGATGCCATCCAACAATCTCATCCTCTGTGCCCCCTTCTCCTCCTGCCTCTGATCTTTCCAAGCGTCAGGGTCTTTTCCAGTCAGTTGGCTCTTTGCATCAGGTGGCCAAAGTAGGAGAGCTTCATCTTCAGCGTCAGTCCTTCCAATGAATATTCAAGGTTGATTTTTTTTAGGATTGACTGGTTTTATCTCCTTGCAGTCCTAGGGACTCTCAACATTTCAAAAGCATCAGTTCTTCAGCACCCAGCCTTCTTTATGTTTTAACTCTCACATCCATACATGACTACTGAAAAAAACATAGCTTTGACTATATGGACATTTGTTGGCAAAGTGATGTCTATGCTTTTTAATATTCTGTCTAGGTTTGACAGATTTTTTCTTCCAAGGAGCAAGCATCTTTTAATTTCATGGCTGCAGTCACCATCCCCAGGGACTTTGGAGCCCAAGGAAATAAAGTCTGTCACTGTTTCCATATTTTCCCCATCTATTTGCCATGAAGTGATGCAATCAGGTGCCATGATCTTAATTCTTTGAATGTTGAATTTTAAGCCAGCTGTTTCACTCTCCTCTTTCACCTTCATTAAGAAGCTCTTTGGTTCCTCTTCATTTTCTGCCATTAGGATGGTGTCATCTGAATATCTGTGGTTGTTGATACTTGTCTCAGCAGTCTTGATTCCAGCTTGTGATTCATCTATCACACCATTTCACATGATGTACTCTGCATAGAAGTTAAATAAGCAGGGTGATAATATACAGCCTAGGTGTACTCAGTTCCCAATTTTGAGCCATTCCATTGTTCCATGTCCAGTTGTAACAATTGCTTCTTGACCTGCATACAGGTTTCTTAGGAGGCAGGTAAGGTGGTCTGGTATTCCCATCTCTTTAAGATGTCTGGGAGTCCCTAAGGAGATAGGGGTCTGGAATTCTCAAGGAGGAGGAAAAAAAAAACGTTTTCCCTCTATATTCCTTAGTCTTAGCCACATAAAACGTTTTCTCTCTCTCTCTCTCTCTCTCTCTCTTTAAACCTGGACCTGATGATTACACAACAAACAACTCAGTTTAAAGTCTGTACTAGGGATTATATAGCAACAAGGTATCCTGCCTGAGGACAGTTTCTCCTTCCTGAAAACCTTCTGATTAATCCTGATATCTTAGAGTGTATATTATAATAAGTATGGGTATGGCATAAGACCTCTTGGAGGAGGTCACCATTAACCCCACCATAGAGCCGTCAGAACTTACACAGGAATGGGAAATAGACTCTTGGAGGGCACAAAAAGAACCTTGTGTGCACCAGGACCCAGGACAAAGGAGCAATGACCCCACAAGAGACTGATCCAGACTTGCCTGTGAGTGTCCAGTACTCTCCAATGAAAGCATGGGTCGGTGGTGGCCTGGTGCAGGGTTGGGGGTACTGAGTGCAGCAGTACATGCATGGGATCTTTAGAAGGAGGTCACCATTATCTTCATTGCCTCCACCATAGTTTGGCCCCAGGTAAATAGCAGGGAGGGAACACAGCTCCACCCATCAACAGAAAACTGGATTAAGATTTACTAAACATGGCAGTACCCATCAGAACAAGACCCAGTTTCCCTCTCAGTCAGTGTCTCTCATCAGTAAGCTTCCATAAGCCTCTTATTCTTCTCATTAGAGGGCAGACAGACTGAAAACCACAATCACAGAAAACTAACCAATCTAATCACATGGACCGCAGCTTTCTCTAACTCAATAAAACAATGAGTCATGCTGTATAGGGCCACCCAAGATGGATGGGTCATGATGGAAAGTTTGGACAAAATGTGGTCTGCTGGAGAAGGAAATGGCAAACCACTTCAGTATTCTAGCCTTGAGAACTCCATGAATAGTATGAAAAGGCATAAAGATAGGACACTGAAAGATGAACTCCCCAGGTCGGTAGATGCCCAATATACTACTGGACAAGAGTGGAGAAATAACTCCAGAAAGAAGGAAGAGAGACAGCCAAAGCAAAAACAGCACCCAGCTGTGGATGTGACAGGTGATGGAAGCAAGGCCTGATGCTGTAAAGAGCAATATTGCATAGGAACCTGGAATGTTAGGTCCATGAATCAAGGCAAACTGAAAGTGGTCAAACAGGAGATGGCAAGAGTGAACATCGACATTTTAGGAATCAGTGAACTAAAATGGAGTGGAATGGGTGAATTTAACTCAGAGGGCCCTTATATCTACTACTCTGTGTAAGAATCCCTTAAAAGAAATGGAGTAGCCATCATAGTAAACAAAAGAGTACTAAATGCAGTACTTGGGTGAAATCTCAAAAATGACAAAATGAACTCTGTTCGTTTCCAAGGCAAAGCATTCAACATCATAGTAATTAAAGTCTTTTCCACAACCAGTAATTCTTAAGAAGCTGAAGTTGAATGGTTCTATGAAAACCTACAATATCTTCAAGAACTAACACCCAAATAAGATGTCCTTTTCATTATAGGGGACTGGAATGCAAAAGTAGGAAGTCAAGAAACACCTGGAGTAACAGGTAAATTTGGCCTTGGAATACAGAATGAAGCATGCAAAGACTAATAGAGTTTTGCCAAGAGAATGCACTGGTCATAGCAAACACCCTCTTCCAACAGCACAAGACTCTACACATGGACATCACCAGATGGTCAACACCAAAATCAGATTAATTATATTCTTTGCAGCCACAGATGGAGAAGCTCTATACAGTCTGAACAATCAAGACTGGGAGCTGACTGTGGCTCAGATCATGAACTCCTTATTGTCAAATTCAGACTTAAATTGAAGAAAGTAGGGAAACCACAAGACCATTCAGATATAACCTAAATCAAATCCATTATGATTATACAGTGGAAGTGAGAAATAGATTTAAGGGACAAGATCTGATAGACTGCTTGAAGAACTATGGACAGAGGTTGATGACATTGTAGAGGAGACAGGAATGAAGGCCATCCTCAAGAAAAAGAAAACCAAGAAAGCAAAATGGTTGTCTGAGGAGGCCTTACAAATAGCTGTGAAAAGACGAGAAGTGAAAAGCAAAATACAAAAGGAATGATATACCCATTTCAATGTAGAGTTCCAAAGAATAGCAAGGAGAGATAAGAAAGCCTTCCTCAGTGATCAGTGCAAAGAAATAGAGGAACACAATAGAACAGGAAAGTCTAGATATCTCTTCAAGAAAATTAGAGATACCAAGGGAACATTTCATGCAAAGATGGTAACAATAAAGGACAGAAACAGTATGGACCTGACAGAAGCAGAAGATATTAAGAAGAGGTGGCAAGAATACACAAAAGAACTATACAAAAAAAGATGTTCATGACCCAGATAATCATGATGGTGTGATCACTTACCTAGAGCCAGATATCCTGGAATGTGAAGTCAAGTGGCCGTTAGGAAGCATCATTATGAACAAAGTTAGTGGAGGTGATGGAATTCCAGTTGAGCTATTTCAAATCCTGAAAGATGATGCTATGAAAGTGAATATGCCAGCAGATTCGGAAAACTCAGCAGTGGCCACAGGACTGGAAAAGTCAGTTTTCATTCCAATCCCAAAGAAAGGCAATGCCAAAGACTGCTCTAATTACCGCTCAATTGCACTCATCTCACACACTAATAAAGTAATGCTCAAAATATTCCAAGTCAGCCTTCAGCAATACATGATCTGTGAACTTGCAGGTGTTCAAGCTGAAATTATAAAAAGCAGAGGAACCAGAGACCAAATTGCCAACATCCGTTGGATGATTGAAAAAGCAAGAGAGTTCCAGAAAAACATTTGCTGCTACTGCTGCTGCTAAGTCGCATCAGTTATGTCCGACTCTGTGCGACCCCATAGACGGCAGCCCACAAGGCTCCCCCGTCCCTGGGATTCTCCCGGCAAGAACACTGGAGTGGGTTGCCATTTCCTTCTCCAATGCATGAAAGTGAAAAGTGAAAGTGAAGTCACTCAGTCGTGTCTGACCCTCAGCGACCCCATGGACTGCAGCCTTCCAGGCTCCTCCGTCCATGGGATTTTCCAGGCAAGAGTACTGGAGTGGAGTGCCATTGCCTTCTCTGAGAAAAACATCTATTTCTGCTTTATTGACTATGCTAAAGCTTTTGACTATGTGGATTGCAAAAAAAAAAACTGGAAAATTCTTCAAGAGATGGGAATAGCAGACCACCTGACTGCCCCTTGGGAAATCTGTATGTAAGTCAGGAAGCAACAGTTAGAACTGGACATGGAACAACAGACTGGTTCCAAATCGGGAAAAGAGTACATCAAGGCTGTATATTGTCATCCTGCTTATTTAACTTATATGCAGAGTACATCATGAGAAATTCTGGGCTTGATGAAGCACAAGCTGGAATCAAGAGTGTTGGGAGAAATATAAGTTCAGATATGCAGATAACACCACCCTTATGGCAGAAAGCGAAGAAGAACCAAAGAGCCTCTTGATGAAAGTGAAAAAGGAGAGTGGAAAAGTCGGCTTAAAACTCAACATTCAGAAAACTGTGATCATGGCATCCAGCCCCATTGCTTCATTGCAAATAGATGGGGAAACAATGTCAGACTTTATTTTTGGGGGGCTCGAAAATCACTGCAGGTGGTGACTGCAGCCATGGAATTAAAAGAAGCTTATTCCTTGGAAGAAAAGTTATGACCGACCTAGGCAGCATATTAAAAAGGAGAGACATTACTTTGCCAATAAAGGTCCATCTAGTCAAGGCTATGTTTTTTCCAGTATTCTTGTATTGATGTGAGATTTGTACTATAAAGAAAGCTGAGTGCTGAAGAATCGATGCTTTTGAACTGTGGTGTTGGAATAGACTCTTGAGAGTCTCTTGGACAGCAAGGAGATCCAACCAGTCCATCTTAAAGGAAATCAGTCCTGAATATTCATTGGAAGGACTGATGTTGAGGCTGAAACTCCAATACTTTGGCCACCTGATTACAAGAGCTGACTTATTGGAAAAGACCTTGATGCTGGGAATGATTGAAGGTAGGAGGAGAAGGAGATTAGAGAGGGTGTGATTGTTGGATGGCATCACTGACTCAATGGACATGAGTTTGAGTAAACTCCAGGAATTTGTGATGGACAGGGAGGCCTGGCATGCTGCAGACCATGGAGTCGCAAAAAGTTGGACATGACTGAGCCACTAAACTGAACTGAAAAATGTATATTATAGGAGTGGGTCTGGTAGGATCTTTTTATTGCTAAGTTCTAATCCTGTTATCCTAAAATGTAAATTGTGCTTTGGGTCTGGTAAAATTTTTACCACCTTGAGACATTCTTTTGATTTATTGTAATAACTAATTTGAAAAGTACATACTTCTCTTGCTAAAGACTGGCAAATGGGACACTCTCCATCCCCCTTCTGATGTCTATGTCAGAAACTTTCTCTGTCCCTTTTCATACTTTAATAAAACTCTGCTATACAAAAGCTCTTGAGTGATCAAGCCTGGTCCCTGGTCCCAAAGCTGAATCTTCTTTTTCGGAGATCACGAATCTGACATTGTTCATCATAAGCTTTCATAATGGGGGCTCGTCCAGGATCTTCAGGACAGGGTAAGAACACTCAGAGCTCTAGCCTCTCTGCTCTCTCAGTATATACATTTTCTGCTTTACTTTACTAACTCTTTAGTGTGCTTGTGTGAATGAATGACACATCCTGCATGAAGCAAGTGATGAGCCCTGCTCTGTGGTTTCACAGTGCCTTGTAATGACTAAAGGCAGCTTCCAAAAGGGGAGCCTTTTGGGGGGTTTATACCAACCTGCTAATGCCAAGAGACACCCAAGGTCCCTGCGAGGGGAGCAGCCAGAAATGTGGGAAGCATGTGGACTGAACTTTCCTTTCTCAGTCACCTTTTCCTGGTCTTTTTGACCATTTCATAATTGTGTGGGAAATTAGAATTACTAACCTAATCTGTCAGATCATAAACTTTAAATGGGCTTGTAATTCATGCTGTTACAATGTACTTTTACTTAGACTCCAAAGCTTGATAGTCTTGGGAACCCAGACTTGGTAGGAACGTGTTTAGGAACTAAGTGGAACTAGTGAGTCCTTGTTGTAGCTGTGGCTCCAAACTATATGGATGAAAGCGCTGCTCGCTAGCATGAGGTTTGTAAGAATATAGGTCAGGAATCCCAGTTTGGGAGTACAGTGGGCTTCTTCCTTTGGTAGTACTAGCTCTTAGTGGACTAAATAAAGCTCTCCAATTGCTTACTAATGTGACAATGATTCATTACTTCTACTGTACGGTCAGGACTGTACTCAGGAATGTGAATGGGCACATGGAAGATGGATGCTTCCCCTGGTAGTACTGGCTTGGGAAACATTCCAGGAAACTACTCTGGCAAATCAAACAAAGTTGTGGTGGTATGGAACTAGAAATCAATTCAGGATGTCATCAGGTCTACCCCTGGTGCATCTCCACCCTGCCTCAGTGGTAGAACTGGGAAGGACGAATAAGGTGCCTGTGTCAGTAAGGGACAGACTAAAGTCCAGCCAGGGAAGGGAAGCTTTGGTGGAAAGTCTGTCTACACCCCCATCTATAGCAGGGAGGGATGCTTCTGATGGAAGGAAGCAAAGGTGCTGGCCACTGTTTTTTTTCTCTCTTACAGATTGGAATTACTCAAAGTCCCAAACTCACACCTTTGGATTGTGTGTCCTGAAAAACTGGGATAAGTTTGACCCCCAGAGTTTAAAGAAGACACACCTGACTCTTTTGCAAATCTGCATGGCTACAATATCCATTGGAGGGTGGCAGACAATGGCTGGTTGAAGGGTCTCTTAATTGTGATACTGTTTTACAACTAGACCAGTTCTGTATAAGACAAGGGGAATGGGTATAAAAGTGTTATGTGTTACTCTTTTTCTCTCTGTAAAATATTCCAGGCTTACATCCTAAGAGTACAAATTTGGGTGTAAAGCCTTCAGCTCCCTCCTGTCCTTTTACTCTGCCTCTGTCTCTGAACCTGGAGATCACAACTGAGCAAGCTGAGGATCAAGGAATCCCTATGGGAAGGTTGCCTCAGTCTCAATAGAAGTCTCAAAAGAAGTTCTCAATGCAGCCTCAGACTACTTTGGTTTCAATAGGAACTCAGACAGTCAAAGTAGAGGAGGCACAGAAAACCAAAACTAAGGATGAGACAGAAGATGAGAAAGAGGATATGGATTTAAAAAAGCAGGTTTCTCTAATCTGTCCCTGGGAACATATGTGAAGGATAGCTAGAGGGACTGAGGAACAGCCACACAACTTACTGCCTCTTCAGGAGCCTCCCACTGGGAAAACTAACCAATCCAAAAAAATCTATAAATCCTTTTCTTACCCAGAGGTACAACAGATAAAGAGATCTGGGAGACTATCTAGAAGATCCAAAAAGTACACAGAAGCCTTTACGGGACTAAGTTTACTTTATAAGCTTACTTGGAGAGATGTAATGTATGTCTTGGGACAGACGCTGACTCCTGACTAGAGAGCTCGAGTCTGGGGGGAAGCTACTGCTTTTGGAGATGAATGGTTTGAGTGTGAGGCAAGGGGAAAGAGGGAACATGAAATAGCTCTTCTCCCTATGGGGAGTCAAGTGGTTCCCAAAGCAGAGCCAGATTGGGATTATCACAAAGAGAAAATTATATGGGAGCAGACCCATTTCATCAATTGCATTATTGAAGGGCTTAAGAAAGCTAAAACTAAGCCTTTAAATTATGCTAAGTTGGCTGACATAGAACAAGGAGAGAAGGAAGATCCTGGCAGATTCCTAGAGAGACTTCAGGAAGGCCTTCGAAAGTTCACTATATTTCTCCTGAGAGTGCAGAGGGAGAGACAATCCTAAAAGATAAATTTCTCACTCAGTCAGGTCCAAATATCCACCATAAGTTACAAAAACAGGCGTTCAGCTTGAATTAGTCTTTAGAAAAACTGTTGCAAGTCTCAGATAGTATATTACAGTAGAGAATATGAGGAGGAAAATAAGAGGCAAATAAGAACCAGGCAAAAGACTGAAGCCCCAATAATGGCTGTTAGATGTGCTCTGACACAGCCTGAGGAAAAATGCCCAGAGGAACTCAGGTGAAAAGGGATAGACTTGCTACAACTGTAGAAAGGAGGGGCATCTCAAGTGAAGCTGCTCTCAGGCATCTAAGCCGCCCCTGGCTTCCTGTCCAGTCTGTAAAGGACCACATTGGAGAAGAGACTTCCCAAGAGGTGTGGGCCCTAGAGGTCGTGTTCTGGGGACTGAAGGTGCCCTGTGGTCCCCACACAAGCTCCCATCCTAATGACACTTGAGGAACTCTGGGTATTAGTAGCTGTGAGGGGCCAAGCAGTCGATTTTCTTCTGGGCACTGAGGCAACTTTCTCTGTGCTCACTGAAGCCTCTGGTCCACTTTCCTCCTGATCCACTACTGTAATGGGACTGTCAGGATGAGCTAAACACTATTATTTCAGTCATCCTTTAAGCTGCAACTGGGACTCTGTGCTGTTTTCTCATGAGTTTCTGATTGTGCCAGGAGGGATATACTGAGGAAGGTCCAGGCCTCTGTTTTCCTGAATATGGAGCCTGCTCTTTCTCTCCCACTAATCTAATAAAATGTAAATCCTAAAATGTGGGCTGATGGAAAAATGGTGGGTCAAGCACAAAACGCTGTTCTTGTCATTATCAAGCTCAAAGACCCTCACATATTTCCACATCAAAAGCAGTATCCACTAAAGCCTGAGGTTAACAAAGGGTTAAAACCCATCATTGAAAATTTAAAGGAGCAGGGGCTATTCAGTTCAGTTCAGTTCAGTAGCTCAGTCGTGTCCAACTCTTTGCGACCCCATGAATCACAGCACGCCAGGCCTCCCTGTCTATCACCAACTCCGGGAATTCACTCAGACTCACGTCTTTCGAGTCAGTGATGCCATCCAGCCATCTCATCCTCCGTTGTTCTCTTCTCCTCCTGCCCCCAATCCCTCCCAGCATCAGAGTCTTTTCCAATGAGTCAACTCTTCGCATGAGGTGGCCAAAATACTGGAGTTTCAGCTTTAACATCACTCCTTCCAAAGAAATCCCAGGGCTGATCTCCTTCAGAATGGACTGGTTGGATCTCCTTGCAGTCCAAGGGACTCTCAAGAGTCTCCAACACCACAGTTCAAAAGCATCAATTCTTCGGTGCTCAGCTTTCTTCACAGTCCAACTCTCACATCCATACATGACCACTGGAAAAACCATAGCCTTGACTAGACGGACCTTTGTTGGCAAAGTAATGTCTCTGCTTTTGAATATGCTATCTAGGTTGGTCATAACTTTCCTTCCAAGGAGTAAGTGGCTATTAATTCCTTGTAAAAGTCCATGAGATACTCCTATTTTGTGTGTGAAAAAGTCAAATGATGAATGGAGACTAGTTCAAGCTTTACAAATAATAAATGAGGCTGTGGTTCCTTTACACACCATGGTGCCTAATCCTTATATATTATTGTTTGAAATTCCTGCATGGGAAAAGATATTTCTCAGTAACTGATTTAAAAGATGCCTTCTATTATGTAAATTTGGCAGAGGAAATTCAATTTCTATTTCCCTTTGAGGATCCTACTCAGCCAGCTTCTCAGTTAACCTGGACAGTTTTGCCACAGGGATTTCGTGACAGCTTCCATCTATTTGGGCAAAGTTTGACAAGGGATCTACAAAACTTTAATAGTTCCAAGGCAGCGGTACTACAATATAATATGTAGATGATATTCTACTCTGTGCTGAGACAGAGGAAGCTTTCTCACAAGCCTCAGATTTCTTAAACATTTGGCAGGCTGTGGTTATAAAGCATCAAGGGAAAAGGCTCAGCTTTGTCAACAATCTATTAAATATTTGGGCCTAATCATATGAGAAAGGACTAGGGCCATAGGTCCTGGGAGAATTAAGTCTATACTAAATCATCCCCTACCTATGAATTTCAGACAATTGAGAAGATTTGAGGGAATCATAGGCTACCACTGCTTTTGGATTCTGGGTTATGGGGAACTTGCCCGACCTTTATATAAACTTATAACTGAACCTCAGCAGGCCCAAACCGACAAATTGCTTTGGTCTCCAGATACTCAAAGGCTTTTACACCTCTTAAGACTGCTCTCCTGCAAGCTCCCACTTTGAGCTTGCTCACAGGGTCAGAATTTAATGTGTTTGTCATTGAAAGAAAAGGTATGGCCTTGGGAGATTTGACACAACCCCGAGGGCCTCATCAGCAAACAATAGCTTACCTGAGCAGAGAATTAGATGTAGTGTCACGTGGGTGGTCACATTGTCTAAGAGTGATTGCAGTGACTGCTTTATTAACACCTGAAGCCCTCAAAATAATTAATGGGCAAAATCTTACTGTACTGACTTCTCATGATGTGAGTGGAATCTTAAAATCTAAGTTAAATGGCTGTCTGGGGAGGCCTTACAAATAGCTGTGTAAAGAAGAGAAGTGAAAAGCAAAGGAGAAAAGGAAAGATATAAGAATCTGAACGCAGAGTTCCAAAGAATAGCAATAAGAGATAAGAAAGCCTTCCTCAGCTATCAATGCAAAGAAATAGAGGAAAACAACAGAATGGGAAAGACTAGAGATCTCTTCAAGAAAATTAGAGATACCAAGGGAACATTTCATGCAAAGATGGGCTCGATAAAGGACAGAAATGGTATGGACCTAACAGAAGCTGAAGATATTAAGAAGAGGTGGCAAGAATACACAGAAGAACTGTACATAAAAGATCTTCACGACCCAGATAATCACGATGATGTGATCACTGACCTAGAGCCAGAAATCCTGGAATGTGAAATCAAGTGGGCCTTAGAAAGCATCACTATGAACAAAGCTAGTGGAGGTGATGGAATTCCAGTGGAGCTATTCCAAATCCTGAAAGATGATGCTATGAAAGTGCTGCACTCAATACGCCAGGAAATTTGGAAAACTCAGCAGTGGCCACAGGACTGGAAAAGGTCAGTTTTCATTCCGATCCCAAAGAAAGGCAATGCCAAAGAATGCTCAAACTACTGCACAATTGCACTCTTCTCACACGCTAGTAAAGTAATGCTCAAAATTCTCCAAGCCAGGCTTCAGCAGTACGTGTACCGTGAACTTCCTGATGTTCAAGCTGGTTTTAGAAAAGGCAGAGGAACCAGAGATCAAATTGCCAACATCTGCTGGATCATGGAAAAAGTGAGAGAGTTCCAGAAAAACATCTATTTCTGCTTTATTGATGAAAGGTTGTTGTTGAATCACACGAATACACCGGGATTCTTGGCCCCCGGAGGAGAAGAATTCAATCCGGGGCCAGAGACGAGGCTTGATCGCTCGGAGCTTTTGTGTAATAAAGTTTTATTAAAGTATAAAGGAGATAGAGAAAGCTTCTGACATAGGCATCAGAAGGGGGCAGAAAGAGTACCCCCTTGCTAGTGTTGACAATGAAGTTATATACTCTCTAATGAATCCAAAGAATGTCTGGAGGTTGTAAAGACCTCATCAGACCTACTCCCATAATTTACATTTTAAGATAACAGAATTAGCCAGAAGGTTTAATCCAAAGACTGTCCTTAATCCAGAGACTGTCCTCAGGCAGGATACATTATTGTTATATAATCCTAAGGAATGTGGAGAAAGAAAAAAAGTTTGTCCTTTCTTCCTCCTTGAGAATTCCAGACCCCTCTCTCCTTGGGGACCCCTAGATTTCCTATCAACCTGCCTAGGAAATGACTCTCTCATTGACTATCCCAAAGCCTTTGACGGTGTGGACCACAAGAAACTGGAAAATTCTGAAAGAGGTGGGAATACCAGACCACCTGACCTGCCTCTTGAGAAATCTATATGCAAGTCAGGAAGCAACAGTTAGAAGTGGACATGGAACAACAGACTGGTTCCAAATAGGAAAAGGAGTACGTCAAGGCTGTATATTGTCACCCTGCTTATTTAACTTATATGCAGAGTACGTCATGAGAAATGCTAGACTGGAAGAAACACAAGCTGGAATCAAGATTGCTGGGAGAAATATCAATAAGCTCAGATATGCAGATGACACCACCCTTATGGCAGAAAGTGAAGAGGAACTGAAAAGCCTCTTGATAAAAGTGAAAGTGGAGAGTGAAAAAGTTGGCTTAAAGCTCAACTTTCAGAAAACAAAGATCATGGCATCCGGTCCCATCACTTCATGGGAAATTGATGGGGAAACAGTGGAAACAGTGTCAGACTTTATTTTTCTGGGCTCCAAAATCACTGCAGATGGGGACTGCAGCCATGAAATTAAAAGACGCTTACTCCTTGGAAGGAAAGTTATGATCAACCTAGATAGCATATTCAAAAGCAGAGACATTACTTTGCCAACAAAGGTTCGTCTAGTCAAGGCTATGGTTTTTCCTGTGGTCATGTATGGGTGTGAGAGTTGGACTGTGAAGAAGGATGAGTGCTGAAGAATTGATGCTTTTGAACTGTGGTGTTGGAGAAGACTCTTGAGAGTCCCTTGGACTGCAAGGAGATCCAACCAGTCCAATCTGAAGGAGATCAGCCCTGGGATTTCTTTGGAAGGAATGATGCTAAAGTTGAAACTCCAGTACTTTGGCCACCTCATGCGAAGAGTAGACTCATTGGAAAAGACTCTGATGCTGGGAGGGATTGGGGGCAGGAGGAGAAGGGGACAACGGAGGATGAGATGGCTGGATGGCATCACTGACTCAATGGACGTGAGTCTGAGTGAACTCCGGGAGTTGGGGATGCACAGGGAGGCCTGGCGTGCTGCAATTCATGGGGTCGCAAAGAGTCGGACACGACTGAGCAACTGAACTGAACTCAACTGAAGGTTAACACTTGGATGACAGCTTCTTAAACATCAATCATTGGTGTTAAAAGGACCAGTAACTAAGCTTAAAATTTGTGGAAACTTAAATCCTGCCACTTTCCTTCCAGAAAAGGAAGATGAAACACCTGGTCATGATTGTTTCCAATTTCTAACCTTAAATTTTGCAGCCAGGGAAGAGCCAATGTATACCCCATTAGACAATTCTGACATGGGTATATTTACAGATGGCAGTTCTTTTGTTTGGGATGGGAAGCAGAAGGCAGGTTATGCTGTGGTTACGTCTGAACAGGTTTTAGAGGTAAAGTTTCTTCCTCCCAGTCACATGCCCAATTGCCAGAGCTTGTTGCTTTGACCCGAGGGTAGTGAGTAAATATCTACACCGATTCTAAGTACACTATTTGACTTTACATGCTCATGCTGCAATATGGAAAGAGAGACAATTTAAAACAGCAACAGGATAACCTATGAAACATTTCAAAGTGATTGAGAGACTTAACTGCTGTATATTGTCCTAAAGAAGTAGCTGTTCTACACTGCAAAGGGCACAGCATTAATAGGAGAAAAGTAGCTAAGGGAAATCAGTTGGCTGATTCCCAAGCCAGAAAAATAGTGCTTTAAGAACTCCCTCTCCTACAAATGCCCTTAGTCTGGACAGGTCCTGCTGAACAGGAAAAACCACAATATGCTGAAGAAGAATTAGAAAGACATGACAAAAGAGGAGGAAAATTCACTGATAAAGATTGGTTACAGTCTGAAGATGGATGATTAATAATGCCTGAAAATGTTCAGTGGAAAATTCTTAAGGGTTTACACCAGAGTTTTCATTTACGTGTTGAGAGCACTTACCAGATGGGCCTGATAATCTATGTGGGCCTGCTTCTGCTGACTCCAAAAGTCCTGAGTCTGCCGTTTGACCCTTAAGACAATGCCTTCCTGCCCTGGGCTCATTCTTAACACTGCATTCCACAATCGGTCTAGTTGCTGGGTCTGTGGAGCGCTCCCCTCTTCACCAGTGAAGGCTTCCCATGAAGGATTTCTCCATCTCAAGGAAAAGACTTCAACTCTGTAACATATATACCAGATACGAGTACTAATGTTACTCAGTTTACTAAATGCATGGACAAGATGATTCAGGCTATGGATTTTCCTGAAGCCTCAGTCACCTCACTTTGGGAAATGTTAACTAGCTTCCCATGGAGTGAAACTATCTTAATCATAATAATTCTAATTGTTCTGTTTTTACTGTTTGCTCCCTGCATCTGTAACTGTGTAACTGGATTTCTTTCTGTCTGAAAGCTTTTAAGTTACAAATGGTTGTCCAGGCTCCTACGAGTGCCATAGACTCCTCCAACTATTATTTGGGGGCCCTGGATCAGAGACCCTCAATATGAGGGTTAGGAGAATATGTTGCCTCAACAATTTAGGGATGACACCCTTCAACAGCAGGAAGTAGTTATGGAATGAAAACGACTCCACTTTCCCTTGGCAACATAATTCTCCTAAAAGAAAAGAGGGGAATGAGAGAATTCCCAGGCAGGCTGATAAGAAGCCTAGGGGTCCCCGAGGAGAGAGGTGTCTGGAATTCTCAAAGAGGAGGAAAGGACAAACTTTTTAAATTTTTTTTCTCTACATTCCTTAGTCTTAGTCACATAAAACGTTTATTTATTTATTTTTTTTCCTTTAAGCCTGGAACTGATAATTACACAACAAACAACTCAGTTTAAACTCTGGGATCATATAACAACAATGTATCCTGCTTGAGGACAGTTTCTCCTTCCTGAAAACCTTCTGACTAATCCTGATATCTTAGAATGTATATTATGGGAGTGAGTCTGGTAGGATATTTCTATTGGTAAGTTCTAATCCTATTATCCTAAAATGTAAATTGTGGGAGTGGTTCTGATAAAAGTTTTACAACCTTGAGACATTCTTTTGATTTATTGTAATAGCTAATTTAAAAAGTATATAATTCCCTTGCTAAAGACTAGTGAGTGGGGCACTCTCCATCCCCCTTCTGATATCTATGTCAGAAGCTTTCTCTGTCCCTTTTCATACTTTAATAAAACTCTGCTATACAAAAGCTCTTGAGTGATCAAGCCTGGTCCCTGGTCCCAAGACCACAGACCTTCTTCAGAGATCACAAATCTGACATCATTCACTGTAAGCTATCAAGATCCCACAAGCCATGTAGTGTGGCCAAAGAACAACAAAAAACAGCAGTGCTAATAAATCCTGACCTTTGATCAATAGATATTCATGGATAGAATTGAGCAGCTTAGATTCTACTGTGGGTACTAGGGGCAAATGCAAGTCTGTTTTCAAGTTGCTAAGGCTAGAGTGAAGATAGCTCTTTAGGACATCAAAATTCAGGCAAGGAGAGTAGAAGAGACAGACAGCATACTTTCCAGCAATTAACAGAGAAAGCCCCAAACTTTCCAAAAGAAAATTCCCCATCCCAGAAAAGAAAGCTTTCTTCCAAAAGGCCTGGCAAGAGCTTATGATGTGAGACCATTAAGCAGACTTTTCCACGGGCAGAACTTTATTTCAGTAGAGGTTTGGGTAGAGTGTTGAGGATTCCTGGGAAATGATGGTGCACTGCAGAAATGTAAATCCCAGAATGGCACCGTGGATTTGCTATCTCTTTTCTCTTGTTACCCCATTCACCTCTCCTACCCCACTTCCTCCTATTTAAGGATAATGTCTCAAGAGAAGCCAAGACAATCTTACAGATGCCTCTTCCTGCCTCCAGCCACCAGTTCCTTATTACAATCTCTTTGCCTTTGGAGATGATTTTCCTGATGAAGAGTATATTCTGAGGAGGTTCATTCAAGTCCACTTCATGCTGAAGGCTTTGGGCTTGAAATGTTCAGAATCATATGTCCATGCTCTCATTATCAAGTTCCTGACTGCATCTTACCCCAAGCACTCAGAGATAATAGACCCCAGAGTGAGGTAGATGGGAGTCTGTATCATCCCATTGGGTTTTTGGAAGGCCTGAAACCATTTCACCTCATTTGCCCAAATGCCTGTGTCTAGCCTATCCTACTGTACTGAGTCTTGGTTACCTATCCAAGGAAATAAAGATATTACTTTTACAAAAACTATAATAAACAGAAACCTCAAGTAAATGGAGTCAGGAGAACAGAAGAGGAATTTCTCACACCCTATGACATACCAGAGCCCAACAGGAAGAAGAAAGACTCTCTCTCCTTGCCCAGCAAGAGTTCAGCCAATGAGAGCCAGTTGTCAGGGTCCAGCCCCGGTGGATCCAGGGAATTCAAAGCGGGGACGGTGTTGGTGAGGGTCAGGAAACAACTGCTTAATTAAACGTTAATTAAAGATATAAAGAGTAATAAAATAAGGATAGCTCAGTGAGGAAATTCAGTGGAGAAAAGAGGCTGAAATAAGGATAGCTCAGTAAGGAAATTCAGTGGAGAAAAGAGGCTGAAAAATTCAGCCAGAAGGTGAGAGAAAGAACGACATGGGGAGATCAAGTTTCGGTGAACAAGGCCCGCACTTTATTTTCCAAAGTAGTTTTTATACCTTAAGTTATGCATAGAGGATAATGGGGGAAGGGGTAGAGTCATGCAGCAAGCCAGGCTTTCTTCCTGCAAACTTAACATATGCAAAAGCTTAGGTGATTTGCATCATCTTTTGGCCCGGAGGCCTGTTAACACTTTAAGACCCTTTCTTCAGAAAACTTATTTTTCTCTAAAGATGATTGGTCAGGAGCCACCCTCCAAAAGCATTAGATAAAGTTGCATTCCTACAGAGCAAAGGTGTGATGGGCTATAACAAGAAAAAGAATTAACTCAAGGGTCCCAGGTTACAAACATTAAAGCTACTACTTACACCAATTATATTAATCAATACACTGCCAGGGACACAGCAGGTAAGGGATATGGAAACTTAGCAGCAAACATTGGCCCAACAAGTGAAAATCCCTTCACCAATACAATTTCTAATCAATCTTTTAACTGCTCAAAGGAATCTGTATTTAGACAGTTTAGAATATCTCATGCCTCTCATAGTTGGGAGGCTCTGAGCAATCACATGTGGCCAGAAAAACCTATTCAGGCAGGCTAGAGGAATTCCAAAGGAGTTTGTAGGTTGAAACACTGTCACACCCAGGAATTATTAACTGGAGCTGTAAGCTAACTCTTTTTTCAGAGAGAGGTAGTAGGGGACAGCGCCCCATAAAGTCAGAGGTGTAGGTGAAAGCAAAAAGCAGAAAATAGGCAGACTCTGGTTTGGGGGGTAGATGCTCGAGAATTTCCAGGGGAACTCCTGAGGCTCGATCCCGCCTTTGCGTATGCCAAGCCTCCTTCCTCATGACCTTTGCCACGGGGGGAGCTCGCTCCCAGCAGCCAGTCACAACCCCCAATGAAAAAGGATGGACTGTTTGTTTACCACAGCCCTTCCAATTTCCTTTCTCCCTCTATAAAAGAGTTCTCACCATTTTTTTGCTGTAGACTTGCATGTGGCTCATCATGGCTGTAGATCTCAATTTGCAAGTCTTTGCTGATCTGGAATAAACTCTTTTTTGCCGGAGAAACAACTGGCAGTCTATTTGTTTTGAATCAACATATTTGTCACATGTCTGTTTGCCAGGATTGAGCAATATGTGTAAAGCACCAAACACAATGCCTGGCATAGTATATACTGGTGGTGACTTTTTAAACTTGAGTGACAATCTGATTTGCCCAAGACTTTTCTGGTTTTAGCACTGAAAGTCTCACATTGTGGGAAACTCCCTGAGTTCTGGTAGTCTTTAATAGTTGGTCACCCTATTTCCAATCTTCTCTTCTCAACACTCCAAAGGAAAGTACAGTTTAACCATCTAACATTTCCATTTGTTTGACTCACAAACCAATCTACTTCTGTACTTCTCTAATCAAAATTCTAAAACTTTGTAAAAAAGAATACATAGATTGAACAAATTCCAATGTGCTTCTAATGTCCATTCCTCCTAATAACTCTGTGTTCTAGGACAGTGCTTCTCAACTAAGGTAATTTTACCCACAGGGGATATTTGGCATGTCTTCAGGCATTTCATGTTGTCATAACCTGAGAGGAGAAGAATGCAAACTGGCATCTAGTGGGTGAAGGCCAGGGATGCTGCTAAACACTCCACAATGCACAACTCCAACAATAAATTAAAAAGGATTCCCTGATACCTCCATTGGTAAAGAATTTGCCTGAAATGCAGGAGACCCCAGTTATATTCCTGGGTCTGGAAAATCTGCTGGAGAAGGGATAGGCTACCCACTTCAGCATTATTGGACTTCCCTTGTGGCTCAGCTGGTAAAGAATCTGCCTGCAATGCGGGAGACCTGGGTTTGATCCCTGGATTGGGAAGATCCCCTGGAGAATGGGAAGACTGGAAAGATCCCCTGGAGAAGGGAAAGACTACCCCCTCCAGTATTCTGGCCTAGAGAATTTCATGGACTGTGTAGTCCATGGGGTCATAAAGAGTCAGACATGACAAACAATACATTATTTCGGTCAAAATGTTAATGGTGCTGAGGTTGAGAAACCCTGGTCTGCTGCTGCTGCTGCTAAATCACTTCAGTCGTGTCCAACTCTGTGCGACCCCATAAACGGCAGCCCACTAGGCTCCTCTGTCCCTGGGATTCTCCAGGCAAGAATACTGGAGTGGGTTGCCATTTCCTTCTTCAATGCATGAAAGTAAAAAATGAAAATGAAGTCACTCAGTTGTCCCCGACTCTTAGCGACACCAAGGACTGCAGCCTACCAGGCTCCTCTGTCCATGGGATTTTCCAGGCAAGAGTACTGGAGTGGGGTGCCATTGCCTTCTTCTAGTGGATATTATTATCTCAATAGTGCTATAAATGAAGTCTCTGAGGCTGAGTAAGAGAAGTAGCTCAAGGTCAAAATGTTGCGAATTGGTACATATAGTATCAAAACCCAGACTGGTTGACTCTGAATCCATTTCTTTTGTTACAATATTGCAACACTTCTAAGAAATGTTTTGTTTCTCACCTCAATTCGGTTTATTGCATCCCTGGCATGATAAGACACAATCCTTGTTAGAGATGAGAAGACAGAGTCTCCAAAACTCAGATTGTTAGCTTTTCAATAGAACAGTCTTATGGACTCTGTGGGAGAGAGAGAGGGTGGGAAGATTTGGGAGAATGGCATTGAAACATGTATACTATCATGTATGAAACGAGTCGCCAGTCCAGGTTCGATGCACGATACTGGATGCTTGGGGCTGGTGCACTGGGACGACCCAGAGGGATGGTATGGGGAGGGAGGAGGGCGGAGGGTTCAGGATGGGGAACACGAGTATACCTGTGGCAGATTCATTTTGATATTTGGCAAAACCAATACAATATTGTAAAGTTTAAAAAAAAAAAAAAAGTTTAGCTTGTACCTTGCAGCCTGCCCCTTACCTCCCTCCCCCCACCCCCCACCCCCCTACTCAGCATAGAATATGATGGCAGTGAGTATTTGGTCACTGACTGGGGCCCCTGAGAGGCCTGCTGCTGCTGCTGCTAAGTCGCTTCAGTCGTGTCCAACTCTGTGAGACTGCATAGACAGTAGGCCACCAGGCTCCCCCATCCCTGGGATTCTCCAGGCAAGAACAGTGGAGTGGGTTGCCATTTCCTTCTTCAATGCAGGAAAGTGAAAAGTGAAAGTGAAGTCGCTCAGTGTCGGACTCTCAGTGACCACATGGACTACCAGGTTCCGCCGTCCATGGGATTTTCCAGGAAAGAGTACTGGAGTGGGTTTCCAGTTCCTTCTCTACCTGAGAGGCCTAGATCTGAGTAAACGCTGGAGACCAGGGTCGTGGTGCAGAGGAAGACTGAAAAGTTCATCCTTGCCACAATAGTAATCAGTTATGAGGAAGCAGCAAACCCATCCTTCCAGCCTCTTAGCATGCTCAAGAATGCCTCCAGTCACTGATTCCAAAACCAGTTCTCAAGAAAGGTCACACTTTGCACTATTGAGCTTATAGATGTGACTTATTGATATAATCTAGCCCAAACCTCTCATTTTATAGAGAAAAAAATGAAGTCCTTAGAAAGGTCTGGCTCACTATTTTGAAGGGGAAGAGGACAGGACTATTAGGCTGCCCTGACACCTAGTGTAGAGTTTATGCCACTACATTCTCTAGAATCAGGCTTGCAGGCCAAGCAGGCCCTTCTACTTTAGTGCTAAGTGTAAGCCAATATAATACCTCTCACCTTTGTGTCCTTAATTCTTACCCAGTAGGCTCTCTTAATAAACTAGAATTTGAGGATCCTGAGGTAGATGTTAGGGTGTAGAGATGGAGGAATACTAGAAATGAAGGGGGCTGTAGATCTTTCCCCTACCCTTTTTGACATTTCTTTTACACTGCGGTCCTGGACTGCTGACTCTCTTTCATCTCAGTCCTATCTCCTGGCCTTACTACCTAGTTCTCATTCTCATAGTGCCCTTAACCTTGGTCAATTTGTCCTTTTTTAAAGCTTCTAAATATCAAAACAAAGAATTAACCTTAAATATAACATTTTCTATGCTGTAGCTAGCCAGTACACATATGCCTATTACCTGCCGGGCCCCAACAAGCATCCGAATCTGGGACTTCACTCTACTCTGAGCCTTTATTCCCTAAGTCGCTCAGTCAAATTGAGTATTCCAGCCATGTATTTCTTTCTCACAGAGAAAACACCTAGTTTTCTCTATACTAGTAGTTCTTGAAAGATGGTCTCTAAATCAACAATGTCACCACTATTTGGGACTTAGTTAGAAGTGAAAAAAAAGGGCCCCACCCCAGATCTACAGAATCAGTCTCTGAAGTTGAAGCCCAATAATCTTGGTTTTAATCAGCAGCCCAAATAATTCTGCTATGTGCTGAACTATGAGAACTTTTGCCCAGTACCTCTAGGTTAGGATTACAAAGCAGCAGAATGGTATCATTTTAGGGCCACAAAGAAGTACGGCCACTGAGATCAGTTAAGCTTTGCACAACTCCAGAGGCTACCCGTTATATAGATGTGAATGGTGCCATTTGGACTTGTACGGTGCAGACCTGAGAGTAAGGATGCTATTCCTCTTCCTGCCACTGAAAGAAGTCAACAAATGAAAAGCTAAGAACAGAACATCGCATCTATTAGTCCTCACAGTGATGTTCTAAAGCTGGTTCATAGAGGCTAGAGCCAACTGTGTACATCTCTTTCCAGTTCTGCACTTAGTGACTTTACACTGGTAGCTTGAAATAGGCTATGATGAAAGTATTTAAACCACAGAAATCAGCAAACAGCACAATTCAGGGTTAAACAATTTTTTAAAGATCATCTTTACCTCTCCTAGCAGGGCCTCCAGGTATAGCCATGTGAGTTTTGTACCACAATGCCACCTCTCCAGCAAATCTATACAAGAATATTATTGCATCATAGTTTTTAGAGGCAAAATGTTGGTAACAAATTGAATGCCCAGATATAGGGAATGGTTGAAGAAATTACAGTCCATTCTCAACAGAGAATATTATGCAACCATTAAAAAGACGTATTTGTAGCTGTACCAGATGACTTGAGGAGGCTTTAATGAGGTATTGTTGAAGGCAATATGTAGAAAAGTCTTTATGACATAGTCCTATTTTGTAAAACAAATGATATTTGGTTATGTGCAGGGAAAGACATACAATAGCATATCAACATGGATTATGGGAATGATAGGAAGGAGAATTCTCATGAAAAAGACTGTTCCAAATATCCCCAATATTTATATGCTCAGATTTACATAGCTAATGACAGTTTATATATCCCATAAATATAAACGTATTTAGAAGAATATAATTAAAACAATATAAAATTTGGAGATGGTGAGGTGATAGTGGGGCTTTCCAGGTGGCTCTAGTGGTAAAGAATCCATCTGCTAATACAGGAGACAAAAGAGATCTGGTTAGATCCCTGGGTTCGGAAGATCCCTTGGAGAAGGGCAGGACAACCCACTCCAGTATTCTTGCCTGGAAAATCCCATGGACAGAGGAGCTTGGCAGACTACAGTCCATAGGGTTGCAAAGAGTTGGACATGACTGAAGTGACATAGCACACATGCAGGAGGTGATACCAGGCAGGGCATAGTGTAAAGAATACATCTGGTGTCACATTCCCCTAAATAGAGCAGTCACCTAACCCTGGTCAGTAAAGGATCAGGATTTGACAGTTCTTGTACTTGATGCACAACCCCTAAGCTCTAGTTTTCCAACCTAATATATAGTTCAACTGCTGAGCAACATACAGAACAGATGGGTCATTTAACAGATGTAAAATGAGACAAAGTGATCAACTAGAAGCCAGCTATGATATTTTGACTCTAACAGCACAAGCCCAGCCCAGACAGATGCTTTACTCACTTCACTCACTCCTCATACTTCTATGCCTTTAGGATGTCAGAAATTCTTCCACCAGGGTAACTAAAGAAACTTGTGTCTGGAGCAACTTTCATTCTACTCTCCCTACAATAACTGTGCAGCCATGTTTCAGACCCTTAGAATAGGTTATTTTTATCATATCTGTGTGGTAAAATTCATTTTAAAATTATTTAAGAAATTTGCAAAGACAGACAAAAGTAACTTTAATAATTATCAACGTATAATCAATCTTGTTGCATCTATACCCTCAACTCTTACCTACCTCTTTTATAATTTTTCACAGCTTTATTGGGGTATAATTTTCATAGATTAAATTGCAAATATTTAAATTGCAAAATCTGATGAGTTTTGGTATATGTATACACTCATGAAACCATGGCCATAATAAATATAATGAACATGTTAATGAGCCCCAAAGTTAGAGTAGTGGTTTTTTAACTGCAGGTTGCAACCCAATATTCATTAGTGGAATCACTTCTGGGATGATAGATGAGAGACAATTCTGGATAGCCCCTGGGGCCTCATTTCCTTTCCCTTTATCAGTAGCTTAGCTGAGAGCTGGCTGTGCTGTACTGAGCCAGTTGCAGAAGAGAAGGCCTTTGTTAATGTCAGCATTCCTGACACACTAGGCTTTTCTGAAGGGGTTCTCAGTATGCTGACCTTGATCCTAGGCATGCACACTCCCTAGGATTGTTCCCAATCTGGGAGATGGTTGATACATTTCTTGTTACTTAGAGAAACTAGGTATCACCTTAACCCCCTTTCCCAGTGTGGAGGCAGAGCTTGTGTTCTTAGGGACTGCCCACAGTGACACATTCAACATACAGTCCAAGCAGATCCTTCTTTGCTGGAACTTCAGCCTTGGGGTACACAGAACATCCGTGACTATCCTGTGCCATTGAAAAAGGAGAGTTCGGGAGACTGTGTGTGTGCTGTACTACTTCTTGGCTTGCTTGTAAGTTTTTCCCCCATAAACCCCTTGTTGTTCTGTATCCTACAGCATACGGAAAGCTAGTTTCCCAAATATTACCTACACAACCTATTGATAAGACCAAACTGAGTTTATTTCTTACTGGGGTGAAGGAGGATACCGATTCTGCAAAGTTTCAGTGGAGGTGTCTCAGAGGGAAGGAAGGCAAGGTTAGAACCAAAGAACTGAAAATTTAGTTTGAGGTAGGTCTTTCAATACATAGATTTGATTAGAATTAGGTAAGGTTTATGGAGAAGGCAATGGCAATCCACTCCAGTACTTTTGCTTGGAAAATCCCATGGACAGAGGAGCCTGGTAGGCTGCAGTCCATGGGGTCGCTAAGAGTCAGATATGCCTGAGCGTCTTCATTTTCACTTTTCACTTTCATGCATTGGAGAAGGAAATGGCAACCCACTCCAGTGTTCTTGCCTTGAGAATCCCAGGGACGGGGGAGCTGCTGTCTGTGGGGTCGCACAGAGTCGGACACGACTGCAATGACTTAGCAGCAGCAGCAGCAGCAGCAGGTAAGGTTTATAATATAATAACCAAAGATTGGTAGAAATAGGAAGAAAAGGATTCTTGAGGTGAAGGATTTAAAGAATCTTAGGGCATTTCAAAATCTGCTGTTGTATTCCATTAGGGAATTCATTGTTGGGATTTTCAGGATGTTCCTGTAATGAACCATTTGCCAAGGCAGAGGGGAATCCTGGAAAAATAAAATTATGCTAATGAAGACAGTAGACTAGCAAGATCATGTATAGACAGTAAGGTATGGTTTTAGTTCTCAATGTTGACAGGCTAAGTATGAGAATAAAAGGTTTTGGTTATCAGGTATTTGTGGTGTATGCTTATGACCCCTTTATATGACAGTGATGACTAGCATCTCAAAACATGAGACTAAATAAACTACAGTTGAATTGTATCTAGTAAGGATGAGAATTGCTTTGCAGAAATTTTGTATCAGTTATACATGTGTATGTGTGAAATGAGTCATGAAATGAAATGTGTCTCTTACAATAGGTCTGGGTCCAGACATATTAGAAAGTTACTACCTTAGAGAAATCCCTGAAAGGGATGATCCCCTCTGTCAGCCAGTTTGCATTGCTCCCATTTAACTTTTCATGCTAATAGTAGAAGAGCATCTATTTTTACTAGGGAGAAATACATCATCTAAAAATTGGAACAGAGGCCTTGTCCAGGCAGATTAAAAGTTGAGTGGGAAATTTGAATCTATAAGGCTGTCCACCATTTTGGCAGAGAGCTGAAAGAAGCCAAGTTGCTACTGCAGTACAAAGATGGAGGCTAGACACAAATAACAGCTTCCTATGAGAATTGTTGCTTCCCAGGTGGCTACAGTGGTAAAGAACCCTCCTGCCAATGCAGGAGACATAAGAGATGTGGCTTTGATCCCTGGGTTAGGAAGATCCCCTGGAGGAGGGCATGGCAACCCATTCCAGTATTCTTGCCTAGAGAATCCCAATGGATAGAGGAGTCTGGTGGGCTACAGTCCATAGGGTCGCAAAGAGTCAGACACGACTGAAGCAACTTAGCATTGTGAGAATTGTTAGGGTTTAAAACCAATCCTTAAGCAGGTATAGGCTCCCATTTGACTGAGATACAATCTATATAATCAGGTGACTGGATAAGATGAACTACAGGGGTTCCCTTCAGTGGAAAGAAATTATGATTCTAGAGAGAGTCTTGCAATAGAAGCAGGCAGCTAACCTGAGATGTTTTCTCTGGTTGTTACTTCCCAGCACCTGATTCTGAGTATTACTGGATACAACAATAAATGTAACACAGTCAATGAAGGGCTGCCATTCTTAAGTGAGTTATCTACTTCTCTGAGGAAATTCTACTATTTTATGGTTTTAGAAGACTGGAAATTTTGGAAGGGACATTAGCCACCACCCCCCACCCCCCCAACACACACACCCTGCCCTGAAATTTATTAGAAGCTTCCAATCCATTGGATAAGGCACTATTATTTCCATTTAAAAGGCATATTCTTCTTTGCATCAGAAGTTTAACCTTTCAATTTGCTTGTCTGACTTATCAAAAAAAAGCTTGGGTTAAAAACAACATTTGAGAAAAACTACAATACTACCTTAGTAGGAGTTGATGTGGTTTATTCAGGAATTCATTCAACAAACAATGACTAGGCTGATTGGAGTCCTGGATTTCCCCACTTCTGAAGCTTTCATGGTCTGAAGCAGATCCGTAAACAGGTAAATTATAGCCCATGTCCGATTTTATGGGAAGCCTGAGCTTCAGAGCCATATATACCTGGGAAGGAATTGCATTCCCTAATTTCTTTTTTATTTTTTTTTTAATTGGAGAATAATTGCTTTACAGAATTTTGTTGTTTTCTGCCAAATATCAACATGAATCAGCCATAGGTATACATATGCCCCCTCCCTCTTGAACTTCCCTCCCATCTCTCTCCCCATCCCACTCCTCTAGGTTGTTACAGAGTCCCTGTTTGGGTTCCCTGAGTCATATAGCAAATTCCCATTGGCTATCTATTTTACATATGGTGATATACGTTTCCATGTTACTCTCTTCATACATCTCACCTTCTCCTTCCTCCCCCTCCCCCACCCTGGGTCCATAACCTACATTCTTTTTTAAAAATATTTATTTATTTTTTAATTGAAGGATAATTGCTTTACAGAATTTTGTTGTTTTCTGTCAAGCCTCTATATGAATCATGCATAGGTATACATATCTGCTCCCTTTTGAACCTCTCTACCATCTCTCTCCCCCTCTAGGTTGATACAGAGCCCCTGTTTGAGTTTCCTGAGACATACAGTAAATTCCCATTGGCTCTCTATTTTACATATGGTAATGCAAGTTTCCATGTTACTCTTTCCTTCCTCCCCTCTCCCACCCCATGTCCATAACTGCTTTCTTCATGGTACCAACTTAGCCATGCAGCTGAGTTTTGGTTTTCTTATCTGCAAACTGATTAGAATAAAACCAACTTCATAGAATTGTGAGGACTATGTGAAAGATAAAAAGAAAAGGGCAATTAAGGGGATGATTTTATTCAGGCTATATAGACACAAGAAGAAGGTTTAAAGAAAAGAAAGTAAATTTAGAGTTTTATAGAGACAAGTAAACAAAGGAGTCACCACAAGTCTATGAGATCATGAGGAAGTATGAAGAGGGTCTGATTTCAGAATATGTCAGGTCATTATGTTACTTTACAATTATCATCTTTTTTTAGAACAAGAAAGAGCAAGAGAGTTTCTCAACTGTGGCTGCTTTCTTGGAGCTCAGGGATCAGATAAAGTTTAATGTTATCAAGCACTTGGCATAGGGCCTGGCCCGTGGTAAGCATCCAGCAAGTATTTCTTTGCCTTTCTTCCTCCACTAGTGAAAAGTGAAAGTCGCTCAGTCGTGTCTGACTCTTTGCGACCCCATGGACTGTAGCCTACCAGGCCCCTCCCTCCATGGGATTCTCCAGGCAAGAGTACTGGAGTGGGCTGCCATTTCCTTCTCCGGGGGATCTTCCCGACCCAGGGATCGAACCTGGGTCTCCTGCATTCCAGGCAGACGCTTGGAAGAATTTCTTTGTACATTCTCCCTCCACTAGAAGAATGTACAAAGTAGTGTGGTGGTTCAGAGATGGGCCTGATAGATTTACTCTGCTTCAGAGAACTAGATTTGACAAAGGATTTTGAATCTTAAGGGATAAATAGTGGTTTGCTAAAAAGATGGAAGAAAGAAGAACATTCTAGATAGTGTAGTGCTAATGTAATAGACAAAGGCATAGAGGCTTATAGGAGACTTGCCTATTCAGAGACAAGCTATTTCTTCAATGTGGTATAGGGAGTAACTGGATATAAGGTAGGTTAGAATCAGATTGTAACAACCCTTCAAAAGTCATTTAATGCCCGCTGTTTCAGGAAAATAGTCCAGGAACTTATAATTATAACAAGACTAAGTTCCAGTTTATGAGAGCCTCTTCCCTGCTGTGTAAGGGATGGAGGCAGGGAGACCAGTTATGAAGGTAGTACTTGATCCAGAGAGGATCAAGGCCTGAACTAGAGCAATGACCATGAGGATGTCTAGGAGAGGACTGAATTTAAAAAATATTAGGGAAGATTCCTTGAAGCAGGGCATGCAACCCACTCTAGTATTCTTGTCTGGTGAGCTACAATCCATGGGGTTGCAAAGAATCAGATGCAACTGAAGCAATTTAGCATGCATGCATGCAAGTAAAATTTACTGAACAGATTATGTAATTGTGGGGAAGGTCAGCATGGAGATGAGGATGTGGAATAGTGGAGGATGATACTGTTGAAAGCAGTATAAGCTGAAATGTCAAGTGCTTACAATGTGCTGAGCACAGTTCTAAGGGCTTTACACTTATCTCTTTTAATCCACATAAGCATCCTATGAAGTAAGTGTTCTTTTCCCCTTCATTTTTAAAAAGAAGAAAATGAGGCATATAGAAGTTAAATAACTTGCTCAAGTTTTTACAGATAGTAGGTGGTGAAGCAAGGCAGAGATTTAAGTTTGGATGGCTGTGTGAATACTGTTACCATTTAGGACTGAAGAATATTGGATGGGGAAAGACATATGCTGATAATATTTTAGTTTTGGAGTGGTTGATATTGAGTGCAATGATTAAATGGGTCTGGAGCTCCAGACAAAGATTAGGATCAGAGCAGGAAACTTAAAGGGCATCAGCCTATAGGTATGTGCTCATTAGGGGACTTAGGACTTCCTTCTGTGAGTGGGATACACAAAAGTGAAGGTAGGTAGAGGAAAGGAAATGGTGAAACATATAAGGGGAAGCAGTAGCTTGCAAACTGGATCCACTTTAAGATTTTTACAATGACTTAGACTCGGACAGTGCTCATTTAATTAAAGTCCACTGGTACAGTTAGCAGAAGCACGGCCATGAGGAGCTACCCCATGTCTGAGGTCAGGGGTGGTGACTGAGAGTGCCAGGCTGCATTGGCACAGGAGCGGCCAAGAGGAACTACCCCACGTCCAAGGATAGGGGCGGCGGCCAAGAGGAGCTACCCCATGTCTGAGGTCAGGGCGGTGCCCAAAATGAGCTACCCCACGTCCGAGGTCAGGGTGGTGGCTGGGAGGAGCTACCCCATGCCCAAGGTCAGGGTGGCAGCCCAGACGAGCTACCACACACCCAAGGTCAGGGGAGGTGGCCAAAAGGAGAAACCCCACATCCAAGGAGTGGCGGCTGCGCGGGTGAGGAGGGCCGAGAGGAGCTACTCCCATTCAAGGTCAGGAGGGGTGGCCGTGAGGAGATACCCCTCATCCAAGGTAAGGAGCAGCGGCTGGCTTTGCTGGAGCAGACGTGAAGAGATAACCCACATCCAAGGTAAGAGAAACCCAAGTAAGACAGTAGGTGTTATGAGAGGGCATCAGAGGGCAGACACACTGAAACCATAATAACAGAAAACTAGCCAATCTGATTAAATGGACCACAGCCTTGTCTAACTCAATGAAACCAAGCCATGCCCTGTGGGGCCACCCAAGACAGACGGGTCATGGTGGAGAGGTCTGACAGAATGTGGTCCACTGGAGAAGGGAATGGCAAACCACTTCAGTATTCTTGCCTTGAGAACCCTATGAACAGTATGAAAAGGCAAAATAATAGGATACTGAAAGGTGAACTCCCCCCGTCAGTAGGTGCCCAATATGCTACTGGAGATCAGTGGAGAAATAACTCCAGAAAGAATGAAGGGATGGAGCCAAAGCAAAAACAATACCCAGTTGTGGATGTGACTGGTGATAGAAGCAAGGTCCAATGCTGTAAAGAGCAATATTGCATAGGAACCTGGAATGTCAGGTTGATGAATCAAGGGAAATTGGAAGTGGTCAAACAGGAGATGGCAAGAGTGAACGCCAATGTTCTAGGAATCAGCGAACTGAAATGGACTGGAATGGGTGAATTTAACTCAGATGACCATTATATCGACTACTGCGGGCAGGAATCCCTCAGAAGAAATGGAGTAGCCATCACGGTCAACAAAAGAGTCCGAAATGCAGTACTTGGATGCAATCTCAAAAACGAAAGAATGATCTCTGTCCGTTGCCAAGGCAAACCATTCAATATCACAGTAATCCAAGCCTATGCCCCAACCAGTAACACTAAAGAAGCTGAAGCTGAACAATTCTATGAAGACCTACAAGACCTTTTAGAACTAACACCCAAAAAAGATGTCCTTTTCATTACAGGGGACTGGAATGCAAAAGTAGGAAGTCAAGAAACACCTGGAGTAACAGCCAAATGTGGCCTTGGAGTATGGAATGAAGCAAGGCAAAGGCTAATAGAGTTTTGCCAAGAGAACACACTGGTCATAGCAAACACCCTCTTCCAACAACACAAGAAGAAGACTCTACACATGGACATCACCAGACGGTCAACACCGAAATCAGACTGATTATATTCTTTGCAGCCAAAGATGGAGAAGCAAAAACAAGACCGGGAGCTGACTGTGGCACAGATCATGAACTCCTTATTGCCTAATTCAGACTTAAATTGAAGAAAGTGGGGAAAACCACTTAACCATTCAGGAATGACCTAAATCAAATTCCTTATGATTATACAGCAGAAGTGAGAAATAGATTTAAGGGACTAGATCTGATAGACAGAGTGCCTGATGAACTATGGACGGAGGTTCCTGACACTGTACAGGAGACAGGGATCAAGACCATCCCCATGGAAAAGAAATGCGAAAAAGCAAAATGGCTGTCTGAAGAGGCCTTACAAATAGCTGTGAAAAGAAGAAAAGTGAAAAGCAAAGGAGAAAAGGAAAGATATAAGCATCTGAATGCAGATTTCCAAAGAATAGCAAGGAGAGATAAGAAAGCCTTCCTCAGCAATCATTGCAAAAAAATAGAGGAAAACAACAGAATGGGAAAGACTAGAGATCTCCTCAAGAAAATTAGAGATACCAAGGGAACATTTCATGCAAAGATGGGCTCGATAAAGGACAGAAATAGTATGGACCTAACAGAAGCAGAAGATATTAAGAAGAGGTGGCAAGAATACACAGAAGAACTGTACAAAAATGATCTTCATGGCCAACATAATCACAAAGGTGTGATCACTCATCTAGAGCCAGACATCCAGGAATGTGAAGTCAAGTGGGCCTTAGAAACCATCAAAACAAACAAAGCTAGTGGAGGTGATGGAATTCCAGTAGAGCTATTTCAAATCCTGGAAGATGATGCTGTGAAAGTGCTGCACTCAATATACCAGCAAATTTGGAAAACTCAGCAGTGGCCACAGGACTGGAAGAGGTCAGTTTTAATTCCAATCCCAAAGAAAAGCAATGCCAAAGACTGCTCAAACTACCGCACAGTTGCACTCATCCCACACAGTAGTAAAGTAATGCTCAAAATTCTCCAAGCCAGGCTTCAGCAATATGTGAACCGCAAACTTCCAAATGTTCAAGCTGGTTTTTGAAAAGGCAGAGGAGCCAAAGATGAAATTGCCAACATCTGCTGGATCATGGAAAAAGCAAGAGAGTTCCAGAAAAACATCTATTTCTGCTTTATTGACTAAGCCAAAGCCTTTGACTGTGTGAATCACAAGAAACTGTGGAAAATTCTGAAAGAGATGGGAATACCAGACCACCTGACTTGCCTCTTGAGAAATCTGCATGCAGGTCAGGAAGCAACAGAAGTGGACATGGAACAACAGACTGGTTCCAAATCAGGAAAGGAGTACATCAAGGCTGTATATTGTCACCCTGCTTATTGAACTTATATGCAGAGTACATCATGAGAAATGTTGGGCTGGAAGAAGCACAAGCTGGAATCAAGATTGCTGGGAGAAATTTCAGTAACCTCAGATATGCAGATGACACCACCCTTATGGCAGAAAGTGAAGAGGAACTCAAAAGCCTCTTGATGAAAGTGAAAGAGGAGAGTGAAAAAGTTGGCTTAAAACTCAACATTCAGAAAACTAAGATCATGGCATCTGGTCCCATCACTTCATGCAAAATAGATTGGGAAACAGTGGAAACAGTGTCACTTTATTTTTGCAGGCTCCAAAATCACTGCAGATGATGATTGCAGCCATGAAATTAAGAGACACTTACTCCTTGGAAGGAAAATTATGACCAACCTAGATAGCATATTCAAAAGCAGAGATATTACTTTGCCAACAAAGCTCCGTCTAGTCAAGGCTATGGTTTTTCCAGTGGTCATGTATGGATGTGAGAGTTGGACTGTGAAGAAATCTGAGTGCCAAAGAATTGATGCATTTGAACTGTGGTGTTGGAGAAGACTCTTGAGAGTCCCATGGACTTCAAGGAGATAGAACCAGTCCATCCTAAAGGAGATCAGTCCTGGGTGTTCATTGGAAGACTGATACTGAAGCTGAAACTCCAATATTTTGGCCACCTCATGTAAAGAGTTGACTCATTGGAAAAGACTCTGATGCTGGGAGGGATTGTGGGCAGGAGGAGAAGGGGATGACAGAGGATGAGATGGCTAGATGGCATCACCTCCTTGATGGACATGAGTTTGCGTGAACTCCGAGAGTTGGTGATGGACACGGAGGCCTGGTGTGCTGTGATTCATGGGGTGGCAAAGAGTCAGACACGACTGAGTGACTAAACTGAACTGAACTGAACTGGTACAGTCAGAGGTGTCCTGCAGCATCAAATGTCTAGGGATTTTTAGGATTCTTTTTTAAAATTTATTCATTTAATTGGAGAATAATTACTTTAAAATATTGTGATGGTTTTTTGGCACACATCAATATGAATCAGCCATAGGCATACATGTGTCCCCTCTATCCTGAATGGGCTTCTCTTTGGCTCAGCTGGTAAAGAATTCGCCTGTAGTACAGGAGACCTGGGTTCAATACCTGGATTGGGAAGATCCCCTGGAGAAGGGAAAGGCTACCCACTCCAGTATTCTGGCCTGGAGAATTCCATGGACTATACAGTCCATGAGGTTGCAAAGAGTCGGCCATGACTGAGAGACTTTCATTTCACTTCACTTTCCACCCTGAATATCCCTCCCATCTTACTCCCCAGGCCACTCCTCCAGGTTGTCACAGAGTACCAGTTTTGAGTGCCCTGTGTCATACATCAAAGTTGCACTGGTTATCTATTTTATATATGGTAAATACATATGTTTCAATGCTATTCTCTTAAATCATCCCACCCTCTCCTTCCACTGAATCAAAAACTCTGTTCTTTATGTCTGTGTCTCCTTTGCTGCCCTGCATATAGGATAGTTGGTACCATCTTTGTAGATTCCATATATATGCTTTAATATATGCTATTTGTCTTTCTCTTTCTGACTTACTTCACACTGTATAATAGGTTAGCCATCATTAAAAAATCTACAAACAATAAATGCTGGAGAGGGTGTGGAAAAAAGGGAACCCTTTTACACTGTTGGTGGGAATGGAAACTGAAACAACCACTATAGAGAACAGTATGGAGATTACTTAAAAAACTAGGAATAAGACTACCATATGATCCAACAATCCCATTACTGGGCATATATCCTGAAGAAACCAAAATTGAAAAATAAAAAACATGTACCCTAATGTTCATTGCAGCAGTATTTACAATAGCTAGTGAAAGGTTGTTGCTGGCTCATGAAAAGATGCTGGGGATTCTTGGCCTCCAGAAGAGAAGAATTCAATCCGGGGCCAGAGACAAGTCTTGATCACTCAGAGCTTTTGTGCAATAGAGTTTTATTAAAGTATAAAAGGGATAGAGAAAGCTTCTGACATAGACAGCAGAAGGGGGCAGAAAGAGTACCCCCTTGCTAGTGTTAGCAATGGAGTTATATACCTTTTAATTAGTTATTCAGTTCCGTTCAGTTCAGTTCAGTCGCTCAGTCGTGTCTGACTCTTTGCGACCTCATGAATCACAGCATGCCAAGCCTCCCTGTCCATCACCAACTTATTACAATGAATCAAAAGAATGTCTCAAGTTTGTGAAAATTTTACCAGACCTACTCCCACAATTTACATTTTAGGATAACAAGATTAGAATTTAACAACAGAAAGATCCTCCAGACCCTGTCCCATAATACACATTCTAAGATATCAGGATTAGTCAGAAGGTTTTCAGGAAGGAGAAACTGTCCTCCAGCCGGATACACTGTTGTATAATCCCTAGTACAGAATTTAAACTGAATTGTGTAATTGACTAAGACTAAGGAATGCAGAGGAAAAAAAGTTTGTCCTTTTCTCCTCCTTGAGAATTCCAGACCCCCAATCTCTACTTTGAAAGCCCCAGAGCCCTTTCTCCTCCTTGGGGCCCTGAACTTCTTATCAATCTGCCTAGGAATTGACTCTCTCATTCCCGCTTTTCTTTTAGGAGAATTATGTTGCCTAGGGAAAAGGGGGTCATTCTCATTCCATAACTGCTTCTGAGCTGATAAGCAATGTTGTCCCTAAATTGGTGAGGCAACATTTTCTCCTAATCCTCAAATTGAGGGTCTCTGATCCAGGGGCCCCAAGTAATAGTTGGAGGAGTCTGTGGTACTCCTAGGAGCTTGGACAACCATCTGTAACTTAAAAGCCTTCATGCGACTAGAAACAAATCCAATTACACAGTTACAGATGCAGGGAGCAAACAGCAAAAAGAAAACAATCAGAATTATTGTAATTAAGACAGCTTTCCACCATGGGGAACTAGTTACCATCTCCCAAAGTGAGGCAATTGGGGCTTCAGGAGTATCCATAGCCTCAATCATCTTGTTCATATGTTTAGTAAAATGAGTAACATTAGTGCTCATATCAGGTATATATATGTAGAGCATTGGGTATGAATAATGGCACAAGTTCCTCCTTTTACAGCTGTCAGAATATCTAAAGCCAGTCTGTTTTGTAAGACCACCTTTTTAATTTGTGTTTGTTTGGCATTAAGAGCTGAAATAGCTTTTTGAGAATCTTGTAATGCCTGTTGAGTAAAATTAGTCAAAGCATCCACTAGTAGCATAACATTTGTAGTTCCCAGAGAGGGAACAAACACTGCAGCAAAATAATCATACCAGTGAAATACAGACCTTGCCCACCGAGTTTTAAGGTGGGGTATATTAGCAGGCATTTTTGGAAGCTCTGAAAATATAAAGCCGTGAGTAAAATCTAGACCTAGGGTGCATCTCCCTATGTGACCAGGGGGAAGCAATGTCCATAGGTAAGAGCCACATATCCAACAGGTCCCATTTGGAGCAAGCCACCGTGACTGAGATATCCAGTCCCAATCAGTGTCTGGCCAGGCAAAGGGAGGACTTGAATTGGGGTTGGAAAACATGGGGATGATTACATTGCATATTTCCTGAGGCAAAAAGCCCAATTGTTTCCAATCATTATAATTGTTGGCTAACTTCTGGAGATGGCTCTATTTGTTCCCAGCATATAGAGGCAGTAGATATTAGATGTCCTTTTTCATGAGTTAGCCATATAACCTCATCCCATATTTGATAAACGTCAGGTAAAAAACCATTAGATCTAGACCCATTTACCTTATGTGTAGCAAAATAGTCATTAAACTGAGACAATGTATAATCAAAATTAAAAGTCACGTTATGTTCATAGTTAAAGTACAAAGTGTTGCTCCAGTCTATCTTAGGGTTGTTAGATGTCATCAGTTTAAGAAAGGTATCACATACGATTGTTGTTGAAGTTATTCGTAGAATTGGAGAAAGTCTTCCTTGAAGTGGAGATGTCCACCACGGGAAGCCTTCCACTGATGAAGAGCAGAGTGCTCCGCAGACCCAGCAGTTAGACCGACTGTGGAATGCAGTGTAGGACTGAGCCCAGGACAGGAAGACATTGTCTTGAGGATCAAATGGCAGACTCAGGATTTTTGGATTCAGCAGAAGTAGGCTCACATAGATTATCAGGCCCATCTGAAAAGTACAAAGTCAGAGCATAGTAAGTACAGACATAACATGACTCCACTTCATTCTTTTTTTTTTTTTTTTTTTTCACTTCGTTCTGGTCAGGGTGCCACCTCTTAACCCGAGTGTGATATACCCACGAATCAATTCCTTGAACTTTGACAGCTATGGGAGAAGAAAGAATAACCTGGTAAGGGCCTTCCCAGAGGGGCTCAAGGGATTGGCCCCCATATTCCAATGTTTTTATGAGGACCTCAGTTCCTGGCTCAAATAGAGGCTTGCTTGACTCAGAGGCTGGGTCAAGAGTCATCTCCTGGGGTTCAGTTAATGCCTGTTGAATAGCTGAGAGCTGAGTTTCATAATTAATTTAACCCTAAGGCTTCAGGGTCTACAACAATGTCTGTGCATAAGAAAGGCCTTCCATAGATACATCAAAAGGGGGACAGTCCCTCCTTTTGGGGGGCAGTCTGAGCCTTCATTAAAGCTATGGGTAGAACTTTAATCCAATTGTTTTGCGTCTCCTAAGTTAGATTGCACAGATGTCTTTTGATAATGTCATTAGCCTTTTCAACCTTTCCTGAGGATTGGGGTCTCCAGGAACACTGTAAGTGATATTCTATTCCTAGAGCTTTAGATATTCCCTGAGTTACAGCAGCTTTAAAGACACAGCCATTGTCACTCTGAAGGCTCCATGGCAGCCCAAACTTGGGGATAATTTCATGGATTAAAATCTTTATAACCTCCTTAGCCTGTTCACCACGACAGGGAAAAGCCTCAATCCATATAGTAAAAGTATCCACCCAAACTTGTAAGCAAGAATATCCATTAGCTTTTGGCATATGAGTAAAACCAATTTCCCAGTCCTCTCCAGGATACTTTCCACTTCGTTGTAATCCAGATTTTGTTAGCTTTTCAGTCTTTGGGTTATTTTTCTGACAAACCTCACATATTTTTATAATATTTTTTAAAGTTTTTATGTTTACCTTCATGTTTACCTTCAAACAAACAAGAAGCCATCTGGTAAATACTTTCTACACCTAAATGAAAACTCTGGTGTAAACCCTTAAGAATTTTCCATTGAGCATTTTCAGGAATTATTACTCGTCCATCCTTGGACTGTAACCATCCTTTATCAGTAATCTTTGCTCCTCTTTTCTCATATCTTTCTAATTCTTCCTCAGTATATTGTGGTTTTTCCTGTTCCACAGGACCTGTCCAGATCAAAGGTGTCTGTAGTGAAGGGGTTTTGTAAAGTGCCCCCTTTCTGGCTTGACAGTCAGCCAGCTGATTACTTTAGGCTATTTTACTCCCATCCCTGTTGTGCCCTTTGCAATGCATAACAGCTACTTCTTTAGGACAATATATAACAGTTAAAAGTCTCTCGATATCTCTGAAATGCTTAATAGGTTCGACTGTTGCTGTTTTAAACTGTCTTTCTTTTCATATTGCAGCATGAACATGTAAAGTCAAATAAGCACACTTAGAATCCGTGTAGATATTTACTCGCTGCCCTTTGCTTAACTCTAGAGCTCGAGTCAGAGCCACAAGCTCCGCTAACTGAGCACTAGTTCCCTGGGAGAGAGATTTTGCTTCTAAAACCTGTTCAGCATTCACCATGGCATAACCTGCTTTACGCTTTCCATCCTGAACAAAAGAACTGCCATCTGTAAATATTTCCATGTCAGGATTATCTAATGGGGTATCCATTAGATCTTTCTGAACTGCATAGTTTAAAGTTAGAAATTGGGAGCAATCATGATCATGTGTTTCATTTTCCTTTTCAGGAAGGAAAGTGGCAGGATTTAAATTTCCACAAACTTATATGATATTATACATGTTACAATGCCATTCTCCCAAATCATCCCACCCTCTTCCTCTCCCACAGATTCCAAAAGACTGTATAGAAAATGTATAGATGTCCAAAATGTCCAAAAATGTATAGAAAAGACTTCTATACATTTGTGTCTCTTTTGCTGTCTCACATACAGGGCTATCGTTACCATCTTTCTAAATTCCATATATATGCGTTAGTATACTGTATTGGCAGATTCATATTGATGTATGGCAAAACCAATACAATATTGTAAAGTAATTAGCCTCCAATTAAAATAAATAAATTTAAATTAAAATAAATAAATAAAGAAAATATTCATGGAGTTAACAAAAGAAAAAAAAAATAAATTTCCACAAACTTTAAGCTTAGTTACTGGTCCTTCTAACAACAATGAATGATGTTTAAGAAGCCTACTGTCTGTCATCCAAGTATTAACTGTAGACTTTAAGATTCCACTCACATCATGAGAAGTCAATACAGTAAGAGTTCATCCATTAATTATTTTTATTTTATTTTATTTTTTTTGAAAATTTATGCCTTTATTTCAGTTGTTGTGTTGGCAATATCAATCTTAAAATAATGATGAAAAGTTAACTCTTTCCAAATATGGGTATTTTGGGTTATGGTGAAATAGCAGTAGCTTTAAAACAGTATAGTAGCTAGATCCTACCTATCTTTTCCTGGAATGCCCACTTCAACACCAAGCTGTCAGATACATTCCTGAACTTTTGAAGACATTATAATGATGGTAATGTCAGGCCAGGATAAAGAAAAACAGAAATGATCAGAAGACTGAGGGGAAAAAGACATGAGATGGAAAAAAAAAAAAATAGTTCGTATTGTCGACACCATCCAGTCTAGCAATTTTTACAGATGCTTTCTGTTTGCTCGAGACAGTTTATTGCTTATGTTATTTCTTCTGTTCCTTTTTTTTTTTTAATTTTTCAGCACTTTATTTATTTTTTTTTATTTGATAAATTTAACGCCTTTTATTGCCATACCTCATTTTACTGTGCTTTGCTTTAGTGAACTTTATAGATACATTTTTTTTTTTCCTTGTTAATTTTCTGTTTAGTTGATCTATCCATAAGTGTGAGTGGGGTATTAAAGTCTCCCACTATTATTGTGTTATTGTTAATTTCTCCTTTCATACTTGTTAGAATTTGTCTTACATACTGCAGTGCTCCCATGTTGGGTGGATATATATTATATAATTGTTATATCTTCTTCTTGGATTGATCCTTTGATCATTATGCCCACCAAACCAAACAAAAGAGGAAGAGATAGGGAATCTACCTGATAAAGAATTCCAAATAATGATAGTGAAATTGATCCAAAATCTTGAAATTAAAATGGAATCACAGATAAATAGCCTGGAGACAAGGACTGAGAAGATGCAAGAAAGGTTTAACAAGGACCTAGAAGAAATAAAAAAGAGTCAATATATAATGAATAATGCAATAAATGAAATTAAAAACACTCTGGAGGCAACAAATAGTAGAATAACAGAGGCAGAAGATAGGATTAGTGAATTAGAAGATAGAATGGTAGAAATAAATGAATCAGAGAGGATAAAAGAAAAACGAATTAAAAGAAATGAGGACAATCTCAGAGACCTCCAGGACAATATTAAACGCTACAACATTCGAATCATAGGGGTTCCAGAAGAAGAAGACAAAAAGAAAGACCATGAGAAAATACTTGAGGAGATAATAGTTGAAAACTTCCCTAAAATGGGGAAGGAAATAATCATCCAAGTCCAAGAAACCCAGAGAGTCCCAAACAGGATAAACCCAAGGAGAAACACCCCAAGACACATATTAATCAAATTAACAAAGATCAAACACAAAGAACAAATATTAAAAGCAGCAAGGGAAAAACAACAAATAACACACAAGGGAATTCCCATAAGGATAACAGCTGATCTTTCAATAGAAACTCTTCAAGCCAGGAGGGAATGGCAAGACATACTTAAAATGATGAAAGAAAATAACCTACAGCCCAGATTATTGTACCCAGCAAGGATCTCATTCAAGTATGAAGGAGAAACCAAAAGTTTTTCAGAGAAGCAAAAGCTGAGAGAATTCTGCACCACCAAACCAGCTCTCCAACAAATACTAAAGGATATTCTCTAGACAGGAAACACAAAAATGGTGTATAAACTCGAACCCAAAACAATAAAGTAAATGGCAACGGGATCATACTTATTAGTAATTACCTTAAACGTAAATGGGTTGAATGCCCCAACCAAAAGACAAAGACTGGCTGAATGGATACAAAAACAAGACCCCTACATATGTTGTCTACAAGAGACCCACCTCAAAACAGGGGACACATACAGACTGAAAGTGAAGGGCTGGAAAAAGATTTTCCATGCAAATTGGGACCAAAAGAAAGCAGGAGTCACAATACTCGTATCAGATAAATTAGACTTTAAAACAAAGGCTGTGAAAAGAGACATTAATTATTTTTAAAGCTCCAGGTGTTAATAAAGCCATTGCCCCAATTACTCTTAGACAGTGGGGCCACCCATGTGAAATTACATCTAATTCTCTGTTTAGATAAGCAATACGTTGCTGGTGAGTCCCTCGGGGTTGTGTCAAAACTCCCAAAGCCATACCCTTTCTTTCAGTGACAAACAAATTAAATTCTGACCCTGTGGGCAAGCTCAAAGTGGGAGCTTGCAGGAGAGCAGTCTGAAGAACCTTAAAAGCCTTTTGAGTATCTGGAGACCAAACCAGTTTGTCGGTTTGGGCCTGCTGAGTCTCAGCTATAAGTTTATATAAAGGCTGGGCAAGTTCCCCATAACCCAGAATCCAAATGTGACAATAGCCTGTGATTCCCCCAAATTCTCTCAATTGTCTTAAAGTCATAGTTAGGGATGATTTAGTATACGTTTAATTTTCTCGGGGCCTATGGCCCTAGTCCCTTCTGATATGGTTAGGCTCAGATATCTAACAGATTGTTGACAAAGCTGAGCCTTTTCTCTTGATGCCTTGTAACTGCAGCCTGCCAGAAAGTTTAAGAAATCTTCTGAAGCTTGTGAACAAGCTTCCTCTGTCTCAGCACAGGGCAGAATATCATCTACATATTGTAGTACCACTGCTTTGGAGCTATTAAAGCTTTGAAGATACTGTGACAAACTTTGTCCAAATATGTGAGGGCTGTCACAAAATCTCTGGGGCAAACTGTCCAGGTTAACTGAGAAGCTAGCTGTGTAGGGTCTTCAAAGGCAAATAGAAATTGACTTTCCTCCGCCAAAGGCACTGAATAGAAAGCATCTTTTAAATCAATTACTGAGAAATATTTGGCTCATTCAGGAATTTCAGACAATAGAGTATAAGGATTAGGCACTGGAGTGTAAAGGAACTACAGCCTCATTTATTATTTGTAAATCTTGAACTGGTCTCCATTTACATTTGATTTCTTTATACCCAAAATAGGAGTGTTGCATGGATTGTTACAGGGGATTAATAGCCCCTGCTCCTTTAAATTCTTGATGATGGGTTTTAACCCTTCCTTAATATCAGGTTTCAGTGGATACTGCTTCTTATGTGGAAATAAGTGTGGGCCTTTGAGCTTGACAACTACAGAAATAGCATTTTGTGTTTGACCCACAGATTTTCCATTAGCCCATACTCTAGGATTTACATTTTGTTCAATTAAAGGGAGAGAAAGGGAAGTCTCCATATTCATGAAAACAGAGGCATGGACCTTGCTCAGTATATCCCTCCCCAAAAGGAGTGAGGGAGACTCTGGCACGATCAGAAAGTCGTGTGAAAATAGCACAGAATCTCAGTTACATCTTAAAGAACAACTGAAATAATACCTTTTGGCTCATTCAGACCTATTACAGAAGCAGATTGGGAAAAAAGTGGGCCAGGGGTTTCAGTAAGCACAGAGAAAGTCACCCTAGTGTCTAAAAGGAAATCGATGGATTGCCCCCCCATAGTTATTAATACCCGGGGTTCCTCAGGTGTAATTAGGATGGGAGCTTGTGTGGGAACCCCCGGGCACCTTCAGTCCTGATTGTCTTCTGAGTCTGACCCCGGAAACCTATGCCTCTGGGGGCAGTCTCTCCTCCAGTGTGGTCCCTTGCAGACCAGACATAGAGCCGGGGGCAGCCTAGAGGCCTGAGGGCAATCCCACTTGAGGTGCTCCTCCTTTCCACAGTAATAGCAAGCCCATCCCTTTTCACCTGGGTCCCTCTGGGCATTTTTCTCAGGCCGTTTCAGAAGCCATTACATGGGCTTCCTCCTGTTCCTTTGTGTATTTTTGGCTTTCTTTTTTTCATATTCCCTACCATAATACACTGTCTGAGCCGGTTGTAATAGATTATCTAAGGACTGATTTGGTCCAAGATATTAAGAAGAGATGGCAAGAATACACAGAAGAACTGTACATAAAAGATCTTCACGACCCAGATAATCACGATGGTGTGATCACTGACCTAGAGCCAGACCTCCAGGAATGTGAAGTCAAGTGGGCCTTAGAAAGCATCACTACAAACAAAGCTAGTGGAGGTGACGGAATTCCAGTTGAGCTATTCCAAATCCTGAAAGATGATGCTGTGAAAGTGCTGCACTCAATATACCAGCAAATTTGGAAAACTCAGCAGTGGCCACAGGACTGGGAAAGGTCAGTTTTCATTCCAATCCCAAAGAAAGGCAATGCCAAAAAATGCTCAAACTACTGCACAATTGCACTCATCTCACATACTAGTAAAGTAATGCTCAAAATTCTCCAAGCCAGGCTTCAGCAATATGTGAACCGTGAACTTCCTGATGTTCAAGCTGGTTTTAGAAAAGGCAGAGGAACCAGAGATCAAATTGCCAACATCTGCTGGATCATGGAAAAAGCAAGAGAGTTCCAGAAAAACATCTATTTCTGCTTTATTGACTATGCCAAAGCCTTTGACTGTGTGGGTCACAATAAAATGTGGAAAATTCTTAAAGAGATGGGAATACCAGACCACCTGACCTGCCTTTTGAGAAATCTGTATGCAGGTCAGGAAGCAACAGTTAGAACTGGACATGGAACAACAGACTGGTTCCAAATAGGAAAAGGAGTACATCAAGGCTGTATATTGTCACCCTGCTTATTTAACTTCTATGCAGAGTACATCATGAGAAACGCTGGACTGGAAGAAACACAAGCTGGAATCAAGATTGCTGGGAGAAATATCAATAAGCTCAGATATGCAGATGACATCACCCTTATGGCAGAAAGTGAAGAGGAACTCAAAAGCCTCTTGATGAAAGTGAAAGTGGAGAGTGAAAAAGTTGGCTTAAAGCTCAACATTCAGAAAACGAAGATCATGGCATCATGGTCCCATCACTTCATGGGAAATAGATGGGGAAACAGTGGAAACAGTGTCAGACTTTATTTTTCTGGGCTCCAAAATCACTGCAGATGGGGACTGCAGCCATGAAATTAAAAGATGCTTACTCCTTGGAAGGAAAGTTATGACCAACCTAGACAGCATATTCAAAAGCAGAGACATTACTTTGCCAACAAAGGTTCGTCTAGTCAAGGCTATGGTTTTTCCTGTGGTCATGTATGGATGTGAAAGTTGGACTGTGAAGAAGGCTTAGCGCCAAAGAATTGATGCTTTTGAACTGTGGTGTTGGAGAAGACTCTTGAGAGTCCCTTGGACTGCAAGGAGATCCAACCAGTCCAATCTGAAGGAGATCAGCCCTGGGATTTCTTTGGAAGGAATGATGCTAAAGCTGAAACTCCAGTACTTTGGGCACCTCATGCGAAGAGTTGACTCATTGGAAAAGACTCTGATTCTGGGAGGGATTGGGGGCAAGAGGAGAAGGGGACGACAGAGGATGAGATGGCTGGATGGCATCACTGACTTGATGGACGTGAGTCTGAGTGAACTCTGGGAGTTGGTGATGGACAGGGAGGCCTGGTGTGCTGCGATTCATGGGGTTGCAAAGAGTCAGACATGACTGAGTGACTGATCTGATCTGATCTGATCTGATGGTGGATATCTGGAGCCGACTGAGTGAGAAATCTATCTTTTAAGATCACTCTTTCCTCTTCACTTTCGGGATCAATCTCAGTGAACCTGAAAAGGGCTTCTCTCAGTCTATCTAGGAGTTTACCAGGAGCTTCCTTCTCCTCCTTTTCTATGTTTGCCAATTTGGCATAGTTCAAAGGCTTGGCACACATTTGCCTGAGTACTTCAAGAATACATCTGACAAAATGACTCATCCCATCTTCCTTTAGCCGTGTTATAGTCCCGTTCTGGTTTCCTGCCCTCTATCTCATCCTGTATTTCACCCTTAGTCTGTGCTATCTGTGCTTCTCTTACTTCGATGGTCTGAGTTTCTATTGAAACCAGAGAAGTCTGAGGCCGTACTGAGACAGGAGTTGTTTGGACCTCTACTTGGGCAGTTTGCGTCTCAGTTTGGGTTTTTACTGAGACCAAGGCAACCCTTCTTGGGGGGGTTCTCTGACTTTCAGTTTGCTTACTTTGGAGCCCCGAGTATGGGGGCAAAGTAGGAGGACTGGGGGAAGCTGAAGGTTTCACACCCAAATCTATATCCTTAGGACATAAGTTGGCGTATTTCTCAGAGAGAAAAAGGGTAACACATATGCTACTTCTACCCATTTCCCTTGTTTTCTACAGAACTGGTCTAATTGTAAAACAGTATTATAATTAAGAGACCTTCCAACCGGCCACCATTTGCCATCCTCCAATGGGTACCACAGCCACGTAGTATCACATAGGAAGACCAGGTGTGTCTTCTTTAAGCCCTCTGGGTCAAATCTATCCCAGTTTTTCAGGATACAGTTCAAAGGAGTGAGGCTGGAATTCTTAGCTCCCATCTGTAAGAGGAAAAAAAGCAACCAGCGCCATCTTTCTACTGGAGGCATCCCTCTCTGCTCTAGATGGGGGTGTAGACAGACTTTACACCAAAGCTTTCCTTCCCTGGTTGGACTTAGTCTGTCCCTTACTGACGCAGGTGTTGTACTCGTCCCTCCCGGTTCTACCACCAAGATGGGGTGGAGATGCATTAGGGGTGTACCTGATGGCATCCCAGACTGATGTCCAGATCCTCATCATTAAAACCTTGCTTGCCTCTGATGCCACCCGGGGTGCAATTAGAGTAACCTTCTGGAATGCCTCCCAAGCTAAGACTGCTGGGGGAAACATTCATCACCTGAGTGCCTGTGTACAGCCATGAATATATTCCTGACCACAATAAGACCACTACAAACATAAAACTGAGATGTTCCTTCAAAGTCTCACCACAACAGTATAAGCAACAGCAAAAGAGATGGTGAAGGGCTTGCCAGTAAGGGAAAATTGATAGGGCCAGTCTTTCTAGTTCATTCCCACAGATTCCAAAGAAAGATTATCTAAGGAGTTTGAGACCAAAGCCATTGGAAAGTCTCCTGTGGTCCACTGAGAACTAGCATTACCAAAGGAAAAAAACCCATTGCAGTTCCAATCTGAGTAACCTTTAACCTCAGAGATGTTCTTGGAGCTGGAGCTCCAACTAAGTTCTGAACTTTCTATTCCTAGTGAGGTTAGATGCTTCCTGACTACCAATCCAAGTTTGGGACCTAAGTAACAGTACACAGCAATAGATCACAAGTCCCGTGAAAGTCTATGATCCGACAGATTCAGTCAATTCAGTTCAGTTCAGTTCAGTCACTCAGTCGTGTCCAACTCTTTGCGACCCCATGAATCACAGCACGCCAGGCCTCCCTGTCCATCACCAACTCCTGGAGTTCACTCAGACTCACGTCCATCAAGTCATTGATGCCATCCAGCCATCTCGTCCTCTGTTGTCCCCTTCTCCTCCTGCCCCCAATCCCTCCCAGCATCAGAGACTTTTAGGTTAGTAGTAATTCCCAAGAAGTTATGAAATGGTCAAAGAGACCGGAAAGTTTCACAAAGAAAGGAGAGTTTGATCTGCATGCATTGCCCATTTTCTGGTAGGTCCCTGAAGGAGATATTGGGTGTCTCCTTGCATTGGCAGGTCAGTATAAACCCCTGACAGGTTTCTGCCATAAGCTGTATGAGGTCACCGTGGAACCCCAGAGCAGGGCTCCTCACTTGCTTCACGAAGGGTGTATCATTCATTCACACAAGTGCACCGTAGAGTTAGTAAATTACAGCAGAAAACGTGTTCACTAGGAGAACAAAGAACTAGAGCTCCAAGCATCCCTACCTTGTCCTGAAGAATCCCAGATGGGCCCCCAAGATGAAAGGTTGTTGCTGACCCATGAAAAGATGCCGGGATTCTTGACCTCTGGAAGACAAGAATTCAATCTGGAGCCAGAGACAAGGCTTGATCGCTCAGAGCTTTTGTGCAATAGAGTTTTATTAAAGTATAAAAGGGATAGAGAAAGCTTCTGACATAGACATCAGAAGGGGTCAGAAAGAGTACCCCCTTGCTAGTGTTGGCAATAGAGTTATATATTTCTTAATTAGTTATTACAATGAATCAAAAGAATGTCTCAAGTTTGTGAAAATTTTACCAGACTTACTCCCACAATTTACATTTTAGGATAACAAGATTAGAATTTAACAATAGAAAGATCCCCCAGACCCATTCCCATAATATACATTCTAAAATATCAGGATTAGTCAGAAGGTTTTCAGGAAGGAGAAACTGTCCTCCATCTGGATACACTGTTGTTGTATAATCCCTAGTATAGAGTTTAAACTGAGTTGTGTAATTGACTAAGACTAAGGAGTGCAGAGAAAAAAAGTTTGTCCTTTTCTCCTCCTTGAGAATTCCAGACGTCCAATCTCCACTTCGAGAGCCCCAGACCCCTTTCTCCTCCTTGGGGGCCCTGAACTTCTTATCAATCTGCCTAGGAATTGACTCTTTCACTAGGACATGGAAGCAACCTAGATGTCCATCAGCAGATGAATGGATAAGAAAGTTTGGGGACATATACACAATGGAATATTACTCAGCTATAAAAAGAACACATTTGAGTCAGCTCTAATGAGGTGAATAAACCTAGATTCTTATGATTATTGAGCCAGGATAGATTCCATAGTGCTTGTGGTAGGCTGAATCCCCTCCCCCACCCAAAGACATCCACATCCTAATCCCGGATACCTGTGAATATTACTTTACATGGTAAAAAAAATGAAAGAATGCTATTTTACATAGTAAAATAAAACTTAAAAATAAATTTAACTGCAGATATAATTAAAGATCTTAAAATGGGGAGATTACTCTGGATTATCCAGATGGGCCTTAAATTTAATCAGATGCAGTAGAGGGAGGTAGAGAGAGATCTTACACACATTGAGAAAAGGTGAAGTGAAGACGAAGCAGAGAGACATTTGAAGATGCTTCTCTTGAAGACTGAAGTGATGTGGCTATGAGCCCAGGAATGCCAGTAGCCTCCAGAAGCTGGAAAACATAAGGAATGGATTTTCCCATAGAGCAGCCAGAGGGACTATAGTCCTCCCAGCATCTTGATTTCAGCCAAATAATATCTACTTCTGACTTCCAGAACTGTGAGTTAATTTCTGTTGTTTTAAGCCACCAAGTTTGTGGAAAATTGTTATGGCAGTCACAGGGAACTAATATGGTGCCTCCTCAAAGCTATCACTACTTAACAGACTTGATCCAGTAATTTCTAAATCCCAATACGTCTCAGGCCTCATTTTCCATATACGAGAAATGGCACTCTTCTTAAGTGCTTTGGTCAAGTTTTCTTGGAACACATCATTCTTCGGGTTCATGGAGAAGGAATGGGGAAGGATAGGGCCCTTTACCTGAAAAGTACTATAGAGTAACCCATGAACTATACAGTAAATAGAATTCTCCAGGCCAGAATACTAGAGTGGGTAGCCTTTCCCTTCTCCAGGGGATCTTCCCAACCCAGGAATTGAACCCAGGTCTCCCACATTGTAGGCGGACTCTTTACCAGCTGTGCCACCAGGGAAGCCCTACCTGAAAAGTACTATCCAAAAATAACATCTAAACCACCAAAATGTTCATGAATGAGTTCTGCAGACCTGGCAGCTCTTCTGACTGGATTGGATCTTAAGGAGTCATATAAGCCATCTACCCATCTTTGCCTGCACACAGCTAATATCCTGAACATGGCAAGGGTATCTGGTTTCTGGAAGACACTTGGGCTGCTTAGAACAGAGTAACTATCATTCAAGAACTATGGGCAGACTAGATCTTAGGAGAAGCTGGCTGGAGAAGGAAGCACATAGAAAATTGATTGGAATTTATTGCTATAAAGTGAAAAAGAATTACTCCCAGCAATGCTGCTGGTGTATTAGCAACAGTTCTCTCTCACGTGTTAGATTAGGAAATAAGTTTTGTGAAAAAAAGATTAGAATAGAGTCTTGAACACATTTTAACCAGCCTGTAAAATTCAACCCTGAATATTCATTGGAAGGACTGTTGCTGAAGCTCTAATATTTTGGCCACCTAATGGGAAGAGCCAATTAATTGGAAAACACCCTGATGCTGGAAAGATAGAAAGCCAAAGGAAAAGAGCGTAGCATAGGATGAGATAGTTCATTGGACTGTATAACCGGACTCAATGGACATGAATTTGAGCAAACTCTGGGAGATAGTGAACAGAGAAGACTGGTATGCCACAGTCCATGGGGTTACAAAGTTGGACACGACTCAGTGACTGAAAAACAACAACAACAACAAAATTAGAAGGGCTTCATAATATTGCTTTTGGAGAAGGCAATGGCACCCCACTCCAGTATTCTTGCCTGGAAAATCCCATGGACGGAGGAGCCTGGTGGGCTGCAGTCCATGGGGTCGCTGAGTCGGACACGACTGAGCGACTTCATTTTCACTTTCATGCATTGGCGAAGGAAATGGCAACCCATTCCAGTGTTCTTGCCTGGAGAATCCCAGGGACGGGGAAGCCTAATGGGCTGCCGTCTATGGGGTCGCACAGAGTCCGACACGACTGAGGCGACTTAGCAGCAGCAGCAGCAGCATAATATTGCTTTCCCCTCCAGAAAGCCGGAATCCCAAGGAACTGTGCAGAAAAACTAAGTATACCTTTGTGGATGTGGTAGCAGTGGAATGCTGGCAGAATAAAATCCTACAATTTTCAGCTATAGAAAAGAACCTAGAAATTACCCAATCTAAACTTCTCAGTGTACAGATGTGAAAACCCAGCAGATTTTTTTAACCCAATTTTAGATATTTAGATACTAGATGATATTTGCTGTGCAGTCTTGCTTTAGTGTCCACAGTGTTTTACTGGGTCAGGTGCTGATTCATGGCAATAAAAACAGAAGCGCATTTCCAGTACACTGAACGCCCATAATCCCGCCGCCGCCCGCCAAGGAGCTCAAACTAAAATTCCTCCTGCCGTCCAGACACGTCCCGCCGCCGCCCGCCAAGGAGCTCAAACTAAAATTCCTCCTGCCTCCCAGACACGTCCCGCCGGGTATGGGACAGAAGCCTGTTAGCAACCAGGAAATTAGCGGAACGTTGAGGATGAACGTTTGCAGCTAGGACGATTGCTTTGACGAAAGAACACTTCCGGTTGGCGAGGCCTTTCCCCTAGCTTGTGGTTTGGGCAGCCGTTAGCTCTCGCGTTTCGATTCGCTACGCTAACGCTGGGAGGCGGGCTTACGTCAGGGTCACGCTCTCCCATTGGCTGCTGGTGCGGGCGGAGGTTTGGAGTGAGGGTAGCACGTTGCGATGGAGGCTGATCGTGAGATGGAGGCTGATCATGAGATGGAGGATGATCTTCAGTGCGGCGGCACAAGGCCTGAGCTCGATGTTGAGCCCGTTGAGCCCGATGTTGAGCCCGTTGAGCCCGATGTTGAGCCCGATGTTGAGCCCGATGTCCGGTCGGAATCCGAGATTGAGCCAGGTCTGGGTCCCCGGGGAATGGATCTTGTGTGGAGTGCGTGGTGCGGGAAGTGCGTCAAAGAGAAAGGGTCGTCGCCACTCTGGGCCCAGCGCATCGTGGTCGCCTGGCTCAGCAGGGCCGAGTGGGATCAGGTGATGGTGTATCTGTTCAGTGACGACTATAAATTGCAGCGGTACGCGCTGAACCGCATCACGGTGTGGAGGAGCAGGTAAGGCGGTTGGGTTAGCCCTCCTGCCTGCGTGCTGTTGGCACTTCACTTCTTCCTCTATAGGATTTCTTAAGGCCTTACTATCTAGTCTTCTCCTAAATGCTTAATGGTTCTCCCACGCGTGGTTTGGGCATTGCTTGTCTCAGTGTGCCTGGGGGAAAGTCGCAGCAAAGCTCTTGCACTAATCCCATTTGCGGAAAGAAACGGGTGTGCCTCAACAGCCTTTTTGTCAAATCTGTGAGCTTTAACCCTTACCTTCTCTTACCTTGGGGAGGGGGTGGGTACTGAAGGAACTGCTGTGGCTGAGCCAGGCAGGGCTTAAGGAGTAGCACTCTAGAGTGGATTTCTATTCAAATTAGAAAGGGTGGTGGGAGCTTGCCTGAAAAATCCATGTTTGTTTGAATGGGGCGCTTTAGTCTAGTTGGTAAGATTGAGTTGGGAGCAGACAAGGGACTGGTGTCTCCAAGAATAAGGTTTTTTTTTCTAGCTGAATGAGTTGAGGGTGAAAGGGGTGTGTTCACACTTAACTGTTGGTTGGTTGTGTAGCAGTTAGGCATCCTGTATACTGTTCGATCCCAGGGACATTACCTACCCACCCCCATCTTCCCAGCTTCTTGATTTGTGTCTGTTAACACACTCTTTAGCCAGTATATAATTGGAATAACCTACAGAAAGCTAGATTCTGAGGTGGAGGGTGGGCCAGTGTAAAGGACCTTTATGATGGTGCTGGACTGTGGCCCTTTAGGTTAGGCAACGAACTCCCCCTGGCAGTGGCTTCTACTGCTGACCTGGTACGCTGTAAGCTCATGGATGTAACTGGTGGCTTGGGCACTGATGAACTTAGACTGCTCTATGGCATGGCATTGGTCAGGTAAGACCTACATGGGTAGGGGTGTGTGGGGGGTGGTTTTGAGGGTGGGGGGCATGGGGCTTGCACGATAAGCCGAGTTTGGCTTTGGGTGCTCCCTGAAGCAAAATGCCTTGTGTGTCCTTGTGTATGGGTCACCCTGTGATTGCTTAACTTGACAGCTGTTGGTAACCCCCTGTTAACACACATTCCTCTTTTTTTCCTGAGAGCCTTCTCTCCTCCGTTTTTCTTCCCCTCTCTTTGGAATATAGGGTGAGGGTGATTTAGACCAAATGGTCTCTTTGGGTCTCTTCCAGCCTTTACAGTTCGATTTATTTTCTCCCTTTTACTCTTTTACCTAGAGGAACCTTTCTGAATGCTTCGATGTTCTTGACCATGATTTAATGTGGTTTTTCTAATCCTACCCTTGTCTACACCTTTATCCCATTCTCTTCACGAACACTGAAAGTTTGCTGAGTTGTGGAAACCGAGATGTGGGCCAGGAGTTCCTGACTTACAGAGTGGCTCAGAGTGGGTCTTGCTGTCTCATGTACATCAAGAAAAAGGTTGCCTCTGAGTTTTCCATCTGTCAAAGTTTTTGCTTAGCTCATACTGTTTCCCTTGTTTGCCTTAAGGTCCTCCTTAGCTCTTCTTACCTTATCCATTGTTTAACTGTGCTCCCCATATCATTTGATGTAGTCATTTGTTCTAGCATTTATAACATACTATGTCCTAGCATAATATGTTATATTATGTCATGGTTATTTATCCTAGACTGAACTCTTGAAGGCCAGAGCATCTGTATGGCTGCAGTATAGGGCAGACTCTCAGTAATGTTGGACTGGATGGAACCATTCCTGCTCTGGCTGACACCAACCATAAGAACAGGACAGAACAGTCATTGGAAAGGTTGTGGAAATGCAAGGTGTCAGTAACTCAGCAAGGTGTTTTGAAGCCCCGCTGGTTTGAATAAAGCAGTTACTTGGGCTCTGCCACTTATTTCTCCCCCAAACTCAGGTTTGTGAACCTTATCTCGGAGAGGAAGACAAAGTTTGCCAAGCTCCCTCTCAAATTCCTGGCTCAGGAGGTGTGTATGATAAAGTGGCCTTGCTCAATTCTCTCTCCTCAGAAGGGCTCACTAAATGGGGCATTTAGTGGGTACAGTCAGACTAGTTTATCCCACCACTGTCAGCCAAGCCCAGCAAGAACCTCAGAGCCTCAGCTTTTAGCTTGAAAGAAGCAGACTTGCTTCCTTGCTCATGGCTGCTGTCTTCAGTGGGCTTGGCCTGCCCAGCTTGCTGGGAATGGCCCAGGTGAAGCTGAGGCACCCCAGTGCACCACTGGGTGGGGACAGGAAAGAGGTGGCAGTTTAAGTGTCTGCCCTCTGGCTGTTGACAGTCTGAGGGAGGAAACAAAGCCAGCCAAGCAGCATGAAAATGTAAGACATTTCTGCTTTGAGTGAGTATATGAGGTGTGTAGAGGCCCAGATGGCAGACAGGTTCTCAGCCATCAAGAGAAGCTTCCTGGAGGAAGTCTGGAAGGGAAGGAGGAAGGAAGGGAGAAAAAGAAGGGTAGAGGGTACCCTGGGAGAGGAACTGGTACAGGCAGGGTAAAAGGAGGCTGAAGAAGGGGATTATTAATGCTCATTCACAGGAGTTGTCTTCATTGGAGGAGGGTAGTTGGTGGTTGGGGGAGGCAAGTATCTTCTGATTTTCAGGATCACCTCCACAGAGCCTAAAGAGAATCAGGAGACCTGGTTTCTAATTTTGGCTTTGCCACTAAGACCAGAACCTCCTCTTAGGACCTCCGTTTCTCTATCTGTAAAATGGGGAGAAGCCAGGCTAATTCATCTCTGTGGCCCTTTCTGCTTTAATATTTTCTAATTTCTGCGCGCACACCCTCCTCCACAATCAGGTGAACATTCCGGATTGGATTGTTGAACTTCGCCATGAGTTAACCCACAAGAAAATGCCCCATATAAATGACTGCCGTAGGGGTGAGTCCCCAGGGAGTATACACATCACAGTTAAGCCCAGAAGCCTGGGCTGGGTGGCACTGTGGGGAGAGAGAGAGGGAGGAGGGTCTTCACCTGGGGTCAGAGTTGAGACTAGGGTGAGGCAAGTGAAGCATTCACCTTGGACACAAACTTGAAGGGGATGTCAAAAGCTCAGTAATCAAGATAAATAACATTTTAATATAGAAAAACTTACGATGATCAAAATACCAAACATTTTGAATAAAGATAGGATTAATAATACTGATTTCTCCTTTTGCTTTAGGCTCCAATATAGTGTGGCAGGGCACTCTTCTGATCCTGTTTTGTTGTCTCAATTACTTAGTTTTTTGGCATCCCCTTAAATTTTGTGCCTGAGGAGGGGAATGGGGAGTGGGTTGAGAGGTGTGAACCATCACATATCATGAGTTCAGGAGTTCTTTGGACACCCCGTTCCAACTAAGAACCCCTGATTCAGCCTAACCCCTTCATGTTGGGGAAGCAGATCTAGAAAAGGGAAGAGACCTGATTGGCTAAGGCTATGTAACTAGCTAGTGGGGCTGAGTCTCTATTCTTCCACTTGCTAGCCCCATTCCGTTTTTGGCGTCCCATCTTCAAGTCTGGTATTAGTTTTTTTCTAGGAAATGTGCTGATGAGTGGGAGGAAGCAAACAACAGGGGATAACCCAGAGCAAGAGGGGCTGTTTCTGGATTGTGAGATTTGTGTCTTCTTGGAGCCAAGCCTCTTTCCCTGGGGCTTTCCCATAATGTTTGCAAGATGAGACTGGGGGCCTGCTGAGGAGCTGCTTGCCTGTGACTGTTACTATAACACTGCTTTCCTTCCTCCCCTCTTTTAGGCTGTTATTTTGTCCTGGATTGGCTCCAGAACACCTATTGGTGCCGCCAAATGGAGAACAGCCTGAGAGAGACCTGGGAGTTGGAGGAGGAGAGGGAAGAGACAGATGAAGCAGACCAAGAGGAAGATAAGAAAATTGTTGTTGATGACATCACAGAACAGAATCCAGAGCCTAAGGATGAGGAGAAAGGTGTAGAGCTGAATGTCAAGACTGATGGAGACCGTGAAAGCAACAAAGACGGCAAAGAGGTTGATCCGCTTTTACAAAAGGCTCTGAGACATAAACAGTTGTATGGTAGGTGTCTGGTGCAGAAAGGGGCTCGTGAGAAGACTCAGGCTTATGATTGACTCTGGTTATTTCACTGGCTCAGTATTTCCTGTGGGGTTGTGTTGAGGCTTAGCTTAAAAAAAAATTACTGTCAAAAAGCATCTTCGTTGAGTCCTGTGAAGCAAGAGAGCCAAGAATTCTAGTTCCCATTTTACAATTCAGGAAATGAGGTGAGGGGGCTCAAAATTCCATAGGAGTAGGACACATGGTTGGCTGCTCTATCTGTTCCCCTATTCTATTTTCAGAAAGAGCCCGAGAACTGCTGGTATCCTATGAAGAGGAACAGTTTAAGGTAAGAATGTTCCCTTGACTTGGCCTGTTTTCATGTGCCTTGGCCATTTCTTCCCTCTTGCCAGCTAACTGAGAGAAATCCTGAGAAGGAAATGGAAAGAAAAGTGGCAAAGTTTGAGGGAACTTCTTAGAAATGAGGAGGAGGGGAGTAGGAACCAGACAAGAGGAGCAGAGTCCTGTTGGCTGATCTTCCACATCAATGGAAGGGAGCAGATGATGGAAGTTTGTGGATAATTGGCCCCACTGGGTGGTAGGGAACAACCGGATGTAAGTGGTTGCACAGACCTACTATATTGCAGCTGATCAGCAAATGGCGTCCAGGAGCCTTCCTAGATCAGGTGAGCTTATGGGGTGCTATTTTAGCAGGAAGGGAGGTAGCTTACAAACCATTCAGCTCAACCCTTCCTTTTCACAGATAAAGAAATTGAAGCCATGGATGAGTGAAGGGACTGGCCCAAGGTCACATATGCAGTTAGTGATAAAACCAGGACAAGAACCTGGGTCTCCTGATTCACCTTCTTCCATAACTCATTGCTTCCTATCACCCCTTAATCCAAGGGTCTCTGCCCAACTCCAACCAAATGCCCCCACTGGATATCTGTGTATTGGATTATCTCGTTATTGGGAGCTGCAGGGAATTTGGGGGGTGGGAAGGGAGGAAAAGGAAAAAGACAAAATCTGGAGCTTGAGGGTCAGGATATTTTTAGTTGCAGAGTCAATAGGGACATTGTGAGCTCACCTCTGCATACCCTGCCATATCCCCCTGAAGGGAAGTGCTGAGAGGTCCTATGAGAAGGAATCCTGGAGGGATGGGGGAGGGTTACTTTGCTGAACTAGCCTTCTGATGGGACCCTCTTTGCTGGCAGGTGCTGGAGAAATATAGGCATTTACCTCAGGCCATTAAAGCGTGGAATAACCTGTCCCCACCTGTAGAATGCATCCTGGCAGAGCTCAAGGGCATTACACTCGAGAACAGGTGTGTAACTAGGTAATCAGGGGCTGCTACTCTTCTAGGGTAGAGCGTAGCAGCCTCCCTGAAATTGGTTTTCATATCCCAGCTTGCCAGTTTCTGCTGTAGGAAATTCCAGGGATAATCCTGATCCCCCACGGATGACCCTGTATTTCGCATGATCCACTTTTGTAAGCCCTCCAAGCTATCAGTTGTGGTTTGCCTAATCTGAGTCACTGAAATGGCTACAGGCAGTAATGTTTACTGTCATGCATCCCCTGGCCGGCTTTGTTTCTCTGTGTCCAATGGTACATGAAACTCTTGGCAACTGGGAAGAGCCCTGAATCTTTTGCTTTTTCACTACCTGTCTCTTACCTGAGTTTGAGATAAAAGATATATGGTAGGCACTGCTGGCCTCTTAAACCACTGTGAGAGGGTATCGGCATCCCCTGGATAGTTGTGGTTGAGGGGACAGAGTGGGGGCCTTCCCAAGGCCTGGATTCTTGAAAGACTAAGTTCCCACTGACCCACCCATTATGACCATGAGCCTTATTCCCTCCCCCGCCCCAAAGTAGTACTCAGTTCAACCAGAGCAGACAGTGTCTATCCATTCCTCTCCTCCCTGGCTCTTGGGGCTTGCTACCTAAATTCAGCTGGAAAGGGCTTCGGGAAGAGGTTGGAAAGAATTTGGGATGAAACTGACAGTATAGGAAGGTGGTGTAGGTGACAGTGTGCGCCTGGGTAGCAGGCAGTACCTGCAGCGCAGATTAGGATGATCTAATGTTAGATTAGATCTAATGTTAGATTAGGATGTTCCTGATGTCTTTATTCCTAGGACACTAATAGTTCAGATGGTGTTTTTAATCAGTGTCTACCCAGCCTAGGCTTCTTAGCTGTACCCGTCAGGAAAGAGGTGAGTGGTGACTACCTTAGTAGCTGGGAAAACTATCATTGTATTATACAGTAGTGTCTGCCTGATCCTGCTGAGCAGGCAACTGGTTGACTGTTTTAAGTGCTATTCCTGGATATTGACCTGAGGAGACAGGAGATGGATAGGACAACTCTTTCCTCCTTGAGCCTGAGCATGACAACCCTCCAGACGTTGAGACACCTTGAGATCTCTTGTTCCGCCTTGGCCCAGTCAGCTAGGAGAGACTCCCTTAGGGAACTTCTAGCTTCAGAGGAGACAGCTGACAGTGATTTTGGTTTGAGCTAGATGGGAATGAGAGATTACCCCTATTGCTTAGGCTTCAACCTCTGTAATCTTGGTTCTGGGTTCTTGCAGTCCATAGGAATGAGAATAATATTTGGTGCAGCAATTGAGTCCCCAAAGTTTCTGCTTCTAAGATTTGAATGAAGGCAACCAGGGAGAAAGGGAAGGGTAGGAGACTGGACAACTGTCAAGAGAAAAGACTGAGCAGGACCTTGACCCTATGACCACAGGCATTTAACTCCTTTGTGGGCCTGGGACTTTCCTTCATCTGGGCTTTTGGGCTTGTTCAGCTACTGCTGCCTTTGTTATGGGCCTTAGATTAGTATGTGCTTGGTAGATGCTTGTTCAAAACCCACTGAACCCAATTTCTGGCTGAGCCCTTGACCCAGGAGGCAGGGGCCTGAAAGCCAACTGTCAGCTGCCTTCCTTTTTTTCCCATGCTGGTTTGGGCTTTGAGTCAGAGGCATTGGCAGCCTTGGGAGTGGGTAGGGGAGTAGAAGGGGGTCTTCTGCCTGCTTCAGTTTACTTAATTAGTGTCCTCTTGCTCCAGGGAGGCTGTGCTAGATGCTTTTCTGGATGACGGCTTTCTCATCCCCACGTTTGAACAGTTGGCAGCTTTGCAGATAGAGTATGAAGGTAGGGTCCTGGAGACTCACTACAGCCTTAGGGTATGGGTATCCTGGATAAGAACACCAGGGGTGGGCTGGGTGGCCCTGGACGGGGGGGTAAGGGCTGTTTCCTGCCATTCCATAGCTACTGGAAGCCCTTCCTGGTGGAGCAGAATGTAGCCCCACTGAAAAGTAGTTGTTGGTTTGGGCTATTCTTAGGTGGCCTGGAATTGGGTGGGGTGGGATGGGGTGGATTGGGATTGGGGTGGGGGTCTTAATGCCATTATTTTGCCATATTAATTGTGATTTAGCCACTTGCTAGAGAGCTAGAACAACAGAACTGGAAGGGCCTTGTAAGGTCATGTAGTGCAACATCCTCATGTTACAGATGGGCAGACTGAGGTCCAGAGAGGGGAAGGTACTGACCCAAAGTCACACAGTGAGTTATTGACAAAGCTGAAGCTAGAACCAGAGCTCTCTTTCTTTTGTACTCTGTATTCAGTCAGTTGTTTGCCAGATACTAACTGGTTTCTCTCCCTGCTGTTCTGCTCTCATGTTTCTTTTTGTTCTGTGGTGGCAACTCTGTTATTATTGGGGGGGCCCCCTCTTCTTCTTCCTCTCCCTTCTCGATTTTTTCCTTTCCTTCTCTCTCTCCCTCTTCTCTCCTCCTACTTCTTCCCTCCGTTCTTCCCTCTCCCTCCCTGCTTCCCCTTTTCCTGTCAATGGATGTTTCTCACAAACCAGAAAACGTGGACTTGGATGACGTCTTGGTGCCAAAGCCGTTCTCTCAATTCTGGCAGCCCCTGCTTAGGGGCCTGCACTCCCAGACCTTCACGCAGGCCCTGTTGGAGAGGATGCTGTCTGAGCTGCCAGCCTTGGGGAACACTGGGATCCGGCCGACCTACATCCTCAGATGGACCACTGAACTGATTGTGGCTAACACCAAGACTGGTGAGGAAGACTAGTCCTAGCCCCAGGGCTTAAAGCAGCCCAGGCAAGAGCATCTGCTACTGTCCTCATACTGAATAGCACCAGGCAGATACATCCCGTGTTAAAGGCTAAACCTTTAAGGTCGGCCTAGGAGGGCCCTGCGACAGCAGTGGACAAATTCCCTTCACCTTTTTCTTCTCAGAGCCAAGTAAACTGGGCTGGGGCCAAGGGTTCTGAATGCTTTGAGCAATGGGGAGGTTTAGAATGAGGAGTTGAAGTCTGGGGGGACAGGGAGGGACAGCTAAACTTTTTAGATGCAAGATTGGGTGGGTGGCTTTCTCTTTCCTTCTTCTCAGGCCTTGTCTTCTTTCTCAGGACGGAACGCCCGCCGGTTTTCTGCCAGCCAGTGGGAAGCGAGAAAGAACTGGAGGCTCTTCAACTGCTCTGCCTCCCTTGACTGGCCCCAGGTGGTTGAGTCCTGTTTGGGCTCACCTTGCTGGGCCAGCCCCCAACTCCTTCAGCTGTAAGTCTTTTGAATACCATCCAATAAGAGGGTGAGATGCTGCAGGCCTCAGGGTCACAGGCCTAGAATGACAGAGTTGGTTGAGCCCTTGCAAAGACCTACCTCCTTGCAAAGATTTCTCCTCCAGATGAGAGAATTATACTGAGTCCCAGAGAGGGAAGGGGTAGGATATATTCTTGCCTAAGATCACAGAGATTAAGAAGTGGCTGAACTGAGTCCAGTATGAAAATGGATAAGACACCCCCATACAGTGCTTAGCCCAGTGGCCTGTACAGAATAAGTGCACAATAAATGGTAGCTGCTGTTGATTATTGAACCGATTTCACTGACTCTATGCCCAGTGATGTCTCTATTATCTTCCCAAAATGTACCTCTCATACGTGCTTAACAACCTTCAGTGGCTCCTTATTGCTTTCCTAATGAAGACTAGGCTTCTTAGCCTGACATTCAAAGGTCTCTCTGCTTCTGCCCCAACCTATTGTGATAATCATACCTCCTTGACTCCCCTTTGCCCAGTCCACTCTGAGCGCTATAGTCAAAATGAATATTGCACTGGTTCTGTAGATACCTGTGGTTGTCTCCCTTTTCTTTTTTCTGTCATTTCCTGACCCCCACACCACTCCCCTCATACTCATGGAAGCCTTTAGGACCCAGTTCTCTTCCTGCTTTTTGGAGCAGTATTTGTTTCATTTGAGTGATCCATCTGACACTGCAGTTCCTCAACTTCAGTGACCTTCATCCTCCACTACACTGAGCAACTCATTTCCATTACTCAAAGCTGTTCCACCTCTGAAAGCTTACATCCCAGCATCCCACTTTGTGACTACCACCTCTTGTCCTATCATTTCTTACCCTTGCATCTCATAGCATCTGCTCTTTGCCTGCATCCCGACCTCCAATCCCTCCATTTCTTACCTGCCTCAATCTTGCTTCTCCTCAGTCCTGTCTTTGGTTGATCACTTCAGTCACCCATCATCAGCACCCTCCACTCTACCCATCCTTTGGCATATCTGATTTACAAACCGCCAAGCTGGAATTGATCCTTCCCAGTCTGCTTCTCCCACTCCTCAGCCCAGGTAGCTGAGCTCTGCTGGAGAAAACCACATAGCCCTGCGGATTGCTGCCACTGCAGAGGTATGCTTTTTGATCTCAGGCCAGGTCTCAGTTTGGCTTGTCTGAGCTACTTGTTTTCTGCCCACTTTCTCTCCTGTTTCTTGACTGTTCTAAACCCTTACTAGTCACCTCAAACCCCTCCCCCATTTTACCCTAACTTCCTCGAGCACATGGAGGCCTCTGGCAGGGCCCCTATGACCTGAGGTCCAGACCTCATGAGCTTATCTTCGGCTATGCTCAGCACTGTCACCAGTCTCAAGATGAGGTGTCCTTACCCAACCTCAAAGCCTACTCCTCCACCTGTTCTTTGGAGCTACCTCTACCAGCATCCCTGGGGCCTCACCCCAGCCTCTCCCTTGCTCTACTGGCTCTTACTTTTCAACCTGTGAACAGTGTCTGAATTTTTCTTATCTTAAAACAACAATCACAACAACATAAGCCAAATCTCCTTTGACCCTGCATCCCTCTATTGGGTTATCAGCAAATTAATCACTCCTTTCTCTCCTGTCAAAACATCCCAGAAAAGTAGTCTACATTCAGCAGTCTCAATTTCCTCACTACTTTCTTACTCCTCAACCTGCTGCAATCGGGCATTCACCCCTAGAGCTGCTTTGACCTGATTACCAAATCCAGTGGGCCCTTTTCCATTGCCTGTCTGCTGCATTGATACTGTTTGCTACTCCTTCCTTGAAATGCCTGTGCTTTTTTTTTTTAAACTATTTCTTGTAAAGTACCAAGGCCCAAATCTCTTTATCTAACTCAGGCCTTTCCCCAGAAATTCAACCTTCTGTATTTGACTGCATGCCAGATATTTCCCCTTGGATGGCCTCTAGGCACCTTACTGTGACTGAAAGAGCATTAGTTGTCTTACTCCCCACTCCAGCCCCAAAGTGATCTTCCTCCTCTGCTCCCTGTCTCACTTGGTGGTAGCACTATCTACCCTGTCATTTTGATTCTCTCAAGTGCTTCTCAAATCTGAGATTTTCTCGTCATGTCTATTTCTCCTGGTGTCTCCTTCCCTCTATCAGACTAAGCTTTTCAAGGGCAAGGGCTCTGCATTAGCCATCTGTGCCCCAGCACACTTGCAAGTCCAGGCTCCAAACAAACCTCAGCAAATATTGTTGAACTAAATTATACTCTGCTGTCATTGCCAGCAGCATTCTCTTTGGTGGGAATTGAGAAATAAACGAAGTGGGAGTCTGGATGCTTAGACCGTTTTAGGCCCTCCTTATCCTCTCCTCATGGACTCAGCAAGTCTTTCATGAATCCTAATGACATTTGGGTCACAGTTGTATCTTATAAGTAACTTAAAAGAAAAAAAAGTAGCCTTGTTGACAAAGTCATCGAGTGCAAGACCTCCAGGAGATGGGACTGAACCAAACAGCTAAATCTCCAGATTTGTCTGCTATAGACTGAAAATGATACAAATGGGTGGGAGACTGGGAGGAGAACCAGAAAGTCCTAGAGGCATTTAAGCAATTCCAGCAAGAGAAAAAAATAAAGGAAATTTCAAAGTTCTGAAGGAATATGGCATGTGTATGTAATGGGGGAGGGAATGAAAAGAGCAGCATGGAGAGGTTTGGATAGGTGGCCTTTAAAGTACTTTCCAGTCCTAAGTGCCTGCAGAGTGGAAGCTGCTGGTCTTGGAGAAGTCTGGACCACAGAGATCTCCAAACCCAAGCATACCAGAGGAATGCGACACATGCCAGCAGTAATAGCGGCTCACCTGGGTAGGATTTCTTGTACACAGATCCTGCCTTTCCTAGATAATCAGTGAGTCGAGTCCTAATCACACCATTACACAGGTTGTGAAATGGGATTTCCTCAAGTATTATGCTGCAAGTCAGTAGTTAAGTCTTCAGGTCAGAGCTGGGACCAGAATCCAGATATACTGTCCTTCCTCCTGTGTTCTTTATACAGTGTTCCATTAGATTGCATATATAGAAGATGACTTTTATTTTCCCCAGAGGAAAAATAAAATATACCATTGGCAGTTAAGTGTCAGACAAGTATGCTGTGTTTGTAGGAGCTTTTTCATTTGACACAGCAATCTTTTGGAGTCATAGATATTACAGATACTGAATTTAATAGATAAGAAAGACACTGAGGCTCTGAATAGAGTGAAGTGACTTATCTAAAAGTCATACAGATACTGAATTTAATAGATAAGAAAGACACTGAGGCTCTGAATAGAGTGAAGTGACTTATCTAAAAGTCATACAATTTGTTAATGGTGGGACAGGGATTTGGGCCCAGGGCTTATGAGTCCAGAGTTCACCTTATTTCCACCAGTGTGATCTGTGACTTTCTCAGTCCCTAGATGTGACCAGGCAAACCTGAGGAAGGAGATGGATTTTAAGATTCTTACCGCCCCTATACCTCAGTGGTCAGACTAGACAGCTTAAGAGGGTAATAATAAACAGTAGTTATATGGTGTCTTACCAAGATCAAGTGCCTAAGAATATTTATTATTAATTGTACTAATGGACCACAATGAGAGGGAAGAAAATTTCTCTCTGGCTTTGCTTCTTAGTAAGGCTGGAAGGTTGTTGAGAGCTTTTTTCCCCCAGCCAGCCAATATCAATTCAGTTTGAGCCAGTGCCATCTTAGAATATGAAATCAGCCCTGCAGAGAGGGTCTCCCAGTCTTCCAGTGGAGTCACTAGCTCCCAGCCCTGTCCCAAGTAGCCAGTGACCAGCAACTACACCTTTGTGGCCGGTCTGCCTGTGGGCCCCAGAGAGAAAATAGCCCACTGAGCATATGGCCCTTCCTTCCATGAACAACCTACAATTCAGACTCGATACACTTAGAAGGAAACTATCCATCTGTGCATCCTTCCCATGCCTCCAGCAGTGATCAGGTGTCTGCTAGGTGCCTGGTTCTCTGTGAGGCTCTGCAAGGGATACTCACCCTCTTCCTCCCCAGGAGCTCTCCTTCCCAGTGGCTTTGTATCTGATGGTAGTTTAGTTATTAGCACTGTTCTTTGTGTGCACGATGTGATCATCTTTAACTTTCCTCTGCCTGCCCCCTACCATCTGGTCACCAAGCCCTGCTGTCTGTCTGTCTGTTCTTCACAGCTTCTCTCTCCCCATCTCCACTGCCAGTGCCCTGTGTGAGTCCTCACTGACTCCCTGGTTCTCCCTGACTTCAGGCTGCAGTACTAGGCCATCCTCCACATGGTCACCCTGGCGATCTTCAGAAAGGCAGCCTTCACCTGTGCTCAGAAACATCTGATGACCCCCTTCACCCAACATCAGATCAGATCAGATCAGATCAGTTGCTCAGTCGTGTCCGACTTTTTGTGACCCCATGAATTGCAGCACGCCAGGCCTCCCTGTCCATCACCAACTCCCAGAGTTCACTCAGACTCACGTCCATCGAGTCAGTGATGCCATCCAGCCATCTCATCCTCTGTCATCCCCTTCTCCTCGTGCCCCACCCAACATACACACACCCTAACCTTTGCAGGCTTCTCTTGCTCCCACAGCTCCTTAGCAAAGCTCTACTCCTCAAGCCAGGCTAGTCTCACTGCATACACACAGTCATGTGTGCTTGTTCTTATCTCTGCACAAAGCCCTCCCTTGATCTCTCCTGCCCACCTTGTGCTCTCTGCTTCCCCCCAGCTCTTGTAGTGCCCAAGTCTGCAGTGCTCATCTGGCCTCCCTCCCACACCCTGCTTTGTCTTTTCAGCTGCTGCTTTTCCTCCATTCCAGGCTTGGCTGTAGTTGTTCCCAGAAAGGGATCACACTTTGTGTTCCATGAGGAAGGAGTACCACATACTTCCAGTATATCTTTGAAGCTCAGGATAGATTGCCTAGCTAAAGAAAGGGATCTGCCATTTTCACGTCCAGCCCTGCAGGCATGTTGGCTAGTTTCTATATTTATATAGCATTTCAGTACGATTAGTAGCTATCATTTATTGCTTGCTCACTATGTGCCAGGCACTCTATGTGAGCTATCCTATTTACTTCATTCAACAACCCTTTAAGTTAGGTACCATTATTGTCCTCATTTTACTGAGAATGGAAGTGAACCACAGAGATGAATTATAGAGCTTGTTCAGGGTCCATGGTCCTGTGTTCTGTCTGTTCTTCTGAACTGCCTTTCAAGGCAGGTCTGGAAGCTCAGAGACCAAATTCAAACTGGAATTTGGGTATGAAGTGACTTGAGATTTTGAATCTTTCTTACTCCATTCCTCCCTTTGCTTAGCATCTTCAAAGCCATGGGGCAGTTCCTGCCAGACGAGGAGCAGGAGAAGCTGCTACGCATCTGTTCCATTTATACCCAGAGCGGAGAAAACCTGGTGCAGGAGGGTTCAGAGGCTTCCCCCATTGGGAAGTCTCCATACACAGTGGACAACCTGTATTTGATCCTCAAACCAGCAGGCTCAAGCTCTGGGGCTGAAGGAGAAGCCCAGAAACAGGAGGAGCAGGGCAACCTGAATGATGTCAAGGAAGATGAGAAGGAGAACAAAGAAGCTGTGGAAGACCAGGTAGAAGAAAATGAAGAAGAAGAAGAAAATGATCACCAGAAGTGGGAAGAAGAGGAGGAAGATGATGGTCACGATGACAACGATAATGATGATGAAGATGAGGAAGACAGGATGGAGGTGGGACCTTTCTCTACAGAGGAAGAGTCCCCGACTGCCGAGAATGCCAGGCTCTTAGCCCAAAAAAGAGGAGCTTTGCAGGACTCCGCATGGCAAGTTAGCTCAGGTAAGAAGCCTGTTAACCACTTCTCCCCACATCTGTCTTCCCTCTCTGGCTGGCTCTCGAAGCTTCCTTTCACCCTCAAGAAAGGATGGCAAGTAGCAGGAAGTAACCAGCATGAGGTAGTATGTGGATTACAGCTGGTTTCCCTCCCCCCTTAGGATGGAACATGTGAGCGTCAGGGACCTTAGACTGTCATGCTGCCAGCTACCCCGTGCAGAGAGCGCATTCAGAGGAGTTGGTGTGGATGTAGGCACTGGGCAGCAAAACAGAAAGTGACAATTTGGGGGTGGATATATGTGTGATTCTGCATGTGTGTTTTGCATGCAGTGATTAGGTGCAGGGAGCCAAAGTATAGTGCTCTCTGTGTATAAGTGAATGTATATGGACATGTGGAGGCTGAGTGGTAACAGGACAGGATTTTGCTGTATGTATGAGAAAGAAGGAACCCGGAAGTATTCAGTTAGAGGAAGTGGAAATGAGATCAGAAGGGGGGGAATAAGGAACAGGACAGTTTTTTGGTGAGCGTACAAGTTAATGAGACAAAGCCAGTAGGAAGCAGGGGACTTGGATGATAGGTGAGGGGAACATTAATCTGTTCCTGAGGGTGATGAATGTCCTCGTTCGGGTTGGGGAGCAGGGACCTTAAGGCAGGGGGATGCCAAAGGAATGAAATGTCTGAGGTGTTGCACATAGGCATGTGTACACACTTGAAGCAGGGCTAGATGTTGGGCATAGCCTGTGTGATGGAGCCTGGGGGAGGGAGGGAAGGAAAACAGCTGGGACTGGGTGTGGTATGGGGTAGACATGGTAGATTATAGAGGGAGAGGGGGAGGCAGTGAAGGAGCTTAGGGTAAAAATGAAGTCTTTGCTTTTACATGGATGGAAGGGCTAGGACCCTGAGTGCTAGGGACCAGGGAACATGTTTATGTTTGCATGTATGCACATGGGTATGTGCCTGCATGTACTGGACACACCAAGGCACAGTGACAGAGAACTGTCTTAGGATAGGGAGGACTGTGCTTGAAAATATCTAAAGGGAGGGGCAGTGACTGAGGAAAAGTGTGTATGTGTGTGTGTGTGTGTGAGTGTGAGAGAGAGAGTGAAGTAGGGAGGGAGGGAGAGAGAGTAAGGGTTGTAAAAAGAGAAGGTGTGAAGTGGGCTGTGGGTACATCTGTGCATACATGGTCATATATGTTTTTGGAAAAAGAGAAAGGGTTGCCAAGACCCATGGGGACCAGGAGGCATATGTATGTGGGAGAGAAATGGAAGCAATAAGGCGGGGAGTGATATGGAAAGGCCTGAGAACAGGCAGTGAGACAGCCATCCATAGATGGCCTGTGTGGTCTGTGCTATCACTGAGGGGACATGTACAAGGGTATAAGGCTAGAGGGGCAGGGGCAATGATGTAGACATAATTGGGAGCATTAGTGATGGGGAAGGAGGGAGGATGGTCAGGTCAGTGACAGACATGGAGGGAGTGGTCCCTGTGTACAGAAGTATCTTTGTATGCATAGGGCAATGCGGTCACAAATTCCTTCTTGTAAGAGAACCAGGGGTTAGGGGATGATCAGGCAGAGGTACATCCCTTCCTGAGGGAGCTCTTTGAGTAACATAAAAGTTTGTAGTCCTGGGTTGATACTTTTCAGAATGCCAGGGGAGAGTTCTTTGAGTACCAGGGAGATGCAAGAGGCCAGAAACTAGATCTGTTTGGAAGAGCTCACCAGTGAAGGCTTTGCTTGCAAAAACTGAATGCACTAGTGTAAGGATGGGGAAGGGATTTTTTGGGGGGGATTTAATATAATACTGTGTGGAAGGTACTTAAATGATAGGACATAATAGGTGGGGAGTGCCTGACATCATCCATTCCTAAGTGGAGTATGAGGGGCTGGGCCAGGGGGTGGTGGTGGTATTGTGAATGGGGAAAGGCTAGGGCATTGAAATATTTCCCTCTCCCCCCCGCTGTTCCTTCCTCTGTATGTGTATATACATATGTGGGGATGCAGGGACATTAAAATTTCTGTATGATAAAGATTTGTGTATGAGAGGCAGAGAGTAAAACTGGAAACATTGAGTGGAAAGTTAGGTCTGTGTGCTTATGTATGTATATTTAGGTGTCTGTAGGGTGTGGGATATGCAGTGAAACAGCCCTTCCTTAGAGAAGGGATGTTCTTTGTATATGCATCTGGAGGCAACAGGACCTTGCAGTGGGGAGGGAGAGCATGATACCTCTGAGAGAATATTCACCTTGAGGTAGTATGTGGGCCTGTATATGTATCTCATATGTATCTCTCAAGGCAAGGCCACTAAAAAATGGTGTGGCTCTCAGACATATTGGGGGGACATATGTATGTAGGATATCTAGGTTATTTAGATATACAGAGGTATCTGGTTTTGAGGAGGAGATGCAATGGGAATTCTGTTTGTGTAGGGACATGTTTGGCGAAATGGAAGAAGAGCAGAGAGGAACAAAAATGTCTATAGTTGTGTACATGGTATGCAGGGGGTGGGCTGTGGTGGGGGTGCTGCTTGTGAACGCACAGAACAGCCATGAAGATTGTATGGGTGCTATGGAAGAGATAGGGAGCACTAAGGTGGAGAAAAGCTCATGAGAAATGACACGTAGAGGAGTGGGGTTGGAGTTACACACAGAACCTGTGCTAAGTGGGGAAGTAAAGTGGGTAGATGGACAGGATAGGTGGGCTTATGCACCCATCAGAGAACTAGCTCATCAGCCCTCTCTTGCCTCCTCCTTTTGCTCCACAGAAGATGTACGATGGGATACTTTCCCCTTAGGTCGAATGCCAGGTCAGACTGAGGACCCAGCAGAGCTTATGCTGGAGAATTATGACACCATGTATCTTTTGGACCAGCCTGTGTTAGAGCAGCGGCTGGAACCCCCAGCATGCAAGATTGGGTGAGTGCCCATGGCAGCAGAATTTCTCACCCCTTTCTTTGCCTCCTGCAGGAGGGAGGAAGGGAGGGAAGGAAGAACATAGAATGGGATCAATGGGGGAGGTAACTGTCCCCAGTTCGGGTCTAAATGAATTAAATATAAGCTCAGTCCCTGGCTGGGCCCTTGCCAAGATTCCCAGCCCCTAGTGTGGAGGGCCAGTGAGGCAGCCCCACACAAAACTGGCTTGGCATCCCTCTCAGAAGTGTCTGGTTTGTGTGTGCATACGTGCATGTGTGTGTGTGTGTTTGTATGTATGTGGGTGTCTGTATTTTGGGAAGGGTCCATAGCTTTCAACAGATTCTCTAAAGGGATCCACTACTCCTAAAAAGTCAAGAACACCCAGGTGCTCTAATTCAACTCTTCATGTTCCTGAGGCGAAAACTGAGGCTCAGAAAAGTGCAGGGATTTGAGCAAAGTGCACAGAGTAATCAATAGGCCTCCCTGCACTATCCAGGCATCTTGGTAGCAAGGCCTATGCAGGGCTCCATGCTGTCCCTCAAAACTCACCTTTGGATCACAAGTATAGGAGCCCTTGGGTCATCAGGGAGCCAGGAACCAAGCAACCCTTGCTGAGGGGTTCTGCTGGTAACACAAAGGAGCCCATCCAGAGGGCCTGTACATTCTGGAATGCGGGGCTTTTGTGACCAGGATAATCCTGTGAGTACAAGACAGAGACCTCTGTGGGCCCCTGAAACAATCTGTCCCTGTGCCACCTGCCCACTTCATAGGAGATGAGCCCCTCTTCCTCTAGGCATTCAGAGAGTGGGTTATGGAATGCAGGGACCCCATCAGCATGCCAGGCCCAAGGCAGTGTTGTGGACTGTTGTAGGTTGGGGCAGCTGGCCTCTTGGAGAGGAGAGGAAGCAGCTGGGGAAGCCAGGTGGTCTGTAGTTGCAAGTGGGTCCCATATGTCTTGCGAGAGAGACCTCCTCTCCTTTGGGTAAGGCTGTCTTGATGAATATCAAATTATCAAGGGTGAAGTGTGGGCAGGTAGAGCTATTAAATCCAGAAGGAGGCCCAGTCCTACATCCCTTGCAGTACGGAGAATTCTTTAGCTGGGGCTGGCATGCCCACTCCTGCTCCTTGTCTCAGCTCTACTCTGACTTGTCTGTGTGACCTTGAGCAAGTCCCTTCTCATCTCTGAGCCTCAGTTCCCTCGTCTGTGAGATGGTGAGTGATGGGAGGGGATGAGGCTAGATCATCTCTAAGGGTTTTTCAGCTACATTAGTGTAACCATGGATCTACCTGAGAGGAAGGATGATGGCTTTGCTCTTAACTTTCACTCTTATCTACCTGGAATGACTTGACCTGCAGGAAGAAGGGGAAGCAAAGACTATTCTGAGCAGGGCCAGGGAAGGGGAAGGCAGACTTCTCCCTAGGGTAATTTTGCAATCCTAGGATGGGAGCTGGGCCAGGCCCTGCAGCCTACACCTGGCCATGGGCCCCTTAATCAGCTGTTGGAGTGGGAGGGATCCAGCCCACTGTCCTCTGGGCCCCCAAGATCTAGCATCTTAGAAGAAAGCCTTTTAAGGCAGCCACTTTCAGTACCTCCCTAGGAGTGGGATGGTGTGGTCTCCCTTTCCTACTTCAACCCAAATAGCTCTGCTTTAATCTGATTTATGTACTGGGGTTCTAGATAAAGTTTCATTTGAAAAGTTCTATTCCTTTCCCTCTTCCTTCAACTGAGAGGTGGCTCTGCCCATCTTGAAGTGGTTTCTCAGATATATTCCAGTCTCTTTGTAAAGCCAGGCAAGAGGGGAGGTCCTTCCCATAGACACACACATCAAGCACCCTTAATCCCTCCAGAGCCTAAAACTGCCTCCTTCCCTGACTGACCACTCTTCTCCACTCTCTCTGTAGCACCCTAGGCCTGAGCTGCAGCAGTGGCAGCAATGACAGTGGCAACTTGGACCAACTTCTCTGGAGCCAGGAGGAGCTTCATATGCTCAAAACTAGCGTACAGCTTTTCTGATGACTGCCCTGGTATAGGTGTTCATTAAGTGTTAGTGGGCCAATAGCCTACCCTCCTTTGCTCCCCCAGTGTACCTACCTAATGCTCCAGAAAACAACCTGGGAGATAGCCTGCATCAGCCATATCAGCTCAGCTTTCCATCATAGTAGAATTTTGAATATATGTTGTTTCGTTTTATTTTGAAAAACAATAAACAGGCCACAGTTGTTTTGTGAGATCTGGGGTTGTGTGCTTCTCCCTTTATTCTGGGGGCTCCTGAGAAGGTGGGATCATAACAGCAGAAGTGGGTCTCCTGCCCCTTTTAAGTCTTTTTTCTGACTGAAACCATTTTTACTCCCTTCACTCAAGTGTAATGTGGGGCCAACTCACTTAGAAGCATCAGACCTCGGAAGAGACATTGGTCATAAAGCCCAGCCAGCATCAGGGAAATCAGCTCGGAACCTCCCTGACAGCTGGAAGATCCAGGTCTTCCTGTTGCTACCCAGCATGCTTCTGATCCATTTCCCTGCCTTCCCTCACTGGGCACCAAACAACAGTTGCAAGCCAGAGAGAAATCTTCCTTTGTCACTTGTCTACTCCTTTTGCCTTGAAAAGATAAAATGGACCTCCCTGTGGTGGGCACTGGAGCAGAGAAATGTCCTAGGGACTGACCCAGAGCTTTTCTGTGGTCACCCAATTCCTTCAGACCCTCAATGCCCACCCTGTCAGCCCTGAGCTGTCAAGAGACAGGGATGAATAAATTATGTTCTCACCCCTCAGACCCCTCTGCCCAGTGAAAAAGAACAAAATTCACCATTTATGATAACCTGATGCTTTGGTTAAGTGTCTTAAGAAAGCCCTGGTGTACACAAGTTCTTTGTTTTTCTCAGGTGATATTTCCAGGGTGGTGGTTGGCTGAAGGTAAGATTGACTATAATATCCCCCACCCCAACTCAGGAGAGTGATAGCTGGCTGAAAGAGTGGGCACCTGCAGGGCCAGGTTGGGCCTGCACAAGGAGAAACAAGGGACAGAACCAGGCCATATTCCAGCCAAGATGCTTGCTCCGTAAATGACTGAGACGAGGAATGATGAAGAGGAGAAGTCTTATGCTATAAAATGCTAAGTAGGAATTGAATGGAAGTGTCCTGCCAGAGACCAGTCAAGGTTTTAAACTTGAGTTAGGACACTAGGGAGTTCACTAGAGGATATCCTGAATATCTTTGTGGGTATGTATATGTAATCATTTTTCTAGAGCTAGTTCACAGATTTAATCAGATTATTGAAGGGATCCATGAGCCTAACAGCCCCAAAGGTTAAGATTTCCTGTGCCGTGTGGACCCAACCATCAGGCACGGGCAGAACAGTCTGCACAGGTTAACGCACGGGTAAGTTTCCCTCCAATTCTTCCCTCTCTTGCGAAATGCTAAGTCTTGGCAGCTAAAAATGTCAGAAGAGAGCCCTCAAGGAGCGTCTAGGCCACATCTTGTCAAGGGATTTGCAAATATATATTCTGGGACACAGCTTCAGCATCTGCTCTGTGGGAAGATGATGCTGCAAACCCTTGGTTCCTCTCCAGTGCTTCTGTAAAGCACCCTGGATTTTTATTGTGTATGTATTGATATCATATATAAATTTTCTATTTTTTCAAAATGGGCTTTGATGCTAAAAAAAAGTTTGAAAATCTAGTCCCCCAATTTAATACATTGAGACATTAATTCAGAGAAAAAGGGTAGGGGTTTGCCCAAGGACACAGGTTAACAGTTTGGTGTAGATCTGAGTTTCTGATAATATCAGTACCACCTGGGTAATTGTTGTTTAGTTACTAAGTTGTGTCTGACTCTGTGACCCATGGACTGCTGCACACCAGGCTTCCATATCTCCCAGAGTTTGCTCAAACTCATGTCCATTGGGTTGGTAATGCCATCCAACCATCTCATCCTCTGTTGGCCCCTTCTGCCTTCAATCTTTCCCAATATCTTTTCCAATGAGTTGGCTCTTTGCATCAGGTGGCCAAAGTATTAGAGCTTCAGCTTCAGCATCAGTCCTTCCAATGAATATTCAGGTTTGATTTCTTTAATGATTGTCTGGTTTGATCTCTTTCCTGTCCAAGGGACTCTCAAGAGTCTTCTCCAATACCACAGTTCAAAATCACCAATTCTTCAGTGCTCAGCCTTCTTTATGGTCCAACTCGTATCCAAATATAATGGCTGGAAAAATCATAGCTTTGACTATATACCTTTATCAGCAGGTTGATGTCTCTGCTTTTTTAAAAGTCTGTTTATGTTTGTCATAGCTTTTCTTCTAAGGAGCAAGTGTCTTTTAACTTATTTGCTGCATTCATTGTCCCCAGTGATTTTGGAGCCCAAGAAAATAAAGTCTGTCACTGTTTCCATAGTTTGCCCATCTATTTACCATGAAGTAATGGGACCAGATGCCATGATCTCCGGTTTTTGAATGTTGAGTTTTAAGCCAGTTTTATCACTCTCCTCTTTCATCAAGAAGCTCTTTACTTCCTCCTCACTTTCTGCCATTAAGGCAGTATCTGCGTATCTGAGGTTGTTGATATTCCTCCTGGCAGTCATGAATCCAGCTTGTGATTGATTCATCCACCCTGGCATTTGGCATGATGTACTCTGCATAGAAGTTAAACAAGCAGGGTGACAATAGATAGCCGTGATGTACTTCTTTCCCAATTTGGAGCAATTCCGTTGTTCCATGTCTAGTTCTAACGGTTGCTTCTTGATCTGCATCAAGGTTTCTCAGGAGACAGGTTAGGTGGTCTGGTATTCCCATCTCTTTAAGAATTGTCCACAGTTTGTTGTCATCCACACAGTCAAAGGCTTTAGTATAGTCAATGAAGCAGATGTTTTTCTAGAATTATCTTGCTTTTTCTATGATCCAACAGATGTTGGCAATTTGATCTCTGGTTGATCTACCTTTTCTAAATGCAGCTTGTATATCTGGAAGTTCTCAGTTCATGTAATGTTGAAGCCTAGCTTGAAGGATTTTGAGCATTACCTTGCTAGATGTGAAATGAGCTCAGTTGTACAGTAGTTTGAACATTCTTTTTCATTGCCCTTCTTTGAAACTGGAATGAAAGCTGACCTTTTACAGTCCTGTGGCCACTGCTGAGTTTTCCACATTAGCTGACATACTGAGTGCAGCACTTTAACAGCATCATCTTTTAGGGTTTGAAATAGCTCATCTGGAATTCCATCACCTCCACTAGCTTTTTTTGTAGTAATGCTTCCTAAGGCCCACTTGACTTCACATTCCAGGATGTCTAGCTCTTGGTGAGTGACCACACCATCAAGGTCATCCAGGTCATTAAGATCTTTTTTTGTACAGTTCTTATGTGTATTCTTGCCACCTCTTCTTAATGTATTCTGCTTCTGTTAGGTCTTTGCCATTTCTGTCCTTTATTGTGCCATCTTTGCATGAAATGTTTATTTGGTTTTCTTAAAGAAGTCTCTAATCTTTCCCATTTTATTGTTTTCCTCTATTTCTTTGCATTGTTCATTTAAGAAGGCTTTCTTATCTCTCCTTGCTATTCTTTGGAACTCTACATTCAGTTGGATTATCTTTCCCTTTCTCCTTTGCCTTTCGAGTCTCTTCTCAGTTATTTGTAAGGCTTCCTCAGACAACCGTTTTGCCTTCTTGCATTTCTCTTTCTTTGAGATGGTTTTGGTCACTACCTCCTATACAATGTTACAAACCTCTGTCCATAGTTCTTCAAGCACTCTCTAATCCCTTGAATCTATTTGTCACTTCCACTGTATAATCATAAGGGATTTGATTTAGGTCATACCTGAATGGTCTATTGGTTTTCTGTACTTTCTTCAATTTATGTCTGAATTTTGCAATAAGAAGTTCATAATCTGAGCCATAGTTGGCTCCACGTCTCGTTTTTTTTCTGACTGTATAGAGCTTCTTCGTCTTCAGCTGCAAAGAACCAATCTGATTTCAGTATTGACCATCTGGTGATGTCCATGTGTACAGTCATCTCTTGTGTTGTTGGAAGAGGGTGTTTGCTATGACCAGTGTGTTCTTTTGACAAAACTCTGTTAGCCTTTGCCCTGTTTCATTTTGTGCTCCAAGGCCAAACTTGCCTGTTACTCCAGGTATCTCTTGTCTTCCTACTTTGTTTTCAAATCCCCTGTGATGAAAAGCACATCTTTTTTTGGTGTTAGTACTTGTTAGACATACAAATTACTGAACCTCACTCCAGATCTACATCAGAATGGTTGACAGTGGCCAGCAATCTGGTTTAACAAGCCCTTCAGGTAATTCTGAAGCACACTAAAGTCTGAGTTGCTCTGGTGTAGAGGAAGAAGCTACCCAAAAATATAGGTTCCAGGCCTTGGAAGAAAAGAGCTGTGATGAACCTAGACAGCAAATTAAAAAGCAGAGACATCACTTTGCTGACAAAGGTCCATATAGTCGAAGTTATGGTTTTTCAAGTAGTCATGTATGAATGTGAGAGTTGGACCATAAAGAAGGCTGAGCACTGAAGAATTGCTGCCAACCCCAAATATTCTTTGGAAGGACTGATGCTGATGCTCCAATATTTTGGCCATCTGTTGCGAAGAGCCAACTCATTGGAAAAAACCCTGATGCTAGGAATGATTGAGGGCTGGATGAGAAGGTGGTGACAGAGGATGAGATGGTTGGATGGCATCACCGACTCAATGGACATGAATTTGAGCAAACTCTGGGAGATAGTGAAGTACAGGGAAACCAGGCGTGCTGCAGTCCATGGGGTTGCAGAGTTGGACACGACTGAGCGACTGAACAACACACTCTACCACTTAATGAGAACAACCTTCAGCAAATCATGCCACAGTTTCTTCATTTGTCAAAGGAGGATATTTGCCTCATGGGCTTGTAAAGATCAAAAAGATCATAGATATGAAGTTTATCTTAAAGCTTAGTATGTGTGATTTCTGTGGATTCATGCCAGGGTTGGTAGCCTTGAACTCAGGACTCAAGTCTTCATATAACCCAGGAAAAAGTGCTCTTCCGTAGCCCTCAAAGACTGACCTAAAGATGAGAAGTAGGCTACTGAAGCCCATTTCTAATTCAGGTCCATGGAGAGTAAGAACCAAGGGTCGTTGTTGGTTGGAGTCCTCCTGAAACCTGAGATTTCTGAAGCCAGGTTCATGGAAGAGCAGATGCCACTGTGATAAAGGGCTCACTGGCTTGAGAGCAATGAGGCCTGGGGTTCTACTCTTGGCCCTGTTCAGCCTCAATCAAATCTCTTCAGTTCTTGGTACCTCAGTTCTCATACCTATACCTTGATGGAGTCCATGCAGCTGAGCACTCTTCACAGTCCCCACGTGACTTCTCTATGAACTATAGGATTCTCTAGGCTGCTTCTAGCTCTGATATTCTGGCTAAGGCTCAGCAGATGATGTCTCTGTGGACCTGAGACTATTCAGCGGGGAAACAGTAGGTCATTTAGAGAAATAAGCCTGACCCCTTATCCCTCCACCAGGTTCTAACCCACCAGTTGGAGGCCTGGACCAGCCCAGCCCTGTTGGAAAAGCCAATTGATTTGCACTTACAGCTGTGTTAGTATAAAAAAATTAGAGGGCATATATTTACTGTGAGGGCTTCCCCAGTGGTTCAGTGGTAAAGAATCTGCTTGCAAATGCAGGAGACGCAGGTTCGCTCCCTGGGTCGGGAAGATCCCGTGGAGAAGGAAATGGCACCGCACTCCAGTATTGTTGCCTGGAGAATCCCATGGACAGAGGAGCGTGGCAGGCTACAGTCCATGGGCTCACAAATGACTTAGCGACAAAACAAAAACAATGTTTACTGTGACAAAATTCAGATGAACTCATTTGGGGAGATCCCTCCTCTTATTGTTTATCTCAAGATGCAAATCCAAGGACAGAAATCTAAATTTTTAGGAGCTGAGTGTGTATTTGTAGATGTGGTATGGCTTTTGTTAGTGATATATGTAAAGAAACAGAGCCATTAGTGGTTAGTAAACAAAAAGTTTATGCAGTAATTAAATGTAGTTACAGTTCATTGTTAAGAATACAGCATTTTCCATCATGATTATAAGTGAAACAAATTAAAACCTCATGAAGTAGTCAGCACATTCATGCTAGTGAGAACATATTGCAAAACATTGCACATGCATTTCAGGTGCAGACAAAACTGGGAACAGGATATATTTTCACTCACCTCTGGTTAGCTTTTGCACTTTGTCATTAAGACTTACATTATGTTTGGGTCAAACAAAGAACCCAAAGATATTTTATAAAAGCTTACAGCCATTATACAGTATCATTTAATCCCACAAATGGATAAAGCAAACTTCTATAGCTCAATGATATGCAAACCAGGACTAAAAGTAGTCAATCTGCCTATGTATATAGCTAGCTACACTATGATAGATATGGAATATGTGAGTCTTTTGGCATCAACTACTTAGACAAGCAAGTTCCCAAAATATACTCATTTGATTTCCAATGAGAAATAAGTGTAGTGCCATTTTAGTTGCAGGTTATGCACACCTCAGTGTCAAGCCTGAGGAGAAACCAACTAGGGGAAGGTAGAGAAGGGTTGGAAGGACACCTGAGCAGGGCTCTTTGGACAACTTGACATTACTTTCCCTGTGCAGTTCCAGACCCGGTTCCCAGAGTTAAATGAAGTGTATTGAAATTGTTGGTGCTCAAAAAGGTTGTTTATACAAAGTCCCATACTTAAAGCATACATAAAACAGTAACTGAGTGCCTCTCAAAATGATCTCTTCTATATAAGAAGAAAACCCAGTGCCAAGAGTTAATGGATGTGTTTGAATTACTGTATAAAGATAATTTATTCTAAAATAGAAAAAATGGATTTAGAAGTATTCTCCTGGAAACTAGGAGAGAGTGTTTATATATATATATATATATCCACATTTCATTACTTAGAAGAAAAGTTTTGTATACCATTTCCATAAGGCATGTGTCATCCCCCCTTCCATTTCTTGCACCTTAAGAGAGCATGCAATGGCTGTATGTTACCTTTGAAAAGGCTCCTTTTCCTTTGAGCCATCTTACAGAAATGGTGCCCTGGATTGACTATACCACTCCAGAGTCACACTTCTTCAGGTTGAAATAAAAATAACAATAAAACAACAAAATCACAAAAAGAAAAATAAATCACAAAATCTACAAAATCTAAGGCCTGAACAAGCACAGACTTGCTATGAGTTCAGAAACTCAGTGAAAGAATTAAAATTACAAAGCACCTCTTGCAAAATATACTTCTTGAAAACCACACAAAACACTGTGCAGTAACCCCTACTTAGTACGTGGAGGTAAGTATCCTGAAGAACACACACTTAGCCCCAGGATGGAAGCTTGATCTCATTATCAAGGAAGCCAAAGGGGTTTCAATGTTTCTTTGTATTTGCTGTTTTATAATTGCAGACAAAATGGAACAGTCAAGTGTGCAGACCTCAATATAAACAAGCTCAATTTATGCATTCTTAGTTGTACAGCTCCATTTATAGGTTCTTACAGAAGAACAACTAACACTAACAATTTTGTACACAAAATCTTTTTCAAGGACATATGAAACTTAATAGGCTAAAGAGAAACTTATGCCATATAGTGCTTGAAACTGCACAATATCTGTTGCACATAGTAATCAAGAGGCCTTGAAAAATTGTCTTTGTCTATAAACTACTGCCCTTTGTAAATAAAAGCTCCCTCATGATCCTGGGCTACTCCCTTGTGACACACAGTGCCACAAACATCATAATGAAAAATCAGTACCAAACCTAGTTTAAGATGAATTTTGTACATTTGTTTCTATACAGTCAGGAGAAAAGAGAGATACAATTTGTATCAACAGAAGGTCATTTCTGGTTATTTGAGGCATTGCTCCTAGCTGCTTTGATTCATACACATTTTATGAGAAGAATGACAATTGGTTTTAGGAAATAAATACATATGCTGCCTTAAAAAATATTTCCTGTATTGGGAGGAGCTTACAATTTTTTTTTGAGTGCTGAACATAAACATGTTCCAGATGAACTGTATCTGAGAAGATTAATCTTGTGTTTCTCTGTACAGTGTGCAGCTAGTGGGTACTGGGGTACCATTGATGGTTTTTGTAGGAAGGTGAACTAACTGGCACGAAGGCAGTAGAGTCATCTAAAATTGTCACATACCCTGACTTAGACATGGGACACATTTAGAAGGTCCAAGAAGTTGAAGGTATGAAATGGTGTTTGTGTGAAACAGGAAGCACTTCACTCTCCATGGACCTGCTGCTGCTGCTAAGTCGCTTCAGTCGTGTTCAACTCTGTGCAACCCCATAGACAGCAGCCCACCAGGCTCCCCCGTCCCTGGGATTCTCTAGGCAAGAACACTGGAATGGGTTGCCATTTCCTTCTCCAATGCATGAAAGTGAAAAGTGAAACTGAAGTCATTCAGTCGTGTCTGACTCTTAGTGAACCCAAGGACTGCAGCCTTCTAGGCTCCTCCATCCATGGGATTTTCCAGGCAAGAGTACTGGAGTGGGTTGCCATTGCCTTCTCCACTCTATGGACCTACCTGGCAGAAAATACTTTTACTCCTCAGAACGCTGGGAGATAGAAAGATCAAAGGGTAGGAGATGAATGTGAACTGTGGTAAAATGAAGAGAAACACCGAGAGGAAGTTTGATCAACCAGGACAGAGACAGAAAGCTAGAAAGCAGCATGCAAGCCGTTATCAAACCACCAGAAATAACCCTGACTACAGGCTCACATTCGGAGTGTTTCACAGTAAGAAACATTTATAGGCAGTGTCACACCTTCTCATGAAGAAACAAAAGGCCAAGACCAGGCCTTCTCAACTTTCATGAAAAAAACTACCATAGAAATTAGCAAGTTCCAGCTCAAGAAATAGTGAGCTGGTCATGGTTCAAAATGTTGCAATATACAATGGATTTAAAAAGGGGTTTATTTAGTGCAGCTGTTTAAAAAAACAAAAACAATAAACGCCTCTTCTAGAGGCATTTAGCTACAAAGGTTCCCACCCTGAGCAAGATACAAGTTGCCCATATAGTGCTGTCAACCCAAAGTCCTGCCTTCCTTAGTAATCCATTTAAGAATTACCTAAGGTCAAGTGCACCCTCTGCATGCATTTGAAGTATGTAACTGAGCCAGCTATTAGCAAAGATGTAGTATCCCCTTTTGGAAGCTTTTCCACCTAGAAAATCCCCTGATTTTGTTTCCTAAAGAAGTTCTGCTCCACCAATGATCGACCTTATTGCCCAAAGGTTAGATGGCAGGAGAAAGTGGATTACATGATGGTGCACTGACCTTCAATACATTTCATCCTGTGATATTGAATACTGCATAGGTCGGAAGTCCAAAGAGCATCCATTGGACCCCCCTTGAATGCAGCTTGTTGTGTTTGTCATTTAATCTCCTGGGATTAAGGGAAGGAAATTCTGGTAGTAAATCCCTTGGTCCTGGTCCAACTCTTCTGTGCTTGTCTAGCACACGCAACTACTATGCTTGGAACTTGAGAGTATCAACTTGGAACTATCCATCACCTCTTCTGCAGAAGAAAGCTTCAATCTGATCCCTAATTTACTAAGGTGAAGAGACTTAAAAGTGAAGAACTCTCAATATATGTTGACAAGTAAAAAGTGCAAAGGAAATAGAGCCAGTTTGCTCTGGTGCCTAAGAAAGCAATATTCAAATATCGGGATATAGTTTCACTTTCAAAACTAGTTGAAACTATGAAATATGATGTAAAATCATCAAGTCAGACTTGTGATCTATACAGCTGTAGACTAAAGACTGTGCAAAGTCCATTTTTTTTTATCACCACTATACAAAAGGTTATACACACATCTCAAACTAAATACATACAGTCATACATGCAATATAATTGCTAACAATAGGTTTGAAATATAGCTCTAGAAACTTCAATGTGACCCTATATCTCAGTTAATAAAGGTATTGAATGGTCAGATATCCATGCAATAAAGTATGTCTTTACTTTTAAATAGATTTAAATATTCTTATTAAAAATCCTAAATGGATTGATCCTGATACTCTTGCTCTCTAAATTAGATATGTCATTGATACTTCATAATATAGAGTGTGTGACTAAGAAAACAGCTGGTAATGGAGTCCCTTGGGGCCTCTTGCATTTAGGCCTTTCCCCTGGGTTTTGTCCTCCATTACCTGCATGGTGCAATGCAAAAGGGTATAGGACTTGGAGTCAGAGGACTTGGGTGTGAGTCTTGACTTGGTCACTTGCTAGCAGTGTGACTTCAGCAAGTTACTTTTAAACTCACTGAGCTTCAGTTTCCTTGTCTAGAAAACAAGACATTAGTAAGACTTTCCTCACAGGGTTGTTATGCACTTCAATGACAGTCTGTAACTTGTAAAGTGTAACACAAAATTATTAGTTACTATTATCATAGTATTAGTGCATTATTGGTATTCATATTTATATAAAGAAATAAGTCCTATGTCATGTCAATGTGCAGCCCTAAGCTTAGAAACAATCAAGGCTGCTAGTTGCTGGGCATCTGCTGTGTGGGGATTCTTCTCCATCACTGCAAGAACAATGTTTGAAGGGAAAATATTGCAGAGGTTCTTGTAGGTCTGATACTGGTGCTCTGGGATCATTTGCTCCCTGGAATCATTGCACATTCCAACCCAAGGATTCATCCAAAGCTGCTCCATCTTTTCAGGCACACTCCGTACCATGACTGGCTCATAGCATGGTTGCATGAGGCTGTTACTCAAGGGATAGGAGTGGTAGCCATAGGAGTCAGTTGCACAGGGCAGTGGGTCCCAGCTGGCATGCTGTTCCCGACACAGAGGAGGACGTCTTTGCCTCATGGGATTGTTCTCATATAGGCGAGAATCAGAAATGCTGTCCATCCGAGTCATCACCAGGGCACGTCCTGGCTGGGGGGTTGCCCCAGGATGGATATTGGGAGGCATGGGATAGTCTCCAGGACAGCTGGAGCGTGCTCCATTTGTTGGGTGCTGGGCATGCAGAACTAAGTGGGAGACTGATTGCTTGTGGGGGCCTTGCTTAGAGTCTTCTGGGCCATAGCTCTGCACTCGCGTTAAGGCTTCATGGTAACCATGAGGAAAAGGCTGAAGATGGTTCTGAGATGCTGAGCGATGCAGCTTCAGACTGCCTTCAGGATGAGTATCAGCTACAGCCAAGTACAGGTTGTTGTAAGAGGAATAGTTGTCATTCCTGGTATGGCTCATACGATTGTCAGGACAGAGGTTGGGATTCCGGGCATACAACCCCCGGTCTGCTTCAGCCATGTAGTACTCTCGATTATGCATGCTGTTGATGTTCAGTTTGGAGAAGTCTCCTAACACTGAATAGTAGCTGTGGTCCCCTAAGGGCTCAAACTTTGGGTATTGCTCAGCATAGCTAATAGGGGTCCCATGGCTATTGGTAACCAGGATGGGTGGGTACTGCATGCTGGTCATGTGCTCCAATGAGGACTTCTGGTGGGAGAAATGAGAGGATCCTGGCACTGGGCTGCTGGCTGAACGGGTGTTGAGGGCACCCACTGCATGGCTTTTGGGGGGTGGGATTGTGGGGACACTTAAAGCAGTCACAAGTGAGGGGACAGAGCTGGCCTCAGGCTTACGGGCAATGGACAGCCATTCCTCAGGCTCCACAGCCACGGACCGGATGCTGGGATCCGATTGACGCTTGGGGGTCACGCGTTTGACTTCTGAGGTTATGTCACCTTTGGCACTAGACAGCCCTGTGCCACACTTGGCCAGGGTGCCTTCACTCATGGTTTTTACTGTGGACAGTTTGGCACTGATGCGGAGCTCATCAGCCACCGAACGCTGCGGTTGGTTGGCCCGCTCCGGATGGTAGTATTTGCACTTGTGGCCGTAGGTGCATTTTTTGCCTGAAAAATAATGCCCTGGGGTAAGACTCTCTCTCACAGTGGTGCAACTCTCTGTGCCAGAGGCTGTTTTAACAATCTGGTCACTCAGGTTAGAGTTTTACTTTTGGGGTTTAAGATATAAAACTAACTGTTCTTAAAGACGGGAGACAGACAACACCATAGTGGCATCACACACTGTGAGTGGAGAGGAAAGAAGTGGAAACCTAGGGAGGAAACTCCAGTGGGAAAGGTAAGAGTTGTCATTGAACAGTCTTCATTTTCCTGAAATTCACAACTTTGTCTAGGCATAACGTGCATGCTGAGGCAGTGTAGAGCAGTAGCAGGCAGAGTGGTTCAGTGCAAAGAGCATTGGCCTGGAGGCTGGTCAGATCTGAGCTTTAATTCCAGCTATGCCACTTACTAGCCATGTGACCTTGGTAAGTGATTTTTAATTTCTGTGCCTCATTTTCCTATTCTGTAAACAAGGTTCATAATAATGTCTTTATTATAAGGTCATTGTGAGGATTAAATGAAGATAGTAAACATGAAATATTCTATGATATGAATAAATGATAGTTGAGAACAAACACCTAGATGTCTTATAAATAAATGATTATTCAAAAACAGTGAACATTCAAATTTGCCTCAGACCAGGCAGCATATGTCTTACTGTTAGGCTCATAAACTTTGTGTCACAGGGACTTGCATAAGATCATGAAAGCACTCTAGAAAACTATATATATTTATTTATTTTATTTTAAATTAATTTATTTATTTTAATTGCAGGCTAATTACTTTACAATATTGTAGTGGTTTTTGCCATACATTGACATGAATCAGCCATGGGTGTAGAAAACTATATTTAAAATAGGAAATGAAGATAAAGTTTGGAAGCAAACTGGAAAGTGCAGATTGGAAGAAAAGGGTAATATTGACAGAGGGTGCAGTCACCTGCCTGAAAGACACATCCTTCTTGGGGCCAAATGCAGTTTGTCATTGGCCTTTCTTCTTCCACAGATCAAGTAAGTTTCTGCACTTCCCTGCCCCCAACAACACTACTCAGGACAGAGACAGTTAGAACACATGAATCATTTTAACTAGTGACAATTATTCTTTCCTTCAATTCTAGTTACCTGTTTCTCAGGAAATTTCTAGGATGGTTCTTTAAATGTCTAATTGAAAATATATGAAGACACAGACTTTAACTCACAGAGAGTGGACAAGCCAGGATTTTCCCTTTGAAAGGGAAAGCTTGAAGAGAAAAGTATTCACAGACTTCTTCAGTTTTGCATATAGGTACTCACCATAAGGACATGGTTGCTTCTTGTGTTCAGGAACAACGGGTCTCTTTCTTAAGAAGTTTTCAAGGCTTGGCCCATGACGTCCTAAAGGATCATCTGGAGGCATAAATCTGAAAGCAAGCAAGCAAGAGGTAAACTATCCCTTCTCAGGAGTTCAGGCCTTCATTACATGTTGCTTATACTATTGTTATAGCCTTCTAATAGCCCTTTCTGCCTCAAGTTTATCTTTTGCTAAGTCTGCAGTTCTTCCCTCTCTTTCCACTTGAACACAAGAAAGGAATGATTTTTCCCATACATCATTCTTCTGTGGATTATAAGTTCCAACCACACTGACATGTCTGCCGGTTCCCCCAATGTGCAACACATTTTCACATCTTTATAGCTTTATTCATGATGTTCTCTTTACCTATAAAGCCCAGAAGCCCTCTTTCCTCGGTCTGTAAACTTCATCTCAAATGTTATTTCCTCTGTGAGACTTTTTCATATCATTTCACATAGACAAAGCAATTTAAAAAAAGTTCTAACCATAGAGTTTATCCCAACAAATTGTGGGAATCTCTTCTCTAAGTACACTTTGAGCTTCTTAAGGGTGAGTTTTGTTATTTATTCAGCCTTTTATTCCCATGGTGACCAGCATAATGCACAATATACAGTAAGTGTTCAGTAAATGTTTATTGAAATGAAATTAAATCTGTCCTTAGTGGTAATTTGGATTTAGGCTATTCAGAACCTATAGGAAAGAAACGTACTTGTCATTCACAAAAGAATACATCAGCAAGCGCTCCTCTATAAACTTCTTCCATTCTGGCTTTTCGACTTGAAGGTCTCGGTAGTTATCATTGGATACAATGATGCCATCAGAATCAAAAGCCAGTTTGACTATGAACCGGTCATCATAGCAAACAACTCTCCTGCCCTGGACCCTTCGGGATGGTGTAAAGACAAGAATCTTTTCCTTCTCCAGTTTACGTAGGATATCTTGATCTGTTGAAATATGGATTATATGTCACAGAATAGAAATCATCTTTGGAAATTAAAAGCATTATTCCCATATTAAAACATATAAAAGTTGATACTAGCTTAATATATTATTTGCTCTTAGAGAGAATGCAGCTACTATTCCTGGCTATGGCACCATTTTGGACTGTGATTTTAGCCAAGTTGCTTTCCCCTTTCCACTCCAGTTTTCTTTCTGATAAAACAAAGGAGATAGATTAAATGACATATAAATTTTTTAAAACTAGCATGAACAGTAAGAAATAATAGTGATATCCTAACATTTTTGAGGCTTATTTTGCCCTTTGGCTGCAGCGCCAGGTTTTGGTTGATGAAGAAACCAGGGAAGTATGATGAGGATGTGTCTGCCAGGAGGAGAATAATATATCTTTCTTAGGGACTAACATTTTTGCCTTCTGCCTGAAGGAAAGCCACGACTAAGGAAAAATATTAAGTGGTAGCATATGAGTACTGACCCCCTTTCCTTTTAGCCTCTTTATTAATGAAGAAAGAAGTTTGAGTAGGGCCAGGATCCACTCTCAGAGAAGGCAATGGCAACCCACTCCAGTACTCTTGCCTGGAAAGTCCCATGGACGGAGGAGCCTGGTGGGCGGCAGCCCATGGGGTCCTTGAGAGTCGGACACGACTGAGCGACTTCAGTTTCACTTTTCACTTTCATGCATTGGAGAAGGAAATGGCAACCCACTCCAGTGTTCTTGCCTGGAGAATCCCAGGGACGGCGGAGCCTGGTGGGCTGCCGTCTATGGGGTCGCACAGAGTCGGACATGACTGAAGTGACTTAGCAGCAGCTTAGCAGCAGGATCCACTGTCAGACTGAGGCTGGAAGCCTGTTCAGCAGTTGGCAGACAACCCCATGACACTGAACCTTCTCATTTTGTATATAAGGCAAGACGTGATACTCAGAGAATTGGGGTATTGATGTTCTCAAATGCTGTTAAGAGCTAGCTTTGGTGGCTCAGAGGTTAAAGCGTCTGCCTGGAATGCGGGAGACCCGGGGTTCCATCCCTGGGTCAGGAAGATCCACTGGAGAAGGAAATGGCAACCCACTCTAGTACTCTTGCCTGGAGAATCCCGTGGAGGGAGGAGCCTGGTAGGCTACAGTCCATGGGGTCGCAAAGAGTCAGACACAACTGAACGAAATCACGTTCACTTTCACTTTCATAAATGAATGTAGTGATCCTCCTGCCAATAGGGCCACATCATAACTTTTGTGAACTTTAGGCACTTTTGCCTTCATGGGTCTTTTCTTCCACAAAGAAATGTTAGGTTTATACTTTACAACTATGTTGGTATAAACACAAATAATCCAGTTAGGTACATTATTATATATTTATTGGTATATTCAATTTTCCCCTCTGATGTTAAAAAGCTAACAAAATTAAACCACTTACATGGGATCCTAAAAGTATATATTATGAACCCTAGGCACTCGGTCTCTTGTGCTTCATGGATAAATTAGCTTTGAATGCCGTGGTACTTTTCTCTTTTTCTATTCTAACCCCTAATTTGCAAATCCCACAGAAACTTATCTGCTACAGGATGAGATCCATTGTCTATGGTGGTTTCTTTAGTATTTTGGAAAACTCAGTCATATTCATAACCAAATTCGTCCCCCTTTTTGTCTGAAGCTTATGGTCAAATAGAAACAAACACTCTTTTTTTCAACTGTGTGCTTTATTTTTTGCTTGAAATTGAAGTCTCTATTTAACTGCTCTGTGCCACAGCACAACAGATTATTTGGATCAGGAAAAATCTGCTTTAAAATACACTTAATAAAAAAACATTTTAAGTGTACTTAATAGATTTAGAAAAGTACTTATCTAATTTAGGAGCATTGGGCTCTCCCCAAACTATCTTGCCAGCTTTGCTTCTGGATGAGAAGAAATGTCTTAATTGAATTAGTACCTGTAATTGGTGCATCAGGGCGGGATTGCTCCTTTCTCCATGCAGGCACAAATACAGTAATATCTTTATGGCCTTTATCTAGGAACCAATCCACAGCAAGTTGTATTCCTCTGCAGGAAAACTCTTCTTTATTCCCATGGCTTCAGGAAGATAGGGAATGAGAGTAGAGAGGATTGATAACAAGTAACAAAGAAATACTACAAATAGGCTTTTTCTTAGTGTTAAGACATTGACAACAGATATATTACTTTTTGAGGATGCCAAAAATGTATTTTTTAAGAGAACAAATAAAGTTATTTTAAAAATTCCATTATTACAAATATTGCCATTATCATTACACATTCATTCAAGGCCACAAATAGTTAATAACAACTCTCAAAGCAGCCCTAGTGGTTATTTCCTATCATTATTTCCCTTTTCTCTCAACTCTTTCTGTTTCTATTACCATCTCCTTTTTCTAAGATTCTGATATTTATCATCTGAAAAAAGAAGTGTCACCAGAGGTTTGGATAAAGTTTATAGAGAATTAGTTGGAAATGAATTTTAAGTACATCTAGTAAGCTTAAAAAATAACACTGATAGCAAAAAAGATACACTGAAATGCTGACTGAAAATAGTTATCACAATTAATTAAATACGATTTGCCAATAAAAATTACAGTCTTGAAAATTTTAAGATGTGGAAAATGCTCACAATATAATGCTAAAAGAGAAAAGAAAGGATTTGGACTACATATAATGTAATCCAAATTTTATAGAAGAAAGCCTATGTACAGTATCTTTTTTTTGGCAAAGTAATGTCTCTGCTTTTTATTTTTTTAATATAAATTTATTTATTTTAATTGGAGGTTACTTTACAGTATTGTATTGACCCAGTATCTTCTTCATTTGGGTTCATGATGCACATTTTCATTTAATGATTGTTCAAAGACATTAAATGGAAAACTCCAGACATAAGCAATTCATAAGTTTTAAATTATGCACCATTCTGAGTAGAGTTATGAAATCTGGTGCCATCCCATTCCATCCTGCCTGAGGTGAATCATCTCTTTGTCCAGCATACCCCACCCATAAATCACTTAGTAGTCTATCTTGTTATCAGGTTGACTGTTTCAGTATCACAGGGCTTGAGTTCAAGTAACTCATTTTATTTAATAATGGTTCTAAAGCACAAAAATAGTGGTGCTGGCAATTTGGATATGCTGAAAAGACAGTAAAGTGAAAAGGTGAAAGTTCTTAATTAAAGAAAGAAAAAAAGCTCATATGCTGAGGTTGCTAAGATCTACTGTAAGAATGAATCTTCTCTTCACGAAATTGTGAAGAAAGAAAAAGATGCTGTAAAGAACAATATTGCATAGGAACCTGGAATGTTAGGTCCATGAATCAAGGTAAACTGGAAGTAGTCAAACAGGAGAAGGCAAGAGTGAACATTTTAGGAATCAATGAACTAAAATAGATTGGAATTGGTGAATTTAATTCAGATGGCCACTATATCTACTACTGTGGGCAAGAATCCTTTAGTAGGAATGGAGTAACCCTCATACACAACAAGAGTCCAAAATACAGTACTTGGATACAATCTCAAAAATGACAGAATGATCTTGGTTCATTTTGAAGGCAAGCCATTCAACATCACAGAAATCCAAGTCTATGTCCCAATCACTAATGCCAAGAAAAATGAAGTTGAAAGGTTATATGAAGACCTACAAAATCTTCTAGAACTAACACCAAAAAAGATGTCCGTTTCATCATAGGGGACTTGAATGCAAAAGTAGGAAGTCAAGAGATACCTGAGTAACAGGAAAGTTTGGCCTTGGAGTACAAAATGAAGCAGGGCAAAGGTGAACAGAATTTTGCCAAGAGATCACACTGGTTATAGCAAACAGCCTCTTCCAACAACACAAGAGATAACTCTACACATGGACACCAAATGGTCAATGCTGAAATCAGATTGATTATATTATTTGAAGCCAGAGATGGAGAAGCTCTATACAGTCATCAAAACCAGGAGCTGATAGTGGCTCAGATCATGAATTCTTTATTATAAAATTCAGACTTAAATTGAAGAAAAGAGAGAAAACCAGTAGGCCATTCAGGTATGACCTAAATCAAATCCCTTACAATTATACAGTGAAAGTGACAAATAGGTTTAAGGGATTAGATCTGATAGAATGCCAGAAGAACTATGGACAGAGTTGTACAACATTGTACAGGAGGCAGTGACCAAAACCATCCCCAAGAAAAAGAAATGTGGAAAGGCAAAATGGTTGTCTGAGGAGGCCTTACAAATAACTGAGAAAAGACAAGAAACGAAAGGCAAAGGAGAAAAGGAAAGATATATCCATCTGAATGCAGAGTTACAAAGAATAGAAAGAAGAGATAAGAAAGTCTTCCTAAGTGGTCAATGCAAATAAATAGAGGAAAACAACAAGATGGAAAAGACTGGAGATCTCCTCAAGAAAATTAGAAATACCAAGGGAACATTTCTTGAGAAAATGGGCACAATAAAACACAGCAACAGTATGTACCTAACAGAAGCAGAAGATATTAAGAAAAAGTGGCAAGAATACACACAAGAACTATATAAAAAAGGTCTTAATGACCTGGATGACCATGATGGAATGGTCAGTCACCTACAGCCATACATCCTGGAGTGTGAAGTCAAGTAGGCCTTAGGAAGCATTACTATGAACAAATTAGTGGAAGTGATGGAATTCCAACTGAGTTATTTCAAATCCTAAAAGATGATGCTATTAAAGTGCTGCACTCAGTATGTCAGCAAATGTGGAAAACTCAGCAGTGGCCACAGGACTGTAAAAGGTCAGCTTTCATTCCAGTCTCAAAGAAGGGCAATGCCTAAGAATGTTCAAACTATTATGCAATTGCACTCATTTCACATGCTAGCAAGATAATGCTCAAAACCCTTCAAGCTAGGCTTCAATAGTACATGTACTGAGAACTTCCAGATAAGCAAGCTGCAATTAGAAAAGGCAGAGGAACCAGAGATCAAATTGCAAATATCTGTTGGATCATTGAAAAAGCATGAGAATTGGACTGGTTCAAAATTGGGAAAGGAGTACATCAAGGCTGTATATTTTCACACTCCTTATTTAACTTACATGCAGAGTACATCATGAAAATTTCCTGGCTTGATAAAGTTCAAGCTGGAATCAAGATTTCCAGGAGAAATATCAGTAACCTCAGATATGCAGATGATACCACCCTAATGGCAGAAAGTGCAGAGGAACTAAAAAGCCTATTGATGAAGGTGAAAGAAGAGAGTGAAAAAGCTAGCTTAAAACTCAACATTCAAGAAACTAAGATCATGGTATCCAGTCCCATCACTAGCATGGCAAATTGATGGGGGAAAATGGCAACAGTGACAAATGATTTTCTTGGTCTCCAAAATTACTGTGGGTAAGGACTGCAGCCATAAAATTAAAAGATGCTTGCTCCTTGGAAGAAAAGCAATGACAAATCTAGACAGTGTATTGAAAAGCAGAGACATCTCTTTGCCAAAAAAGCTCCTATGGTGAAAGCTATGGTTTTTCCATTGATCATGTATGAGATAGAGAGGTGGACCATAAAGAAGCTTGAGCACCAAAGAATTGATGCTTTCAAACTGTGGTGCTGGAGAAGACTCTTGAGAGTCCCTTGGGCAGCATTGAGATTAAACCAGTCAATTCTAAAGGAAATTAACCTTGAATATTCACTGGAAGGACTGATGCTGAAGCTGAAGCTCGAATACTTTGACCACCTGATGCTAAGAGTTGACTCATTGGACAAAACTCTGATGCTGGGAAAGATTCAAGGCAGGAGGAGGAGGAGACAACAGAAGATTAGATAGTTAGATGGCATCATCAATTCAATGAATATGAGTTTGATCAAACTCTAAGAGATAGTGAAGGGTAGGGAAGCCTGAAGTGCTGCAGTCCATTGGGTCATAAAGAGTTGCACACGACTGAGGGACTGAGCAACAAAAATGACAACAACAAAAACAAGAAATTGCTTGAAGCTATAATCAGAACTAAAAAAGGCTGCTAGCACTGACTCTGCCTCTCCCTCTGCTCTTCCCATATATCCTCTTCTGTTTGAACTGCCTGGATCAGACAGTTTTTCTCTTCCAACTCTTCTCCCTCCTGCTGCTTTCCTTTTCCCAGAAAAGGAAGATCAAAAAATCAGAAATGATTATGGCTCCCTTAAGGAGAAATCTATTACAGGGAGAAATGAATTGTTCTTGTTGCTTTCCTATACATCCAGGATGCAAACAGAACTTAGAGCCTTGGCTAAGAAATTTCCCAGTCCAACTCAGAATGCATTGGGATTTGCTGAAAATTTTGAATTAACCATCTGAACTTACGATCCCAGGTTTTCAGATCCATATCAACTAATACAGCTGTTAGTTTCTGAAAGCAAAGCAAGGAAATGTATAGAGAAAGCAGGATGGAAATTACCCTCAATGGAATTTTGGTTACATAGTCCAGAGGCTTGTACTGAATGAATTAACTTAGAAATTACTCAAACCTATCCCAGAGCTTTCTCCAAAAATCATAAAGTGGACAAAGGTTCAACAATGCTAGTGAAGACTGAATGAATCAATCCAGACTATTATGGGAGATTGGGAAAGAAACTTTTAAGCAATATTTGGACTTGACACCTGAATCATTCTCTAACTACCAAAATGATCCTTTGCTTAACTCTGCCTTTCAAGAGGAGAAGGCAATGGCACCCCACTCCAGTACTCTTGCCTGGAAAATCCCATGGCGGAGGAGCCTGGTAGGCTGCAGTCCATGGGGTCGCTAAGAGTCAGACACGACTGAGCGACTTCACTTTCACTTTTCACTTTCATCCGTTGGAGAAGGAAATGGCAACCCACTCCAGTGTTCTTGCCTAGAGAATCCCAGGGACGAGGGAGCCTGGTGGGCTGCTGTCTATGGGGTCGCACAGAGTCGGACACGACTGAAGTGACTTAGCAGCAGCAGCCTTTCAAGAAGGCTTAAGTGAGAATTTGTCTACTCTAGTCAAAAAGACAGTGCAGGTTGGTCTGAGTTACACACAAAACACCCTTGTTACATTGGCTAACCAACTTTTCAAAACCATTAAAAGGAAAGAAAAGGAGATATCTATGAAAATTATGAATCTTCATTTGCACCAAGTTAAGTGCATAATGCCAGTTTAAGGTTAACCAGCCCCCAACCAGTTTAATTCCCAAACAGTAGAGAAAGTTTCAAGAAAAAGAAATCTCTTTAGAATTCTTGCCCAAAGGGAATAACTCCTACTAAGATAAATTGATTTTCCCTCCCTATGCCTCTAGACCAGAGCTCTCTGGACAAGTTATCTAGACCATCTCTACTTCCTAAAATTGAGTGGGGGAAAAGAGAATGAAACCTTTAAAAATTTTTTTATTCCAATTTGTATTTACAATTAGTGAGTTTTATGTTATGATATCTGATTCATGACTACGTTTAAAAAATGAAGCTAGATCTCACATTGTGTCTGTCTGGATATGTGTATGTCTCAGCATGTGTCTTTGTCTTTGGCTAATATTGCTGAGGTTAATTTGTGAATGAGCTCTAATCTAATTGGCCTAAAGAAAAGTGAAGTGAAGTCGCTCAGTTGTGTCCAACTCTTTGCGACCCCATGGACTGTAGCCTATCAGGCTCCTCCATCCATGGGATTTTCCAGGCAAGAGTGCTAGAGTGGATTGTCATTTCCTTCTCCAGGGGATCTTCCCGACCCAGGGATTGAACCCAGGTCTCCTGCATTGCAGGCAGACACTTTACCGTCTGAGCCACGAGGGAAGCCCTTACCTCCAGTGAATTTTCTTTTTTAAAGAAAAGTAAGTGCTTACAAATCAAACAGTTCTAAATACAAGAGAAATTAACCTAAATGTATCTCAGGTTCACATGAACTGGGAAATATTCAGTATTAAATACTTGGTATTAATATTTGTTTGTTCATCTAATTAATGTAGACATGTCTGAGTCATTAATATTAAACATAGCATTTTCATTGTGTCTAGGTTTAATATAAGTTATATCTCTTACAAGTTTGTCAGCAAGGAAATAAACTTGAGTGAGGAAACTTTTAAGGAAAGAAAATGTACATGAGATAGGAGCTTTTAGATAAATTCTATTAAGAATAAAATATACTTTAGGAATATATGTCTAAAATAGTCTTTCCAGATTTGGGTAACTTTAATTTCTAGGTTTGTGCTAAACTAAGTGATGGAGGTTTATTGAATAGCTAGGTCATTTCTAAATAAAATAAGATTCTAAAATATTAATTACTGAACACTAACTTCCTCTTACAGAGAAACTAAAGAGATTTTGGACTATTAATGAATAATGTTTGGTGTCACCTTGAGATATTCTCTATAAGAAAGTAGAAGTTTTTAGAAATTATCATTGGTATTTACATTCACTAATCTACTGAATGCTAATACAAAGGACAGTTCATGGTTGCTTAAGAAAAGTAGGATGTGTGTTTTCAGTAAAGACGTGAGGAATGAAATTGCATTTTGTTAAGGGAAAAGGCATTAGAGGGCAGACACACAAAGAATAATCACAGAAAACTAGTCAATGTAATCACACAGACCACAGCCTCGTCTAACTCAATGAAATTAAGCCATGGCATGTGGGGGCCACCCAAGACGGGTGGGTCATGGTGGAGAGGTCTGACAGAATGTGGTCCACTGGAGAAGGGAATGGCAAACCACTTCAGTATTCTTGCCTTGAGAACCCCCATGAGCAGTATGAAAAGGCAAAATGATAGGATACTGAAAGAGGAACTCCCCAGGTCAGCAGGTGCCCAATATGCTACTGGAGATCAGTGGAGAAATAACTCCAGAAAGAATGAAGGGATGGAGCCAAAGCAAAAACAACACCCAGTTGTGGATGTGACTGGTGATAAAAGCAAGGTCCGATGCTGTAAAGAGCAATATTGTATATGAACCTGGAATGTTAGGTCCATGAATCAAGGCAAATTGGAAGTAGTCAAACAGGAGATGGCAAGAGTGAATGTTGACATTCTAGGAATCAGCGAACTAAAATGGACTGGAATGGGTGAATTTAACTCAGATGACCATTATATCTACTACTGCGTGCAGGAATCCCTTAGAAGAAATGGAGTAGCCATCATGGTCAACAAAAGAGTCTGAAATGCAGTACTTGGATGCAGTCTCAAAAACGAAAAAATGATCTCTGTTCGTTTCCAAGGCAAACCATTCAATATCACAGTAATCCAAGTCTATGCCCCAACCAGTAATGCTGAAGAAGCTGAAGGTGAACGGTTCTATGAAGACCTACAAGACCTTTTAGAACTAACACCCAAAAAAGATGTCCTTTTCATTATAGGGGACTGGAATGCAAAAGTAGGAAGTCAAGAAACACCTGGGGTAACAGGCAAATTTGGCCTTGGAATGTGGAATGAAGCAGGGTAAAGGCAAATAGAGTTTTGCCAAAAGAACGCACTGGTCATAGCAAACACCCTTTTCCAACAACACAAGAGAAGACTCTACACATGGACATCACCAGATGGTCAACACTGAAATCAGATTGATTATATACTTTGCAGCCAAAGATGGAGAAGCTCTATGCAGTCAGCAAAAACAAGACCAGGAGCTGACTGTGGCACAGATCATGAACTCCTTATTGCCAAATTCAGACTTAAATTGAAGAAAGTAGGGAAAACCACTAGACCATTCAGGAATGACCTAAATCAAATTCCTTATGATTATACAGCAGAAGTGAGAAATAGATTTAAGGGACTAGATCTGATGGATAGAGTGCCTGATGAACTATGGACGGAGGTTCGTGACATTGTACAGGAGAGAGGGATCAAGACCATCCCCAAGAAAAAGAAATGCAAAAAAGAAAAATGACTGTCTGAGGAGGCCTTACAAATAGCTGTGAAGAGAAGAGAAGCCAAAAGCAAAGGAGAAAAGGAAAGGTATAAGCATCTAAATGCAGAGTTCCAAAGAATAGCAAGGAGAGATTAGAAAGTCTTCCTCAGTGATCAATGCAAAGAAATAGAGGAAAACAATAGAATGGGAAAGACTAGAGATCTCTTCAAGAAAATTAGAGATACCAAGGGAACATTTCATGCAAAGATGGGCTCAATAAAGGACAGAAATGGTATGGACCTAACAGAAGCAGAAGATATTAAGAAGAGGTGGCAAGAATACACAGAAGAACTGTACAAAAATGATCTTCACAACCAACATAATCACAATGGTGTGATCACTCACCTAGAGCCAGACATCCTGGAATGTGAAGTCAAGTGGGGCTTAGAAAGCATCACTATGAACAAAGCTAGTAGAGGTGATGGAATTCCAGTTGAGCTATTTCAAATCCTGAAAGATGATGCTGTGAGAGTGCTGCATTCAATATGCCAGCAAATTTGGAAAACTCAGCAGTGGCCACAGGACTGGAAAAGGTCAGTTTTCATTCCAATCCCAAAGAAAAGCAATGTCAAAGACTGCCCAAACTACTGCACAATTGTCCTCATCTCACACACTAGTAAAGTAATGCTCAAAATTCTCCAAGCCAGGCTTCAGCAGTACGTGAACCGTGAACTTTGAGATGTCCAAGGTGGTTTTAGAAAAGGCAGAGGAACCAGAGATCAAATTGCCAACATCCACTGGATCATCAAAAAAGCAAGAGAGTTCCAGAAAAAACATCTATTCCTGCTTCATTGACTATGCCAAAGCCTTTGACTGTGTGGATCACAATAAACTGTGGAAAATTCTTAAAGAGGTGGGAATACCAGACCACCTGACCTGCCTCTTGAGAAACCTGTATGCAGGTCAGGAAGCAGCAGTTAGAACTGGACATGGAAAAACAGACTGGCTCCAAATAGGAAAAGGAGTATATCAAGGCTGTATATCATCACCCTGCTTATTGAACTTATATGCAGAGTACATCATGGGAAACACTGGGCTGGAAGAAGCACAAGCTGGAATCAAGATTGCCGGGAGAAATATCAATAACTTCAGATATGTAGATGACACCACCCTTATAGCAGAAAGTGTAGAGGAACTAAAAAGCCTCTTGATGAAAGTGAAAGAGGAGAGTGAAAAAGTTGGCTTAAAGCTCAACATTCAGAAAACTAAGATCATGTCATCCGGTCCCATCACTTCATGGGAAATAGATGGGGAAACAGTGGAAACAGTGTCAGACTTCTTTTTGGGGGCTCCAAAATCACTGTAGATTGTGATTTCAGCCACGAAATTAAAAGACACTTACTCCTTGGAAGGAAAGTTATTACCAACCGAGACAGCATATTCAAAAGCAGAGACATTACTTTGCCAACAAAGGTCCATCTAGTCAAGGCTATGATTTTTACAGTGGTCACGTATGGATGTAAGAGTTGGACTGTGAAGAAAGCTGAGTGCCAAAGAATTGATGCTTTTGAACTGTGGTGTTGGAGAAGGCTCTTGAGAGTCCTTTGGCCTGCAAGGAGATCCAATCAGTCCATTCTAAAGGAAATCAGTCCTGGGTGTTCTTTGGAAGGACTGATGCTAAAGGTGAAACTCCTATACTTTGGCCACCTCATGGGAAGAGTTGACTCATTGGAAAAGACCCTGATGCTGGGAGGGATTGGGAGCAGGAGGAGAAGGGGAAGACAGGATATGAGATGGCTGGATGGCATCACAGATTCTATGGACGTGAGTTTGAGTGAACTCCGGGAGTTGGTGATGGACAGGGAGGCCTGGCGTGCTGCAGTTCATGGGGTTGCAAAGAGTCGGACACGACTGAGCAACAGAACTGAACTGAAGGGAAAAGGAAGTAGGTCTGACTTACAGGTGATATTTCTGAATGGGAAATAAAATTATGAATACAGAAAGTGTAACAAGGTTTGTGGAAAGTGGACCATTAGAAAAGAGTTTTGTGCATGGTCAAGACTTACTCAGTTTAAAATCAATTTAATTAAGTAAATGAATTTAAAAGTAAGTTTCTGTAAAACTTGAATTTGGCTAATAGGACAAGCTTTCTTCAGATATTGAACTGCATTTGATAAAAGATTTTTAACTTTTTTTACCTCATAAATGATCTGTTCTGTATTTGCCTTTCAAATCTTTTATTGCTACTTTCGCTAAGTGAATAACTATTGTTTCATAGTGACCTATGATCCTATTTGAGTATTTTGAACCCTTTTGATATTTATTGAGAAAGCTTCCTAAATAAAATTCTAATGAAGCAATTTTGACCTCTAGCTAACTTCAGGATGCTAACTTTGACCTCTAGCTAACTTTGGGGTCCCTGAAACATCCCAATGAGAGATATTCAGCTAATTGCTGCTGCTGCTGCTAAGTCGCTTCCGTCGTGCCCGACTCTGTGCGATCCCATAGATGGCAGCTCACCAGGCTCTCCCTTCCCTGGGATTCTCCAGGCAAGAACACTGGAGTGGGTTGCCGTTTCCTTCTCCAATGCATGAAAGTGAAAAGTGAAAGTGAAGTTGCTCAGTCGTGTTCGACTCTTCACGACCCCATGGACTACAGCCTACCAGGCTCCTCCTTAGGTCCATTGGATATGTTGGATTACATGGGACAGATTGTCAGATGAGTAATAAATCTCCTCAGGTTATGTTGTGTGGTAAATATTACTAATATAGATATCCTAGAAATTATATTTAGTTTCTAAAATTCTGATATGTCCTGGGAAAATTTTATCAGCCATAATTCTAGATACTATCTTAAAGTGTTGTCACAGCAGTAACCAAATATCTTTGTTAATGCATTGTAATAAGATTTTAAACATTTCTTCTTAAGTCTTTTGTCATTATTGACAGTTATGTTTTTATTTTGCTGCTTTTGCAAAAATGTTTCCTCTTCAAGATTTATAAAAAAGACTTTTGGATTTCTGACTTTCAGACCATAATTCTGGACTGGGAAAGAAGGTAAAAGATTCTATTGGGAAGCCTGATTGCTTCTTAAAAGATTAAAAAAAGGACTCAGTTAATGGATGAATATGCTTATAACTTTTATGGTTTCTAGCTGAAAAATTACTGATTTGAATCCGTCTTTTCCAAGTGTAAGGAATCCCTTCCCCTCTAGTTATGATTTAGAGTAATTTAGTGAAATTATACTTTTTTAAGCAAAATTAAAACATTCACCTTTTCTATTAGATCCCTCCAGAGATTGGAAACTCTTAGGTTTCCAGTAGCTTTATCAGATAAGCCAGGAAGGCTGTCTCAAACAGGTACAGAAATCTCAAAGAATTTTGGAGAAATTGAGAAGGGAGAAATTGACCTAGATCTGTTAGGCAAAATCTGTGATGTGCCTTTGGTGTGAGTTTCCTAACCCTGAGATGTTTTTTAAAAGTTCAGTTTGAGACTCTTTATAAAAGTTTCAGCAAAACAAAAAAGTCTATGATCAATTATATTTATATAAGTCATCAAGCCAAATTTATTGAAACCAGACTTATTTTTAAAACAAACTAGTTTAGTTTGGTTATATTTGGTAAAAATGAGGATAATTTTAGGGAGAAAAAGATGTTTCAATGAATGTTAAATGCATTTGTTAATGAAGGGCTGTATCTACTAACACTCACTTCCTGGATAGTTCTTTGCTTTTATGCTACATAAATGTAAAATTTAATTGTATTGTTAAAGGATACTCAAAGCTTTTTTTTTCTGAAGCTTAGCTCAGTAATCTTTGGATGAAGATCAGATGCCCCATGATCTGAAACAAGGAAATTGTGTATTATATACTAGAAAAGACATAATTTAAAGGGCTGTCTCCAACCTGGATGGAAGGACATTCTTATCAAGTACTCTAACTAGCTCAAAAGCTCAGGGAAATTGAAGGGAAATTGACTCTTGGATTAATTTCCAATTTCAAAGGCCCCTACACTGAGAGGACTGCTGATTTCAAACTCACTTTACAATGACACTCAAATAGAGGAGGAGCTACACTCACACCAGGACAAGAAGAAGATGACATCAGAAGTAGACAGCGTGCCAAAGATGCTGGACCTGGGTTGTATGATCATTTATAACATTTTCTTGACTTCTTGGACTTTTGCATATAAATCAAATGTTTTCTATCATGGACACAATCTTATGCTAATTTTAAAATATCAGTCCAGTTGTTGGATTTGTTGCCAATTATCTATGTCTAATACTTCTAAATTTTCTTAATGTATTTCTCCACTCCAAGGCTCTAATTGGATGACCCTTAGGAAGTTTATTTTAGAAGAAGGAGAATTCAGTCCTGTTCTGCCTACTCATGATACTGCTAGATGGACCTGGCCAATTAATAATACCTGCTCTGACCCTGGCCATAGATTTAAATTTTCTTTTAAGGTCACTCAAGCTCAATCAGAATGATAAGCTAAGTCTCAGTCAAAAACTGTAACCTCTCATCTATTAAAAGGAAAGCTCCCACCATTATGGGATGAATCTATATGGTTAACACCAGGCTATAGTCATTTAAGTTTAAAAGTTCCTTTATGTTGGGAACAACTAAATCATACTAAGGATGATCAAACTAGTAACATTAAGAAGCTAGGCTGGATGCCTTATTAACAATGCCTACGTATTATTACCCTTAGAGACAATGATTAGCATGGAACTGACTGGATCAGACCAGAGATTCACTGGGTTGTACCTAATGGAACTCAGTGGATTTGTAGTACTAATTTGTGGCCTTGGCTTCCACCTAGATGGATAAGAAGGTGTATCCTGGGATTCCCATGTACTCAAGGTCACATATGTAACAAATTAGAGGTGATCCAAGCCAATCTACAATTGGTGTGAGCCCAATGGGTCAAGAGATCTCTATTCCACTTTTATGACTATTGGCAGCTATTTTTGTGTTTTCAATAAGATTGGAGGATATAATTAGCCATATCGAAGTCTTGACAACTTTCACTCAACAAACTAAATGATAGTAACCAGGCTATTAACCTATTGAATTCTGAAGACTCTATGATGGAAAAAGCAGTGCTATAAAACTGAATGACATTCTTATAGCATCTCAGGGAGGTTCCTGTGCCATAATTCAAGCTGAATGCTGTGTTTTCATACCTAATAATTCCTCTAATATAACACATTTAAGAAACCATATGAAAAATCAGATTTCTGCCTTAAGTGACCCATTCCCTAGTCTTGACAATGTTTTCAAAAACTGGTTTTTAGTGGAAAGCTCTTGCCTGAAATATTTACTTATAACTCCATTAATGTTACAGTTTGTATTTTGTCTGTTTTACGGGATTTTTTTCCTTACAATTACCAACTATGGAACTGAGCCTCCAACAAAAATGATGACTAGGTGGCTTGCAGCAGTTGATCAAATATATAGTTCTGTATGTTATCAATGATTGTAAGAGTGTAACTCTAGATATCAGAAGATGCAATAAGAGGGAACATTTTCCTGGACCATAACTAGAAGACAGGTGTCCAGAGATCTTCGACAATTAAGACCTAGTCCAGTAATACCACATTGAGTGGCCTATTAGCAAAATCTTCTCCAGAACTAGGAATGAGCCTTCTTAGCACTGTGGAATGAAATGGTCATGAAATGCCTCCCAAAGTATATTTGAATTTATCACCATGAGCAGAGCCTGTCAACTACAAATTGGCACTTGCCAAGGGCATTTTCAATCTGCCTCTACAGAAATTGAATCCTGTGCTGCTGCAGCTATTGACCTTTGACACCCTGAAGGGAGTTTAGTGTGGAGAATGAGGCACTTTGTGGTCCAGGGAGACTTGTGGAACAAGTCTTTAGATAGTTAAATATTTTCAGGAATTGATTTCATGATCCCAAGCCTTGCATCTCTTCATATCTAGAAAAGCACTAAATCCCTTCATGGTTACATCAGCTCCTCATAATTAGCAGAAAAATTTTTGTAAAATCAGTGCTTGATTGCACTGAACTTCACCAAAATCATATATATTGACCACCAAAATCATATATATTGAACTTCCCCCACTACTTCTTTGAAGCAACTTATTAGAGCTATCTGAGGTGCCGTCTCCCCAGCTGAAGTCCTCATTTTGCCCCAAATGAAACTTAACTTGTGACTCTCACATTGTGCATCATTTTTTTTTTTTTTTTTAGTTGACAGGAAAATATATTTAACTGCCAAACAACTATGAGGTAGCCTTAGAAACAGCTACCACTGATTTCTTCTAAAAAATTGAGCGAGTAAATTGGGGAAGCTCAAGGCTCCTAAAGGGTTATTATTGGATGAATCCCGTATAAAACAGACATGTAGGGAAGATACTCAGCTGCGATTTTTTCCCACTGCTATAGTGCTGATAAATATAACATGAACTCAGGAAAATCATCAGAATTGCCATTACAGGGGAGATTTGGAGGAAGGGAATGGGATTTCATTTCACTTGACTCTGCAGTGTTACAAGTAGTCTAAGACCAGAAATAAATGCAAGAATAACCATAGCTGTTGGATACCCAATAGCTATTATATTTTATCCTATCAAATTCCTTGTTTAAAAGATCCTTTCATTATTATAAAAGTAATACATACTTATAAAATGTAGAAAATACATAAAATATAAAGGAAATAAAGAAAGAACCCTTGCAAAATCCAAACATTTTTCTACCACTGAGAAACAAACACTGTTAATATTTTAATGCATCTATATTACAATACTAATTTTTAAAAATTTATTTATATTTTAATTAAAAGATAGTTGATTTACAGAATTTTGTTGTTTTCTGTCAAACCTCAAATGAATCAGCCATAGGTATACATATGTCCCCTCCCTTTTGAACCTCCCTCCCATCTACCTCCCAATCCCACCTCTCTAGGTTGATACAGAGCCCCTGTTTGAGTTTCCTGAGACATACAGCAAATTCCCACTGGCTATCTATTTTACATATGGTAATATAAGTTTCCACATTACTCTCTATATACATTTCACCCTCTCCTCCCCTCTCCCTCTGTCCATAAGTCTGTTCTCTATGTCTGTTTCTTCACTGCTGCCCTGCAAATAAACTCTTCAGTACCCTCTTTCTAGATTCTATATATGTGTGTTTGTATACAATATTTATCTTTCACTTTCTGACTTACTTCACTCTATATAATAGGATCTAGGTTAATTCACCTCATTAGAACTGATGCAAATGTGTTCCTTTTTATGGCTGAGTAATATTTCACTGTGTATATGTACCATGACTTCTTTATCCATTCATCTGTTGATGGACATCTAGGTTGCTTCCATGTTCTAGCTATTATAAATAGTGCTGCAGTGAACATTGGGGTACATGTGTCTTTTTCAGTTTTGGTTTCCTCAGGGTATTTGCCGAGGGGTGGGACAGCTGGGTAATATAGTGGTTTGATTCCTAGTTTTTCAAGGAATCTCCATACCATCTTCCATAATGGCTCTATCAATTTACATTCCCACCAACAGTGCAAGAGGGTTCTCTTTCTACACATCCTTTCCAGCATTTATTGCTTGTAGATTTTTTTATGATGGACATTTTGACCAGTGTGAGATGATATCTCATTGTAGTTTTGACTTATATTTTTCTGATAATGAGTGATGTTGAGCATATTTTCATGTGTTTGTTAGCCATCTGAATGTCTTCTTTGGAGAAACGGCTGCTTAGGTCTTTCCCTCACGTTTTTACTGGGTTGTCTGTTTTTCTGATATTGAGCTGTATGAGCTGCTTGTATATTTTGGAAATTAATCCTTTGTTAGTTGTTTCACTTGCTATTATTTTCCCCCATTCTGAGGTTGTCTTTTCACCTTGATTATAGTTTACTTTGCTGTGCAAAAACTTTTAAGTTTAATTAGATCCCACTTGTTTACTTTTTTTTAAAAGTTCCATTACTCTAGAAGGTGGGTCATAGAGTACCTTGCTTTGATTTATGCCACTGAGTGCTCTGCCAATGTTTTCCTCCAATAGTTTTATAGTTTCTGGACTTACATTTAGGTCTTTAATCAATTTTGAGTTTATCTTTGTGTATGGTGTCAGGAGGTGTTCTAATTTCATTCTTTTACATGTAGCTGTCCAGTTTTCCCAGCATAATTTATTGAAGAGGCTGTCTTTGCCCCATTGTATATTCTTGCCTCCTTTGTCAAAAATAAGGTGCCCATATGTGCATGGACTTATTTCTGGGCTTTCTAACTTGTTCCATTTGTCTATATTTCTGTTTTTGTGCTAGTACCATATTGTCTTGATGACTGTAGCTTTGTAGTATAATCTGAAGTCAGGAAGGTTGATTCCTCCAGCTCTATTCTTCTTTCTCAAGACTGTTTTGGCTATTCAGGGTCTTTTGAGTTTCCATATGAATTGTGAATTTTTTTGTTCTAGTTCTATGAAAAATGACATTGGTAATTTGATAGGGATTACGTTGAATTTCTAGATTGTATTTGGTACTATAGTCATTTTCACAACATTGATTCTTCCTACCCAGGAACGTGGAATATCTTTCCATCTGTTTATGTCACTTTGGTTTCTTTCATTAGTGTCATAATTTTCTGTATACAGTTCTTTTGTCTACTTGTTGCTAAGTCACTTCAGTCGTGTCCTACTCTGTGCGACCCCATAGATGGCAGCCTACCAGGCTCCCCCGTCCCTGGGATTCTCTAGGCAAGAACACTGGAGTGGGTTGCCATTTCCTTCTCCAATGCATGAAAGTGAAAAGTGAAAGTGAAGTCACTCAGTTGTGTCCGACTCTTCACGACCCCATGGACTGCAGTCTACCAGGCTCCTCCATCCATGGGATTTTCCAAGCAAGAGTACTGGAGTGGGGTGCCATTGCCTTCTTTATTTGTCTACTTAGGTAGGTTTATTCCTAGATATTTGTTTCTTTTTTTTTTTTTTTTGCAATGGTGAATGGGATTGATTCCTTAATTCTTTTTTGACTTTGCATTGTTAGTATATAGGAATGGAAGTGATTTCTGTGTATTGATTTTGTATCCTGCGACTTTGCTAAATTCACTGATTAGCTCTAGTTCTTCTGATATTATCTTTAGAGTTTTCTATGTATAGTATCATGTGATCTGCAAACAGTGAGAGCTTTACTTCTTTTCTAATCTGGATTTCTTCTGTTTCTTTTTCTTCTATGATTGCTTTATCTAGGACTTCCAAAACTATTTTGAATAATAGCAGTGAGAGTTGACACCCTTGTCTTGTTCCTGATCTTATGGGGAATGCTTTCAGTTTTTCACCATTGAGAATAATGTTTGCTGTGGTCTTATCATATATGTTCTTAACTATGTTGAGGTAGTTTCCTTCTATGCCCATTTTTGGATGAGTTTTAATCATAAATGGGTGCTGAATTTTGTCAAAGGCATTTTCTGCATCTATTATGTTTATCATATGGTTTTTATCTTTCAGTTTGTTAATATGGCTTATCACATTGATTGACTTGCATATATTAAAGAATCCTTGCATCCCTGGAATAAACCCAACTTGATCATGGTGTTATGAGGTTTTGATTGTGTTGTTGAATTCTACTTGGTAGAATTTTGTAGAGGATTTTTGCATCTATGTTCATCAGTGATATTGGCCTGTAGTTTTGTTATTTATTTTTGTGTTTGTCTGGTTTTGATAAACGGGTGATGGTGGCCTCATAGAATGAGTTTGTAAGTGTTCCTTCCTCTGAAATTCCTTGAAATAGTTTTAGAAGGATAGGCATTCACTCTTCCCTAAATGTTGGACAGAATTCTCCTTTGAAGCCATCTGGTCCTGGGCTTTTGCTTTTTGGGATATATTTGATCACATTTTCGATATCAGTGCTTGGGACTGGGTTGTTCATAATTTCTATTTCTTCTTGGCCCACTCTTGAAAGATTGAACTTTTCTAAGAATCTGTCCATTTTTTCCAGGTTATCCATTTTATTGTCATATAGTCATTCATAATTGTCTCATAATTCTTTGTATTTATGCACTGTTTGTTGTACCCTCTCCTTTTTCATTTCTAATTTTGTTGATTTTATTCTTCTCTCTTTTTTTTCTTCATGAGACTGGCTAAGGGTTTGTCAATTTTGTTTATCTTCACAAAGAACCAGCTTTTAGTTTTATTAATCTGTACTATTCTTTCATTTCTTTTTGATTTGTTTCTGCTTGGGTGTTTATGATTTCTTTCCTTTTGCTAATTTTTTTTTGTTATTCTTTTTTTCCAGTTGTTTTAGGTGTAAAGTTAGGTGTTCTATTCAATGTTTTTCTTGTTCCTTGAGGTAGGATTGTATTACTATAAACTTCTCTCTTAGAATTGCCTTTGATGCATCTCATAGATTTTGAGTTGTCATGTTTTCATTTGTCATTTGTTTCTAGAAATGTTTTAATTTCCCTTTTGATTTCTTCAGTAACCTGTTTGTTATTTAGAAAGGTGTTGTTTAATCTCCATGTGCTTGTGTTTTTTACAGTTTTTTTTTTTTTTTCTTGTAATTGATATCTAGTCTCATAGTGTTGTGGTCAGAAAAGATGCTGATAACAATTTCAATTTTCTTAAATTTACTGAGAAATTTCTTAAATTAAATTTACAATCTTCTTAAATTTTCAATTTTCTTATTTACTTAAATTTATATTTCTTAAATTTATACAAGTTTCTTAAATTTGCTTTAGTTTGACTTATGACCCAAGATGTGGTCTATCCTGGAGAATGTTCCATGTGCACTTGAGAAAGAAGGTGTATTCTTCTGTACTTGGATGGAAAGTCCTGAAGATATCAATGAGATCCATCTCATCTGATGCATCATTTAAGACTTATGTTTCATTATTGATTTTGTGTTTTGATGATCTGTCCATTGGTGTAAGTGGGGTGTTAAAGTCTCCTACTATTATTGTCTTACTGTCAATTTCTCCTTTTATGCCTGTTAGTGTTTGTCTGATTATGTATTGAGGTGCTCCTATTTTGAGTGCATAGATATTTACATTTGTTATATCTTCCTCTTGGATTTACCCCTTGATCATTATGTAGTGTCCTTCCTTATCTCTTGTAACATTCTTAATTTTAAGGTCTACTTTGTTCAATATGAGGGTTGCTACTCCAACTTTCTTTTGCTTTCCATTTGCACGGTATATATTTTTCCATCCTTTCACTTCTAATCTATATGTGTCTTTAGGTCTGAAGTGGGTTTATTGTAGAAAGCATATATATGGATCTTATTTTTCTATCTATTCAGCTAGTCTGTGTCTTTTGTTTGGAGCATTTAATGCATTTACATTTAAAGTAATTATTGATATATTTGTTCCTATTTCCATTTTCTTAATTGTTTGGGGTTGATTTCATAGATCTTTTCCTTCTTTTGTATTCTTGACTATATAAGTCCCCTTAACATTTGTTGTAAAGCTGGTTTTGTGGTACTGAATTCTCTTAACTTTTGCTTGTCTTGAAAGCTTTTTATTTCTCCATCAACTTTGAATGAGATCCTTGCCAGGTAGAGTACTCTTGGTTGTTGATTTTCCCCTTTCAGTTGTTTAAATATATCCTGCCATTCCCTTCTGACCTGCAACGTTTGTGCTGAAAGATCCACTGTTAAATGTATGGGGCTTCCCTTTTATGTTACTTGTTGCTTTTCTCTTGCTGCTTTTAATATTCTTTTTTTGTGTTTAATCTTTATTAGTTTAATTAGTATCTATCTTAGGGTGTTTCTCTTTGGTTTTATCCTGTATGGGACTCTTTGCACCTCTTGGACTTGATTGACTATTTACTTTTCTATGTTGGGAGAATTTTCAACTATAGTCTCTTCAAAAATTTTCTCATACTCTTTCTTTTTCTCTTCTTCTTCTTCTTCTGAGACCCCTATAATTCATATGTTGGTCTGCGTAATATTGTTGCAGAGGTCTTTGAGACTATTCTCAGTTCCTTCCACTCTTTTTACTTTATTCTTCTCTTCAGCAGTTATTTCCATCATTTTATCTTCCAGCTCACAGATATTCTGCTATTGGTTTTTCAATTTCAGTAATTGTGTTGTTTGTCTCTGTATGCTTATTCTTTAATTCTTCTAGGTCTTTGTTAATTGAGTATTGCATTTTCTCCATTCTATTTTCAAGGTTTTTGTTCAGCTTTACTATCATTATTCTGAATTCTTTTCCAGGTAGTTTGTCTATTTCCTCTTCATTTATTTGAACTTGTGTATATAGTTTGTTCCTTCATTTGTGGAGCATTTCTCTGCCTTTTCATTACTTTTTTTTTTTAACTTAGTGTGTTTGAAGTCTTCTTTTCCCAGACTTCAAGGATGAATTCTTTCTTCCTTTTGATTTCTGCCACCATAAAGGTTGGTCCAGTGGTTTCTGTAAGCTTCATGTAGGGTGAGATTTGTGCTGAGTTTCCCCCCCCCCGCCCCCCCCCCCCCGATAGGCTGAGTGAGGTGGTAATCCTTTTTGCTGATGATTTGGTTTGTATTTTTGTCTTGTTTGTTGTTTGGATGAGGGGTCCTGCAGAGGGTGCTCCTGCCAGGTGGGTAATGACAGGTCTTGTACACAAGTGGTTGCCTTTGTGGGAGTTCTCACTGTTTGATACTTCCTAGGGTTAGGTGTCCTCTTGTAGGCTAAGGTCTTGGAGTCAGCGCTCCCATTGCAAGGTCTAAGGGCTTCGTCTCTGGCCAGGGACGAGGATCCCACAGGTGGCTTGTTATGGCATTAGATGGGATTAATACAAATACCCAGAAATGAGAAACCAAAGATGAACTCCAGACAAATTGAAGTTACAGAATTAGGTAAATTATCATTAAAATAATGGGATATACACACATATTTATACATATATATATATATATAAACCCACAAGCAAATAGTTAAACAAAAATAAAGATTGACATGGCAAACAAAGGAAACCAAGAATTATATCCACAAGTTAAGAGCAAAACTAACTAAACCACAAACTAGAAAACAAAAACAAGCAAGGTGCCAACTGGGGAATAAAGCAATGAAAACAAAAGTAATAAATATGGTGAGAAAAAGAAAGGTAAGAAAGAAAGAATAGAAATGTGAAATTAAATAGAGGTAGACAAAGAAGACATATATGATAAAGATTAGCTTCAATGCAAAAAGAATAGTAGGAAAAGCAAACAAAGGAACAAGTGTAGAAAAAATAAAAAGTTAAAAAATTAATTTAAAATTTGAAAGAAAGAGAGAAGAAGAAGAAAAAAATAACAACTGGAGGAAAAAAGAAGTAAAAAAAAAAAAAAAAACTCCACAGAACTGCAAAAAGTCACCCTAGAGGCAGAGGTTTATAACAGCAAGAAAAAGTGTGATTGAAAAACAAACAAACAAACTTAAAAGCATAATTAGATTTCATAGTGCTATTAAAATCGACAACTACAACAGAGGGTAAAAGAGTAAAAAAAAAAAGAAAAGAAAAAGTCCAAAAGAATCTACAGAGCAAGTCAAAATATACGAACAATACATGTTTCTCGTGTCTCTGCTGTCAGCGTCCTTTCCCTCACTGGGAGTCACAGTCGACGTCGCCTCCCTAGGATGCCCTTCAACACTGCCCTGGTCTCTGGACCTGCTTTGGGGTCCAGACTCAAATCTTGTCCTAATCCTGGGTGTTCTTACCTCCAATGTCCACAGGTATCGGAATTAGTGCTTTTTCTTTCGTGGAGCTCTCAAAGTCCTTTTGTATATTCCTTAGACACAGAGTCTGCCTAGTTGATTGTGTGGATTTAATCTGCAGCTTGTACAGCCAGTGGGGAGATTTTGGGTCTTCTTCCTTAGCCGCACTGCCCCTGGGTTTCAATTGTGATTTTATTTCCATCTCTGCATGTGACTCATCCACTGAGGTTTACTCCTGAGGCTGGCTGGAGGACTTGAGTCTGCCCTAGTGAGGGCCAGGAGTGGAGGTGGTGCAGCTCCTTTGGTTGCAAGGGCTCTGGCGGCGCCAGGTACTCAGGGGAGTTGGTGGCTAGGGCGGCAGAAAATATAGTGCTCTAGAAGGGTATGGCAACCTACTCCAGTATTCTTGCCTGGAGAACCCCACTGACAGAGAAGCTTGGCAGTCCACAGGGTTTTAAAGAGTTGGACATGACCAAAGTGACCTTGCGTGCACAGATGCAAGACTATTTTTTGCTTGTGGCAACTCTGCCCCAGTGAGTGTTGAGCCTGAAGGTAGTGCAATTGCTTGAGTTACAGGGACCCTGAAGGCTTCAAGTGTTCAGGGTCATGGACTGCCTCAGCTACAGGAGTTATGGCCCTATCAGAGTCTTTTTTCAAGCTTCTGGTATCTGGTGATCAGAAGGCCTTTTTGGCTAGTCTTTCTCCATAGCTCTGCTCATTCAGGCACTTTGAGGGCTCCCCTGCCTGAGGTTCTTCTCTGTTGTTTGGTGCATCAGGCATATAGAGGGCCTGCCACCCCTCCACTCCCCCGCCCCTGGCTGGGGTCCTACTCTGTAGGTCAGTGCATCAGGCACTTAAAGGGGCACCCTAGGTGGGGTTCTATTCTGTTGTTCCATGTACCAGGCACTTGATGGGCCAGACTTTATATTGTTCAGCTGAGGATGCTAGCATGTGGGGAGAGAGAGGCTATGGTGATGGCTCCAACCCCGTGCATGACTCAGTAGGATTGCCTTGTTTCCATGGATGCCTGACTTTCCTCCACAGGCTTTTCCCACCACAGTCTCCTCCCTCACATCCCCTTGATCCATCTCTTCACAGTCAACAGCAGCCTTTCTTCTGGGATTGCTCCACAATCCCTGTGCTCCAGCTCCCATCCACTAAACCTTCTAGGGGACCTGCATCCCTATCCAGGGTACCTATGGCTGTGGCAAGGACTGTCTGATTCACATTCCAGTTAGGCTGCCACAGATCAGCTGCTTCACTCTCAGCCTTAAATATTTGTCCTCTGATCCAGACAACTGCCCTGATATGGTAATCAGACCCCTAGTTCAGTTGTCCTACTCGCCAAGGGCAGGTCCAGTCCTACTAACACTCCTGTTTTTCCCCCTACTTCCTTCATCCTACAGAGTTTTGCATGGTTCTTTTCCACTGATCAGGTACTCCTGTTCGCTCTCAGCTGGTGTTCTGCCTATAATACTAATTTTTTAACATAGTGAGAATAGTTGTGTTAAGAAAAAGTGTAAAACACCTGTAATATTCCATTGAGAATATATTAAAATCACACCACTGGAGTATCCCGTGCTGTTGTTTAATGGCTAAGTCGTGTCTGATTCTTTTGTGACCCCATGGACTGTAGCCTACCAGACTCCTCTGTCCATGGGATTTCCCAAGCAGGAATATTGGAGTGGGTTACCATTTCTTTCTCCAGGAGCATCCCACAAATCACATCAAATGCCCAATAAGCGTTTCAAGGTGGCAATGAAGTCCTACAAAAGGGCCTAGTATGCAGAGTTTAGGGCTCAGTAAATCTTTAATGGATAAATAAATGAAAGATGGTAACTTTCTTAGTCAGACAAGGGGAGAGATGCTAACAAGGCCACAGTTGGCAATTAGGAAAAAGAATCATGTGACCCATTATGCACTATTTTAACATGTTCCTAAAAATAAGGTTGAATGCTGATTTGTTTGCTTTATTTAAATTGTGTGAGGTAGCTTTAATGTAGCAAATCAGCTACTACAAATTGCAAAATTTCATCTTCTGGGACTTCCCTGATAATCCAGTGGTTAAGACTTTGCTTTCCAGTGCAGGAGGTGCGGGTTCAATCCCTGGTGGGCAAGTTAAGATCTTACATGCCTCATGGCCAAATAACCAGAACATAAACAATAGAAGCAATATTGTAATAAATTCAATAAAGACTTTAAAAAATAGTCCACATAAAAAAAAATCTTTAAAAAAAGAAGTTCATCTTCCTATCAGCATGACAGTTTACTACCAGCACTGACTAGATGTGTCAAAACTAATTACCTTGGTAATTAATCTCTTCATTATTCCTTACAAAGCAAAATAACCATAAATTATCCTTTATAATCAGTAATGCTTTAACATAACTCCAAAGACAAGGCAGATCTTATATCACCATGAAGTCAAAGTTCTCAAAGAAGTTCTGGGATCTTCTCATCCTCACCTCCAAAGCACAAAACACTTAAAGAAGGGCAGATCTTGGAAAATAGGTCCAATCTAAAGTATTTGGGGTGGTCTGATCTGGTAAAAAATTGATTTTAGCAGATTCATACCTCTTCCCCCCCAAGAATTACTCCAGTTTATGCCTATTTGGTCCTTTGAACACAAAAACCAGCCCCTGCTTTTCACTGCCCACAGCATTATTCTGATTACTGGAATATCGTGCACAGGTTATTCAACTTTCTTGTTACTATGCTTCTAGTTTTCCCTCATTAAACAGGGGGCAACGTCTAGCCCTCTTTATACAATGTATTATTATGTTATGATTTTTAAATATATTTGAAAATGGGAGAAGCAAGATGGGAAAGAGGACATTGAGTTAACCTCCCCCCCACAAACACAGTAAAAATGGTGGTGTTACTCTCACTGAAAACTAACTGGAGGTTGGAGAAGTTCTGGGATCTTCTCATCCTCACCTCCAAAGCACAAAGCAGAAAGTCTCTTCTACAACCAAAGCTGTCAAGAAAGAGCCACAAGGAGTCAAGTAAAGAGGAGAAATGATCATGTTGGGACCTACACCACTAGCAGGGGACACAGAAGAAGAGGGGGATGTCATAAGCTTGGAAATACTTCCTATGGAGTGAGAGATTCTAGGGGATGTCATAAGCTTGGAGATACTTCCTATGGAGTCAGAGATTCTAGACACATGTTTGGCACCACAGCCCTGGGATCTGACACTGGGAAGATGACTCCCCTATCTGGTTTGAAAATCAGTGGGATTTACTATAGGGGCTATGACAAACTGAGACTTTATCATGAAGAGTATGTACACACACTTCCTTAATCCCAGAACATAGCAAAGAAAGCATATTAAAAACAGCCTGGGGCTCTGGTGTATTTCTCACAACTGCCCCAGGGTGCACTCCAGGTCTCACAGGGCTACTGTTCCAGCTCCACTTGCTCTGGTTCTGCTCTCCACTAGGGTGGAGGTGCTGTTGCTAGGGGAGAATGCACACTTAGAGGGAAAGGGACCAGCTTGAACCCAATCTTTAGGGCTTCTATTCCAGCACCTTGGACCTCAGCCCCATGTCCAATAAGGTGGTGACCACCATTAAGCATGGGAGAAGCTCCAGCTCACATATGCCTCTGTCTCTAGCCTCTCCATATTCAACCCTACCTCCAACTAAGGTGGTAGCTGTCAGAACACCCAGGGGAAGATGTGACCTGTGCCCATTTCAGATCCAACTCTTCCACCAAAGCCACTGGGCATACACAGACTGCATAGGGACATTACCACACAAGGACACTCCTTCAAGATCAGAGTACTAACGGTTTCACTTAATTCTGTAGAAATAAATTTAAACAAGATGAAAAGATAAAGGAATATATTTCAAATGAAAGGCAAGAATCCTGCCCTCCCCCCAAACCCTAACAAAACAAAGATAAATAATTTACCAGATAAAAAGTACAAAGCATTAGTAATAAGAATGCTAAATGAACTTGGAAAAAGAATAGATAAGCTCAGTGAAAATTTTAACAAACAATTAGAAAATATAAAAAAGAACTGGTCAGAGCTGAAGAATACAATAACTGAAATAAAAAACACACTAGAAGGAATTAACAGCAGAATAAGTGATGCAAACAAATGCATAAGTGAACTAGAAGATAGAATAATAGAAACCACCCAATCAGAACAATAAAAAAAAAGAGTTAAAAAAAATGATAATAGCTAAAGGGGTCTATGAGACATCAACCACAGTAATATTCACATAAGTGTCCCTGAAGGAGAAGAGAGAAAGAAGTACAGAATGTAGTTGATGAAGTTATGGCTGAAAAATTCCAGAAGAAATTTCCTGGTACAGGAAGAATAGTAATCACAAACATGAACTCAAAGAGACACATTATGATTAAAATGATAAAAGTTAAAAACAAAGAAAAAAATTTAAAGGCAGCAAGAGAAAAACAAGAATCACATATAAGAGAACTCCTGCGAAACCATCAATTGATGTTTCTACAGAAACTTTGCTGGTCATAAGTGACTGGCATGATATATTTAAAGTGCTGAAAGGAGAAAACCTACAACTTATGATACTATATCCAGAAAATTTATTCAGAATTGAAGGAGAGGAAAAGCACTTCTCAGACAAAAGCTGAAAAAGTTCATCAATACTCACCTGACCCTACAGGAAGTATTAGAAGGTATCCTCTAAGTAGAAAAGAAAATGTTACAAGTAAGAATTTATAGGAAAGAAAAAATCCCACTATGCTAAAGCTAATATATAGTAGATGTGATGGATCAACCACTTACACGAGCAAATATGAGCTTAAAAGACAATAATAAACCAAATAACTTTCAATTAAAAAGGAATCAATTTGTGTAAGCTATTTAAAAATAAAAACACAAATTGGAATTCAAAAAAAAAAAGACAATAATTGTAAAATCAGTAAAATAAACAGTTAAGGGGTGGACATGAACATATAAAATAAGACACAAAAATATAAAATGTGGGGGAAGAGAGTATAAAATGTAGTTTCTTAAGCATGTATTTGAACTTTACTGGCTGTCAGTTTAGAATAAGTACAGGAAGAAGAGGGTGGGATGAAATGAGAGAGTAGCATTGACATATCTGGTGGATCAGAGAGTAAAGAATTTGCCTGCAATGCAGGAGACCTAGGTTCAATTCCTGGGTTGGGAAGATCCCCTGGAGAAGGAAATAGCAACCCACTCCAGTATTCTTGCCTGGAAAATCCATGGACAGAGACGTCTGTTGGGCTACAGTACATGGGGTTGCAAAGAGTGGGACACGACTGAGCGACTAACACACACACATATACTACCATGCAGTATATATAAAATAGCGGATTGGCAGCTGCTGTATAGCACAGGGAGCTCAGCTGAGTGTTCTGTGATGACCTAGAGGACTGGAATCAGGAGAGTCAGGAGGGAGGCTCAAGACCCAGGGGATGTATGTATACATAGAGCTGTTTCACATTGCTGTACATCAGAAACTAACACAACATTGTAAAGCAATTATACTCCAATTAAAAAATGATAATGGGGGTGGGTCGTCCTAAGATGGTGGAGGAATAGGATGGGGAGATCACCTTCTCCCCCACAAATGCATCAAAAGATCATTTGAATGCTGAGCAACTTCCATAAAACAACTTCTGAACGCTGGCAGAGGACACCAGGGACCCAAAAAGGCAGCCCATTCTCTTTGAAAAGAGGTAAGATAAAATATCAGAGAAGGCAATGGCAATGCACTCCAGTACTCTTGCCTGGAAAATCCCATGGACAGAGGAGCCTGGTAGGCTGCAGTCCATGGGGTCGCTAGGAGTTGGACACGATTGAGTGACTTCACTTTCATTTTTCATTTTCATGCACTGGAGAAGGAAATGTCAACCCACTCCAGTGTTCTTGCCTGGAGAATCCCAGGGATGGGAGAGCCTGGTGGGCTGCTGTCTATGGGGTTGCACAGAGTCGGACATGACTGAAGTGACTTAGCAGCAGCAGCAGCAGCAGGACAAAATACAAAAGATAAAAAGAGAAACAAGAGTTAGGGATGGAATCCATCCCTGGGAGGGAGTCGTGAAGGAGGAGAAATTTCCAAACACCAACCCTCTCACCGCCAGGTCTGTGGGGAGTTTTGGAATCTCAGAGGGCAACATAACTGGGAGGGAAAAAAGAATAGCCCACAGATTACAATGCACCTAACCACAACTCCCAGTGGATAAGTAGCTCAGACGCTCATGTCCCCCAACAATGAGCAGGGGCTGAACAGGGAGGCGCCAGCTGCATGCTTAGGGTAAGGGCCAGGCCTGAATGCCCTGAGGACAGTCTGAGGGAGCTACCATGAGATAGGAACACAAACTGTGGGATAGCCAGAGAGAGAGAAAAAGAGAGAGAGAGAGAGAGCGAGCTTTCCCATGAAAAGCTCTAACCCAAGGCACTGCCAGGGCTGCTCACAGAACAAAGGATTGAAAGAATGCCAGAGGAGAGCTAGCTGTCTGCAGATTGGCCCATCCCCCCACCAGAGGCAGAGAGGCAGGTGGGTGGCAGCCAGAGCTGGAAGGCAAAGGGCAATCTCATTCCCAGAGATGGCATCCTCCACCAAACCAAGAGCAGGCTACCAGTTGCTAACCAAGTCTTCCTGGGATCCTGGGCGATTGACATCCACCAGGACAGTTGGAGCCAGAGATCAGCTCCCCAGAGGAGACATACAGCACACCTGAGATGGCACTCTTGCTGTACACCCAGGAAACCAAGGGGCTGGGACCAGGGAGGTGATAAGATTCATCGCCTTCCTGGGAGATTGTGCTCACCAAGAACCTGGTTGTCTGAGCTGCTGAGACCTGGGAATGGCAAAAAATGCAGACCCAACTGAGTCTGTGTCTTTGTGGAGTACATGAGAACCTGAACCTGAGCAGCTTAGACCTGGGAAGTGCATGCAACCCAGGGCCTGCTTTAGACAGTTCCGCTACAGAACAACCTGGAGCCTGAGCAGTGTAGACCAGGAAAGCACACACGCCATGAGCAGAGGCAAACCCAGTGTGGTGCAGACACTGCAAGCACTCCCCATATACACCAGGGATATTTGTCTGCAGTGTTCCTCCCTCACCACAGCACAACTGAACAAGTGAGCCTAAATAAATGACCTCCCTTGCCCCTTGTGACAGAGTGGAAATTAGACACTGAAGAGACTTGCAAGCAGAGACAGTCAAAATAAACAAAGAAGAGGGAACAACTTTGGAAGTGACAGGTGCAACAGATTAAAACCCTGTAGTTAGCATTGACTACATTGGAAAGGGCCTATAGACCTTGAAAAGAAGCATGAGCTGGAACAAGGAACTATCTGAAACTGAACATACACAACATTGCCCTCAACAGCTCAAGAGAAATTCCTAGATATATTTTATTATTATCATTTTTAATTTTTTAAAAATTTATTTTTAAGTTCTTTATTACCCCTTTAATTTTTATTTTTATAACCCACTATTAACTTGCAAAAAGACTATTTTTAAAGCAAATTTCATATATATATATATATATATTATATAACTTTTGTGATTTTTTTTTAATATTGTATTTTTGAGAGTCTAACGTTGACTCTAGATTTTTAATCTTTGCTTTTTGGTATTTGTTATCAGTTTTGTACCTTTAAGAATGAGTGTTCCAGACGGTGGAGAGTACATAGGGAATTGATTACTGGCTAGATTGCTCTCTCCCTTTTTGATTCCCTCGCTTCTCCTCTTGGTCATCTCTATCTCCCTCCTCCCTCTTCTCTTCTTCATGTAACTCTGTGAACCTCTCTGGGTGTCCCTCACTGTGGAGAATCTTTTTACCATTAACCTAGATGTTTTATCATTGGTACTGTATGGATGGAGACATGTTGAGGCTACTGTAAGAATAAGACGAAAGCCAGAGGCAGGAGGCTTAAAACCAAAACGTGAGAACACCAGAAAACTCCTGACTCCAGGGAACATTAATCTAAAAAAGCTCATCCAAAAGCCTCCATACCTACAATGAAACCAAGTTCCACCCAAGAGCCAACAAGTTTCAGACAAAGATGTACCATGCTAATTCTCAAACAATGCAGGAACATAACCCTGAGCATTAAAATACAGGTGGCCAAAAGTCATGCCAAACTCATAGACACTTCAAAACTTACTACTGGGCACTTCATTGCACTCAAGAGAGAAGATATGCAGCTCCAGAACACCAACGTAAACTTCCCTAACCAAGAAACCTTGACAAGCCACTTTTCCAAGCCCACCTACAGGGAGGAATCTCCACAATAAAAAGGAACCACAAACTTCCAGCATACAGAAAGGCCACCCCAAACATAGCTATCTAAACAAGATGAAAAGGCAGAGAAATATTCAGCAGGTAAAGGAACAACATAAATGCCCTCCAAACCAAACAAAAGAGGAGGAGATAGGGAGTCTACCTGAAAAAGAATTCAGAATAATGATAATAAAAATGATCCAAAATCCTGAATACAAAATGTAGTTACAGGTAAATAGTCTGGAGACAAGGACTGAAAAGATGCAAGAAATGTTTAACCAGGATTTGGAAGAAACAAAAAAGAGTCAATCAATAATGAATAATGCAATAACTGAGATCAAAACACTCTGGAGGGAACCAAGAGTAGAATAATTGAGGCAGAAGATAGGATAAGTGAGGTTGAAGATAGAATGGTGGAAATAAATGAAGCAGAGAGGAAAAAAGAAAAAAAGAATTAAAAGAAATGAGGACAACCTCAGAGACATCTGGGACAATGTTAAATGCCCCAGCATTTGAATCATAGGAGTCCCAGAAGAAGAAGACAAAGTTTAAGGCCATGAGAAAATACTTGAGGAGATAGTAGTGGAAAACTTCCCTCAAATGGGGAAGGAAATAGCCACCTAAGTCCAAGAAACCCAAAGTCCCAAACAGGATAAACCCAAGGTGAAACACCCCAAGACACATATTAATCAAATTAAAAACAAAGAACAAATATTAAAAGCAGCAAGGAAAAAACAACAAATAACACACTAGGGGGTTCCCATAAGGATAACAGCTGATCTTTCTATAGAAATTCTTCAGGCCAGAAGGGAATGGCAGGACATACTTAAAGTGATGAAAGAGAAAAACCTACAACCCAGATTACTGTACCCAGCAAGGATCTCATTCAGATATGAAGGAGAAATCAAAAGCTTTACAGACAAGCAAAAGCTGAGAGAATTCAGCACTACCTAACCAACTCTTCAGCAAATGCTAAAAGATCTTCTCTAGACAGGAAACACAGGAAAGGTGTATAACTCGAACCCAAAACAACAAAGTAAATGGCAATAGGTTCATACTTATCAATAATTACCTTAAATGTAAATAGGGTGAATGCCCCAACCAAAAGACAAAGACTGGCTGAATGGATACAGAAACAAGACACCTATATATGCTGTCTGCAAGACATATATAGGTGTCATGTCTACAAGACACCTCAAAACAAGGGACACATACAGACTGAAAGTGATGGGCTGGAAAAAGATATTTCACTCAAATGGAGACCAAAAGAAAGCAGGAGTAGTAATGCTCATATCAGATAAAATAGACTTTGAAATAAAGGACGTGAAAACAGACAAAAAAGGACACTATATAATGATCAAAGGATCAATCCAAGAAGAAGATATAACAATTATAAATATATATGTACCCAATATAGGAGCACCACAATATGTAAGTCAAATGCTAACAAGTATGAAAAGGGAAATTAACAGTAACACAATAGTAGTATGACACTTTAATACACCACTTACACCTGTGCATAGAGCAAGTAAACAGACAATCAGCAAGGAGATACAACCGTTAAATGATATAATGGACCAGTTTGACCTAATTGATATCTATAGGACATTTCACCCCCAAACAATGAATTTCACCTTTATCTCAAATGCACATGGAACCTTCTCCAGGATAGATCACATCCTGGGTCATAAATTGAACCTTGGTAAATTCAAAAAAAAATCTAAATCATTTCAATCCTCTTTTCTGATTACAATGCAGTAAGATCAGATGTCACTACAGGAAAAAAAAAAAAAAAACTTAAAAATACAAAGATATGGAGGCTAAACAACATGCTTCTCAATAACCAACAAATCACAGAAAAAATAAAAAAAGATCAAAATATGCATAGAAATGAATGAAAATGAAAACACAAAAACCCTAAACTTATGGGATTCAGTAAAAGCAGTGCTAAGAAATCTGCCTCTTGAGAAACCTATATGCAGGTCAGGAAGCAACAGTTAGAACTGGACATGGAACAACAGACTGGTTCCAAATAGGAAAATGAGTAGGTCTAGGCTGTATATTGTCAACCTGCTTATTTAACTTATATGCAGAGTACATCATGAGAATCGCTGGACTGGAACAAGCACAAGCTGGAATCAAGATTGCCGGGAGAAATATCAATAACCTCAGATATGCAGATGACACCACCCTTATGGCAGAAAGTGAAGAGGAACTCAAAAGCCTCTTGATGAAAGTGAAAGAGGAGAGTGAAAAAGTTGGCTAAAAGCTCAACATTCAGAAAACGAAGATCATGACATCTGGTCCCATCACTTTATGGAAAATAGATGGGGAAATAGTGGAAACAGTGTCAGACTTTATTTTTGGGGGTTACAAAATCACTGCAGATGGTTATTGCAGCCATGAAATTAAAAGACGCCTACTCCTTGGAAGGAAAGTTATGACCAACATAGATAGCATATTCAAAAGCAGAGACATTACTTTGCCAACAAAGGTCCGTCTAGTCAAGGCTATGGTTTTTCCAGTGGTTATGTATGGATGTGAGAGTTGGACTGTGAAGAAAGCTGAGCACCAAAGAATTGTTGCTTTTGAACTGTGGCGTTGGAGCAGACTCTTGAGAGTCCCTTGGACTGCAAGGAGATCCAACTAGTCCATTCTAAAGGAGATCAGTCCTGGGTGTTCTTTGGAAGGAATGATGCTAAAGCTGAAACTCCAGTACTTTGGCCACCTTGTGCGAAAAGTTGACTCATTGGAAAAGACTCTGATGCTGGGAGGGATTAGGGGCAGGAGGAGAAGGGGAAGACAGGATATGAGATGGCTGGATGGCATCACAGATTCTATGGACGTGAGTTTGAGTGAACTCCGGGAGTTGGTGATGGACAGGGAGGCCTGGCGTGCTGCAGTTCTTGGGGTGGCAAAGATTCAGAGACAACTGAGAGACTGAACAGAACTGCACTGAAGGGAAAGGTTCATAGCAATACAAGCTTACCTCAAGAAACAAGAGAAAATGAAATAAATAACCTATCTCTACACCAAAAACAACTAGAAAAGGAAGAAATGAAGAACTCCAGGGTTAGTAGACGGAAAGAAATCTTAAAAATTAGGGCAGAAAAAAATGAAAAAGAGACAACGGCGACCATAGCAAAATTCAACAAAGCAAAAAGCTGGTTCTTTGAGAAGATAAATAGACAACTCATCAAGAGTTATCCAGACTCATCAAGAATAAAGGGAGAACAATCAAATCAACAAAATTAGAATTGATACTGGATAAATCACAACAGACAACACAGAAATACAAAGGATCATAAGAGACTACTATCATCAACTATATGCCAAAAAAATGGACAGCTTGGAAGGAATGGAAAAATTCTTAGAAAAATACAACTTTCCAAAACTGAACCAGGAAAATAGAAAGTCTTAACAGATCCATCACAAGCACGGAAATTGAAACTGTAGTCAGAAATCTTCCAACAAACAAAAGCCCAGGACCAGATGGCTTCACAGCTGAATTCTACCAAAAATTTAGAGAAGAATCTATCCTACTCAAGCTCTTCCAGAAATTTGCAGAGGAAGGTAAACTTCCAAGCTCATTCTATGAGACCATCATCACCCTAATACCAAAACAAAACAAAGATGCCACAAAAAAAGAAAACTACAGTTCAATATCGCTGATGAATATAGATGCAAAAATCCTTAACAAAATTCTAGCAAACAGAATCCAACAACATATTAAAAGGATCATACATCATGACCAAGTGGGCTTTATCCCAGGGATGCAAGGATTCTTCATCATTTGCAAATCAATCAATGTGATACACCACATCAACAAATTCAAAGATAAAACCATATGATTGTCTCTATAGATGCAGAGAAGGATTTTGACAAATTTCAACATCTATTTATGATAAAAACCTTCCAGAAAGCAGGCACAGAGGGAACATAGCTCAACATAATAAAAGACATATATGATAAACCCTCAGCAAACATACTCAGTGGTGAAAAATTGAAAGCATTTCCCTTAAAGTCAGGAACAAGACAAGGGTGCCCAATCTTACCACTACTATCCAACATAGTTTTGGAAGTTTTAGCCACAGCAATCAGAGAATAAATATAAATAAAAGGAATCCAGATTGGAAAAGAAGAAGTAAAACTCTCACTATTTGCAGATGACGTGATCCTCTACATAGAAAACCCTAAGACATCACCAGAAAACTGCTAGAGCTAATCAATGAATATAATAAAGTTGCAGGATATAAAATTAATACATAGGGACCCCTTGCATTCCTATACACTAACAATGAGTAAACAGAAAGAGAAATTAAGGAAACAATCCAATTCACCATTGGAACACAAAGAGTAAAACTCTTAGGATTAAACCAACCTAAAGAAGAAAAGATCATGGCATCTGGTCACATAACTTCATGGGAAATAGATGGGGAAACAGTAGAAACAGTGTCAGATTTTATTTTTGGGGGCTCCAAAATCACTGCAGATGGTGACTGCAGCCATGAAATTAAAAGACGCTTACTCCTTGGAAGGAAAACTATGACCAACCTAGACAGCATATTCAAAAGCAGAGATATTACTTTGCCAACAAAGTTCCGTCTAGTCAAGTCTATGGTTTTTCCATTGGTCATGTATGGATGTGAGAGTTGGACTGTGAAGAAAGCTGAGCACCAAAGAATTGATGCTTTTGAATTGAGGTGTTGGAGAAGACTCTTGAGACTGCAAGGAGATCCAACCAGCTCATCCTAAAGGAGACCATCCGTTCACTGGAAGGACTGATGCTGAGACTGAAACTCCAATACTTTGGCCACCTCATGCGAAGAGTTGACTCATTGGAAAAGATTCTGATGCTGGGAGGGATTGGGGGCATGAGGAGAAGGGGACGACAGAGGATAAGATGGCTGGATAGCATCACCAACTCGATGCACATGAGTTTGGGTGAACTCTGGGAGTTGGTGATGGACAGGGAGGCCTGGCATGCTGCGATTCATGAAGTCACAAAGAGTTGGACACGACTGAGTGACTGAACTGAACTGAAAAAAAAAAAAAAAAAAAAAGACCTGTATATAGAAAACTATAAAACTCTGATGGAAGATATCAAAGATGACAGAAAGAGATGGAGAAATATGTTTTGTTCATGGATCAGAAGGATCAATATAGTGAAAATGAGTACACTACCCAAAGCAATCTATAGATTCAGTATAATCCCTATCAAGCTACCAAAGGTATTTTTCAGAGAACTAGAACAAATAATTTCACAATTTGCATGGAAATACAAAAAAATCTGAATAACTAAAGCAATCTTGAGAAAGGAGAATGGAACTGGAGGAATCAACCTGCTTGACTTCAGACTACACTAAAAAGCTACAATTATCAAGGCAGTATGGTACTGGCACAAAGACAGAAATATAGATCAATCGAACAAAATAGAAAGTCCAGAGATAAATCCACGTACCTATGGATACCTTATCTTTGACAAAGGAAACAAGAATATACAACGGAGAAAAGACAATCTCTTTTAACAAGTCGTGCTGAGAAAACTGGCCAACCACTTGTAAAACAGTGAAACTAGAACACTTTCTAACACCATACACAAAAATAAACTCAAAATGGATTATAGATCTAAACGTAAGACCAGAAACTATAAAACTCCTAGAGGAAAACATAGGCAAAACACTCTCCGACACAAATCACAGGAGGATCCTCTATGTCCCACTTCCCAGAGTAATGGAAATAAAGGCAAAAATAAACAAATGGGACCTAACTAAACGTAAAAGCTTTTGCACAACAAAGGAAACTATAAGCAAGGTGAAAAGACAGCCTTCAGAATGGGAGAAAATAATAGCAAACAAAGCAAGTGACAAAGAATTCATCTCAAAAATATACAAGCAGTACATGCAGCTCAATTCCAGAAAAACAAGCAACCCAATCAAAAAATGGGCCAAGAAACTAAACAGACATTTCTCCAAAGAAGACATACAGATGGCTAACAAATATATAAAAAGATGCTCAACGTCACTCATTATCAGAGAAATGCAAATCAAACCCACAATGAGGTGCCATCTCATGCTGGTCAGAATGGCTGGAGGGTGCAGAGAAAAAGAAGCCTGCTTACACTGTTGGTGGGAATGCAAACTAGTACAGCCACTATGGAGAACAGTGTGGAGATTCCTTAAAAACCTGGAAATAGAACTGCCATACGACCCAGAAATCCCACTCGTGGGCACACACACCAAGGAAACCAGAATTGAAAAAGATACATGTACCCCAGTGTTCATTGCAGCACTGTTTATAATAGCCAGGACATGGAAGCAACCTAGATGTCCATCAGCAGATGAATGGAAAAGAAAGCTGTGTTACATATGCACAACGGAATATTACTCAGCCATTAAAAATAATGCATTTAAATAAGTTCTAATGAGGTGGATGAAACTGAAGCCTATTATACCGAGTGAAGTAAGTCAGAAAGAAAAACACCAATACAGTATACTAACACATATATATGGAATTTAGAAAGATGGTAATGATGATTCTATATGCGAGATAACAAAAGAGATACATATATAAAAACAAACTTTTTGACTTTGTGGGAAAAGGAAAGGGTGGGATGATTTGAGGGAATAGCATTGAAACATGTATATTATCACATGGGAATTAGAGTACCAGTCCAGGTTTGATGCATGGGACAGGGTGCTAAGGGCTGGTGCACTAGGATAACCCTGAGGGATGGGACGGGGAGGGAGGTGGGAAGGGGGTTCAGGATGGTGAACAGATGTACACCCATGGTTGATTCATGTCAATGCATTGCAAAAATCACTGCAATATTGTAAAGTAATGAGCATCAAATTAAAATAAATAAATTAATTTAAAATTAAAAAAAATTATTATAAAAATAATATTACAAATAAAATTATGTATAAAAACAAGTACATATAGTTACAGGTCAATATATATGAACCCCATGGTAACTTCAAAGCAAAAACTTACAAGAGATACACAAAAATCTAGAAAGGAACACAAGGATACCACTAAAAAATCATCAAACTACAAGAAGACAGGAATAGAGAAGAACTATAGAAATAACCAGAAAACAAGTAACGAAATGGCAATAAGTACATACCTACATGTAATCACTTTAAATGTCAATGGATTAATACTCTAAATCAAAAGATACTCTATAAACAAAACATTAAATTCTCCAGAAAAAAAAAAAAAAAACACTAGAACTAATAAATATATTCAGTCATGTTATAGGATACAAATATTAATATAAAAAATCTTGTTAATAAAAAAATTGTTGTTCAGTTGCTGAGTCATGCCCGACTCTTTGCGACCCCATGGGCTGTAGCATGCTAGGTTTCCTTGTCCTTCGCCATCTCCCAGCGTTTGCTCGAATTCACATCCATTGAGTCGGTGATACTATCCAACCATCTTATCCTCTGTCAGCCCCTTCTCACTCTGCCTTCAATCTTTCCCAGCATCAGGGTCTTTTTCAATGAGTCAGCTCCTTGCATCGTGCCCAAAGTATTGGAGTTTCAGCTTCAGCATTAGTCCTGATGAATACTTAGGGTTGATTTCCTTTAGGATTGAGTTCTTACCGCCCTCCAAAAAAAGCACGAGGTAAAATCTAGTAAAGGACTCAGCACCGTATGGGAACAGCCTGCTTTACTCAGTTCATCCATTCATATTAAAAAAAAAAAAAAATCTGTGAAATTTCTGTACACTAACAATGACCTTTCAGAAAGTGAAATTAAGGAAACAATCTCACTAACCATCTCATCAAAAAGAACAAAATAGTTAGGGATAAAGCTACCTAGATCTACCAAATAAAGCTACCAATATGACCTAGATCAAATCCCTTATGATTATACAGTGGAAGTGAGAAATAGATTTAAGGGGACCAGATTTGATAGACAGAGAGCCTGATGAACTACGGATGGAGGCTTTTGACATTGTACAGGAGACAGGGATCAAGACCATCCCCAAGAAAAAGAAATGCAAAAAAGCAAAATGGCTGCCTGAGGAGGCCTTACAAATAGCTGTGAAAAAAAGAGAAGCAAAAAACAAAGGAGAAAAGGAAAGATATACCCATTTGATTTCAGAGTTCCAAAGAACAGCAAGGAGAGTTAAGAAAGCCTTCTTCAGTGATCAATGCAAAGAAATAGAGGAAAATAATACAATGGGAAACACTAGAGATCTCTTCAAGAAAATTAGAGATACCAAGGAAACATTTTATGCAAAGATGGGCTCAAAAAAGGACAGAAGTGGTAGGGACCTAACAGAAGCAGAAGATATTAAGAAGAGGTGGCAGGAATACACAGAAGAACTGTACAAAATAGATCTTCATGACCCAGATAATCATGATGCTGTGATCACTCACACTCACCTAGAGCCAGACATCCTGGAATGGGAAGTCAAGTGGGCCATAGGAAGCATCACTATGAACAAAGCTAGTGGAGCTAGTGGAATTCCAGTTGAGCTATTTCAAATCTAAAAGATGGTGCTATGAAAGTGCTGCACTCAATATGTCAGCAAATTTGAAAAATTCAGCAGTGATCACATGACTGGAAAAGGTCATTTTTCATTCCAATCCCAAACAAAAGGCAATGCCAAAAAATGCTCAAACTGCTGCACAATTGCACTCATCTCACATGCTAGTAAAGTAATGCTCAAAATTCTCCAAGCCAGGCTTCAGCAATACATGAACCGTGAACTTCTAGATGTTCAAGCTGGTTTTAGGAAAGGCAGAGGAACCAGAGATCAAACTGCCAACATCCTTTGGATCATCAAAAAACCAAAGAGAGTTCCAGAAAAACATCTATTTCTGCTTTATTGACTATGCCAAAGCCTTTGACTGTGTGGATCACAAGAAACTTTGGAAAATTCTGAAAGAGATAGGAATACCAGACCACCTGACCTGCCTCTTGAGAAACCTCTATGCAGGTCAGGAAGCAACAGTTAGAACTGGACATAGAACAACAGACTGGTTCCAAATAGGAAAAGGAGTACGTCAAGGCTGTATATTTTCACCCTACTTATTGAACTTATATGCAAAGTACATCATGAGAAATGCTGGGCTGGAGGAAGCACAAACTGGAACCAAGATTGCTGGAAGAAATATCAATAACCTCAGATATGCAGATGACACTATCCTTATGGCAGAAAGTGAAGAAGAACTAAAGAGCCTCTTGATGAAAGTGAAAGAGGAGAGTGAAAAAATTGGCTTAAAGCTCAACATTCAGAAAACGAAGATCATGGCATCTGATCCCATAACTTCATGGAAAATAGATGGGGAAACATTGGACACAGTGTCAGACTTTATTTTGGGGGGCTCCAACATCACTGCAGATGGTGATTGCAGCCATGAAATTAGAAGACACTTACTCCTTGGAAGGAAAGTTATGACAAACCTAGGCAACATAGTAAAAAGCAGAGACATTACTTCGTCAACAAAGGACCAGCTAGTCAAGGCTATGGTTTTTCCAATGGTCATGTATGGATGTGAGAGTTGGACTAGGAAGAAAGCTGAGTGCCGATGAATTGATTTTTTTGAACTGTGGTGTTGGAGAAGACTCTTGAGAGTCCCTTGGACTGCAAAGAGATTCAACCAATCCGTCCTAAAGGAGATCAGTCCTGGGTGTTCATTGGAAGGATTGATGTTGAAGTTGAAATTCCAATACTTTGGCCACCTGATGCGAAGAGATTACTCATTTGAAAAGACCCTGATGCTGGGAAAGATTGAGGGCAGGACGAGAAGGGAACGACAGAGGATGAGATGATTAGATAGCATCACCGACTCAATGGACGTGGGTGTGGGTGGACTCCCGGGGATGGTGATAGACAGGGAGGCCTGGCATGCTGCGGATCATGGGGTCACAAAGATTTGGACACGACTGAGCGACTGAACTGAAAGCTACCTAAGAAGGTAAATGCCATGTGCTCAGAAAACTATAAGATGATGAAAGAAATTGAGGAAAACACAAACAGATTGAAAGATACACCCTGTTTTTTAATTCAGTTCAGTTCAGTTCAGTTCAGTCACTCAGTCGTGTCCGAATCTTTGTGACCCCATGATCTGCAGCACGTCAGGCCTCCCTGTCCATCACCAACTCCCAGAGTTCACTCAGACTCATGTCCATCGAGTCAGTGATGCCATCCAGCCATCTTATCCTCTGTCATCCCCTTCTCCTCCTGCCCTCAATCTTTCTCAGCATCAGGGTCTTTTCCAATGAGTCAGCTTTTCGCATCAGGTCACCAAAGTATTGGAGCTTCAGCTTCAACATCAGTCTTTCCAATTAACACCCAGACTGATTTCCTTTAGGATGGATTGATTGTATCTCCTTGCAGTCCAAGGGACTCTCAAGAGTCTTCTCCAACACAACACTTCAAAAGCACCAATTCTTCGGCACTTAGGTTTCTTCATAGTCCAACTCTGAAATCCATACATCACCATTGGAAAAACCATTGTCTTGACTAGACGGACTTTTGTTGGCAAAGTATTGTCTCTGCTTTTTAATATGCTGCCTAGGTTGCTCATAACTTTCCTTCCAACGAGTAAGTGTCTTTTAATTTCATGGCTGCAATCACCATCTACAGTGATTTTGGAGCCCAGAAAAATGAAGTCAGCCACTGTTTCCACTGTTTCCCCATCTATTTGCCATGAAGTGATGGGACAAGATGACATGATCTTAGTTTTCTGAATGTTGAGCTTTAAGCCAACTTTTTTCACGCTCTTCTTTCACTTTCATCAAGAGGCTCTTTAGTTCTTCTTCACTCTCTGCCATAAGGGTGGTGTCATCTGCGTATCTGAGGTTATTGATATTTCTCCTGGCAATCTTAGTTCCAGCTTATGCTTCCTCCAGCCCAGCATTTCTCATGATGTACTCTGCATATAAGTTCAATAAGCAGGGTGACAATATACAGCCTTGACGTATTCCTTTTCCTATTTGGAACCAGTCTGTTGTTCCATGTCCAGTTTTAACTGTTGCTTCCTTATGTGCATATATATAGGTTTCTCAAGAGGTAGGTCAGGTGGTCTGGTATTCCTATCTCTTTCAGAATTTTCCAAAGTTTCTTGTGATCCACACAGTCAAAGGCTTTGGCATAGTCAATAAAGCAGAAATAGATGTTTTTCTGGAACTCTCTTTGGTTTTTTGATGATCCAAAGGATGTTGGCAATTTGATCTCTGGTTCCTCTGCCTTTCCTAAAACCAGCTTGAACATCTAGAGGTTCATGGTTCACGTATTGCTGAAGCCTGGCTTGGAGAATTTTGAGCATTACTTTACTAGCATGTGAGATGAGTGCAATTGTGCAGCAGTTTGAGCATTTTTTGGCATTGCCTTTTGTTTGGGATTGGAATGAAAAATGACCTTTTCCAGTCATGTGATCACTGCTGAATTTTTCAAATTTGCTGACATATTGAGTGCAGCACTTTCACAGCATCATCTTTTAGATTTGAAATCGCTCAACTGGAATTCCACTAGCTCCACTAGCTTTGTTCATAGTGATGCTTCCTACGTCCCACTTGACTTCCCATTCCAGGATGTCTGGCTCTAGGTGAGTGTGAGTGATCACAGCATCATGATTATCTGTGTTGTGTAGATTTTTCTTGTACAGTTCTTCTGTGTATTCTTGCCACCTCTTCTTAATATCTTCTGCTTCTGTTAGGTCCATACCATTTCTGTCCTTTATTGAGCCCATCTTGCATGAAATGTTCCCTTGGTATCTCTAATTTTCTTGAAGAGATCTCTAGTCTTTCTCATTCTGTTGTTTTCCTCCATTTCTTTGCATTGATCACTGAGGAAGGCTTTCTTATCTCTCCTTGCTTTTCTTTGGAACTCTGCATTCAGATGAGTATATCTTTCTTTTTCTTCTTTGCTTTTCGCTTTCCTTCTTTTCACATCTATTTGTAAGGCCTCCTCAGGCAGCCATTTTGCTTTTTTGCATTTCTTTTTCTTGGGGATGATCTTGATTCCTGTCTCCTGTACAATGTCACAAACCTCTGTCCACAGTTCCTCAGGCACTCTATCAGATCTAGTCCCTTAAATCTATTTCTCACTAAGAATTAATATTGTTAAAGTGACTGTAATATCCAATGTAATCTACAGTTTCAATGCAGTTCCTAACAATACACCAAAGGAATTTTTCACAGAAAAAAAAACAAATAATTTTAAATTTTGTATGAACAAAATATACCTCAAAGAGGCAAAGAACTTGAGATTGAACAAAGCTGAGTAGTCATGTGCTCTGGCTTCAGAATATGCTACAAAACTGCAGTAATCAAAAGAGTATGTTACTGGTTCCAAAACAGACACATAGCTTAATGAGACAGAATAGAGCCCAGAAAAAAATCCCCATACCTTATGGTCAATTAATTTGCAATAAAGGAGGCAGGGATATGCAATGGAGAAAAGACAGTCTCTTCAATAAGTGATGCTGGGAAAACTGGACAGCTGTATGTAAGAAAATGAAATTAAAGCATTCTCTGGCACCGTAAACAATCAGAGCATCTTATACTATCAGGTTTTTCATTTGATTATCCCATTGTCTTTGAGGGCTGGACCTTATTTTATGTGTCCCTATTTTTTCCCAGAGCACATAGCACAGTACTGGATGTTTCCACATCTCTGGGGATGGGGGCAAGTGTTTTGAGCCATACATGGAATATTTAGCAGGAATTGCTTAGCAGGCTATCTGAAGGTACATTTTAATATACAGTTCTGTATAATCTTCATAAAAACTGTATTTTACTGATGAGAAAATTAGAGTTCAGCAAGGTTAAATGACTTGGGAACACTTGTTATAGATAATATGTACAAAGTGAGAACTTACATTTTCTGGCTTCAAATGAATAAAATAAAACTAATATTTTTAATCTATTCTGTGCCAAGTACTTTGCATATTCTGATTTAGCCTGCAGATGAGCAGAGGTTGAGTTCAGAGATTGAATAACTACCCAAGGCCACACAAGTTATAAATGACTGTATTAAAATCTGACTCCAATGCTCCTGCAATATAGTATGTGGCCATTAATGTCATTAAGAACACGACATAATTTCTAATAGCAGGGAATACATTTACAGAATCCTTTCTTCAAATATTATATTTTTTATTTTTATTAAAGTACAATTGACTTACAATACTATAATAGTTTCAGGTGTGCAACATAGCCATTCAATAGATAGTATCAGTGACTCAATGAATATAAATTTGAGCCAGTTCCAGGAGATAGTGAAGGACAGGGAAGCCTGCTGTGCTGCAGTCCGTGGGGTTGCAAAGAGTTGGACATGACTTAGTGACTGAACATCAGCAAAGTTTTTTTTATATAAAATATTGACTATATTTTTCTGTGATGTAAAATATATCCTTGTGTGTTATTTATTTTATACATAGCACGGAAGTGAAGTGAAGTTGTTCAGTCGTGTCTGACTCTTTGCGACCCTGTGGACTGCAGCCCACCAGGCTCCTCCATCCATGGGATTCTCCAGGCAAGAATACTGGAGTGGGTTGCCATTTCCTTCTCCAGGGGATTTTCCTGACCCAGGGATCAAACCCAGGTCTCCTGCATTGAAGGCAGACGCTTTAACCTCTGAGCCACCAGGGAAGCCCACCGTACATAAAAGGAAGAACTAAATGTATGGTCTTCCTTGACTTTCTGTTGCTGTAGTCATGCATTACATGCTTTCTGGGTTTCTTGACAACTGAAACAAAAAGAAAACTTGTGTTCTAGCTGATTTGCATCATCTGGTAAAAGGAAATAAACCAGCACCCCAATGTTCATCTCAGGACTGTTTATAATAGCCAGGACATGGAAGCAACCTATATGTCCATCAGCAGATGAATGGATAAGAAAGCTGTGGTACATATACACAATGGAGTATTACTCAGCCATTAAAAATAATACATTTGAATCAGTTCTAATGAGGTGGATGAAACTGGAGCCTATTATACAGAGTGAAGTAAGCCAGAAAGAAAAACACCAATACAGTATACTAATGCATATATATGGAATTTAGAAAGATGGTAACAATAACCCTGTGTACGAGACAGCAAAAGAGACACTGATGTATAGAACAGTCTTATGGACTCGGTGGGAGAGGGCGAGGGTGGGAAGATTTGGGAGAATGGCATTTAAACATGTATAATATCATGTATGAAATGAGTCGCCAGTCCAGGTTTGATGCACGATACTGGATGCTTGGGGCTGGTGCACTGGGATGACCCAGAGGGATGGTATGGGGAGGGAGGAGGGTTTAGGATGGGGAACATATGTATACCTGTGGAGGATTCATTTCGATATTTGGCAAAACTAATACAATATTTTAAAGTTTAAAAATAAAATAAAATTAAAAAAGTAAAAAAAAAGAAAACAAATCTGTCATAAGAGCCTTCATCTAAGTTACCTCTCAATATCTTAACCCTATTTGGCCTATCCTCCATCTTTCTTCCCTGTAGTAACCACTAGTGTGTTCTTTATATACTTGAGTCTGTTTCCATTTTGTTATATTCCATTTTATTTTTTAGATTCCACATATAAGTGATAGCATACAGTATTTGCCTTTCTCTGTCTGACTTTTTCACTAAGCATAATACACTCTAGATTCACCCATACTGTTGCAAATAGTCAATTTTCATTCTTTTTTATGGCTGAGTAATCAGCTTATGGAAATTAAGTTTGCTTCCATATCTTGGCTATTGTAAATAATGCTACTGTGAACATTGGGCTGCATATATATATATATATATATATATATATATATTTTTTTTTTTTCCAAATCAGTGTTTTTGTTCCCTTCAGATATATACACAGGAATGAAATAGTTGGATCATATAATAGTTCTATTTTTACTCTCTTGAAAAATATCCTTGCTCTTTTTATAATGGCTATACCACTTTACATTCCCACCAACAGTACAGTAGGGCTCTCTTTTCTCCACATCTTCACCAACACACTTGTTATTTTTTGTGATCTATTTGACAGTAGCCATTCTGACATGTGTGAGGTGATGTCTCACCATAGTTTTGATTTGCCTTTCCCTGATTATTAGCAATGTTGAGCATCCTTTCATGTGCCTATTGGCCATCTGTATGTCTTCTTTGGAAACATATCTATTCAAGTTTTATGCTCATTTTTAAATTGAATTGTTTGGCTTTTTTTTTTTAATATTGAATTGTATGCACTGTTTATGCATTTTGGACATTAATCCTAACAGTCATATCACTAGCAAATATTTTCTTCTATTCAGTAGGTTTTCTTTTAATTTTGTCAAAGGTTTCCTTTGTTATGCAACAGCTTTCAAGTTTAATTTCGTGCCATTTGTTTACTTTAACTTTTATTTCCTTTGCTTTAGGAGACAGGTTTAAAAGCATATTGCTATGATTTATGTCAAAAAGTGTTCTGCCTATATTTTCCTTTAGAAATTTTATGGCTTATGGTCTTACATTTAGGTATTTAATTCATTTTTTCTTAATTTTTGTATGTGGTATCAGGGAACCCATAGCTCAGTTGGTAAGGAATCCGCCTGCAATGCAGGAGACCCCGGTTTGATTCTTGGGTCAGGAAGATCCCCTGGAGAAGGGATAGGCTACCCACTTCAGTATTCTTGTGCTTCCCTTCTGGTTCAGCTGGTAAAGAATCCACCTCTAATGCGGGAGACCTGAGTTCAATCCCTGGGTTGAGAAGATCCCCTGTAGAAGGGAAAGGCTACCTACTCTAGGGGTCGCCAAGAGTCAGACACGACTGAACAACTTTCACTCACTGGCTCAGGAGATAAAGAATCTGTCTGCAATGCAGGGGACATAGGAGATGCAGGTTCATTCCCTGTGTCAAGAAGATCCCTGGGTTGAGAATACTCTCCAGTATTGAGAACACTTCAGTATTTTTGCCTGAAAAATCAAGATATTGGCAAAGCTGTGTTCTTTCTGACAGCTGCAAAGAAGAATACTTCCCTAACTTCTTCAGTTTCTGGAGGTTGCTCACATTCCTTGGTTCACAGTCTCTTTCTTACATCTCTCCAACTTCTTATTTCTGTCATCAAATCACCTACTATTCATTCTGAGCCTGTTGCCTCCCTCCCTCTTATAAGGACCCTTGAGGTTACATTGAGCCCACCAAAAAATACAGGATAATTTTCCCCATCTCAAGGTCATTAGCTTAATCATATTTGCAAAGTTGCTTTTTATCATGTAAGAAAATATATTCTCAGATTCTAAGGATTAGGATGTGGACTTCATTAGGGGACGATTATTCAGTCTACCATGTTACTTCAGCTCAGAGACAATCATTGGGATGAGAAAAGTCATAATGGTACTTGCAGTTGTAATACAACTTGAAGGGTATAGAAATAAGGAGGTGATCACTCCTAGACTGGAAAATGACATACACCCATGTACTGGGGGTAGGAATCATCACAATTTACATGGAGTTTGTTAAAGAGATTAATATAAATGCAATATGCATGAGAATTGTAATCAAGTGGGAGAAAGGAAAGATCAAATCACAAAGTCAAGCAAAGGGATACAAATTTGAGGTAAGCTTGGAAATTTTGAATTACTGAAAGCTCCCAAGTAAGCCCCCAAGTGACATGATAAAAGCATTATTTTCCGGATGATTTGTTTAGCCAAGTAGAGGTGGGAGAGGGGACCTCAAGAGGAACAAATGCTGATTGGTTACATCTCCTCTGAAGTATCACTGATGTCTAAGGTGCTTTCAGAACACCTGAAAACAAGCTGGCAACGATTTCAAAGGCAATATAAAAGGTCAGTCAGGATCATTTTAGCATCTTTCCATCAAGAGGAACACAAATCACAGACAACTAAGGGCCTCCCATATTGTAAAGGAAGCCAATTTCTATGAGGTCAAGGCAGTTTTAAAGAAAGAGAAAGAAAATATACCAGTCTTACCTCATTGCCACATTACTTCCATCTATGACAACTGGCCTCAAATTGTCACTGTTGTCTATTTCATCTTCAAGAGACAGCTCAGGGCTTGTGATCTCTCTGGAGCTGGGCCCTCGAGGCCCTAACAGATTCAAGTTGACTTGCCCTTCCAAATCACCTTTGTTCCCAAGTCTGACAAGCTCTGCCAATACATCATTAATAAGCGATTCTGGACCCAGCTTGTTCAGCACTGATTGAATCTGTTCCTCTGCATAACCCAACTTTAAAGCAAAATCCATCTTGGTTTGGTATTCTTTTTCCAAGTCAAGCTTCCCATCATGTAGAATGCTGCTCTGGGAGAAGCTTGGATGATCTAGGCAGGGTGATCTACATAGCTGACGGTGTGGCTTAGAAAGGATATCCTTTTTATTCAATTGAACATCTCCCAGTTGGCATCTATTGTCACTGTTGCTCTTTTTAAGGCTCATTTGTTCAGGATCACTCTCACAGCCCAGCCACTCTTCAGAATCAGCATTGCCCTGCTCTGTATTCTCTTGCTTAGACTGCTGCTTCTCTTCCTTGGAGGCACTCTTCTTCATTTTTGGTGTTTCCACTGCAGCGGTGGCTGTCATCCCGGTCAATGGGCAATCTAAGGTCTAATCAGCTTTTTTTTTCTTTTTAACTTGCTTGGAATTCATGTACATTGGCATTCCTTTGCATAAAATGTGGTGGCAGTGGTAGCACAATAGTTTGCCTGTTTGGTTTGTTATGTTTAGATGTTACCAGTTCCTACAAATAAACACACATATCATAATCATGTTTAGTAAACTTATGGAAAATTATTTTAGAATATGGTGCTTTCTTCCTAAGAAACTACAGGCTGTCTGATATATTTTTCTCCTTAAAATGATTGGACTCAAAATAATATCAAATGTCTTTTCAGATCACAACAGTATTAGACTATAAAATCAACTATAAGGAAAACAACTAAAAGAAAAGAAAAAAAAAACATGTGGAGTCTAAACAGCATACTACTAAACAACCAATGGGTCATTGAAGAAATCAAAGATAAAATAAAAAAAAATATCTTGGGATAAAAATGTTAACACAATGACACAGAAATCTATAGGGCTGCAGGAAAGTAGTTCTAAGAGGGAAGTTTATAGTGATTCAAGCCTACCTCAGGAAACAAGAAAAATCTCAAACAAACCAATCTAAGTTAAAGGAACTAGAAAAAGAAAAACAAACAAAACCCACAGTTAGTAGAAGGAAATAAATAATAAAGATTAAAGCAGAAATAAGTGAAATATAAACTAGAAAGCAATAGAAAAGATTAATGAAAGTTAAGAGCTGGTTCTTTGAAAAGATACACAAAATTGAAAAACCGTTAGCCAGAACTAATCAAACAGAAAGTTTCCCCAGTGGCTCAGATAGTAAAGAATCTGCCTACAATGTGGAAGACCCAGGTTCGATCCCTGGGTCAGGAAGGTCCCCTGGAAAAGGGACTGGCTACCCACTCCAGTATTCTTGCCTAGAGAATCACATGGACAGAGGAGCCTGGTGGGCTAGAGTACATGGGGTCTCAAAGAGTTGGACACGACTGAGTGAGTAACAGACACATCAAAAAAGAGAAGGCCTAGATAAATAAAATCATAAATGAAAAAAAAATTACAACTGACAACACAAAAATACAAAAAATAACAAGAAAATTACTATAAACAAATATATGCTCCAAAAATGGACAACCTAAAAGAAATGGATAAATTCTTAGAAATACAGTCTCCGAAGACTAATCAGGAAGAGATAGATAAAAATACAAACAAACCAATTGCCAGGAATGAAATTAAATCTGTAATTTAAAACTTTTCAACAAACAAAAGTCTAACACGAGATGGCTTCACAGATAAATTCTACCAAACATTTAAAAAAGAGCTACTGCCTCTCCTCAGACTATTTCAAAAATTGAAGAGGAGAAAATGCCTTCAATGCTGCTTTCAAGCCAGTATTACCCTGATTAAAAAAAAAAAAAAAATAGACAAAGATAATCTAAAAAAGAAAATTGCAGGCAAACATCACTGATAAACATAAATGCAAAAACACTCAACAAAGTATTACCAAACTAAATTCAACAGTAAGTTAGAAGGTTCACACACCATGATTCAAAAGTATTTTTCAAAGGGATGCAAAGATCTTTCAATATCCGCAAATCATTGTGATTCACCACATTAACAAATAGAATAAAATCATATGGTCACTTCAATTGATTTAGGAAAAGCTTTTGACAAAATGTAGCGTCTGTTTCAGAGAAGGCAATGGCACCCCACTCCAGTACTCTTGCCTAGAAAATCCCATGGATGGCAAAGCCTGTTGGGCTGCAGTCCATGGGGCCGCTAAGAGTCGGACACAGGTGAGCAACTTTACTTTCAGTTTTCACTTTCATGCATTGGAGAAGCAAATGGCAACCCACTCCAGTGTTCTTGCCTGGAGAATCCCAGGGACGGGGGAGCCTGGTTGGCTTCCGTCTATGGGTTCACACAGAGCCGGACATGACTGAAGTGGCTTAGCAGCAGCAGCAGCGTCTGTTTACAATAAAACCTCTCCAGAAAGTGGGAATAGAAGCAACATACCTAAACATAATAAAGGCCTTATATGCCCCTACAACCAACAATATACTCAATTGTGAAATTCAGAAAACACTTCCTCTAAGATCAGGAACAAGATAAGATTGCTCACTCTCAGAATATTGAAAGTTTTAATCGCAACAATTATACAAGAAAAAGAAATGAAAGTAATACAAATTAGAAAGAAAGAAGTCAAACTTCTTGCAGATGACATGATACTATATACAGAAACCCTAAAGACTCCACCAAAAAAAACAAAAAACAAAAACTATTATATCTGATAAATGAATTCACTAAAGTTACAAGATACAAAATTAATATGCAGAAATCTGTAGTTTTTATATACAAGAAAAACCATCTATCAGAAAGAAAAATTTTAAATCCCACTTATAATTGTATCAAACAGAATCAAATACCTAGGAATAAATTTAACTGGGGTGGTGAAAAGCCTGTACTCTGAACAGGATAAGACATTGACAAAAGAAATTGAAGAATACACAAACAAATAGAAGATATACCTTGCTCATGGATTAGAAGAATTAATATTGTTAAGACATCCATATTACACAAAGTGATCTACAGATTCAATGCAATCTCAATCAAAGCATCAATAGCAGTTTTCACAGGACTAGAACAAATAATTCTAAAGTTTATATAGAACCATGAAAGACCCTGGATAGTCAAAGTAATTTTGAGGGAAAAAAAAAAAAGCTGGAGGTATCACACTCCTTTACTTAAAACTTTACTGCAAAGCTATAGTAATTAAACCAGTATGTAAATTGGTACAAAAAGACACACAAATCAATGGGAGAGAGCCCCCAAATAAGCCAATGCCTATAGGATCAATTAATTTATGACAAAGGAGACAGGAATATACAATGGGGAAAAGAGAGCTTCTTCAATAAATGGTGTTGGGGAGGAGAGAGTGGGATGAATTAAGAAGGCAGCACTGACATATATACAATATCAAGTGCAAAATAGTTAGCAAGTGAGAAGCAGTTGTATAGCACAGGGAACTCAGCTCAATGCCCTGTGATGACCTAGAGGGCTGGCATTGGGGCGAGGCAGAGGGAGGCTCAAGAGGGAGGAGATATAGGTATACTTATAGCTAATTCACGTTGTTGTGTAACAGAAACCAACACAACATGGTAAAGCAACTATACTTCAATTAAAAATAAATTAAAATGGTGTTGGGAAAAATTTAATACCTGTATGTAAAAGAATCAAACTGGACTAAATTCTTATACTACATAGAAAAATAAATTCAAAATTGATTAAAGATTAAAGTGTAAGACCTGAAACCATAGAATACCTAAAATAAAACATAGGCAGTATGTTCTTGCCATCAGTCTTAGCAACAGTTTTTTGGCGTGTCCTTACAATCCTGCAACAAAAGAAAAAAAAAAAAAATAAACAAATGAGACTACATCAGACTAAAAAGTGCTTACATAGTGAAGGAAATTATCAATGAAAGGAAAGCAACCTACTAAATAAGATAAGATATTTGAAAATAATATGTTTGATAAAGGCTTAATATCCACAATATATAAATAACTCATACAACTCAATAACAAAAAACCCCCCAAACTTTCTGATTAAATATCAGAGGACCTGAGTAGACATTTCTCCAAAGAAGACATACAGATGGCCAATCTCTGAGACATGAAAAAATGTTTAACTTCATTAATCATCAGTGAAATGCATCAAAACAATATCACTTCCCACCTGTCAGAATGGCTATCATTGAAATGCATAACAAGTGTTGATGAGGATGTGGAGAAAAGGGAACCCTCCTGTACTATTGGTGTAGATGTAAATTGTCACAGGCAATATGGAAAATATCATGCAGGTTCTTCAAAAAATTAAAAATAAAACCACCAGTATTCCCACTTATGGATATAAAGTAAGCAAAAACACCAACTCAGAAAGATATATGCACCCCTATGTTCATTGCAGCATTATTTACAGTAACGAAGATATGAAATAAATTTAAGTATCCATCAATAGATGAATGGATAAAAATATCTGGGAGATATATATGTACATACACACAAACAATGGAATATAATTCAGCTATAAAATAGAAAGAAATCTTGCCTTTTAAGACAACATGAATGGACCTAGAAGGTATTAGGTTTTGTTTGTTTTTGCCTTGCAGTGCAGCTTGTGGGATCTTAGTTCCCCAACCAGGAATCAAACCTGGGCCCTTGGCAGTGAAAACACAGAATTCTAACTACTGTACCTCCAGGGAATTCCCTAGAGGGTATTAAGTGAAATAAGTCAGACAGACAGAGAAAGACAAATACTGTAAATTTCACTTACATGTGGAATCTAAAAAACAAAACAAATGAATAAACATAACAAAACAGAAACAGAATTATAGATCAGAGAACAAACTGATGGTTGCTGCTTGGAGTGGGGTTGTGGGAGTGAGGGGTTGGGTGAAATAGGTGAAGTGGATTAAGATTTATTATTTGTTATTATTTATTGAATTTATTATTCCAACAATAAAATAAATAAGTCTAATATACAGCATAAGGAATATAACTAATAATACTGTAATAATTTTGTATGGTGTCAAATGGTTACAAGACTTTTTAGGGTAATCATTTTGTAATGTATTTAGATATCAGACCACTATGTTGTAAACCTGGAACTAATAATATTGCACATCACCTATATTTCAATAAAAAATATTTGCACCCAGCTTATGTAAAAAAAAATATAGTTTCTATAAATCCAAAGTGCTATCCATTGTGCTACAGAGACTCCTAAGAATCTCTATTTCTCTACTAATTCTAGACACAAAATTTTCAGTGATGGTCATAGTGCTTTAATTCCTCCCCTCTCCAACAAAAATCATAGCCAAATTTAACTGCTTATCACAAAAACTTGAAGGAAGAGAAACATGGCATTTCAATAGGGTAGAGAAACATATACGTCCTTCAAAGAACTCTTTCTTCTTTTAGGTCAGGTAGTGTCAGTTGCTCAGTCATATCTGACTCTTTGCGACCCCATGGACTGTAGCTCACCAGGCTCCACTGTCAGTGGGATTCTCCAATCAAGAATACTGGAGTGGACTGCCATTCCCTTCTCCAGAGGATCTTCCTGACCCAGGGATCGAGCTTGGGTCTCCTGCACTTCCTCTTTACTGTTTGAGCTACAGGGAAGTCGGTGTCAGGTAAAATTTCCAAATATCACACCATATTCTTCTTGTTGTGCTTCCCTGGTGGCTCAGACAGTAAAGAATCTGCCTGCAATGCAGGAGATCTGGGTTCCATCCCTGGATCGGGAAGATCCCCTGGAGAAGGGAATGGCAACTCACTCCAGTATTCTTGTCTGGAGAATTCTGTGACAGAAGAGCCTGGCGGGCTACAGTCCATGGGGTCACAAAGAGTTGGACATGACTGACTAACACACACACACACACACACACACACACACACACACATTCTTACTAAAGCTGAGCTCCACTCCTGAAGAGGACAACTTCTCCAGCATCACATTTTTTTTTTGCAAAATATCAGGGTCCCTATCTACTGGAGACAATGGAAAATCACTAAAATTGTTTTCAAGCAATTGAAGCTGGTTATAAAGGTCACAAATAGAGATGTGTGCTTCAGTTAAGGAAAAAGTTGTGTTCATACTCATGAGTTGTATCTGTACCCTCTTTTATCTATTGTAATTGTATTTGTTATACTGTAAAAAGGATAAAATCAACTCAATTTGCATGAGAAACTAGAATATTTTAAAATAACATTACTTATAGATTAGGGTCAAGGGGCAATTTTATTTCTAAACTTCTTTCAGCTACATCATCTGTCCCCTTAGGTTTGAGTTGTAATCTGGTCAAGATGTTTCACTTACCTCGAGCCTCAGTTTCCTCATATATGAATTGAGGATATTGATAGTTACTTCACAGAACAAGGATTTCATCAAATGAATAAGGAAAGTGCTTAGAAAAGTGAACAGAACATAGTAGGTTCTCAGTATATGCAAAGAGCACAATAGAAACCACCGGGAGTTTGGTTTTAAAAAAGCAAAGAAGATACTGACAGTGAGACAAGACTATATAGACCTGTGAGCACTGAAAAGCTCTTTCAGATAGTAGCTGTGCTCACTAATTTAAACCAGACTATCTGTAACTGGTGTACTAGGATTTTCCAGTAACATCTCAATACTGCTCATATAAACAAGAAGAAAAAGTCACCAGCAGCTTTATCTAAGATTAATATGGATAACTGCATATCTTAGTAGAGTAACATTTGGAAAAAACATATGCACACAGAATTGGCATCTCAGAACTGACATTTAGGCAGCATATAGTGACTTCTCTAAAGATTATATTACCATTAATTTCTTTTAATTTTTTGCTTAGTATAGATGCATAGACATTCATTTCACTGTTACATCTCCATTCATCTACTGTTATCAATTTTAAAGCCTACTTGCTTTACAAGTTCCATTTTTGCTACTGACTTACTCTCTTGAAAATAATTTCTAGTGCACATGGGGAATTGAAAAAATTTCCCCTGAATTTATTCAAAGATCCAAAGGAATTTAAAAGCAACAGTTTATACGACTAAATGTATATTTTTCCTGGCCAATGAAAAGTACCTGTAAAAGATAAATTTGACTGCTGTTAGCTAGCAGATCAAATGTCTAGTTATTACTGTGAGTTTCCTATTCAATAATCTAAGGTAGAAGAGAAATAAATTACTTGGTAGACATAAACTTTGATTACCTTTTAAAACCTGAAGCAACTTTTAAAAAGAAATGCTGGTATCTGTCCTAAAACCCATGTAGGTATGTAAGTGTCATGTGATTTCTGTGTTTATTTTGTCTTACAATGCAAACTTTTTTAAGGCAAAGATACCAGGAAAGTGTTTTCATTTAAAAGAATAGTAACTGGTTGACAGGCACTGTGGTAAGCCCCAGGTCTAGAAGGAGAGATCAGAACTGATCCTGCCTTCAAAGAACTCTTAAACTAATCTAAAAAATAGCTGTAAGTGGCTCTAGGAAATGCTGAAACACAATTCTATAGAGAGATATCATCTCAAATATAGTCCAGGTTGGGACACTTTTGAGAATAAAGAAGCATCATTGATAATTATCTCAGGACAATAGGCATGAACTGATGATATGCTGGGAAAACAGAGATGTATTTTGGTCCTTCAAGTTACTTGAAAATTTTCATTGATATACAGAAGAAGGAATGTTCAGTTTTATCAGTAGGGTGGGAGATAGGGGTGGTGGTTAAAGGGATAATGAAGAATTCAAGAAAGATATAATACTTGGAGTAATTTTCAGACTAATTAATTAATTGGCATCTATTTAGTGCTGGCCTTTATGGCGGAAAGTGAAGAGGAACTAAAAAGCCTCTTGATGAAAGTGAAAGTGGAGAGTAAAAAAGTTGGCTTAAAGCTCAACATTCAGAAAACAAAGATCATGGCATCTGGTCCTATCACTTCATGGGAAATAGATGGGGAAACAGTGGAAACAGTGGCAGACTTTATTTTTTGGGGCTCCAAAATCACTGCAGACGGTGATTGCAGCCATGAAAATAAAAGATGCTTACTCCTTGGAAGGAAAGTTATGATCAACCTAGATAGCATATTCAAAAGCAGAGACATTACTTGGCCAACAAAGGTTCGTCTAGTTAAGGCTATGGTTTTTCCTGTGGTCATGGATGGATGTGAGAGTTGGACTGTGAAGAAGGCTGAGAGCCGAAGAATTGATGCTTTTGAACTGTGGTGTTGGAGAAGACTCTTGAGAGTCCCTTGGACTGCAAGGAGATCCAACCAGTCCATTTTGAAGGAGATCATCCCTGGGATTTCTTTGGAAGGAATGATGCTAAAGCTGAAACTCCAGTACTTGGGCCACCTCATGCGAAGAGTTGACTCATTGGAAAAGACTCTGATGCTGGGAGGGATTAGGGGCAGGAGGAGAAGGGACGACAGAGGATGAGATGGCTGGATGGCATCACAGACTCGATAGACATGAGTCTGGGTGAACTCTGGGAGTTGGTGATGGACAGGGAGGCCTGGCGTGCTGTGATTCATGGGGTCGCAAAGAGTTGGACACGACTGAGCGACTGAACTGAACTGAACTGAATGCTCCAGGAGGCATGTTAGCTGCTGGGGTGTAAAAACGGACAAGAATTCTGATCTTATGGTGCTTATAGTGGTGCTGGTGGGAGTGGAGATAGACAATAATCAAATAATTACATAGTTCATAATTACAAACTGTAACACGTGATTAACTGTTAAAAAGTATAGGGGAACATGAGTTTTAAAAGAAGGTGTGACGATACTGGATGCTTGGGGCTGGTGCACTGGGATGACCCAGATGGAGGGTATGGGGAGGGAGGAGGGAGGAGGGTTCAGGATGGGGAACACAGGTATACCTGTGGCGGATTCATTTTGATATTTGGCAAAACTAATACAATATTGTAAAGTTTAAAAATAAAATTAAAAAAATAAAATAATATAAAGATAAAAAAGAAAAGAAAGTGTGACAATTTACTGAATAGGGAAAAACTTTTAAAGTTATAAATATATGAAGATTAATGTGATAATATACCTTAATTAATGGCTCATGCTTAACATTACTGGTGAAGATGGCTAAAGGAAAATAGTTGCTTTTGTTGAAAAAGCGAGGTGACCGGGTAGAAGAGGATGTTCCAGCTGCTGTTTACAACCGGTTTTTAAATGAGTTTTTATCTTTCATTATTATTTATAGAAAAATATCACAAATACTGACATTGGAAAAATCACATTAATCAGAAGAAATTATAGGACTGGATGTAATTTGTTTTAAAAAGTTAAGAGCTTTTAATAAACAAATGATTGCAAAGTTGCATTTGAATCTAAAAAAGGAGAGAAACAAATGCAGGCAAAAGCTTTCAAGACTGACAAGGGATTTCTGCCAAGGGAAAAAATCTCAACCTTACCATTCAGTTGGCTCACTCCATTTCTTCATGCACTCCTCCCCCAGCCTTTTATTATGAAATACAATTCATTCATTTTGCATTTGCAACAGAATGAATTTCTAATATCAGTCAGGTTCTGATACAAACCCCACTTCATCTTTTACAAAATCTGCCAAACAACACCCTGTATGGAGACAGAAATATCTGGCCATATCTACTGAGTCAAAATCATTGGAAATGTTCAAAGAAGTCTGATAGTCATGTAGAACAGAGTCATCAAGCAGTACCCAAGTCAAGAAGAGAAGAGTAAATTATCAATTATCTATATATGCCTAAGCACCTTTATTATTCATGGAGCTGTTAAATTTCAAGTTGTGATCTGAGAAGACATGGGTTGAGAGGGACTTACGGATACCTAATAAGAGTGTTAATAGCCTTAGAAGGGAGCTCCAGACGTACCAAAGCAGCAGGAGGAAATAAAACTGCAAGGGACAGACTTTTTTCCCCCTTTCTTTTAAAATTCTTTGTTGTCACAATGATGTCTGGTTCCACCTGAACTTAACTTTATCTCAAACCTTGGGCTAACCAACGCTTTTTTCTCATGGAAATGTCTTCCTTAAGCTATGCTATTGAACTATATATTTGCTTGGAAATCTGCCTTTCTTCAAGATTCATGTGAATTGTTTTATGGCCTGAGAGGACTCATTTTATGCCAGTGTTATTTCAAAATGCATGTTGTGGGTGAGAGACCTGGTGTAACTCTCTGTTTTGAGGCATTTCCTTTCTCTTATTCAGTTCAGTTCAGTCGCTCAGTCGTGTCCAACTCTTTGTGACCCCCATGAATCGCAGCACTCCAGGCCCCCCTCTCCATAACCAACTCCCAAAGTTCACTCAAACTCACATCCATTGAGTTGGTGATACCATCCAGCCATCTCATCCTCTGTCATCCCCTTCTCCTCCTGCCCCCAATCTCTCCCAGAATCAGAGTCTTTTCCAATGAGTCAACTCTTCACATGAGGTGGTCAAAGTACTGGAGTTTCAGCTTTAGCATCATTCCTTCCAAAGAACACCCAAGGCTGATCTCCTTTAGAATGGACTGGTTGGATCTCCTTGCAATCCGAGGGACTCTCAAGAGTCTTCTCCAACACCACACTTCAAAAGCATCAATTCGTCCGTGCTCAGCTTTCTTCACAGTCCAACTCTCATATCCATACATGACTACTGGAAATAAGCCACCACCAACAGGAAGAGTCTGGGAAAGGTTAAAAGGAGACACCGCATCTCTGTCCACTTCCCAGAATCCCTCTTGCTAACATCCATCTTGGCTGAGCAATGCATGTGCCACCAGGAGAGACTCTGAATTGGAATGATTGCCCAAAGACCACGTGGAAACTAATCCCATCACCATAAAACCCAAGACTGTGAGCCATGCAACAGAGCGGTTCTCCTGGGTTCCCTTACCCTACTGCTCTCCACCCAGGTACCCTTTCCCAATAAAGTCTCTTGCTTTGTCAGCACAGGTGTCTCCTTGGACAATTCATTTCCGAGTGTTAGACAAGAGCCCAGTTTCGGGCCCTGGAAGGGGTCCGCCTTCCTGCAACAAAACCATAGCCTTGACTAGACAGACCTTTGTTGGCAAAGTAATGTCTCTGCTTTTGAATATGCTATCTAGGTTGGTCATAACTTTCCTTCCAAGGAGTAAGCGTCTTTTAATTTCATGGCTGCAGTCACCATCTGCAGTGGTTTTGGAGCCCAGAAAAATAAAGTCTGACCCTGTTTCCACTGTTTCCCCATCTATTTCCCATGAAGTGATGGGACCAGATGCCATGATCTTCGTTTTCTGAATGCTGAGCTTTAAGCCAACTTTTTCACTCTCCTCTTTCACTTTCATCAAGAGGCTTTTTAGTTCCTCTTCATTTTATGCCATACGGGTGGTGTCATCTGCATATCTGAGGTTATTGATATTTCTCCTGGCAATCTTGATTCCAGCTTGTGCTTCTTCCTACCCAGCATTTTTCATGATGTACTCTGCATATAAGTTAAATAAGCAGGGTGACAATATAGAGCCTTGACGTACTCCTTTTCCTATTTGGAACCAGTCTGTTGTTTCATGTCCAGTTCTAACTGTTGCTTCCTGACCTGCATATAGGTTTCTCAAGAGGTGGGTCAGGTGGTCTGGTATTCCCATCTCTTGAAGAATTTTCCAGTTTATTGTGATCCACACAGTCAAAGGCTTTGGCATAGTCAATAAAGCAGAAATAGATGTTTTTCTGGAACTCTTGCTTTTTCAATGATCCAGCAGATGTTGGCAATTTCATCTCTGGTTCCTCTGCCTTTTCTAAAACCAGCTTGAACATCTGAAGGTTCATGGTTCATGTATTGCTGAAGCCTGGCTTGGAGAATTTTGAGCATTACTTTACTAGTGTGTGAGATGAGTGTAATTGTGCGGTAGTTTGAGCATTCTTTGGCATTGCCTTTCTTTGGGATTGGAATGAAAACTGACCTTTTCCAGTCCTGTGGCCAATGCTGAATTTTCCAAATTTGCTGGCATATTGAATGCAGCACTTTCAAAGCATCATCTTCCAGGATTTGGAATAGCTCAACTGGAATTCCATCACCTCCACTAGCTTTGCTTGTAGTGGTGCTTTCTAAGGCCCACTTGATTTCACATTCCAGGATGTCTGGCTCTAGGTGAATGATCATACCATTGTGATTATCTGGGTCATGAAGATCTTTTTTGTACAGTTCTTCTGTGTATTCTTGCCACCTCTTCTTAATATCTTCTGCTTCTGTTAGGTCCATTCCATCTCTGTCCTTTATCAAACCCATCTTTGTATGAAATATTCCCTTGGTATCTCTAATTTTCTTGAAGAGATCTCTAGTCTTTCTCATTCTGTTGTTTTCCTCTATTTCTCTTATTAGCATCTTGCTAATAGGTATATAACTCCCTGGTAAAAACTAGCAAGGGGGCACTCTTTCTGTCCCCTTCTGATGTCTATGTCATAAGCTTTCTCTGTTTCTTTTATACTTTAATAAAACTTTATTACATAAAAAGCTCTGAGAAATCAAGCTTTATCACTAGCCCTGATCGAATTGCTCTCTCCTGGAGACCAAGAATCCCAGCATTGTTTATGGCTTGTGGCAGCAACCTTTCATCTTGGGGTCTCATACGGGATTCTTCAGGACAAGGTAAAGATGCTCAGAGCTCTAGTTCTTTGTTCTCCTAGTAAACACTTTTTTTTGTTTTGTTTTGTTTTTGCTTTGCTAACTCTACAGTGTGCCTGTGTGTATGATTGATTGATACAGATGCACAAACAAGTGTGAAGCAAGAGTTGTATCCTAATCTGTGGTTCTGAATTGATGTCATATAGCTTATGGCAAAAACCCTGTTGGGGGATGGTAATGTCAAGAGGCACCTAACATCTCCTCTGGGGGAGCGGCCAGAGATGGACGAAGGGTGTGGACTAAACTCCCCTTTCTTGTTCAAACTTTCTGTTCTCTTTGACCATTTCGCAACTGCCTGGGAATTAGAACTAGTAACCTAATCTGTCAGATCATAGACTTTCAAGGGACTTGCAATCCATGTTGTTACTATATAGTTTTACTTAGACTTCAAGTATGGAAGCGCCTAGCCTTGTTATGAGCCAAAGATTATAAGAACATGATCAGAAGTGAGGAGGAGCTTTAGCTCCAGGAACATCTTTAAGGCTAGAGGTCTTTCTCTTGGCTGCCTGCCTCAGGGGCCAACGACGTGAAAGTGAGTCTTTATCATTGCTGTTCCTCTGATTTATGTGTAAAGAAGCACTGCTGGTGACCATGCGGTTTTTGAGGACACAGATTATGAATTCCAAGATCAAGTCAGATTGTAAGTACAATGGGCTTCTTCTTTTGGTAGCACTAGTTCTTACTGGACCAGAGGAAACTCTCTAGTGGCTTTTGTCTCAACTCCTTAGATATTGTTTCTGTGGAATCTGAGGCAATGAATTGGATGGATTTGCCTTAATAGTTTGAGGACAAAAATCACATTTTCCTAACTGGCCAGCCCTTCACCCCTTTTGCTACTCTCAGAAGGGACATCTTGGTTGTTGTTCATCCCTTTATGACTCACCACTTCTACTGTGGTCAGGACTGTACTCAAGAATGTGCACAAGAACACGGAAGATGGATACTTCCCCTAGTAGTGAAAAGTTGTTGCTGAACCACAAAAGACGACGGGATTCTTGGCCTCTGGAGCAGAAGAATTAAATCTGGGGCCTGTGACAAGGCTTGATCGCTTAGACCTTTTGTGTAATAAAGTTTTATTGAAGTATAAAAGAGATATAGAAATCTTATGACATAGACATCAGAAGGGGGCAGAAAGAGTACCCTCTTGCTAGTCTTTAGACAAGTGTTATATAGCTACTAGCAGGCTGCTAATTAAAGAAAGGAAATATCTCAAAACTCAGAGAATGGCACCAGGCCCCTCACCCACAACATACATTTTGAGATAACATTGACACAAGGTGAGTCATCCTGGGCCATAAAACGATTGACATGAATCTTGAAGAAAGACAGATTTCCATACAAATATATAGTTTCATTAACATAGATTAGGAGAACAATGCATGAGTATAACATACCGGTTTGTCAAGTTGGATAGGAGCCTTTAGGCAGAACTGACTCAAGACAGAGTCTAGGGTAAATGCATAGTACATTAACATAACTTATGACAAACATTTCCATAAGAAAAATGCATTGGTTAGCTCAAGGTTTGAGAAAAGTTAGGTTCAGGTGGAGCCAGGTGTCATTATGGCAACACAGAATTTTAAGAGAAACCTCTTTTTAATTTGTGTAGAGAAGGGGAAAAAATATAACACTAGTTTGTTTCCTCCTGCCGCTTAAGAGAGAGAAAAAAATGTCTGATACTTGCAGCCTATTTCCTACATTTGGAGACCCCTGGCCTTCCTGCCTGTTACCCTCTCAGTAGTCTTAGCTTGGGAGGCATTCAGAAAGGCTACTCTGTTTACTCCAGGTGGCATCAGAGGAAGAGCAGAAATCAGACAAAGGTATTAATGGTGAGGAACTGGACATCAGTCTGGGATGCCATCAGGTCTACCCATGCTGCATCTCCACCCTGCCTTGGTTGTAGAACCAGGAGGGATGAGTAAGGCACCTGTGTCAGTAAGGGACAGACTAAGTTCAACCAGGGAGGGAAAGCTTTGGTGGAAAGTCTGTCTCCACCCCAATATAGAGCAGGGAGGGTCGCCTCTGGCAGAAAAAAGCCACGGCTGTAGATGCTGCTTTTTTCTCCCTTAAAAATGGGAGCTAGCAGTTCCAGAACCACCTACTTTAAAGTGTATTTTTTAAAAAAATATGGGACAAGTTTGATCCCCAGAGTTTAAAAAAGACATGCCTGATCTTCTGTGATACTGAATGGCCACAGTGTTCTTTGGAAGATGGAGAATTCTGGCTGGTTGAAGGGTCTCTTAATTATTGTATTGTTTCACAGTTATACCGGTTCTATAGAAAACAGGAAAAATGGGTAGAAGTACCATATGTGTTACTCTTTGTTTCTCTGCAAGACATGCCAGACTTACGTGCTAAGGGTACAGATTTGGGTGTGAAACCTTCAGCTCCCTCCTGTCCTCTTATTTTGCCCCTGTATCCAGGGCTCCCAACTGAACAGGCTGAGAGTCATTACACCCTTCCAGGAGGGCTTACCACAGTCTCAGTAGAAATTCAAAAGTCCCAATTGTGGTCAAGACTATATATATATAGAAGCCTTTATGGGACAAACTTTACTTTATGACCTTACTTGGCGAGATGTCATGTATGTCTTGGGACAGATGCTAACTCCTGACTCAAAAATTTGAGTTTTGGGGAAAAGCTGTTGCCTATGGAGATGAATGGCTTGATAATGAATCAGCAGAAAAGGGAGAGGGTGAGATAGCTGTCTTCCCTACTGGGAATCAGACACTCCCCACAACAGAGTCAGACAGGGACTATAACAACACTAAAGGAAGATGGAGACCAGAATCACTTTGTCAGATGTGTTCTTGAAGGACTCAAGAAAGTGTGCACTAAGACTTTAAACTATGCCAAGTTGGCAAACAGAACAAGAGAGAAGGATACCCCTGGTAAATTATGGGAGGTTCTCTACAAATTACTGATGTCGATCCCTAAAAGGCAGAGGGAAGAACAATCTTAAAAGGTAGATTTCTCATTTATTCAGCTCGATATCAGCTGTAAGCTACTAAAACAGGTGTACAGACCAAATCAGTCTTAGATAACCTGTGCAACTGGCTCAGCTTATTGTGGCAGGGAGGAGGAGGAGAAGAGGCAGAAAAAGACAAGGAAAGACCGAAACCCTAACAATGCCTTTCAGATCCACTCTGAAACAGCCAGAGAAAAATGCCCAGAGGACCCAGGTGAAAACAGATGGAGTTGCTGTTACTGTGGAAATAAGGGGCACCTCAAGCAGGATTACTCTGACGTGTCTAAGCTGCCACCAGTTCCATGTCCAGTCTGCAAAGGAACATAAGAGAAAAGACTATCCTCTGAGGTGTAGGCCTCAGGGTTCTGACTCTCAAGACAATCAGAACTGAAGGTGCCCGGGGGTCCCCACTCAAGCTCCCATCCTAATTATAGTTGAGGAACCCTGGGTATTGATAATTGTGGGGGTGAATCAATCAATTTCTTTTTAGACACCAGGGCAACTTACTCTATGCTTACTGAGGATGCTGGCCCACTTTCTCCCCAATCTATTTCTGTAATGGGACTGTCTGGATGAGCCAAACATTATTATTACAGTTGTCCTCTAAGCTGCAACTGGGACTCTGCTATTTTCACATGAGTTTCTGATCATACCAGAGTCTCCCTCCTGCCTATGGGTAGGCACATACTGAACAAGGTCCATGCCACTGTTTTCATGAATAAGGATCCCTCTCTGTCTCTCCCATTAATTGTAAATCCTAGAGTGTGGGCTGATGGAAAAACTATGGGTTGAGCACAAAATGCTATTCCTGTCACTATCAAACTCAAAGACCCTTACCTACTACCACATCAAAAACAGAATCCACTGAAACCGAGATTAAGAAAGGGTTAAAACCCACCATTGAGAATTTAAAGAATCAGAGGCTATTAATTCCCTGTAACATTCCATGCAACACTCCTATTTTGGGTATAAAAAAAGTCAAATGATAAGTGGAGACTACTTCAAGTTTTACAAATAATAAATGAAGCTGTGGTTCTTTTGCACCCCATTGAGCCTAATCTTTATACTCTGTTTTCTGAAATCTTGAACTAGCCAAATATTTTTCAGTCACTGATTTGAAAAATGCTTTATTTTCTAGAAGGGATGAGGGCCATAGGCATCAAGAGAATTAAGCCTATAATAAATCATCCCTTACCTATGACTTTAAGACAGTTGAGATTTTGAGGCATCACAGGCTATTGTCACATTTGGATTCTGGGTTATGGAGAACTTGCCTGGAACCTTTATATAAACTTATAACTGAAACTCAACAAGCCCAAACTTTTTGGTCTCCAGAGACTCAAAAGACTTTTAAGGCTCGTCAAACTGCTCTCTTGCAGTCTCCAGCTTTGAGCTTCCCCATAGGATCAGAGTTTAGCTTCTTTGTTACTGGAAAAAAGAAAGTCTATGGCCACATTGCTTAAGGGTAATTGCTACTATTGTTTTGGTAATGCCCAATCCCTCCCAGCATCAGAGTCTTTTCCAATGAGTCAACTCTTCGCAAGAGATGGCCAAAGTACTAGAGTTTCAGCTTTAGCATCAGTCCTTCCAAAGAACACCCAGGGCTGATCTCCTTTAGAATGGACTGGTTGGATCTCCTTGCAGTCTAAGGGACTCTCAAGAGTCTTCTCCAACACCACAGCTCAAAATCATCAATTCTTTGGCGCTCAGCTTTCTTCACAGTCCAACTCTTGGTGGCTGTATATTTCCCTTAAAAAAATAGCTGTTATACATTGCAAAGGGCACAGAAGGGCCGGGAGTAAAGCAGCCGAGGGTAATCAGCTGAATGACTGCCAAGTCAGAAAAGAGGCCCTTTACTAAAAACCTCCTTCACTACAGATGCCCTTGGTCTGGACAGGTCCTGTTGAACAGGAAAAACCACAGTGTACTGAGGAAAACTAAAGCAATATTTGAAAAAGGAGCAAAGATAAAGGGTGATTACAGTCTGAGGACAGTTAATTCATAATTCCTGAAAGTGCTCAATGAAAAATTCTTAAAGGCTTACACAAGTTTTCCTAAAGCCTTGGAATTAACTATGTAATTCAACTTTTAGCTTTTCAGCAGGGACCTTACAGGAACTCAGGGAGGTAACTCCTGACCCAGCCTCTGAGTCAAACAAGCTGCTCTTTGACCCAGGAACCGAGATCCTTATAAAGACATTGGGATCTGTGGGACAATATCTCAAGCCCCTCTCGGAAAGCCCTTACCAGGATATTCTTTCTTCTCCCACAGCTGTCAACGTGCCAGAAATTGATTTGTGGGTACATCTTGACCCAAACTAAGTGATGTCATTTTATGTCTTTATTCTCTATGCTTTTACTTTTTCAATTTTCAGATGGGCCTGCTAATCTATGAGGGCCTACTACTGACTCCAAAAATCCCGAGTCTGCCGTTTGACTCACAAGACAATGCTTTCCTGTCCTGGGCCCATTCCTAAGCCATATTCCACAATCAGGTCTAATTGCTGGGTCTCCAGAGTGCTCCCCCTCTTCATCGATGGAAGGCTTCCCATGGTGGACATCTCCACTTCAGGCAAAGGACATTCTCCAAGTCTGCGACTACCTTCACCAACAACAATCATATGTGATGCCTCTTATGGATCTGATGACATCTAACAATCCTAAAATGGACTGGTGTAACACTTTCTACCTTAACTATCAACATAATGTGGCTTTTAATTTTTCTGATTGTTCTGTTCTTGCTGTTTGCTCCCTACATCTATAACTGTGTAGCTGGATTTGTTTCTAGCTACATGAAGGCTTTTAAGTTACAAACATTGTTCAGGCTCTTACAAGTGCCACAGCCACCTCTTCCAACTATTACTTGGGGCCCCTGGATCAGAGAACCTAAATATGAGGGTTAGGAGAATATGTTGCCTCAACAATTTAAGGACGACACCCCTTACCATCTCAGAAGCAGTCATGGAATGAGAATGTCACCCCTTTCCCTTGGCAACAGAATTCTAAAAGAAAATGGAAAAATGAGAATGTTAATAGCCTTGGTAGGGAGGCCAGAGGTTCCCAAGCAGCAGGAGGAAATAAAGCTGCAAAGGACAGACTTTTTTCTTTTCTTTTCTTTTAAAATAGTGTGTTGTCATGATGACACCTGGTTCTTCCTGAACTTAACTTTATCTCAAATCTTGGGCTAACCAATGTTTTTTTTTTTCCTCATGGAAATATCTTACAGACACGGTGGGGAAGGAGAATGTGGGATGAGCTCAGAGAGCAGCACTGACATATATACACTACCATGTGTAAAATAGATAGCTAGTGGGAAGCTTCTATATAACACAGGGAGCCCAGCTCCCTGCTCTGTGGAATATGGAGGTGGGAGGGAGGCTCAAGAGGGAGGGTTGTTATGTATATCTATATGTGTGTGTATAGATAGATATAGTTATGACTATATTTATACATATAACTATATATATATAGTTGTGACTGATTTGCATTGTTGTACTGCAGAAACCAGCACATTGTAAAGCTATTATGCTCCAATTTAAAGCAATAAATAATTTTTAAAAAGTACCTAGGAATAAATCTTTCTGACAGTAGGGGGCGGTGCCAAGAGGCAGAGGAACAGGATGGGGAAGCCACTTTCTCCCCCAAAAATTCATCAAAAGATCATTTCAATGTTGAGCAACTTCCACAAACAACTTCTGAACGCTGGTGGAGGACACCAGACACCCAGAAAGGCAGCCCAATTTCTTCAAGAGGCTGTAGGACAAACTATAAAAGACAAAAACTCAGACAAAAGTTTAGGGATGGAGACCTGTCTTGGGGAGGGAGTCAGGAAGGAAGAGAAGTCTCCACACAGTAGGAAACTCTCTCACAGGCATGTCTGTGGGGAGTTTTGGAGTCTCAGAGGGCAACATAACCAGGAGGAAGAAAAATAAAAAGAATACAGAATAAATGCCTAACTGAAACTGCCAGTGGAGAAGTGGCCTGGATGCTCACGTCCACCACCAGAGAGTGGGGATTGGGCAGAGAGGCATGGGTTGCATCATTGGTCCTTAGGGTATGGACTGGGCCTGAATGCCCTGAGGACAATCTGAGGGAGCTAATATGAGATAACCACCCAAACCGTGGAATCAGCAGAGAGACATAAAAAGACCTCTCCCAAGAAAGGCTCTATCGCCAAATGGTGACCCTTGGTGTGCTCACAGAACAAGGGATTGAGCAAATACCAAAGGAGAGCCCTCCCTCCCCGGAGGCAGAGAAGCAGACATGTGACAGCCAGAGCCGGAAGACAAGGGGCTGCTGCAATCTTGGCCCCAGCGACTGCATCTTACACCAAACTGTGAGCAGGGTCCCAGTTGCTAACCTCCTTTTTCTGAGCACCTTGACAGTTGACATCTGTGAGGATTGTCACAACCTGAGATCAGCTCCCAAGAGGAGACACATGGCACACCTGGAATTCTGCTCTCACAGCACATCTGGGAAACCAAGCGGTGGGGACTGGGCAGGTGAATAAGACAAATGGCCCACCTGGGACAGTGTGTTCACAAAGCATCTGGTTGCCTGGGCTGCTTGGACCTGGGAAGGGTACAAAATGCACAACACATCTGCGTCTGTGCCCTTGTGGAGCACCCAAAGACCTGGGCAGTGTAGACCTGGGAAGTGCATGAAATGCAGGGCCCACTTGGAGCAGTGCCCTTGCAGGGCACCCTGGAGACTAAGCAGTGCAGATCTGGGAAGCACACACCGCCTTGGGCTGTGGCAAACCCAGTGTGGTCCATCCACTGTGAGCACTCCCCACACATGCCAGCAGTATTTGTTTGCAGTGTACCTCCCTTCCCACCACACAACTGAACAAGTGAGCCTAGTAAGTGGTCACCTTTGTCCCCATTGCATCAGGCCACAAATTAGACACTGAAGAGACTTGCAAACAGAGGAAGCCAAAATAAGGGGGGAGCACTCTGGAAATAACAGGTGCAACAGATTAAAATCCTGCATTTAATATGGGAGATATTTGAGGGCACCTATAGATCTTGAGAACAAGCACAAGCTGGAACAAGGGACTATCTGATGCTGAAATAACCCCACACTGCCCACAACAGCACCAGAGAAATTCCTAGATATATTTTTACTATTATCACTTTTAAATATATATATATATATTTTAAATTTAGTTCTTTACTGTTCCTTTAACTTTCATTTTTATAGCCTACTATTACCTTTCCAAAAAAACTCTATAAAAAAACAAATACCATGTATTTTAAAAATTATTATGATTGATTATGTTTTTTATTTATTATATTGTATTTTGAGAGTCTAACCTCTATTCTAGGTTTCTAACGTTTGCTTTTTGATATTTGTTATCAATTTTGTACCTCTAAAAATCTAATCTTCAGTATCCATTTTCACTTAGGGATTAAGTTACTGGCGAGATTGTGCTCTCCCCTTTTGACTCTCCCTCTTCTCTTCCACGTAACCTCTACCTCCTTCCTCTTCCTTCTCTACGTAACTCTGTGAATCTCTCTGGGTGTTTCGGGCTGTGGAGAGCACTTAAGGATTTTATTACTGGCTAGATTGCTCTCTCCCCTTTTGACTTACCCTTTTCTCCTCCGGGTCACTTCCATCTCCCTCCTCCTTCTCTTGTCTATATAATTCTGTGAAGCTTTCTTGGTGTTCTTGGCTGTGGAGAATTGTTTCACCAATAAATCTAGGGCTTTTATCTTCTATGCTGTACGGATGGAGAAGTCTTGAGGCTACTATAAGAGAAGGACCAAAAGCCAGAGTGAGGGGATTTAACACCAGGACTCAGAACATCAGAGAACTCTGGACTCCGGGAAACATTAATAGATAAGAGCTCACCTAAAAGTCGCCATACGACTTTTAGCTCGACCCAAGAACCAACAAGATCCACTGCAAGACACACCACAATAATTCTCTAGCAAAACAAGAACAAAACCCTGAACATAAAAAAGACAGGCTGCCCAACACCATGATAAACCCATAGACACTACTGGGCACTTCATTGCACTCTAAAGAGAAGAGATCTAGTTCCACATACCAGAACACAGACACAAGCTCCCCAAACCAGGAAACCTTGACAAGCCATTAGTCCAAACCCCACCCAAAGGGAGCAGACTCCACAATTAAGAGAAACCATGAACTTCCTGTATGCAGAAAGGGCACCCCAAACACAGGGATCTAAACAAAATGAAAAGGCATAGAACTATTCAGCTGGTGAAGGAACGTGATAAAAACCCACCAAACCAAACAAAAGATAGGGTGTCTACCTGAAAAAGAATTCAAAATCTTGAAAACAAAATGGAGTTACAGATGAATAAACTAGAGACAAGGATTGAGAAGATGCAACAAATGTTTAACAAGGACCTATATGAAATAAAGAAGAGTCAATCAATAATGAACAATGCAATAACTGAGATGAAAAACACTCTGGAGGGAGCCAACACTAGAATAACTGAGGCAGAAGAGAGGATAAGCGAGTTGGAAGATGGAATCATGGAAATAAATGAAGCAGAAAGGAGAAAAAAAGAATGGAAAGAAATGAAGACAACCTCAGAGACTTCTGGGACAATGCCATCATTTCATGACAAATAGATGGTAAACTATGAACACGGTGACAGACTTTATTTTCTTGGGCTCAAAATCACTGTAGATGGTGATTACTGCCATAAAATTAAAAGACAGTTGCTCCTTGGAAGAGAAGCTATGACAAACCTAGACAGCATATAAAAAGCAGAGACTTGGAGGTGGAAGAAGATGGTGCAGGGGTAAGATGGGAAGATTGCCAGCACTCCCACATATATATCAAAAACTCATTAAACTCCTACAAAGCAACCTCTAGGTGACAGCAGAAGACCCCCAGCCTCCAGGGGGACAGGCTAAGCTCCCTAAAATGAGGTAGGAGAGAGGATGGAGACATAAAAAGGGAAAAGATGGTGAACTTCTGGGCAGGAGCATGTGCACCAAGGAAGGGAGGGAGTCCTTAAACAGGGGAAGTTCTGGTGCACAGGGAAGCTCCCTCACCGGTGGGCCCAAGGGGGCACTGTGGAGTCTCAGCAAACTGGGCAAAAGAGGGACTTAGAGAGCAGAAAACAGAGAAAGCTGCACTTCTTAGCCGATTAACAGCTCTCAGACTATGGCACCGACCAGATGGCAGCCTCAGGGAACCAAGAATGAGTAGGCACACAATCCTAGCCAGCACACACAACACTTGCAGTACAGAGAGTGGGCCCAGGTAGCCTAGTGTGGCATGGCATACAAACCCCAGGAGCACACACACTTGTGGCACAAAGTGGGGGCCTGGGGTGCTGAGAGAGGGGAAGCATACAAACTTAAGTAGTGCTAACAACCTTCGTGGCACAGCTGAAAGACTTGTATTGTCTCGTTTGCTTGAGACAAAAAAAAATGCACATAAACCCCTTGACACAGAGGGCTTGCCTCAGGAAGTGAGACAAGTGCACACAAGCCCCGCAACATAGAGGGTGAGCTCAGGGGGCTGAGGGAAGCCCACAAAAGTCTCAGTAATGTAGAGGGCACAGAAAAGATCCACAAAAGCCCCTTGCGGCTAAGTTGCTTCAGTCGTGTCCGACTCTGTGCGACCCCACAGATGGCAGCCCACCAGGCTTCCCCGTCCCTGGGATTCTCCAGGCAAGAACACTGGAGTGGGTTGCCATTTCCTTCTCCAATGCATGAAAGTGAAAAGTGAAAGTGAAGTCGCTCAGTCATGTCCGACTCTTAGCGACCCCATGGACTGCAGTCTACCAGGCTCTTCAGCCCATGGGATTTTGCAGGCAAGAGTACTGGAGTGGGGTGCCATTGCCTTCTCCGACAAAAGCCCCTACCTGGCAAGTTTTGTCCAGCAGTGCAGGGCAGGATAGGAGAACAGAAGCATTGACAATGATCACAGAAACAAGTAGGGGGCTGGCGGCAGTGAATATATGCTGAGAGGGTCACTTTAAAGTGCCTGTGGAAATAGACACATCTAACACTGCCAAAGCCAGAAGGAATGCCCAAAGGCATACTGAACCCATAGACACACCAAAACCTACTACTGGACACTGCACTGCCCTTCAGAAAGATGAGATCCAGCTCCATCAACCAGAACACAGGCACGAGCTCCCCCAACCAGGAAAATATAACAGAACACTAACCCAACCCAAGCGACAGGGGCAGCCTCCATCCATAACCAAGGAGTATGACCTGGAGAACCGTCTTTTTTTTTTTCCCCCTTTTTTTTCTTATAAATCACACTGTTTACTTCCCCTACATATTTCTACCTTCACATTAGCCTTTTGTGGTGCTATGGAGTTTTCCTCTCTGTTTTGCTTGTTAAAAAAATCTGTTTAAGATTTTTTTTTCTTTTTTCTTATAAATCACACTGTTTATTCCCCCCTACATATTCCCACCTTCATATTAGCCTTTTGTGGTGCTGTGGAGTTTTCCTCTTTGTGTTTCTTTTGGTTTTCCCTGTTCGTTAAGCCAATCTCTTGTACCCTTTTCTGTTGAACACTTTGGTTATAACTGTATGTGTGGAAGTATGTGTGTATATCTCATTATTTCTGTAATTACTTCTTGACTTGCTTGATTTCCTCCCACTAGAACACAGAAACAAGTCACCCTTAACAAGAAATCAACACAAATCACCCAATCAACATTTCCCTCCACGGGCAAAAACCAAAAGGAAGAAGGAATACAACCATAAAATCTGGGAAAAGGAGAACTCAAGTGGAGCGAGTTAGAAAAAAAAAAATGATGAAAAGACAGAGAAATAGAGCACAAATTAAAGAGTGAGGTAGAAACTCACAAGACCAAATAAATGAAGCGGAAATAAACAATCTATCTGAAAGAGAATTCAGAATAGTGATAGTAAAGGTGCTCCACCCGCCAGTGTTATTTGTTTGCAGTGTCCGTCCCTCCCCACAGCGTGACTGAACAAGTGAGCCTAAAAAAGTGTCCACCATTGCCCTCCTGTGTCAGGGTGGAAATCAGACACTGAAGAGACCAGCAAATAGAAGAAGCTAAAACAGAGGGAACCATCTTGGAAGTGACAGGTCCAATATATTAAAACCCTGTAGTTAGTACAGGCTACATAGGAAGGGGTCTATAGATCCTGAGAAATATAAGCTGGACCAATGAACTAGCCAAAAATGAACTGACCCCATACTACCCACAACAACACCAGAGAAAGTCCTAGATATATTTTTACTATTTTTACTATCATTTTTTAATTTTTTAAAAAAAATTTTAAGTCCTCTGTTACTCTTTTAATTTTCATTTTTATAACCTACTATGGCTCTTGAGAAACCTATATGCAGGTCAGGAAGCAACAGTTAGAACTGGACATGGAACAACAGACTGGTTCCAAATAGGAAAAAGAGTATGTCAAGGCTGTATATTGTCACCCTGCTTATTGAACTTATATGCAGAGAACATCATGAGAAATGCTGGGCTGGAAGAAGCACAGCTGGAATCAAGATTGCCTGGAGAAATATCAATAACCTCAGATATGTAGATGACACCACCCTTATGGCAGAAAGTGAAGAGGAACTCAAAAGCCTCTTGATGAAAGTGAAAGAGGAGAGTGAAAAAGTTGGCTTAAAGCTCAGCATTCAGAAGACGAAGATCATGGCATCTGGTCCCATCACTTCATGGGAAATAGATGGGGAAACAGTGGAAACAGTGTCACTTTATTTTTGCAGGCTCAAAAATCACTGCAGATGGTGACTGCAGCCATGAAATTAAAAGATGCTTACTCCTTGGAAGGAAAGTTATGACCAACCTAGACAGCATATTGAAAAGCAGAGACATTACTTTGCCAACAAAGGTCCATCTAGTCAAGGCTATGGTTTTTCCAGTGGTCATGTATGGATGTGAGAGTTGGACTGGGAAGAAAGCTGAGCACCAAAGAACTGATGCTTTTGAACTGTGGTGTTGGAGAAGACTCTTGATGCTAAAGTTGAAACTTCAGTACTTTGGTCACCTCATGCGAAGAGTTGACTCATTGAAAAAACTCTGATGTTGGGAGGGATTGGGGGCAGGAGGAAAAGGGGATGACAGAGGATGAAATGGCTGGATGGCATCACTGATTCGATGGAGTTGAGTTTAAATGAACACCGGGAGATGGTGATGGACAAGGAGGCCTGGCATACTGTGACTCACGGGGTCACAGAGCGACTGAACTGAACTGAACTGATTACTTTGCAAAAAAAGAAAAAAAAGAGAGAGAGAGAGAGACCCTATTTTTTAAAGCAAACTTTATATATATATATATTTATAATTTTCTGACTTTTTTCTTTTTTTCTTTAATTTAATATTGTATTTTTGAAAATCCAACCTCTACTCTAGATTTTTAATCTTTGCTTTTTGGTATTTGTTATCAATTTTGTACCTTTAAGAACCCAACCTTCAGTACCTATTTTTACTTGGGAGCGGGATTACTGGCTTGACTGCTCTCTCTCCCTTTGGACTCTCCTTTTTCTCCACCAGGTCACCTCTATCTACTCCCTCACCCTTCTCTTTTCTACCCAAGTCTGTGAATCTCTTTGTGTGTTCCAGATGGTGGAGAACACTTAGGGAACAGATTACTGATAGGGTCTGTCTCTCTCCTTTTGATTCCCCCCCTTTATCTTCCTAGACTTCCCTGGTGGCTCAGACGGTAAAGCATATGTCTACAATGCAGGAGACCTGGGTTCGATCCCTGTGTTGGGAAGTTCCCTGGAGAAGGTAAAGGCAACCCACTCCAGTACTCTTGCCTAGAAAATCCCATGGACGGAGGAGTCTGGTGTCCATGAGTTCGCAGAGTCAGACACGACTGAGCAACTTCACTTCACTTTATCTTCCTGGCCACCTCCGTCTCCTTCCTCCCCCTTGTCTTCTCTGTATAACTCCGTGAACATCTACGAGCAGTCGAGACTGAGAAGCGCACATAAGGAAGTGATTATTGGCTAGCTTGGTCTCTCCTCTTTTGATTCCACTGCATCTCATTCGGGTCACCTCTAACTCCCTCCTCCCTCTTCTCTTCTCCTTGTAACTCTGTGAACCTCTCTGGGTGTCCCTCACTGTGGAGAAACTTTTCATCTTTAACCTAAATGTTTTATCAACGGTGCTGTATAGATGGAGAAGTCTTAAGGTTACTGTAAAAATAAGACTGATAACCAGAAGCAGGAGGCTTAAGTCCAAATCCTGAGAACATCAGAGAACTCCTGACTCCAGGGAACAATAATCGAAAGGAGTTCATCAAACGCCTCCGTACCTACACTGAAACCAAGCACCACCCAAGGGCCAACAAGTTCCAGAGCAAGACATACCATGCACATTCTCCAGCAACACAGGAACACAGCCCTGAGCTTCAATATACAGGCTACCCAAAGTCACTACAAACCCATTGACATCTCATAACTCATTACTGGACACTTCATTGGAATCCAGAGAGAAGAAGTCCACCGCCACCCACCAGAACACCGACACCAGCTTCCCTAACCAGGAAACCTTGGCAAGACACTCATAGAACCCCACCCACATCAAGGAAACTCCACAATAAAGAGAACTCCACAAACTGCCAAAATACAGAAAGGCCACCCCAAACACAGCAATATAAATTGGATGAAGAAACAGAGGAATACCCAGCAGATAAAGGAACAGGATAAATGCCCAACAAACCAAACAAGAGAGGAAGTGATAGGGAATCTACCTGATAAAGATTCTGAATAATGATAGTGAAAATGATCCAAAATCTTGAAATCAAAATGGAATCACAGATAAATAGCCAGGAGACAAGGATTGAGAAGATGCAAGGAAGGTTTAACAAGGACCTAGAAGAAATAAAAAAGAGTCAGTATATTATCAATAATGCAATACATGAAATTAAAAACACTCTGGAGGGAACAAATAGTAGAATAATGGAGGCAGAAGATAGGATTAGTGAAGTAGAAGATAGAATAGTAGAAATAAATGAATCAGAGACAAACAAAGAAAAAAGAATTAAAAGAAATGAGGACAATCTCAGAGACCTCCAGCACAATGTTAAACGCCACAACATTCCAATCATAGGAGTCCCAGAAGAAGAAGACAAAAAGGAAGACCATGAGAAAATACTTGAGGAGATAATAGTTGAAAACTTCCGTAAAATGGGGAAGGAAATAATCACCCAAGCCTGAGAAAACCAGAGAGTCCCAAACAGGATAAACCCAAGGTGAAACACCCCAAGACACATATTAATCAAATTAACAAAGATCAAATACAAAGAATAAATATTAAAAGCAGCAAGGGAAAAACAGCAAATAACATGCAAAGGGATTCCATAAGAATAACAGCTGATCTTTCAATAGAAACTCTTCAGGCCAGGAGGGAATGGCAGGACATAATTAAAGTGATGAAAGAAAATAACCTACAGCCCAGATTACTGTACCCAGCAAGGATCTCATTCAAATATGAAGGAGAAATCAAAAGCTTTACAGACAAGCAAAAGCTGAGAGAATTCAGCACCACCGAATCAGCTCTCCAAAAAATGGTAAAGGATCTTCTCTAGACAGGAAACACAAAAAGGATGTGTAAACTCGAACCCAAAACAATAAAGTAAATGGAAACGGGATCATACTTATCAATAATTACCTTAAACGTAAATGGGTTGAAGCTCCAACCAAAAGACAAAGACTGGCTGAATGGATACAAAAACAAGACCCCTATATATGTTGTCTACAAGAAACCCACCTCAAAACAGGGGGCACATATGGACTGAAAGTGAAGGGCTGGAAAAAGATGCTCCACACAAATAGAGACCAAAAGAAAGCAGGAGTAGCAATACTCATATCAGATAAAATAGACTTTAAAACAAAGGCTGTGAAAAGAGACAAAGAAGGACACTACATAAAGATCAAAGGATCAATCCAAGAAGAAGATATAACAATTATAAATATATATGCACCCAACATAGGAGCACCACAATATGTAAGACAAATGCTAACACGTGTGAAAGGGGACATTAACAATAACACAATAATAGTGGGAGACTTTAATACCCCACTCACACCTATGAATAGATCAACTAAACAGAAAATTAACAACGAAATGCAAATTTTAAATGATACCATAGCCTAGTTAGACCTCATTGATATCTAAGGACATTTCACTCCAAAACAATGAATTTCACCTTTTTCTCAAGTGCACACGGAATCTTCTCCAGGATAGATCACATCCTGGGCCATAAATATAGCCTTAGTAAATTCAAAAAAATTGAAATCCTTCCAAGAATCTTTTCTGACCACAGTGAAGTAAGATTAGATCTCAATTACAGGAGAAAAACTATTAAAAATTCCAACATATCGAGGCTGAACAATCCACTGCTGAATAACCAACAAATCACAGAAGAAATCAAAATATGCATAGAAATGAATGAAAATGAAAACACAACAACCCAAAACCTGTGGGACACTGTAAAAGCAGCGCTAAGGGGAAGGTTCATAGCAATACAGGCATACCTCAAGAAACAAGAAAAAAGTCAAATAAATGACCTAACTCTACACCTAAAGCAACTAGAAAAGGAATAAATGAAGAAACTCAGGGTTAGAAGAAGAAAACAAATCTTAAAAATTAGGGCAGAAATAAATGCAAAAGAAACAAAAGACACTGTAGCAAAAATCAACAAGGCCAAAAGCTGGTTCTTTGAGAGCATAAATAAAATTGACAAACCGTTAGCCAGACTCATCAAGAAACAAAGGGAGAAAAATCAAATCAATACAATTAGAAATGAAAATGGAGAGATCACAACAGAAAACATAGAAATACAAAGGATCATAAGTGACTACTATCAGCAATTATATGCCAATAAAATGGACAATGTGGAAGAAATGGACAAATTCTTAGAAAAGTACAACTTTCCAAAACTGAACCAGGAAGAATTAGAAAATCTTCACAGACTCATCACAAGCACAGAAATTGAAACTTTAATCAGAAATCTTCCACCAAACAAAAGCCCAGGACCAGACGGCTTCACAGCTGAATTCTACCAAAAATCTAGAGAAGAGCTAACACCTATCCTACTCAAACTCTTGCAGAAAATTGCAGAGGAAGGTAAACTTCCAAACTCATTCTATGAGACCACCATCATCCTAATACCAAAACCTGACAAAGATGCCACAAAAAAAAGTAAACTACAGGGCAATATCACTGATGAACATAGATGCAAAAATCCTTAACAAAATTCTATCAATCATAATCCAACAACATATTAAAAAGATCATACACCATGACCACGTGGGCTTTATCCCAGGAATGCAAGGATTCTTCAATATCTGCAAATCAATCAGTGTAATACACTACATTAACAAATTGAAAAATAAAAGCAATATGATTATCTCAAAGATTCAGAGAAAACATTTGACAAGATTCAACATCCATTTATGACAAAAACTCCCCAGAAAGCAGGAATAGAAGGAACATACCTCAACATAATAAAAGCTATATATGATAAACCCACAGCAAACATTATCCTCAATGGTGAAAAATTGAAAGCATTTCCCCTAAAGTCAGGAACAAGACAAAGGTGCCCACTTTCACCACTACTATTCAACAGTTTTCGAAGTTTTGGCCACAGCAATCAAAGCAGAAAAAGAAATAAAAAGAATCCAAATTGGAAAAGAAGTAGAACTCTCACTGTTTGCAGATGACATGATGCTCTACATAAAAGTGAAAGTGAAAGTGAAGTCACTCAGTCGTGTCCAACTCTTTGCGACCCCATGGACTGTAGCCTACCAGGCTCCTCTGTTCATAGGATTTTCCAGGCAATAGTCCTGGAGTGGATTGCCTTTTCCTTCTCTAGGGGATCTTCCCAACCCAGGGATTAAACCCGGGTCTCCCACACTGTAGACAGACTTACCATCTGAGCCACCAGGGAAGTCCTCTACATAGAAAACGCTAAAGACTCCACCAGAAAATTACTAGAGCTAATCAAAGAATATAGTAAAGTTGCAGGATATAAAATCAACACACAGAAATTCCTTGCATCCCTATACACTAATAATAAGAAAATAGAAAGAGAAATTAAGGAAACAACTCCATTCACCATTCCAGCAAAAAGAATAAAATACTTAGGAATATATCTACCTAAAGAAACTAAAGACCTATATATAGAAAACTATAAAACACTGGTGAAAGAAATCAAAAAGAACACTAATAGATGGAGAAAATTTACCATGGTCATGGATCAGAAGAATCAATATAGTGAAAATGAGTATACCACCCAAAGCAATCTATAGATTCAATGCAATCCATATCAAGCTACCAACGGTATTTTTCACAGAGCTAGAGCAAATAATTTCACAATTTGTATGGAAATACAAAAAACCTCAAATAGCCAAAGCAATCTTGAGAAAGAAGTATAGGACTGGAAGAATCAACCTGCCTGACTTCAGGCTCTACTACAAAGCCACAGTCATCAAGACAGTATGGTACTGGCACAAAGACAGAAATATAGATCAATGGAACAAAATAGAAAGCCCAGAGATAAATTCATGCACCTATGGACACCTTATCTTTGACAAAGGAGGCAAGAATATACAGTGGAGAAAAGAAAATCTCTTTAACAAGTGGTGCTGGGAAAACTGGCCAACCACTTGTAAAAGAATGAAACTAGAACACTTTCTAATACCATACTCAAAAATAAACTTCAAATGGATTAAAGATCTAAACATAAGACCAGAAACTATAAAACTCCTAGAGGAGTACATAGGCAAAACTCTCTCCGACATAAATCAAAGCAGGATCCTCTATGACCCACCTCCCAGAATATTGGAAATAAAAGCAAAAAAAAAAAAAAAAAAAGGACCTAATTAAAATTAAAAGCTTCTGCACAACAAAGGAAAGTATAAGCAAGGTGAAAAGGCAGCCTTCAGAATGGGAGAAAATAATAGCAAATGAAGCAACTGACAAACAACTAATCTCAAAAATATACAAGCAACTCCTGCAGCTCAATTCCAGAAAAATAAACAACCCAGTCAAAAAATGGGCCAAAGAACTAAACAGACATTTCTCCAAAGAAGACATACCGATGGCTAACAAACACATGAGAAGATGCTCAACGTCACTCATTATCAGAGAAATGCAAATCAAACCACAATGAGGTACCATTTCACGCCAGTCAGAATGGCTGCGATCCAAAAGTCTACAAGCAATAAATGTTGGAGATGGTGTGGAGAAAAGGGAAGCCTCTTGCACTGTTGGTGGGAATGCAAAGTAGTACAGCCACTATGGAGAACAGTGTGAAGATTCCTTAAAAAACTGGAAATAGAACAGCCTTATGACCCAGCAATCCCACTACTGGGCATACACACTGAGGAAACCAGAAATGAAAGAGACACATGTACCCCAATGTTCATCACAGCACTGTTTATAATAGCCAGGACATAGAAGCAACCTAGATGTCCATCAGGAGATGAATGGATAAGAAAGCTGTGGTACATATACACAATGAAGTATTACTCAGCCATTAAAAAGAATACATGTGAATCAGTTCTAATGAGGTGGATGAAACTGGAGCCTATTATACAGAGTGAAGTAAGCCAGAAAGAAAAACACCAATACAGTATACTAATGCATATATATGGAATGTAGAAAGATGGTCACAATAACCCTGTAAGCGAGACAGCAAAAGAGGCACAGATGTATAGAACAGTCTTTTGGACTCTGTGAGAGAGGGCGAGGGTGGGATGATTTGGGAGAATGGCACTGAAACATGTATAATATAATATGTGAAATGAAACGCCAGTCCAAGTTCGATGCATGATACAGGATGCTTGGGGCTGGTGCACTGGGATGACCCAGAGGGATGGGATGGGGACACAGGTGGGAGGGGGGTTCAGGATGGGGAACACATGTACACCTGTGGCGGATTCATGTCAATGTATGGCAAAACCAATACAATATTGTAAAGTAAAAAACAAACAAACAAACAAAAACTTCTCTTATAGGGCCAATATTACCCAAATACCAGAGCCAGACAAGAGTACTACAAGTATAGAAAAATACAGGCCAAAATCATCGATGAACATAGATGCAAAACTTCTTTAAAAATACTAGCAAACTGAATTCTAAACCACATCAAAAGGATCATATATCATGATCTAGTGGGATTTATTCCTTAGATACATAATCCAACATATGCAAATCAGTAAATATGATATACCACATTAACAGAATAAAGGATAAAATAATTTGATCATCTCAATAGATGTATAAAAAGCATTTGATAAAATCTATTCTTCATGATAAAATAAATTAGGTACAGAAAAAACATACCTCAACATACTAAAGGTTATATATGATAAGTCTACAGATAATATCATAATCAATGGTGCAAAATTGAAAGATTTTCCTCCAGGATTAGGAACATAACAAGGGTGTACACTCATTAGGGAAGATAAAGAATTGAAAGGCATCCATGTCAGAAAGAAAGAAACACAATAATCGCTCTTTGGTGATGGCATGATCTATCATGTAGAAAAGCTGACAGATTTTTAAAAAATCTGTTAGAACTAATGAACAAATTGAGTAAAGTTGCAGAATGCTAACTCATCATATAGAAATAAGTTGCATTTATATATAGTAACAATGAACTATTTGAAAAATAAAGAAATCAATTCCATTTACTATAGCATCAAAAACAATAAAATAATTAATTGCAAATTTAACTAAGAAGGTAAAAGATCTGTATACTGGAAACTATAAAACTTTGATGAAAGACATTGAAGTAGACATAAATAAATGGAATGATATTCCATGTTATTAGATTGGAAGAACTAATATCATGAAAATACCCATACCACTCAAAGTGATCTACAGATTCAATGGAATACTGATCAAAACTCCAATGGCATTTTTTCACAGAAATAGGAAAAACAGTTCTAAAATTTGTATGGAACCACAAAAAAATCCTGAATAGCCACAGCAATCCTGAGAAAGAACAAAAACAGGAAGCATCACACTTCCTGTTTCCAAACTATATTACAATGATAAACTAATCAATATGGTACTGACATATAGATCTATAGACCAATGGTTCAGAATAGAGAGCCCAGAAATGAACCAATGCATATACAGTCAACTGGTTTATGACAAGGATACCAAGAATATACAATGGGGAAAATGTTGTCTCTTCAATAAATAGTGTTGAAAAAACTGTATATCCACTGGCAAAGGAATGAAATTGAATCCTAATTGTACACTATACACAAAAATCAACTTAAAATGGATTAAAGACATCAACATAACACTTAAAATCATCAGATTACTAGAAGAAAACATAAGAAATTTCTTGACATTGATTTGACAATGATCTTTTGTATATGACATCAAAAGAGTGTGTAATAAAAGCAAAAATAAGTGGGGTTATATCCTTTATGCAGCAAAGTGTAGAATCAGCAGAGTGAAAATGCAATTTATAGAATAGGAAAAAATGCTTTAAAAATCAGAAATCTGATAAGGAATTAATTTCCAAAATATGTGGCGAACTCATACAGTTCAATAGCAAAAAAATAATCTGAATATAAAATGGGAATATGTCATTTTTTCCAAAGACATGCAAAAGGCCAAGTAAAGTGGTAAGGTCCTCAGAATCACTAATAATCAGACAAATGAAAATGAAATCACAATGAGATGTCACTTCACATCTGTTACTATGTCATCTATGAAAATGACCAAAAACAACAACAACAACAACAACAATTGATAACAAGATTTGATGAAGGTATTGAAGAGTGCAGGAAGACTCTTTACCATCTGAGCCACCAGAGAAGCCCAGTAACTAGGCTAAATGTAAATAAATTAACCCCCCCAATCAAAAGACACAGATTGGCAAAATAAATAAAAAGTAAAAATCTCACTACTATCTAGAGAAGACACACTATATGTTAAAATGCACAAATAGATTGGAAGTCAAAAATGGAAAATATATATGCAGTTCCAATAGTAGCCAAAAAAGCTAGAATGGTTATATACTAATATTAGACAATATAGACTTTATGCCAAAAGTTTTTACCGTATAAAAACTTATTTCTAAAGACATATAATAGATCAATCATCAAGGAGACAAAGCAGTTATAAACCCATATACACTTAATGGGCTTCCCCTGTGGCTCAGTAGTAAAGAATCCGCTTGCAATGCAGGAGACACAGGAGAGACGAAATAGATCTCTGCGTTGGGAAGATCCCCTGGAGGAGGGCATGGCAACCCACTCCAGTATTCTTTCCTGGAGAATCCCATGGACAGAGGAGCCTGGCAACCATAGGGTTGCAAAGAGTCTGACATGACAGAAGCAACTGAGCACACACAGCACACATACACACTTTATAACAGAGCCCCAAAATATATGAAGAAAAGCCAGAGTTTAAGGGAGAAACAATTTATAAAAAGAGAGAAACTATTAAAAATAATTGGAATTGTCAATATCCTGCTTTCAATGATGGAAAGACTAACTCAGCAGAAAGTCAACAAGGAAATAGATGGCTCCAAAACAATTTTAAATTAACTAAACATAATAAAAATGTATTGGACTTTATACTCAACAGCCTCCATGTACACATTCTTCTCAAGTGTACATGTGACACTTTCCAGGATATGTTAGACCATAAATAAGTCTCAGTAAATTTAAAAGAATTGACATCATACAAAGTATGTTTTGTATATGATGGAATGAAATAAGAAATCAGTAACAAAAAGAAATTTGGGAAATTCAAATGTCTGTGGAAATTGATCAAATACCACTAAAGAATTAATGATGTAAATTAGAAACTACAAAGGAAATTAGATAAAAATACTGTGATATGAATCTAAACAAAATGACAACACATCCCGACCAATGAGATGCAGCAAAAGCATTGCTTAGAGGAAAAATTTTACCATACACACCTACATTAAAAATAGGAAAGATCTCAAATTAATAACCAATCTTCCACCTAAAGAAACTTGAAAAACAACTAAACTGAAAGTAAGAAAGAAGTAATGAAGAAGAAAATAAAGCAGTACAGTACAAGAGAGACAAGCAGTAAAATTAGGTTCTTTGAAAATATTTACAAAATTGACAAACTGTGATTAAGACTGAAAAAAAGAGAAAAGACTAAAATTACTAAGCTCAAGAATGAAAAATGGAATATTACCACCAAACATACAGAAATAAAAAGAATTTTAAGAAATGCTGTGAACAATTGTATATCAACAAGTTAGATAGTATTGGTGAAATTAACAAATTCTTAGAAAAACTTAATTCCTAAAATTGATTCAGGAAGAAATAGAATATATGAATGGATCTATAAGGTGTAGAAGGATTGAGTTAATAATAATTAAAAATAAAAACATCATAAAGAAAAACCAGGTGCAGGCTTGTTCCTGTGGTCAAGTTAGAGCCAGTTTCATGAGTTTCAGTACTGTATATCTCTGGAAGTATGCTTGTAAAGCATCTCTGCTGAACGCCAGCCTACAGATGAGTAATCTGAGATACTGAGGCACAGAGAGGTTAAGTCACTTGCTCATGGTCACATAGGTAGATCTAGAATGACCCTCTTGGGTGTGGTCCAAGATCCTCAGACAAGATGGCAGAGTAGAAGGACCTGAGATCATCTCCACTCCCAATGAGATGGTTGTTGTTGTTTATTCAGTCAAGTCCGACTCTGTGACCCTGTGGACTGCAGCATGCCAGGTTTCCCTGTCCTTCAATATTGCCCAGAGCTTGAGATGGTAGGAGGAGCCCATTCATGATACTCAAAACCCACATCCAGTGAGCGACCCACAAACTGGAAACAATTATGTCACAGAGGTTCTCCCACAGAAGTGAGTTCTGAGCTCCACATCAGACTCCCAAGTCTGAGAGTCTGGCATTTTGAAGAGGAGCATCCAGAGCATTTGGCTTTGAAGGCCATTGGGCCTTGACTGTAGGGACTAAACAGGATGGGGAAAATAGAGACACCACTCCTGGAGGGTGTGCACTGGGACCCAGTGGAAAAAGGAATGGCTTCATAGGAGTGTGGGCCAGACCTACTTGGGGTTCTCCTATGGAGAAAGGGGGCAGTGTAACTCACTCTGAGGATAAGGACAATGCTGGCAGAGGTACTGGGGAGCACTCATTGGAATAAGTTATCCTGGAGGTCATTTTGATGCCAAGATATGGCCATTTTGATACCCCACCCAACAGCCTGACTGTTCAAGTGCTGGGAAGCCTCAGGCCAAACAACCAACAGGGCAGGAACACAGCTCCAGCTATCAGTAAAAGGGTTCTTAAAGTCTTCCTGAGCCCACAGCTACCTCTAAACACATCCCTTGACACAGCCATGACTACCAGAGTGACAAGACCAAACTCTATCCACTAGTGAGCAGGCACAAGTTCTCCCACCAGAAAGTCTACAAAAGCCACTTAGACCAGCATTATCAACCAGGGGTAAGTCACTATAAACAAAAGGAAATTTAATTCTGCCATTTGTGAGACCACAAACACAGAAAGTTAGACAAAATGTGATGGCAGAGGAATATGTTCCAGATAAAGGAAAAATATAAAACCACAAAAGAACAGCTAAGTGAAGTGAATATAGGTAAACCACCTAAAAATAATTCAGAGCAACGATAATAAAGGTGATTCAAAATCTCAGAAAAAGAATGGAGCCACAGATAAAGATACAAGAAGTGTTTAACGAAGAGCTAGAAAACTTAAAAGAACAAACAGAGATGAACAATACAAAAATTGAAATGAAAAATACACTAGAAGGTTTATTCCTAGGTATATTATTCTTTTTGATGTGATTGTAAATGGGATTGTTTCCTTAATTTCTTTTCTTGTGAAATTTCAGTGTTTGTGTATTGAAACATCAGAGATTTCTGTGTACTCATTTTGTATCCTGCAACTTCACCAAATTCAATGATGAACTCTAGTAGTTTTCTAGCACCATCTTTAGGATTTTCTATGTATATTATCATATCATCCATGAACAATGAAAGCTCTACTTCTCTTCCAATTTGGATTCCTTTTCTTTTTCCTCTCTGATTGTTGTGGCTAGGATTTCTAAAAGTATGTTGAGTAAAAGTGGCAACAGTGGACATCCTTGTCTTGTTCCTGAGTTTAGAATGCCTTCAGCTTTTCTTTCTTGCTTTCATATTTCTGATAAAGATGTTAACTGTAGGTTTGTCATGTATGGCCTCTATTATGTTGAAGTAAGTTTCCTCTATGTCCACTTTCTAGAGTTTTTTTTTTTTTATCATACATTGGTGTTGGATTTTATATAAAAATGTTTCTGCATTTATGGAGATGATTACATAGTTTTTATTTTTCAGTTTGATAATGTGGTGTATCACATTGTTTGATATGCCTGTATTTAAGAATCCTTGCAATCCTGTGGATAAATCTTACTTGATCAAGGTGTATAATCCTTTTAATATACTGTTGGATTCCATTTATTAGTATTTTCTTGAGGATTTCTGCATCTGTGTACATCAGCAATATTGATATGTAGTTTTTTTATGGTCTGGTTTTGGTATCAGGGAAATGGTGGCCTCATAGAACAGGTATGGGATTGTTCCTTTCTCTGAAATTTTTTGAAAGAGTTTCAGAAGGATAACTGTTACCTCTTTTCTTTTCTTTTTTTTTTTGTTACCTCTTTTCTAAATGTTTGATAGAATTCACCTGTGGAGCCATCTGGTCCTGAACTTTGGTTAGTTAAAAGTTTTCCTACCTAAAGAGACTAAGGACCTATACTCTGAAAACTGTAAGGCAGTGGTGAAAGTATTGAAGATGACACAATTGGAAAAATATACCATGTACCTAGATTGGAAGAATCAATATTATCAAAATGACTATACTACCCAAAGCAATCTACAGATTCACTGCAATCCTTATCAAAATATCAATGAAACTTTTCACAGAATTATAACAATAAATTTCGCTGGAAACAGAAAAGATCCTGAGTAGCTGAAGCAACCCTGAAAGAGAAAAATGGAGCTGGAGAAACTAGGTTCCCTGACTTCAAACTATACTATGAAACTAAAGTCATCAAAACAGTGTGCTACTGGTATAAGGACAGAAATATAGATCAATGGAACAGGATAGAAATACCAGAAATACCACACACCTATTGTAAATTGATCTATGACAAGGAGGCAAGAATATAAAATGGAGAAATGACAGTCTTTTCAATAAGTGGTGCTGGAAAAACTGGAAAGCTACATGTAAAATAATGAAATTAGAACATTCTCTAACACTATACACAAAAATAAGCTCAACTGGATTAAAGACTTAAAGGTAATGCCAGAAACTATAAAACTCTTGGAGAAAAATACAGGCAGAATACTCTTTGGCATAAATCACAGCAACATTTTTTTGGATCCACCTCTTAGAGTAATGAAAATAAAAACAAATATAAAGAAATGGGATTTAATTAAACTTAAAAGCTTTTGCATAAGAAAAGTAACCATAAGCAAAATTAAAAGACAACCTACAGAATGGGAGTTTTTTCTCTTTTTTCTTTTTAAAAATTTATTGGAGTATAATTGCTTTATAATATTGTGTTAGTTTCTACTGTACAGAAAAGTGAATCAGCAATGTGTCTATATATCTGTATATCCCCTCTTTTTTCAGATTTCCTTACCAGTTAGGTCACCACAGAGCACTGAGTAGAGTTTTCTGTGCTATACAGTAAGTTCTCATTTGTTATGTTATATATAGAATCAATAGTGTGTATGTCAATTCCAATCTCCCAATTCATCTCACCACCACTCCCCACTTTCTCCCTTGGTATCCATACATTTGTTCTCCATGTCTGTGTCTCTATTTCTGCTTTGTAAATAAGATCGTCTACACCAATTACTTTATCAGATTAAATATATATGCATTAATATATGATACCTGATTTTCTCTTTCTGACTTGCTTCACTCTGTGTAATGGGCTCTAGGTTCATCCACATCAATACAAATGACCCAATTCCATTCCTTTTTATGGCTGAGTATGATTACATATATGTACAAGATATTCTTTAGCCATTCCTCTATTGATGGACATTTAGATTGTTTATATGTTCTAGCTATTGTAAATAGTGCTGCAATGAACACTGAGGTACATGTGTCTTTTTGAACTATGCTTTTCTCAGGGTATATGCCCAGTAGTGGGATTGCTGGGTTATATGGTAGTTCTATTTTTAGTTATTTAAGGAACATCCACACTGTTCCCCATAGTGCTGCATCAATTTACATTCCCACAAACAGTGCAAGAGGGTTCCTTTTTCTCCACATCCTCTTCAGCATTTATTGTTTGTAGATATTTTGATGTTGTTCTTCCCTGGGTGACCATTCTGACCAGTGTGAGGCGATATATCATTGTAATTTGATTTGCATTTTTCTAATAGTTAGTGATGTTGGGCATCTTTCCATGTGTTTTTTGGCCATCTGAAATGAATGTCTTCTTTGGGGAAATGTCTGTTTTATATTTTGCACTCATTTTTTTGATTGGGTTGTTTTTTGCTTTTATATTGAACTGTATGGATTGTTTGAATATTATGGAGATTAATCCTTTGTCATTTGCTTCATTTGCAAATATTTTAAATATTTGAAAAAGAAGTGACTAACAAGGTATTAATCTCCAAAATATACAAAGAGCTCATGCCACCCAAATGCAAAAAAAAAAAAAAAAAAAAAAGCAGAAAACCTAAGTAGACAGTTCTCTAAAGAATATATACAGATGGCCAAATAAGCACATAAAATGATGTTCAACATTGCTAATCATTAGAGAGTGCAAGTAAAGCCACAGTAAGGTATCACCTCACAGTGATCCGAATGACCGTCACCAAAATGTCTATTAACATAAATGCTGGAGAAGGTATGGAGAAAAAGAAACCCTCCTACTCTGTTGGTGGGAATGTATTTTGTACAACCATGATGGATAGCAGTAGGGAGGTTTCTTAAAAATTAAAAACATAGAGGATCCTGCTGTGATGTATGTCAGAGAGTGTTTTGCCTATGTTCTCCTCTAGGAGTTTTATAGTTTCTGGTCTTATGTTTAGATCTTTAATCCATTTTGAGTTTATTTTTGTGTATGGTGTTAGAAAGTGTTCTAGTTTCATTCTTTTACAAGTGGTTGACCAGATTTCCCAGCACCACTTGTTAAAGAGATTGTCTTTAATCCATTGTATATTCTTGCCTCCCTTGTCAAAGATAAGGTATCCATATGTGCGTGGATTTATCTCTGGGCTTTCTATTTTGTTCCATTGATCTATATTTCTGTCTTTGTGCCAGTACCATACTGTCTTGATAACTGTGGCTTTGTAGTAGAGTCTGAAGTCAGGTAGGTTGATTCCTCCAGTTCCATTCTTCTTTCTCAAGATCGCTTTGGCTATTCGAGGTTTTTTGTTTTTCCATACAAATTGTGAAATTATTTGTTCTAGCTCTGTGAAGAATACTGTTCGTAGCTTGATAAGGATTGCGTTGAATCTATAAATTGCTTTGGGTAGTATACTCATTTTCACTATATTGATTCTTCCAATCCATGAACATGGTATATTTCTCCATCTATTAGTGTCCTCTTTGATTTATTTCACCAGTGTTTTATAGTTTTCTATATATAGGTCTTTAGTTTCTTTAGGTAGATATATTCCTAAGTATTTTATTCTTTCCGTTGCAATGGTGAATGGAATTGTTTCCTTAATTTCTCTCTCTGTTTTCTCATTATTAGTGTATAGGAATGCAAGGGATTTCTGTGTGTTGATTTTATATCCTGTAACTTTACTATAGTCATTGATTATTTCTAGTAATTTTCTGGTGGAGTCTTTAGGGTTTTCTATGTAGAGGATCATGTCATCTGCAAATAGTGAGAGTTTTACTTCTTCTTTTCCAATTTGGATTCCTTTTATTTCTTTTTCTGCTCTGATTGCTGTGGCCAAAACTTCCAAAACTATGTTGAATAGTAATGGTGAAAGTGGGCACCCTTGTCTTGTTCCTGACTTTAGAGGAAATGCTTCCAATTTTTCACCATTGAGGATAATGTTTGCTGTGGGTTTGTCATATATAGCTTTTATTATGTTGAGGTATGTTCCTTCTATTCCTGCTTTCTGGAGATTTTTTATCATAAATGGATGTTGAATTTTGTCAAAGGCTTTGTCTGCATCTATTGAGATAATCATATGGTTTTTATTTTTCAATTTGTTAATGTGGTGTATTACATTGATTGATTTGCAGATATTGAAGAATCCTTGCATCCCTGGGATAAAGCCCACTTGATCATGGAAATAAAAGCAAAAATAAACAAATGGGACCTAATTAACCTTAAAAGCTTCTGCACATCAAAGGAAACTATTAGCAAGGTGAAAAGACAGCCTTCAGAATGGGAGAAAATAATTGCAAATGAAGCAACTGACAAACAACTAATCTCAAAAATATACAAGCAACTCCTACAGCTCAACTCCAGAAAAATAAATGACCCAATCAAAAAATGGGCCAAAGAACTAAATAGACATTTCTCCAAAGAAGACATACAGATGGCTAACAAACACATGAAAAGATGCTCAACATCACTCATTATCAGAGAAATGCAAATCAAAACCACTATGAGGTACCATTTCACACCAGTCAGAATGGCTGCGATCCAAAAGTCTACAAATAATAAATGCTGGAGAGGGTGTGGAGAAAAGGGAACCCTCTTACACTGTTGGTGGGAATGCAAACTAGTACAGCCACTATGGAGAACAGTGTGGAGATTCCTTAAAAAACTGGAAATAGAACTGCCTTATGATCCAGCAATCCCACTGCTGGGCATACACACTGAGGAAACCAGAAGGGAAAGAGACACGTGTACCCCAATGTTCATCGCAGCACTGTTTATAATAGCCAGGACATGGAAGGAACCTAGATGTCCATCAGCAGATGAATGGATAAGAAAGGTATGGTACATATACACAATGGAGTATTACTCATCCATTAAAAAGAATACATTTAAATCAGTTCTAATGAGGTGGATGAAACTGGAGCCTATTATACAGAGTGAAGTAAGCCGGACGGAAAAACATAAATACAGTATACTAACGCATATATATGGAATTTAGAAAGATGGTAACAATAACCTGGTGTACGAGATAGCAAAAGAGACACTGATGTATAGAACAGTCTTATGGACTCTGTGGGAAAGGGAGAGGGTGGGAAGATTTGGGAGAGTGACATTGAAACATGTAGAATATCATGTAAGAAACGAGTTGCCAGTCCAGGTTCGATGCGCGATACTGGATGCTTGGGGCTGGTGCACTGGGACGACCCAGAGGGATGGTGTGGGGAGGGAGGAGGGAGGAGGGTTCAGGATGGGGAACACATGTATGCCTGTGGCGGATTCATTTTGATATTTGGCAAAACTAATACAATTATGTAAAGTTTAAAAATAAAATAAAATTTAAAAGAAAAAAAAATTAAAAACAGATCTACCACATCATCCTTCAGTTCCACTACTGGGCATATATCTGAGAAAACCATACTTCAAAAGGATACATGAACCTCAGTGTTCATGGCAGCATTATTTACAATAGCCAGGACATAGAAGCATTCTAAATGTCCATAAACAGATGAACGGATAAAGAAGATGGCGCACTGTTGGGGGCCAGAGTGAGGCACTCTGCCCGTGGCAAAGGTCATGAGGAAGGAGGCTCGACATATGCAAAGGCGGGATCGAGCCTCAGGAGTCCCCCTGGAAATCCTCGAGCATCTACCCCCATAACCAGAGCCTGCCTGCTTTACTACTTTGTGCTCCCACCTACACCTCTGACTTTACGGGAGGCTGTCCCCCACCACCTCTTTCAGAGAAGGAGTTAACTTAGAGCTCCAGTTAATAAAAACTCCTGGATGTGACAAGAGTGTTTTAACCTACAAACTCCTCTGAAGGTTCTCTAGCCTGCCTGACAGGCTTGTCCGGCCACATGTGATTGCTCATAGCCTCCCAACCGTGAGAGGCACGAGATGCTTTAAACCTTCTAAAAACAGGTTCCTTAGAAAAGTTAGAAAACTATTAGTATAAGTATAATGGGCTGATTAGAAATTGTATTGGTGAAAGGTTTTTCATTTGTTGAGCCAATGTTTGTTGCTAAGTCTCCATATCCCCTGCCCTTACACACATTAATGAATATATAGAAGAAATAAGTATTAACCTTTGATATTAATCACATTAGACCTTAGGCTAAGTAAATTCTTTCCTTAACTAAAACCCACTATACCCTCACCCTATAGGAATGTAACTTTATTTGGGTGGCGTCTGTTTTAAGAATAATCACCCCTGGAGAAATAAGTGTCCTGGTTGACTGACCGCTGTCACAAAGAGAGGGTCATAAATTGTCAGCAGGCCCCCTGGCCAGAAGATGATGTAACACCCCTAAGACCTCTGTATACATTTGTATGAAGCACCTGACTTTGATAAGTCAGGACTGCTGACCCCACGTGACTTTTACATAACATCTCAGTGTATAAAAGTAGACCATGGAAAATAAAGAATTGGGATCGGTTCCTCGAAAGACTGGTCTCCCCATGTCTCTCTCTCTCTCAAATTCTGGCTGAGTCTCCATCTGGAGCATGGAACCTGCCATGCTTACTAATTATGCCTGGGCTTCTAAGATCCGACCGGGGAGGCCTCAGTGTCTCCTCTCCTTCGGGAGAACGGAAGGACGCCTGCGGCCTCTGTAAGTGGTGCAAACTTCTTGTCTTGAAGTTTTATTGGTCTCCCGCGTAAACCAAACTACTCAGCCTCTTTTCTCCACTGAATTTTCCTACTGAGCTATCCTCATTCTATTACTCTTTATACCTCTAATTAATATCTAATTGAAGCTATTGTATCCTGATCCTCGCCGATGCCATCCCCGCTTCCAATACCCTGGATCAGCCGGGGCTGGACCCTGGCAGTGCACATATATATAATGGAATATTAATCAGCAGTAAAAAGAATGAAATAATGCTATTTGCAGCAATAGGGATGGTTCTAGGGATTATCATACCAAGTGAAGTATACTGGACAAAGACAAATATCATATGATATCACTTACATGTATAATCTAAAAGAATCATACATATACATTTGAACTTACTTACAAAACAGAAACAGACTCACAGACTTAGAAAGCAAACTTATGGTAACCAAAGGGGAAAAATGGTAGGAGAGATAAATCAGGAGATTGGGATAAACACATATATAAATACACTACTATATATAAAATAATCAACAAGAGCTTACTGTACAGCACTGGGAACTCTATCCAATACTCTTATAACATATTGGAAAAGAATCTGAAAAAATAGATATATGTACATGTATTACTAAATCACTTTGTTGTATACTTGAAATGAATATTGCAAATCAAATATGCTCCAATATAAAAGAAAAAAAAGAAACTTAGATGTCTTCACTAGGAAATACCACCAAACATTTTAAGACTTCTTCCGAAAATAGAATGACAGAAAATAATTCCCAAATATGGGACAATATTACTGTAACATTCAGTTCAGTTCAGTTCAGTCATTCAGTCGTGTCTGACTCCTTGCGACCCCATGAATCGCAGCATGCCAGGCCTCCCTGTCCATCACCATCTCCCAGAGTTCACTCAAACTCATGTCCATCGAGTCAGTGATGCCATCCAGCCATCTCATCCTCTGTCGTCCCCTTCTCCTCCTGTCCCCAATCCCTCCCAGCATCAGAGTCTTTTCCAATGAGTCAACTCTTCGTATGAGGTGGCCAAAGTACTGGAGTTTCAGCTTTAGCATCATTCCTTCCAAAGAACAGGCAATGATATATCAAGTAAAGGAAGTTGCAGGACAATATATTTTATGAGTACAGGTGCAAAAATCCTTAACAAAAATGAGTCTAAGGTGGCGGTCCTAAGATGGTGGAGGAATAGGATGGGGAGACCACTTTCTCCCCTACTAATTCATCAAAAGCTCATTTGAATGCTGAATAACTTCCACAAAACAACTTCTGAATCCTGATGGAGGACACCAGGCACCCAGAAAGGCAGCCCATTCTTTTTGAAAGGTTATAGATCAAAATATAAAAGACAAAAGAGAGACAAGAGAGTTAGGGATGGAGACCTATCCTGGGGAGAGTCTTGAAAGACGAGAAGTTTACAAAGAGCAGGAAATCCTCTCACCAGAGGGTCTGTGGGGAGTTTTAGAATCTTGGAAGGCAACATATCCGGGAGAGGGAAAAAACAAAAAAAAAAAAAACCCACAGAATATGTGCCTAACCACAACTCCCAACAGAGAAGTAGCCCAGATGCTCGCCTATGCCACCAGTGAGCAAGGGCTGAACAGGGAGGTGTGGGTTGCATGCTTTTCCCCTGAATGGCCTCAGGACAATCTGAAGAGCTAACGTGAGATAGCAACCCAAACTGTAGGATAGCCAGAGAGAGAATTAAAAAAGAGAGAGAGAGAGAGAACTTTCCCATGAAAAGCTCTAACCTAAGGCACAGCCATGCCTGCTCATGTAACAAAGGACTGAGTGAATACCAGAGGAGAACTAGCTGGCTACAGACTGGTCCATTGCCCCACTGGAGGCAGAGAAGCAGGTGGGCAATAGCCAGAGCCGGAAGGCAAAGGGCAATCTTGGCCCCAGAGATGGGATCCTCCACCAAACTGTGAGCAGGCTCCTAGTTGCTAACCAAGTCTTCTTTGGACCTTGGGCGGTTGACATCTGCCAGGAAGGTCACAGTCAGAGATCAGCTCCCCAGAAGAGACAAATGGCACACTTGAGAATGTGCTCTTGAATTAATTAATTAATTATAATTAATATATATTAATTATATATAAAATTATATATTTTAAATATATAAATTATATATTATATATAATAACAAAAATTATATATATATAATTTTAAATTTATTAAAAATTTTTTAAAAAAATATTGTATTTTTGAGAGTATAATCTCTACTCTAAAATTTTAATCTTTGCTTTTTGGTATTTGTTATCAATTTTGTTCCTTTAAGAATACAATCTTCAGTACCCATTTTTTCCTTAGGGTTGTGATTACTAGCTTGATTTCTCTCTCCCCTTTTGACTATTTTTTAAAATATTTTTTAAAATATTTTTTAAATATTGTTTTTTTAAAATTTTTTTTAAATATTGTATTTTTGAGAGTATAATCTCTACTCTAAAATTTTAATCTTTGCTTTTTGGTATTTGTTTTCAATTTTGTTCCTTTAAGAATACAATCTTCAGTACCCATTTTTTCCTTAGGGTTGTGATTACTAGCTTGATTGCTCTTTCCCCTTTTGACTCTCCTTTTCCTTCCCCAGGTCACCTCTATCTCCTCCCTCCCTCTTCTCTTCTCTACTTAACTCTGTGAATCTATCTGGGTGTTCCAGGCTGTGGAGAATACTCAGGGAACTGGTTACTGGATAGATTGGTATCTCCTCTTTTGACTCCCCCTTTTCTCCTCCTGGTCACCTCTCTCACCCTCCTCCCTCTTCTTTTCTCTATGTAACTCCGTAAAACTCCCTGAGTGTTCCAGACTGTGGAGAGCATATAGGGAATTGATTATTGGCTAGATTGCTCTCTCCCATTTTGATTCCTCTCTTCTCCTCCTGGTCACCTCTATCTCCCTCCTCCCTCTTCTCTTCTCCATGTAACTCTGAACTTCTCTGGGTGTCCCTCACTGTGGAGAATCTTTTCACCATTAACCTAGATGTTTTATCATCAGTGCTGTATGGACGGAGAAGTCTTGAGGCTACTGTAAGAATAAGACTGAAAGTCAGAGGCAGGAGGCTTAAATCCAAAACGTGAGAACACCAGAAAACACCTGACTCCAGAGAACATTAATCAACAAGACTCGTTGAAAAGCCTCCATGCTGCTGTCGCTGCTGCTAAGTTGCTTCAGTTGTGTCCGAATCTGTGCGACCCCATAGATGGCAGCCCACCAGGCTCCCCCATCCCTGGGATTCTCCAGGCAAGGACACTGGAGTGGGTTGCCATTGACTTCTCCAATGTGTGAAAGTGAAGTCGCTCAGTCATGTCTGGCTCTTCCCGACCCCATGGACTGCAGCCTCCCAGGCTCCTCTGCCCAATGGATTTTCCAGGCAAGAGTACTGGAGTGGGTTGCCATTGCCTTCTCCGGAAAGCCTCCATACCTACACTGAAACCAAGCTCCATCCAAGACCCAACAAATTTCAGATAAAGACATACCAAGCTAATTCTCCAGCAATGCAGGAACATAACCCTGAGCATTAAAATATTGGTGGCCAAAAGTCACACCAAACCCATAGACACCTCAAAACTCACTATTGGACACTTCATTGCACTCCAGGGAGAAGAGATCTAGCTCCACCCACCAGCACACTGATGCAAGCTTCCCTAACCAGGAAACCTTGACAAACCACTCATCCAATCCCACCCACAGAGGAACCTCCACAGTAAAGAGGAACCACAAACTTCCAGCATACAGAAAGGCCACCCCAAACACAGCAATCTAAACAAAATGAAGGGGGTGGTCCAAAGGTGGCAGAGGAATAGGATGGAAAGAACATTTTATCCCCCACAAATTCATTGAAAAAACATTTGAATGCTGAGCAAATTCCACAAAACAACTTCTGAATGCTGGCAAAGGCCATCAGGCACCAAGAAAGGCAGCCCATTGTCTTCAAAAGGAGGTAGAACAAAATGTAAAAGATAAAAAGAGAGAGGGACAAAGATCCGTCCTGGAAAGGGAGTCTTAAAAGAAGTTTCCAAACACCAGGAAACACTCTCACCAGCGAGTCTGTGGGGAATCTTGGAATTTCAGAAGGCAACATAAACAGGAGGAAAAATGAATTTTATATATATATAAAATTATACATATATATATATATATATATATATATATATAATTAAAACCTACAGATTACATGCCTAATGGCAACTCCCAGCACTCGCAGCCACCACTAGCAAGCGGGGGCTGGACAGGGAGGCTTGGGCTGCATTGCTTAGGGTAAGGGCCGGGCCTGAATGTCCTGAGGGCAATCTGAGGGAACTAACATGAGACAGCACCCCAAACTGTGGGATAACCAGAGAAAGAGAAAGAAAAGAGAGAGAGAGAGAGAGAGGGAACTATCCTGCTAAAAGCCCTAACCTGAGGAACTGCCAGGCCCACTCACCAAATAAAGGACTCGGCAAGCACCAGAGGAGAGCTAGCAGACTGTGGACTGGCCCATTCCCTACCGGAGACAAGCAGGCATGGGGAAGCCAGAGCTGGAAAGGGGCACTTGCAGCTCTAGAGAGGCATACTCTACTAAACTGCAAACAGGCTCCATTGCTAACCAAGAGTTATTGGGATTCTGGACGGTTGACATTCGCCAGGAGGGTTGCAGCCAGAAATCAGCTCCCCAGAAGAGACACACGGCATACCTGAGAAGGCTCGCCCATTGTACACCCAGAAAACTGAGTGGCTGGGACGAGAGAGCTGATAAGATGCACCGCCTATTTAGGGGTGACTGCACTTGCCAAGCACCTGGTCACCTGAGCTGCTTAGACCTAGGAAGGGCACAAAATGCAGGCACAAAACTCAGGGACCAAAATAGCCCTGAGCTTCAATATACAGGCTGCCCAAAGTCACACCAAACCCACTGACATCTCAAAACACTACTGTACACATCATTGCACTCCAGAGAGAAGAAATCCAGCTCCACCCACCAGAACACCGACACAAGCTTCCCTAACCAGGAAACCTTGACAAGACACCTGTACAACCCCACCCACAGCGAGGAAACTCCATATAAATAATCAATAAAAAGAAACCACAAACTGCCAGAATATGGAAAAGCCACCCCAAACACAGCAATATAAGCAAGCAGAAAAGGCAGAGAAATACTCAGTGGGTAAAGGAACAGGATAAATGCTCACCAAACCAAACAAAAGAGGAAGAGATAGGGAATCTACCTGAAAAAGATTTCAGAATAATGATAGTGAAAATGATCCAAAATCTTGAAAACGAAATGGAGTTACAGATAAATAGCCTGTAGACAAGGACTGAGAAGATGCAAGAAATGTTTAACAAGGACCTAGAATAAATAAACAAGAGCCAATATATAATGAATAATGCAATAAATGAGATTAAAAAAAAAACACTCTGGAGGGAACCAACAGTAGAATAATGGAGGCAGAAGATAGGATGCATGAGGTAGAAGACAGAATGGTAGAAATAAATGAAGCAGAAAGGAGAAAAGAAAAAAGAATTAAAAGAAATGAGGACAAGCTCAGAGACTTCTGGGACAATGTTAAATGCCTCAACATTCGAATCCTAGGAGTCCCAGAAGAAGACAAAAAGATCACGAGAAAATACTTGAGATAATAGTTGAAAACTTCCCTAAAATGGAGAAGGAAATAGTCACCCAAGTCCAAGAAACCCAGAGAGTCACAAACAGGATAAATCCAAGGTGAAACACACCAAGACACATATTAATCAAATTAACAAAGATCAAACATTAAAAGCAGCAAGGGAAAAAACAACAAATAACACTCAAGGGGACTCCCATAAGGATAACAGCTGATCTTTCTATAGAAACTCTTCAGGCCAGAAGGTAATGGCAGGACGTACTTAAAGTGATGAAAGAGAAAAACCTACAACCCAGATTACTGTACTCAGCAAGGATCACATTCAAATATGAAGGAGAAATCAAAAGCTTTACAGACAAGCAAAAGCTGAGAGAATTCAACACAACCAAACCAGCTCTTTTCTTCCTTGGAAGAAAAGTTATGACTAACCTAGATAACATATTGAAAAGCAGAGACATTACTTTGCCAACAAAGGTCCGTCTATTCAAGGCTATGGTTTTTCCAGTGGTCATGTATGGATGTGAGATTTGGACTGTGAAGAATGCCGAGTGCAGAAGAATTGATGCTTTTGAAGTGTGGTGTTGGAGAAGACTCTTGAGAGTCCCTTGGACTGCAAGGAGACCCAACCAGTCCATTCTGAAGGAGATCAGCCCTGGGATTTCTTTGGAAGGAATGATGCTAAAGCTGAAACTCCAGTACTTTGGCCACCTCATGCGAAGAGTTGACTCATTGGAAAAGACTCTGATGCTGGGAGGGATTGGGGGCAGGAGGAGAAGGGGACGACAGAAGATGAGATGGCTGGATGGCATTACTGACTCGATGGACGTGGGTCTCAGTGAACTCTGGGAGTTGGTGATGGACAGGGAGGCCTGGTGTGCTGCAATTCATGGGGTCGCAAAGAGTCGGATATGACTGAGTGGCTGAACTGAACTAAAACCAGCTCTCCAACAAATGCTAAAGGATCCTCTCTAGACAGAAAACACAGAAAGGGTGTATAAACTTGAACCCAAAACACCAAAGTAAATGGCAACGGGATCATATTTATCAATAATCACCTTAAACATAAATGGGTTGAATGCCCCAGCCAAAAGACAAATATTGGCTGAATGGATAAAAAGATAAGACCCCTATATATGCTGTCTACAAGAGACCCACCTCAAAACAAGGGACACATACAAACTGAAAGTGAAGGGCTAGAAAAAGGTATTTCATGCAAATGGAGACAAAAAAAAAAAAAAAAAAACAGGAGTAGAAATACTCATATCAGATAAAATAGACTTTAAAACAAAGGCTGTGAAAAGAGACAAAGAACACTATATAATGATCAAAGGATGAATCCAATAAGAAGATATACCAATTATCAATATATTTGCACCCACCATAGCACCACAATATGTAAGGCAAATGCTAACAAGTATGAAAGGGGAAATTAACAATAACACAATAATAGTGGGAGACTTTAATACCCAACCCACACCTATGCAAAGATCAGCTAAACAGAAAATTAACAAAGAAACACTAACTTTAAGTGATGCAATAGACCAGTTAGACCGAATTGATACCTATAGGACATTTCACCCCAAAACAATGAATTTTACACTTTCTCAAGTGCACATGGAACCTTCTCCAGGATAGATCACATCCTGGGCCATAAATATAGTCTTGGTAAATTCAAAAAAATTGAAATTATTTCAAGCATCTTTTCTGATCACAGCCCAGTAAGATTAGATGTCAACTACAGGAAAAGAATATTAAAAATAGGAACAGATGGAGGCTAAACAACACGCTTCTGAACAACCAACAAATCACAAAATAAATTAAAAAGCAGAAAACAAAATATGCATAGAAACGAATGAAAATGAAAACACAACAACCCCAAACCTAAGGGATTCAGTAAAAGCAGTGCTAAGGGGAAAGTTCATAGTGATACAAGCTTACCTCAAGAAACAAGAGAAAAATTAAATAAATAACCTAACTTTACCACTAAACGAACTAGAAAAAGAAGAAATGAAGAACCCTAGGGTTTGTAGAAGGAAAGAAATCATAAAAATTCGGGCAGAAATAAATGAAAAATAAACAAAAGAGACTATAGCCAAAATCAACAAAACTAAAAGCTGGTTCTTTGAGAAGATAAATAAAATAGACAAACCATTAGTCAGACACATCAAGAATAAAGGGAGAAGCATGAAATCAACAAAATTAGAAATGAAAATGGAGAAATCACAACAGACAACACAGAAATACAAATGATCATAAGAGACTACTATCAGCAGCTGTACACAAAATTAATAAATAAATAAAGGACAACTTGGAAGAAATGGACAAATTCTTAGAAAAGTGTAACCTTCCAAAACTGAACCAGGAAGTAATAGAAAATCTTAACAAACTCATCACAAGCACGGAAATTGAAACTGTAGTCAGAAATCTTCCAACAAACAAAAGCCCAGGACTGGATGGTAGCAAAAATTTAGAGAAGAGATAGCACTTATCCTACTCAAACTCTTCCGGAAAATTGCAGAGGAAGGTAAATTACCAAACTTATTTTATGAGGCCACCATCACCCTAATACCAAAACCAGACAAAGATCCCACACACACACAAAAAAACTACAGGCCAATATCACTGATGAACTTAGATGCAAAAATCCTGAACAAAATTCTAGCAAACAGAATCCAACAACATATTAAAAAGGTCATACATCATGACCAAGTGGACTTTATCCCAGGTATGCAAGGATTCTTCAATATTTGCAGTTCAATCAATGTGATATACCACAAAAACAATTGAAAGATAAAAACCATATTATTATCTCAATAGATGAAGAGAAAGCCTTTGACAAAATTCAACATCCATTTATGATAAAAACCCTCCAGAAAGCAGGCATAGAAAGAACATACCTCAACATAATAAAAGCTGTATATGATAAACCCACATCAAACATTATCCTCAATGGTGAAAAATTGAAAGCGTTTTCCTTAAAGTCAGGAACAAGACGAGGGTGCTCACTCTCTTATCACTACTATTCAACATATTTGTGGAAATTTTAGCCACAGCAATAAGAGACGAAAAAGGAGTGAAAGGAATTCAGATGAGAAAAGAAGTAAACTCTCATTGTTTGCAGATGACATGATCTTCTACATAGAAAACCCTAAAGACACCTGTAGAAAACTACTAGAGCTAATCAGTGAATAGAGTAAAGTTGCAAGATATAAAATTAACACAGAAATACCTTGCATTCCTATACACTAACAATGAGAAAACAGAAAGAGAAATTAAGGAAACAATCCCATTCACCATTGCAACGAAAAGAATGAAATACTTAGGAATAAATCTACCTAAAAAAAACAAAATACCTATATATAGAAAACTATAAAACACTGATGAAAAAATCAAAGATGACACAAATAAATGGAGAAATATACCATGTTCATGTATCGGAAGGATCAAATAGTGAAAAGGAGCATACTACCCAAAACAATCTGTAGATTCAATGTAATCCATATCAAGCTACCAATGATATTTTTTCAGAGAACTAAAACAAGTGATTTCACAAATTTTATTGAAATATAAAAAGCCTCATATAGCCAAAGCAATCTTGAGAAAGAAGAATGGAACTGAAGGAATCAACATGCCTGTATTCAGACTATACTGCAAAGCTACAGTCATCAAGACAGTATGCTATTGGCACAAAGACAGAAATATAGATCAATGGAACAAAATAGAAACCCCAGAGATAAATCCACACAGCTATGGACACCTTATCCTTGACAAAGGAGGCAAAAGATCTAAATGTAAGACCAGAAACTATAAAACTTCTAGAGGAAAACATAGGCAAAACACTCTCTGACATAAATCACAGCAGGATCCGCTATGACCCAGCTCCCAAAGTAATGTAAATAAAGGCAAAAATAAACAAATGGGACCTAATTAAACTTAAAAGGTTTTTCACAATGAAGGAAAGTATAAGAAAGGTGAAAAGATAGCCTTCACAATGGGAGAAGGAAGTGAAGTAGCTCAGTCGTGTCCAATTCTTTGCAACCCTGTGGACTGTAGCCTACCAGGCTCCTCCCTCCATGGGATTCTCCATGCAAGAATACTGAAGTGGGTTGCCATTTCCTTCTCCAGGGGAATCTTCCCTACCCAGGGATCGAACCCAGGTCTTCCAGATTGCAGGCAGACGCTTTAACCTCTGAGCCACCAGGGAAGCCCCTGAATGCCCAGAATGGCCCAAAATGGGAGAAAATAATAGCAAACGAAGCAACTGACAAAGAATTAATCTCTAAAATATACAAGCAGCTCGTGAAGCTCAATTTCATAAAAATAAATGACCCAGTCAAAAAATGGGCCAAAGAACTAAACAGACATTTCTCCAAAGAAGACATACAGATGGCTAACAAACACATGAAAAGATGCTCAACATCACTCATTATCAGAGAAATGCAAATCAAAACCACATTGAGGTACCATCTCCTGTTGGTCAGAATGGCTGCTATCCAAAAGTCTACAAGCAATAAATGCTGGAGAGGGCGTGGAGAAAAGGGAACCCTCTTACACTGTTGTGGAAATGCAAACTAGTATAGCCACTATGGAGAACAATGTGGAGATTTCTTAAAAAACTAGAAATAGAATTGCCATACGACCCAGCAATTCTACTGCTAGGCATACACACCGAGGAAACCAGAAGTGAAAGAGACATGTGTACCCCAATGTTCATCAAAGCACTGTTTACAATAGCCAGGACATGGAAGCAACCTAGATGTCTATCGGTAGATAAATGGATAAGAAAGTTGTGGTACATATACACAATGGAATATTACTTGGCTATTAAAAAGAATGCATTTGAATCAGTTCAAATGAGGTGGATGAAACTGGAGCCTATTGTACAGAGTGAAGTAAATCAGAAAGGAAAATACCAATACAGTATATTAATGCATATATATAGAATTCAGACAGATGGTAATGGTGACCCTATACGTGAGACATCAAAAGAGACACAGATGCAAAGAATACTTTGGGGCTCTGTGGGAGAAGGCAAGATTGGGATGATTTTTAGAGAATAGCATTGAAAGATGTATATTTTCATATGTGAAATAGATTGCCAGTCCAGGTTCGATGTATGAGACAGGGTGGTCAGGGCTGGTTTCACTGGGATCACCCTAAGGGTTGAGATGAGGAGGGAGGTGGGAAGAGGGTTCAGGATGGGGAACATATGTAACCCATGGCTGATTCATGTCAATATATGGCAAAAACCATTACGATATTGTCAAGTAATTAGCCTCCAATTTAAATAAATTTTAAAAAATATATTGTACTCTCAAACTTAAAAACATCTGAGCACTGAAGGACATAATCAGCAGATTGAAAAAGCAACTTATTGAATGGATTAAAACATTTGTAAAACACATATCTAAAAATATATTAACAACCAAAATATATATAGAATTTTAAATATACACAGAAAACAACCAAAAATGGGCAAAAGATGTGAATATGAATCTCCCCAAAGATATAGATGTGACCAATAAGCACAAAAAGATGCTTCAGTATCACATCATTAGGGAAATGAAAATCAAAGACACAATAAGAGACCATCTCACACTCATTAAGATGGCTACTATAAAAACAAACAAACAAACAAAACCCCCACACATGAACACACACAGAAAATAGCAAGGATTGACAAAGATGTGGAGAACTTGTAAGTCTGTGCACTGTTTCTGAAAATGTAAAATAGTGCAGCCACCATGGAAGACAGTATGTAGGCTTCCCCCAAATTTAAAAAAAAAAACAAAATTAGAATTATCATATAATCCAATAATTCCACTTCTGGGCTTATACCCCAAATAATTGAAAGAAGGCTCTCAAAGACACATTTGTACACCCATGTTCATTGCAGCATTCTCATGGTAGCCAAAAATTGGAAGCAACTAAAGTGTCCATCACTGAATGAGTGGAGAAGCAAATTTTGGCATACACATATAATGGAATATTCAGCTTTAAAAGGAGAGAAAATTCTGAACCTGCTACAAAATGGATTAATTTTGAGTACATTATGCTAAATGAAACAAGGCATTAACAAAAAGCCAAATACTTCATAATTCCACCTATATAAGGTATCTAAAATAGACAAACTTTGGTACAGGAAGTAGAATGGTGGTTGCAGGGGCTGGGGGAAGGGAGAAAATGGAATTTGTTGTTCAATGGATGTAGTTTCAGTTTTGCAGAATGGACAGTTTCAAGTATTTCTCTATTCTTATTCTATTCTTTATTTTATTAATTTCCACTATTTTTTTTATTATTATCTTTATTGTTTTATTTCTTCTTCCTGCTTTTGGCTTAGTTTACTATTTTTCTCCAGTGACTTGATACGAGAATTTTCCTTTTTCAGTTCAGTTCAGTTCAGTCGCTCAGTCGTGTCTCTTTGTGACCCAATGAACTTCAGCATGCCAGGCCTCCCTGTCCATCCAAACCCATGTCCATTGTGTCGGTGATGCCATTGAACCATCTTATCCTCTGTCATCCCCTTCTCCTCCTGCCTCAATCTTTTCCAGCATCAGGGTCTTTTTAAATGAGTCAGGTGGCCAAAATATTGGAGTTTCAGCTTCAACATCAGTCCTTCCAGTGAACACCCAGGACTGATCTCCTTTAGGATGGACTGGTTGGATCTCCTTGCAGTCCAACACCACAATTCAAAAGCATCAGTTCTTTGGCACTCAGCTTTCATTATAGTCCAACTCTCACATCCGTACTTGAGTACTGGAAAAACCATAGCCTTGACTAGACGGACCTTTGTTGAAAAAGTAATGTCTCTGCTTTTGAATATGCTGTCTAGGTTGGTCATAACTTTCCTTCCAAGGAGCAAGAGTCTTTGAATTTCATGGCTGCAGTCACCATCTGCAGTGATTTTGGAGTCCAGAGAAATAAAGTGAGCCACTGTTTCCACTGTTTCTCCATCTATTTGCCATAAAGCGATGGGACCGGATGCCATGATCTTAGTCTTCTGTATGTCGAGCTTTAAACCAACTTTTTCACTCTCCTCTTTCACTTTCATCAAGAGGCTCTTTAGTTCTTCTTCACTTTCTGCCATAAAGGTGGTGTCATCTGCATATCTGAGGTTATTGATATTTTTTTCTGGCAATCTTGATTCCAGCTTGTGCTTCTTCCAACCCAGCGTTTCTCATGATGTACTCTGCATATATGTTAAATAAGCAGGGTGACAATATAGAGCCTTGACGTAGTCTTTTCCCTATTTGGAACCAGTCTGTTGTTCTATGTCCATTTCTAACTGTTGCTTCCTGACCTGCATACAGGTTTCTCAAGAGGCAGGTCAGGTGGTCTGGTATTCCCATCTCTTGAAGAATTTTCCACAGTTTCTTATGATCCATATAGTCAAAGGCTTTGGCATAGTCAATAAAGCAGAAATAGATGTTTTTTCTGGAACTCTCTTGCTTTTTCGATGATCCAGAGGATGTTGGCAATTTGATCTCTGGTTCCTCTGCCTTTTCTAAAACCAACTTGAACATCTGAAAGTTCACGGTTCACGTACTGCTGAATCCTGGCTTGGAGAATTTTGAGCATTACTTTACTAGCATGTGAGATGAGTGCAATTGTGTGGTAGTTTGAGCATTCTTTGGCATTACCTTTCTTTGGGATTGGAATCAACACTGATCTTTTCCAGTTCTGTTCCTTTTACTATGGGATTTAAGCATATAATTTCCCATCTAAACAGTGTTTAGCTGCATCCCTTAGGTTTTGGTATTTTGTGTCTTCCTTTTCATTCACTTTAAAGCACTTTCTGATTTCCCTTTATATTTCTTCACTGAATCATTGGTTGCTTGAGCCTTTTGTTTAATTTTTACATATTTCTGAGTTTCTCAATTTTTTTCTTGTTATTGGTTTTAAATTTTATCCGTTTGTGTTCAGAGAACATACTTTGTATTATTGTTTATGGCCACAAATATAGTCTATCCTGAAGAATGTTTCATACGCATTTGAGAAGAATGTATATTATGTTGTTCTTGAGTGAAGTGATCTACAAATGCCTTCTAGGTCTAGTTCATTTTTTATATTCATCAAGTATTTGGTTTACTTACTGATTTTCTGTCTACTTGTTCTACCTTAATTTAAAGCAAGGTAGACTTTTTAAATTTCTTATTTTATTTCTTTTTAAGATTTGTTGCTGTTCAGTCACTTAGTCCTGTTTGACTCTGCCACCCCATGGACTACAGCATGCCAAGTTATCTTCCAGAGTTTGCTCAAACTCATGTCCATTGAACTGGTGATGCCATCCAACCATCTCATCCTCTGCCACCCCCTTCTCCTCCTGCCCTCAATCTTTCCAAGCATCAGGGTTGGCTCATCACATCAGGTGGCAAAGTATTGCAGCTTCAGCATCAATCCTTCCAATGGATATTCAGCTTTGGTTTCCTTTAGGATTGACTGGTTTGATCTCCTTGCTGTCTAAGGGACTCTCAAGAGTCTTCTCCAGCACCACAGTTTGAAAGCATCAATTCTTTGGCACTCAGCCTTCTTTATGGCCCAAATCTCATATCTATTCATGATTTAGTGGAAAAATCACAGCTTTGACTATATGGAACCTTGTTGGGAAAGTGATATCTCTGCTTTATAATATGCTGTCTAGGTTGGTCATAGTTTTTCTTCCAAGAAGCAAGTGTCTTTTAATTTCATGGCTGCAGTCACTACCTGCAGTCATTCTGGAGCCCAAGAAAAGAAAGTCTGTCACTGCTTCCAATTTTTCTCCATCTATTTGCCTTGACGTGATGGGACAAGATGCCATAATGTTCATTTTTTGAATGTTGAGTTTTAAGTCAGCTTTTTCACTCTCCTCTTTCACCCTCATCAAGAGGTTCCTTTGTTCCTGTTTGCTGTCTGTCATTAGGGTAGTGTTATCTGCATATCTGAGGTTATTGATATTTCTCCCAGAAATTTGATTCCAGCTTGTGATTCATCCAGCCTGGCATTTCACATGATGTATTTGCATAGAAGTTAAATAAGCAAGGTGATAATACATAGTTTTGGCCTACTCCTTTTCCAATTGTGAACCAGTCCTTTTTTCCATGTCTGGTTCTAACTGTTGATTCTTGACCTGCATACACATTTCTCAGCAGGCAGGTAACGTGGTATGTTATTACCATTTCTTTAAGAATTTTCCAGTTTGTTGTGATCCACACAGTCAAAGGTATTAGCATAGTCAATGTAACAAAAGTAGATGTATTTTCTGAAATTCTCTTGCTTTTTCTATGATCCAATGGATGTAGGCAATTTGATCGGTGGTTCCTCTGCTTTTTCTAAATCCAACTTGTACATCTGGAAGTTCTTGGTTCACATTCTCCTTAAACCTACTTTGAAGAATTTTGAGCATTACCTTGCTAGCGTGTGAAATGAGCAAAATTGTATGGTAGTTTGAACATTATCTGTCATTGCCCTTCTTTGGGGTTGGAACAAAAACTGACCTTTTCCACCCTGTGGCCACTGCTGAGATTTCCAAATTTGCTGGCATATTGAGTGAAACACTTTAACAGGATCATTTTTTAGACTTTGAAATAGGTCAGCTGAATTCTGTCACCTTCACTAGCTTTTTTTCTTAGTAATGTTTCCTAAGGCTCACTTGACTTCATACTCCAGGATGTCTGGCTGTAGGTGAGTGACTACACCATCATGGTTATCTGGGTCACTAAGACATTTTGTACAGTTCTGTGTATTCTTGCCACCTCTTCTTAATCTCTTGTGCTTCTGTTAGTTCCTTGCTATTTCTTTCCTTTATTGTTCCCATCTTTGCATGAAATATTCCCTTGGTATCTCTAATTTTATTGAAGAGATCTCTAGTATTTTCCTTTTTATCATTTTCCTCTGTTTCTTTGCATTGTTCACTTAAAAAGACTTTCTTATATTCAAGTTATGCTGTTAAGTGCATATATGTTTTTAATTGTTATATCTCCCTAATGGATTGATCCTTTCAATCGTATAAAATGTCCCTCTTTACCTCTAGTAACCTTCTGTAAACCTTTTTAAAAGTCTGTATTTTATTATGTTATTATAAACATTTAAGTTTCTCTGTGTTACTGCTTATTTGAAATATTTTTTCTTCATACTATTTGTGTCTTTAAAGTGTGTTTCCTGTTGCTAATAATTTAAGCATGTATTTTTCTCTAATCTACCTTTGTCTTTTGACTGAATTGCTTAATTCATACACCTGTAATGATTATTGATATAGTTGTATCAATATTTACATTTGCCATTTTACTTATTGTTTTCTATATGTCTCATGTCTTTTTTTCTTTATTACTCCTTTACTACCTTGTTTTGCATTTATTGAATATGTTTAAATGTAGCAGTTAAATATAATTAATGATTTTTCACAATTTTAAAATTTACATTTTTAGTGACTGTTCTAGGGCATACACATCTTTACTTATCCTCCTTTGCACTGTTATTGGCAAATATACCACATATATATTATATTTGTATTTGTTATAGGCCCAAAAATTTATTATATATATACTATTCATACTTTTGCATTTTAAGTCAGCTATGAGAAGAATGGAGAAAATTTTATAGTGTGTTTTATAATTATAGTTACTTTTACTAGTGTTCTTTGTTCATGTAGATTCCAATTACCTTCTGGGATCAGTTGCTTTCATTCTGAAAAAGTTCCTTTAGTATTTCTTATAAGGTTGGTTTCCTAATAACAAGTTCTTAGCCTTTATTTCTCTGAGAAAGTTTTTTTTTATATATCATTTTGTAACTTATTTTGTTTAACTCCAACAATTGAAATACATGTGTAGCATAATCTCATTTTTTTAATTTATTTATTTTAATTGGAGGCTAATTACTTTACAATATTGTATTGGTTATATATATGGAATTTAGAAAGATGGTAATGATAACCCTGTATGCGAGACAGCAAAAGAGACACAGATGTATAGAACAGTCTTTTGGACTCTGTGGGAGAGGGAGAGGGTGAGATGATTTGGGGGAATGGCATGGAAACATGTGTAATATCATATAAGAAACGAATCGCCAGTCAGATACAGGATCTGAGACAGTTTTTAATTTCTCTTTCCTTTTGGAATGATAGCTTTGTTGGGTATTATTCTTGGTTAACTTTTTCTTTTAAATTTAAATTTATTTTAATTGGAGGCTAATTACTTTACAATATTGTATTGGTTTTGCCATACATCAACATGAATCCACCATGGGTGTGCACATGTTCCCCATCCTGAACCCCCCTCCCATCTCCTTCCTGAATCTTTTTTTATTTGATCAATTTAAATATGTGATACCACTGCATCCCAGTCTTTCCTGCTGAAAAGTAAGCCATAAATTTTACTGGGTTTCTTTTGTTCTGATGTGTCATTTTTCTCTCTATGTTTTCAAGATTTTCTGCTTTGACATTCAGCAGTTTTAGTATAATGTGTTAGTTTATGGGTCTTTTCATGTTTATCCTTTTAGAAACTCATTGACTTTCTTGCATTTATAGGTTATCATCTTTCAATGAATTTGGGAACTTTTCAGTCAGTACCTATTTGATTATTTTTTCTTCTCCTTTTAATTCTGTCTCCACTCTTTCAGTACTCCCTTATATTTAATATAGTGTGTTTAATAATCCATATTTCTTTCAAGGTCTATCCATTTTTCTTCATTATTTTTGTTCTTTGGTTTTAGCTTGCATAATCTCTACTGATCTATTTTCAAGTTAGCTCATTTTTCTTCTGCTAGTTCAATCTATTGTGCTACTTCAGTGATTTTTATTACAGTAATTTTACTTTTAACCTCATACTATTATTTTTTCAAATAATTTCTATCTTTGTTGTTTACCTTACTTCTTTAATCATGCTCTTCTTTATTTCTTTGAACATATTTATAAAGATGTGTTAGTTTCCTTTGGCTGCTGTAACAGAGTATAATAAAGAGTTACTTAAACAATAAAAATTTGTGATCTACACTTATGAAGTCTAGAAGTCTAAGATTAAAGTATCAGTAGGACCATGTTTTCTTTGAAGGTGCCATGGTTGGATCTGTTCAAGGTCTCTCTACTATTTGTGATAGTTCCTTGGTTTGTGATAGCATAACTCCAGTGTTCACATGGAATTCTTCTTGAATGCCTTTCTCTCTGTCAAACCTTCCAATTTTTATAAGGACATGAAGCATATTGGATTTGGAATCCACCTTACTTTTGTATGATCGCATCTAAACTAATTTCACCTTTAATGGCTCTATTTCCAAATAGTGATATTAAGAGGTGCTAAGGATTAGGACTTCAACATATGAATTTTGGGGAACAAAGTTTAACTCTTAACAAATGGCTACTTTGAATTTTTTTTTCTGTTCAATTCAATGTCTGATTGGTCTTACTGGCAGTTTCTGTTTCCTGATTTTGGTGGGGGGGAGTGTATGGATCATATTTTTCTTTGTACACCTAATAATTTTTGTTGGCATCTGGACATTTCAGATAATATATTATAGCAACACTGGATAATGATTCCTTCTCCAGGAGCTTTCATTATTTCCTTGTTTTTTGACTGGATGGATTATTTTAGTGAAGTCTATTCTCACCCAATTCCCAATGTCAAGTCTCTGATATTATTCTTCAGGTAGGCACATATCTTGGTAGAGCTATAGTCATCCTGGGATGCCAGTGGTACTGACAGGGTTCTCTTCTCCTCTTTCCCTAACAACAAACCCAGTGGTTAGACTCCATTAGTTGCTGGTTGATTGTCCTATTGTTTTCAACAATGCACTGCAGTATAAGCTATTTTATAAAATAATCCAATCAAATTGTAGCTCATTTGATTTAACAGTGTCTGAGGTCAGTGTTTGACATTTGCTCTCAAGCTAGCAGGTCTCATTATAGCTGTCTTACTCCCTGTTTTCCTCCTATGAGGTTTCTGGCCTACAATCTGGCCTAAATTTTCATTAGATCTACACATTTCCTTCTAGTTGTTTTTCACCAGCTTCTACTTCTGTTGAGGTTACCCTCAGGATTAAACTTCTCATTCTGTTGCAAATATAGTTAGCTCCTTCAGGAAAAGATTGCAAGCTGTTTATATTATGACCAATCTCTTTGCCAGGGCTGTGGAACTAGAGATGGGGAAAAAAGGGCAAACTTCTTTCTGAATGACATTCTTACTCTAGTAGTTGAGTGGTCAGTGGTGGTGAGGCAGGAGACTGAGTTCTTTTTGCCTTGCTTCAATGGCTATGAGAACCCAAATATTATTAGTGCCCTGTGTCCAGTGCAAATCTTCTCTTCCATGAGTGGAATAGGGCAGAAGGAGGAAGCTCCTTTCTTTTTTATTATACTTGCTTAGGACTTAACCTCCGGAGAAGGCAATGGCACCCCACTCCAGTACTCTTGCCTGGAAAATCCCATGGACGGAGGATCCTGGTAGGCTGCAGTCCATGAGGTCGCTAAGAGTTGGACACGACTGAGCGACTTCACTTTCACTTTTTACTTTCATGCATTGGAGAAGGAAATGGCAACCTACTCCAGTGTTCTTGCCTGAAGAATCCCAGGGATGGGGGAGCCTGGTGGGCTGCCGTCTATGGGGTTGCACAGAGTCGGACACGACTGAAGCGACTTAGCAGCAGCAGCAGCAGGACTTAACCTCAACAATGAGTAGCTGAGGGAAGTGTGGGAAACAGTGAGTTCCTGCTTTGTCTGTGAGGAGAGCCCTCTGGCTGGAAACTGGGGGAGAGGGAGTCCTGTGTTCTTGGTTGTAGCAATTTGAAGTAGTCTCTGCTTCAATGAGCTGGGAGAAGAAAGGAAGAGAGGAGTCTTGGATCAAATACCACAGAAACTCTCATATTTCTTAATATATTTTAATAGATTTTCTTGGATAGATATTTCTTGATTTGCTGCTTGCACTTGGGACCATTTACAGAAGCTTTAAATGGTTGTTTTCAAAATGCTTTTTACTAGTTTCACTGGGAAGGTGAACAGAGCTGCTCATGCTATTATGCTGGGGTTTATTTCCTTAATATCCAATCTTGTTTCCCATTTATTAAAGTGGTTATTTTCTTATATATCTTGAGACTATGCTAAAGTGTCAAGTAGAATTCCTTCATCATCTATTCTTTTACACCTTAACAAAATACATCCAGTGAACTTGCTTTATAATAAAAAATTATATTTTTCAACTGTAAAAGATAACTTTTGAAACTAAAAATTTGGACTTATTATTGATTACATTTTTCTTGTGAGTGTTAGGAGCTGTCCTCCTTGTTTTTAATTAATTTATTTTAATTGCAGGATAATTAATTTACAATATTGTAATGGTTTTTGCCATACAACTACATGAATTGGCCATAGCTAAACATGTGTCCCCACCATCCTGAATCCCCTCCTGACTCCCTCCCTACCCTATCCCTCTATGTTGTCACAGAGCACGGGCTTTGTGTGCCCTGTTTCATGCATCAAACTCACACTGATCATCTGTTTTAAATATGGTAATATACATGTTTCAATGCTATTATCTCAAATTATCCCACTCTACCTCTCTTCCTGTGAGTCTAAAGTCTGTTCTTTACATCTGGGTTTCCTTTGCTGCCCTGTACATACAATCATTGGTACCATAATTATAGATACCATATATATGCATTAATATACAGTATTTGTCTTTCCCTTTATGACTTACTTCAGTCTGTATAATAGGCTCCAGGTTCATCCACCACGTTAGAACTGACTCAAATACTTCCTTTTTATAGCTGACTAATATTCCACTGTGTACATATATCACAACTTCCTTATCCATTCATCCACCAGTGGACATCTAGGTTGTTTCCTTGTACTAGTTATAGAAAATAGTGCTGCATGAATATTGGGGTACATGTGTCTCTTTCAATTCTGGCTTCCTTGGGGAATATACCCAGCAGTGGGATTGGTGGGTCTTATGGCAGTTCTATTCCCAGGTTTTTAAGGAATCTCCACAATGTTCACAACTCTGGCTGTACCAGTTTGCATTCCTACCAACAGTGTAAAAGAGTTCCCTTTTCTACACATCCTTTCCAGCATTTATTGCTTGTAGACTTTTTGATGATGGCCATTCTGACTGGTGTGAGATGATACCTCATTGTGGTTTTGATTTGCAATTTTCTAATAATGTGCGATGTTGAACATCTTTTCATGTGTTTATTAGCCATCTGTATGTACTCTTTGGAGAAATATTGTTTAGTTTTTTGTCTATTTTTTGATTGGTTTGTTCATTTTTCTGGTTTTGAGCTACATGGGCTGTTTGTATATTTTGGAGATTAATTCTTTGTCAGTTATTTGCTATCATTTTCTCAAATTCTGAGTGCTTTTCACTTTGATTATAGTTTGCTTTGTTGTGAAAAACTTTTAAATTTAATTAGGTATCATTTGTTTATTTTTGTTTTTATTTCCATTATGTTGGGAAGTGGGTCATAGAGGATCTTCCTGTGATTTATGTCAGACAGTGCTCTGCCTATGATTATTTCTAAGAATTTTATAGTTTTGGGTCTTGCATTAAGGTCTTTCAACCATTTTGAGTTTATTTTTGTGTATGGTGTTAAAAAGTGTTCTTGTTTCATTCTTTACATGTAGTTGACCAGTTTTCCCAGCATCACTTGTTGAAGAGACTGTCTTCTCCACTGTATATTTTGGCCTCCTTTGTCAAAGATAAGGTGTCCGTAGGTGTGTGGATTTACCTCTGCATTTTCTATTTTGTTCCATTGAGCTATACTTCTGTCTTTTTTCCAGTACCATACTGTTTTGATGACTGTAGCTTTGGGGTATAGTCTGAAGTCAAGCAGGTTGATTCATCCAGTTCCATTCTTCTTTCTCAAGATTGCTGTGGCTATTTGTTTCCATACAAATTGTGAAATGATTTGCTCTAGTTCTGTCCAAAATACTGTTGTTAGTTTGATAGGGATTGAATTGAATCCATTCAGCCAGTCTTTGTCTTTTGACTGGGGCATTTGACCCACTTATATTTAAGGTAATTATTGAAAAGTATGATCCCATTGCCATTTACTTTGTTGTTTGGGGTTCTAGTTTATAAACTTTTTCTCTGTTTCCTGTCTAGAGAAGATCCAAAGAACACAGTATGTTTTTCCATCTCTTTGTGTCATCTTTGATTTCTTTCATCAATGTTTTATAGTTTTTTGAATACAGGGTTTTTTTTTGTCTCTTTAAATTTATTCCTACGTATTTTATTCTTTTTGTTTCAATGGTGAATGGGATTGCTTCCTTAAATTTTCTCTCTGAAATTTTATTTTCAGTGTATAGGAATGAAAGTGACTTCTAGGTATTAATTTTATATTCTGCAACTTTATTATGTTCATTGATTAGCTCTAGTAATTTTCTGGGGGCATCTTTGCTTCAGTCATGTCCTACTCTATGCAACCCCATAGACAGCAGCCCACCAGGCTCCCCCGCCCCTGGGATTCTCCAGGCAAGAACACTGGAGTGGGATCTTTAGGGTTTTCTATAAAGGATCATGTTATCTGCAAACAGTGAGAGGTTTTTTTTTTTTTTTCCCAATCTGGGAATTCCTTTTCTTTTTCTTCTCAGATTGCTATGGCTAGGATTTCTAAAACTATGTTGAATAGTAGTGGGAGAGTGACACACTGGCCTTGTTCCTTATTTTAGAGGAAATGCTTTCAATTTTCTGCCATTGTGGATATGTTTGCTGTGGGATTGTCATATATGAATTTTATTATGTTGGTTATGTTCCTTCTATGCCTGCTTTCTGGAGAGCCTTTATCATAAATGGGTGTTGAATTTTGTCAAAGGTTTTCTCTGCATCTATTTTAACTCTCATATGGTTGTATCTTTCAATTTGTTAATACAGTGTATCATATAGATTGATTTTTGAATATTGATGAATCCTTGCATCCCTGGAATAAAGCCCACTTGATCATGATGTATGATCTTTTTCATATGTTATTGGATTCTGTTTGCTAGAATTTTGTTGAGTATTTTTTCATTTATGTTCATTAATAATATTGGCTTACACTTTTCATTTTTGTGGCATATTTGCCTAGCTTTGGTATCAGGGTGATGATGGCCACGTAGAAAGAAGTTGGAAAATTTCCTTTCTTTGCAATTTTATGGGAGACTTTGAGTAGAATAGGTGTTAGCTCTCCTTTAAATATTTGGTAGAATTCACCTGTGAATCCGTCTGATCCTGGGCTTTTATTTCTGGGAAGATTTTCCATTACAGTGTTGATTTCTGTGCTTATGATTGGTCTGTTCATATTTTCTATTTATTCCTGGTTCAGTTGTTTAAGGTTACACTTTTCTAAGAATTTGTCCATTTCTTCCAAGTTGTCCATTTTATTGGCATATATTTGCTCATAGTTGTCTTTTATGATCTTTTGTATTTCTGTGTTGTCTGTTATAATTTTTCCATCTTCATTTTCAAGTTTATTGACTTGAGACTCCTTTCTTTTTTACCTTATGAGTCTGACAATGGTTTGCCCATTTTGTTTATCTTCTCAAAGAACCAGCTTTTAGTTTTAGTGACCTTTGCTATTTTCACCCTCATTCCTTTTTCATTTATTTCTGTTCTGATTTTTATGATTTCTTTCCTCCTGCTAAGTTTGGGGATTTTTGTTGTTGTTATTATTTTTTTCTATTTGCTTTTGGTGTAAAGTTCTTTATTTGGTATTTCTCTTGTTTCTTGAGGTAGGCTTATATCACTATGAACTTTCCTCTTAGCCTTGCTTTTACTGAAGCCTATAGATTTTGGGTTGCTATGCTTTCATTATAATTTGTTTCTATGCATATTTTGATTCCCTTTTTGATTTCTTCATTTATATATTGGTTATTCAGAAGCGTGTTGTTTAGCCTCCATGAGTTTGTGGTTCTTATATATTTTTTTCCTGTTCAGTTCAGTCTTTCAGTCGTGTCCAACTCTTTGAAACCCCATGGACTGCAGCACATCAGGCTTCCCTGTCAATCACCAACTCCAGGAGCTTTCTCAAACCCATGTCCATCTAGTCAGTGATGCTATCCAACCATCTCATCCTCTGTTGTTCACTTCTCCTCCTTCCTTCAGTCTTTTCCAGCATCAGGATCTTTTCAAATGGGTCAGTTCTTCATATCAGGTAGCCAAATTATTGGAGCTTCAGCTTCAGCATCAGTCTTTCCAATGAATATTCAGAGCTGATTATCTTTCTGATTGACTGGCATGATCTCCTTGCAGTCCAAGGGACTCTCAAGAGTCTTCTCCAGCACCAAAGTTCAAAAGCATCAGTTCTTCAGTGCTCAGCTTTCTTTATAGTCCAACTCTCACATCCATACATGGCTACTGGAAAAACCATAGCTTTGACTAGACAGACCTTTGTTGGCAAAGTAATGTCTCTGCTTTTTAATATGCTGCCTAGGTTGGTCATAGCTTTTCCTCCAAGGAACAAGCGTCTTTTAATTTCATGGCTGCAGTCACCATCTGTAGTGATTTCGGAGCTCAAGAAAAGAAAGTCTGTCACTGTTTCCTTTGTTTGCTGATCTATTTGCTGTGAAGTTATGCGACCAGGCCATGACAAAAGCTTTTTGAATGTTGAACTTTAAGCCAGCTTCTCTTTTTTCACTTTCATTAAGAGGCTCTTTAGTTCCTCTTCACTTTCTGCCATAAGGGTGGTGTCATCTGTGTATCTGAGGTTATTGATATTTCTCCAAGCAATCTTGATTCTGGCTTGTGCTTCATCCAGCCCAGCATTTACATAAGGTACTCTGCCCAAAATTTAAATAAGCAGGGTGACAATATGCAGCCTTGACTTTGTCCTTTCTCAATTTGGAACCAGTCCAGTGTCCATGTGCATTTCTAACTGTTCCTTTTTAACCTGCATATAGATTTCTCAGGAGGCAGGTAAGGTGGTCTGATATTCCCATCTCTAAGAATTTTCCACAGTTTGTTGTGAGCCACACCGTCAAAGGCTTTGGTGTAGTCAGTAGAGCAGAAGTAGATATTTTTCTGGAATTCACTTGCTTAGTTGATATCTAATCTTACAACATTTTTTTCCTGTAGTTAATATCTAATCATATAACATTGTGATCATAAAAGATGCTGAAATGATTTCACTTTTCAAAATTTACTAAGGGTTTGTTGATTTGTTGTTCAGGATGTGATCTATCCTGGAGAATGTTCTATGTCCACTTGAGAGAAAAGGTGAAATCCATTGTTTTTGGGTGAAATGCCCTGTAGATGTCAATTAGGTCCAACTGGTCTAAGGTATCATTTAAAGCTCTTTTCTCCTTGTTAATTTTCTGTCTGTATGATCTGTCCATTGGTATCAGTGGCATATTAATGTCCCCCACTATTATTATGTTACTGTCAATTTCCCCTTTAATAGTTGTTAGCATTTGCCTTACATATCCATGTGCTTCTATGTTGCATGCATATATATGTATGTATATATATATATATATATATATATATATATATATATATATATAATTGTTGTGCCTTGAATTGATCCCTTGATCGTTATGCACTGTGCTTCTTTGTCTTTTATAATGGTCTTTATTTTAAAGTCTATTTTATCTGATATAAATATTGCTATTCCCACTTTTTTTTGGTCTCCATTTGCATGAAATATATTTTTCCAGTCCCTGTCTTTCTGTCTGTATGTGTCCTTAGGTTTAAGGTGGGTCTCTTATAGACAGCATATATGGATCTTGATTTTGTATCCATTTGGTCAGTCTTTGTCTTTTCATTGGAACAGTTAACTCATTTACATTGAAGGTGATTATTGGTAAGGATGATCCTGTTACCATTTACTTTATTGTTTTGGGTTGTTTTTGTAAATCTTTTCTCTGTTTCCTTTCTAGAGAAGTTCCTTAGCATTTGGTAGTGCTGAATTTTCTTAGTTTTTGCTTGTCTGTAAAGCTTTTGGTTTATCCTTCCAATCTGAATGAGATCCTTGGTGAGTCACCTAATCTTGGTTGTAGATTTTTCCCTTTCAGCACTTTAAGTGTACCCTGCCATTCCCTTCTGGCCTGTAGAATTTCTGTTGAATGATCCTCTGTAATCCTTATGGGGATCCTCTTGTATATTATTTGTTGCTTTCACCTTGCTACTTTTAATGTTTGCTTTTTGTGCTTAATTTTTGTTAGTTTGATTAATGTCTCATGGTGTGTTTCTCCTTGGGTTTATCTTCTATGGACACTCTTGACTTCTTGGAATTGAGTGGCTATTTCCTTCCCCATTTTAGGGAAGGTTTTCTCTATTATCTCTTCAAATATTTTCTCATGCCTTTGCTTTTGTCTTCTGGTATGCCTATGATTTGAATGTTGGGTGGTTAACATTGTCCCAGATGTCTATCAGGCTTTCCTCATTTCTTTTTATTCACTTTTCTTTATTCTGTTCTGCTTCATTTATTTCCACCATTCTATCTTCCAGCTCATTTATCCATTCTTCTGCTTCAGTTCCTCACTGTTAGTTACCTCCACAGTGTTTTTAATCTCAGTTATTGCTTTGTTCATTGCTGATTGACTGTGGCTGGGGTTGGACCATTGGCTTGTGGAGGTTTCCTGGTTGGAGGAACTCATTCTGTGTTCTTGTGGATGGAGATGGATCTCATCTCTCTGAATGGTAGTGAAGTGTTCAGTAGTCAGTTTTGGGTGTCCATGGTTTTGGGCAGACTCTCTGTTAATGGCAGGATTGTGTTCCAGTTTTTCTGAGGGATTAGCATAGAGTATCTTGCACTGGAGCTTTCTGGCTCTTGGGTGGTGCTTGATCTCAGTGTAGGTAAGGAGGCTTTTGGGTGGGCTCTTGTATATTAATGTTCCCTGGGATCAGGAGTTCTATGATAGTCCAACATTCAGGAGTTGAGCCTCCTGCCTATGGGTTTCAGTCCCGACTTCTTACAGTATCAGTAAGACTTCTCTGTCCAAACAGCACAGAGGACAGAACTCCTAGATTACTGGTGAAACAACTCTCCAGAACCAGGAACACCCAACGATACACACAGAGTTATATAGAGAAAAGAAGACAAAGAAAGGAAAAAGATGACTGGGAGGAAAAAAGGAAAAATCAAAAGGGAAAAGAACAATCAAGTCAATAATAAAATCCCTAAGTTAAAATGGATACTCAAAATTAGACTCTTAAAGATACAAAATCAATAACATAAGATCAAAAAACAAAAACTAAAAAACTGGAATAAGAATTAGACTCTCAAAATTACAATATAAAAAATAAAATTTAAAACAAAATTTTAAATATGGAATTTATTTTAAAAATACATTTTTATAAAGAAAGGTAAAAGTAGGCAATAAAAACTAAAAGTTAAAGGAGTAATAAAGCAGCATATTAGAGCAGTATGATGGAAAAAAGGAAAAAAAATAGAAAGAAAAACAGAATAAAAATTAAAACAAATTTAATAATATTTTTTGTATAAAATAATAAAGAAAAAATTTATAGTAGGGATGGGGATATATACAGTGGTAGTGAGATGAATGCTCATGTGATTCCTCTGTTTTCCTGATCCAGTTGAGTTACCTATTCAGAAGATCCTCCAATATATCTAGCAATGTCTCTGGGGCTGTTGTAGGCAGTGTAGAATCTGTTCAGTGTCAGAGATCCCCTTGTTCAGGTTTGTACTTGTTCTCAATGTCTACAGTTGCCCCTCAAATGCACAGTTTAGTTTAACTGCAGGATTTTAATCTATTGAACCTGCCACTTCTGGGGTGGCTCTCCCTTCTTTTTTTTTGCTTACATTCACATCTTCTGCTTGCAAATCTCTCTTCAGTGTCTGATCTCCACCGTGACAGGAGGGGAATGAAAGTGGCCACTTATTTGTTCTCATTTGCTCAGTTGTGGTGTTGAGAGGGAGGGACACTAAATACAAATTTTGTTGGTGTGTGTGGGGAGAACACACAGTGGATGGACCACATGAGGGTTGTCATAGCCCAAGGTGGTGTGCACATCTCAGGTCCTAGCCACTTGGGCTCCTGGGTGTGACATGAGATCACAGTCCCAGGTTGGCTGTGTGTCTCCTCAGGGGAGCTAATCTCAGTCTGTGACACTCCCGGCAGATTTGAGGCATCCAGGATCCCAGGAAGATGTGGGCAGTGACTGGCAGCCCACTCATCACTTGGTGGGAGGGTGCAGTCTCTGGGTCCAAGATTGCAATAGCCCCTTTCTTTCCACCTCTGGCTGTTGCACACCTGCCTCTCTGCTTCTAGGGAGGGCTATAAATGGCAGCCGGTTTGCCCTCCTTTGATATTTGCCAGAGCGAGATCCTTTGTTCTGTGAGTGAGCCAGAGTTAAGAGTGTTGCGTTAGACCCTTCCCACATGAATGGCTCTTTGTTTCTCTGGTGATCCAGTGGTTTGGACTTTCCCTGTTTTGTCTGTGCTGTGTCAAATTAGGCCCCTCAGAGTGTCCTCATGGGATTCAACCCTGGTCCTTTCCTTTAAGGACTGATAACACAGCCTGCACCTCTGCACCTAACCCTGACTGGCTGTAGGCAGGCATGAGTATGTGAACAGCTTCTTAGCTGATAATTGCTGTTCAGTGCCATTTCTGTGGGGCATTTTTTCAGTTATGCTCCCCTCTTATGTTCTTAAATTCCCCACTGACCTAACCTATGAGAGGATTTCCTATTGTGTGGAAACTTCTCCTTCACGACTCCCTCCCCAGAATGGATCTCTGTTCCGAAATCCTTTGTTTCCCTTTCCATCTTTATCCTTTGTCCTACCTCATTCCAAAAAGACTGGTTTGCCTTTTCAATTATCTGGGATCTTCCTTCAGTGTTCAGAAATTGTTCTGTTGAGGTTGCTCCACATGCAGATGATCTTTTGATATATTTGTGGGGGAGAAAGTGGTCTCCCTGTCCTATTCCGGTGACATCTTGGGAGCGCCCCCACCCCATCCTCTTTTTAAAAACAAAAATATCAATAGAATTGTAGAAAGCATCAAAGCAGGCTTCGCCCTTAAGGATTATCTAGTTAGGTTCAGAAAAAGATTAGAATCCAGGTGGTTAGATGCTCAGCTCTGTGCTCTTTGTAGGTAAACATAATGTATGTCAAAAAAACAGTGGGGAAATTGTGCACACTTCAGAATTTATTAAACATTTGTATCTATGTTATGTGATCTTCACAACAACCCAGGAATGGGATCTAGGCAGTATACTATTATTTTTGTTTCACAGATGAGGAAACTGTAATTTAATTCTCCAATTAGTTCAGTTCACTCACTCAGTCATATTCAACTCTGCAACCCCATGAACTGCAGCACGCCAGCCTTCCCTGTCCACATCACCAACTCCCGGAGTTTACTCAAACTCATGTCCATTGAGTCAGTGATGCCATCCAACCATCTCATCCTCTGTCATCCCCTTCTCCTCCTGCCTTCACTCTTTTCCATCATCAGGGCCTTTTCAAATGAGTCAGTTCTTTGCATCAGGTGGCCAGAGTATTAGAGTTTCAGCTCCAGCATCAGTCCTTTCAATGAATATTCAGGACTGATTTCCTTTAGGATGGACTGGTTTGATCTTGCAGTCCAAGGGACTCTCAAGAGTCTTTTCCAACATTACAGTTCAAAAGCATCAGTTCTTCGGTGCTCAGCTTTCTTTGTTGTCCAACTCTCAAATCCATACATGACTACTGGAAAAACCATAGCTTTGACTAGACGAACCTTTGTTGGCAAAGTAATGTCTCTGCTTTTTAATATGCTGTCTAGGTTGGTCATACTTTCCTTCCAATACAGAGGTAAAGTAAGTTACATGGTTATATGACTCAAATATCCTGTTGTTTCCATAACGCTGCTGCTGCTGCTGCTGCTAAGTCGCTTCAGTTGTGTCTGACTCTGTGCGACCCCATAGACAGCAGCCCACAAAGCTCCACCGTCCCTGGGATTCTCCAGACAAGAACACTGGAGTGGGTTGCCATTTCTTTCTCCAATGCATGAAAGTGAAAGTGAGGTCACTCAGTCGTGTCCGACTCTTTGCGACCCCATGGACTGCAGCCTACCAGGCTCCTCTGTCCATGGGATTTTCCAGGCAAGAGTACTGGAGTGGGTTGCCATTGCCTTCTCCGTGTTTCCATCATACCAGGCTTCAAATGAGGTGTCCAAGTTGGAACACAAGCCCTCAACCTTGAGACCAAGAGTCTCACATTTCTATTACTAGTATTGACACTAAATCAGAGCCATAAACTAAACTCGGAAATTTGACACCTGGGACAAGATTTTTTGACCATGTTCTCACCAAGACCCTACCACTTATGACCTGATGCTTACCTCTTCTTTCTTCCATCCCTCCTCTAATTGATATTCCATATTTTTCTATGTCTCCTTTGTTACATAAAAGTAGAGTCATTGAGGTAGTTCCATGCTTGGGAGATTTGTATCAAGTCATAAAGCATACACTTGGTTTCTTGATGACTCCCTACTGGCGCCACCTCACTGGTGCCCAAGCCATTTGTCTACTCGGAAAACCAAAATATTAAAATATGCCATCTTGGAACTTAACATGTTTTCTTGGAAATAGATTAAAAACTACTATGTAAATATACTGCAAAGGAAGAAAGTAGTTTGACTTTAAATTGTTCAGTATGTTTCTTACTGTTATCACATCTTGCTATAGAAGCAAATCCTAATGCACAGTTTCATGAAATGCTTTAAAAAACAACTGAAAATGGCTGGATAAAAAAACTAACAGCTTTTCAATATTTGCACTATTTTGATTCATATAAACCCTGATTCAAATTTTGAATATAATACTTGTCACCTGTGTAACCTATAGCTTTAGGCTCCTCATCTGCAAATGGGAATAATAAAACTTACATGAGTGTTCTTGTGAGAAGAAAATGAGATATCTATGAAGGAATTAGTACTTTGACTAGAACACTATAGGCATTCAGTAGATGTTCTTTTTCTTCCTTAAAAAGGAAGAATTGCTTCATAGTGAAGCAATTAGGAATCCTGAAGCTCTCAGAGAACAAGTATATCTACTTTATAGTATTAAGTTTATGTAGGAAACATTCAGAAAAGACAGATCAGTGAGAAGATTTCAGTGATCAAGGAAGTCTTCCTGAAGACAGTGAAATTTGAAAATCTCTTTAATGGATAGTCCAGCGTATTTCAAAATCTTCCATTAGAACACTGAGATTCTGAACAATAGGCCAGGGTGCTCCACTATTTAGCCAAAATAATACTAATCATTTCTCAATTTTCAAAACAGTTAATATTCTCTCGATTCGAAATTTCCCTTCTGCACATTTCTTTACTTCTTTGATACTTACTACAGCTTTTCTAAATTAAATACAAAATAGGATAGTAATGAGTTTAGCAGAATCACATAGTTAACTATTTTATGTTTAATAAAGCTACTTTGTGATATTCTATAATTATGACTTAAAGGTGCTCTGCTGTCTGAAGACATTTGAGATTCACTTTGATGGTTGAAAAAGATGAAGCAATGGGGATAGAGTAAAGATAGCAAAAAAAAAAAAAAAAAAGTGTTCCATGGCACAGTAAGCAGACCCACCTGAGTGGACAGTATATGTTCTGGGTTAATAGAAAATAATTGTTAGGCAACAATAAGAGATAGTACTATCCTGAGTATAGTAATTTACAATTTGCAAGTAGTTTGCACATATCTGAACTTACCCTCATAAAAAATTGTGAAATAAAGAGGGCGGGTAATAATGGTAATGATGGTAATAATCAGTAATGATGGTCTCTAATGATTGAGCACTTACTGTTTACCAGACATCATTGTTAGATGCTTTGCATATATTATCCCTAATGTTCACAACAACCTTGTGATATAGGTGCTATTATCTAATTTCACAGTTGAGTAAACTAAGACTAAGAAAGTGTAATTTGCCAAGATCATATACTTAGAAAAGAACATATGCTTAAATTGGAATCTTATGTCTGATTCCAAGGGGAATCAAGGGGCTTCCCTTGTAGCTCAGTTGGTAAAGAATCCTCCTACAATGCAGGAGACCTGGGTTCGATTCCTGGGTTGGGAAGATCCTGGGAAGATCCCCTGGAGATGGAAACAGCAACCTACTCCAGTATTCTTGCCTGTAGAATCCCATGGACTGTAGTCTGCCAAGCTCCTCTGTCCATGGGATCGCAAGAGTTGGATATGACTTAGTGACTAAACCACCACCGCAGGTCTGATTCCAGCTCCACTAGACTATCATAACAGTATGAAAATAAGAGAGGAAAGAAGTAAAACGGGAGAGTGTAGTAACAAGTGCATGATATTATAACTTACGTACAACCACCCTAAGGTTGACTGTCCAGAAAATAAACTAAAATAATTTTTGAAGTCCATTTAAAAAAAATAGCTTCAGCTCTGTCAGTCATGAATATCAACAGACTCTATTTTGGGAGGTCCAGTTGCCATACTGAAGTATTTTGTGGGCACCAGCTTCACTTCAGAACTCAAGATTTGGAGTTGGCTGTATATTGTCACCCTGTTTATTTAACTTATATGCAGAGTACATCATGAGAAACGCTGGACTGGAAGAAACACAAGCTGGAATCAAGATTGCCGGGAGAAATATCAATAACCTCAGATATGCAGATGACACCACCCTTATGGCAGAAAGTGAAGAGGAACACAAAAGCCTCTTGATGAAAGTGAAAGTGGAGAGTGAAAAAGTTGGCTTAAAGCTCAACATTCAGAAAACGAAGATCATGGCATCTGGTCCCATCACTTCATGGGAAATAGATAGGGAAACAGTGGAAACAGTGTCAGACTTTATTTTTCTGGGCTCCAAAATCACTGCAGATGGGGACTGCAGCCACGAAATTAAAAGACACTTACTCCTTGGAAGGAAAGTTATGACCAACCTAGATAACATATTCAAAAGCAGAGACATTACTTGGCCAACAAAGGTTCATCGAGTCAAGGCTATGGTTTTTCCTGTGGTCATGTATTGATGTGAGAGTTGGACTGTGAAGAAGGCTGAGAGCCGAAGAATTGATGCTTTTGAACTGTGGTGTTGGAGAAGACTCTTGAGAGTCCCTTGCACGGCAAGGAGATCCAACCAGTCCATTCTGAAGGAGATCAGCCCTGGGATTTCTTTGGAAGCAATGATGCTAAAGCTGAAACTCCAGTCTTTGGCCACCTCATGCGAAGAATTGATTCATTGGAAAAGACTCTGATGCTGGGAGGGATTGGGGGCAGGAGGAGAAGGGGACAACGGAGGATGAGATGGCTGGATGGCATCACTGACTCGATGGTCGTGGGTCTCAGTGAACTCCGGGAGTTGGTGATGGACAGGGAGGCCTGGCATGCTGCGATTCATGGGGTTGCAAACAGTCGGACACGACTGAGTGACTGATCTGATCTGATATAACTCCAAGGGCTTCCCTGGTAACTCACCTGGTAAAGAATCTGCCTGCAAGGCAGGAGACCCTGGTTTGATTCCTGGGTTGGGAAGATCCCCTGGAGAAGGGATAGGCTACCCACTCCAGATTTCTTGGGCTTCCCTGGTGGCTCACGTGGTAAAGAATTTTCCTGCAATTTGGAAGACCTGGGTTTGGTCTCTGGGTTGGGAAGATCCCCTGGAGGAGGGCATGGCAACCCACTCCAGTACTCTTCCCTGTAGAATTTCCCGTGGATAGAGGAGCCTGATGGACTACAGTTCATGGAGTCGCAGAGTCGGACACAACTGAGCAACTAAGCTTAGCATAGCATCCAATTCCAAGTGAGAAAAACAAAAATCTAGATTAACATTCTTTACCATTTATTTACTTTTCCTCCTTGTGGAGATGTCTGTAACTAACACAAGCTCCCATTGTGGGAACATTTAAAGTAATCCAGAAAGTGAAGCATAAGGAGTTTCCATAACTGGCTCTTTACCAAGGTACTTTCTTTACACAAGGAGAGGTTCAGAGATTGCCAAAACCAGGGATCAGCACAAAAGCCTGCCTCAGAGGCTCACTCCCTCTTGAAAGGATGAACCATTTAAGATGCTCATTCAAAGGGAATGATTGGTATCACTTGTGGGAAAAGGCTTGGATTGTCAGTCAATACTCTTCAGCAAGGAGAAAATGCTGACACTAGAGCTTAGACTAGAGAAAGGGCAGCATCTGTTTTAGCCCCAAAGAAGATGATGTGATCTGTCATCGAATTTTGACCTTCATGGCAGGGAAGCTTTGCCACTCCTTTCCTCCTTAAGGTATACTTAAAACACAGAAGGATAGAGTAAAAGCTCTCTGAGAAGCCAGGAAAGATGACACTAAGTCTAGAAATGAAAATTCATAGAACATTATTCATAGGAGAGTTCCTCCATTCTGTACTTAAAGCCAACTAATTCATATTGTATAATTAAAACAAATAATTTATTACATTTATAAATAAACATACTTGAAAAATGTTTTAAAGAAAATTGTATCTTTTACCTTTTTATACTATTCAAGGGGTTCTCGTGGCAAGAATATTGAAGTGGTTTGCCCTTCCCTTCTCCAGTGGACCACGTTTTTGTCAGAACTCTCCACTATGCCCCATCTGTCTTGGGTGGTCCTGGCATGGCATGGCTTACAGCTTCATTGAGTTATGCAAGCCCCTGTAGCATATGTAGTCAAAGCTATTGTTTTTCTGGGAGTCATGTATGGATGTGAGAGTTGGACGAACTATAAAGAAAGCTGAGCGCCGAAGAATTGATGCTTTTGAACTGTGGTGTTGGAGAAGACTCTTAAGAGTCCCTTGGACTGCAGGAAGATCAAATCAATTAATCCTAAAAGAAATCAACCCTGAATATTAATTGGAAGGACTGTTGCCAAAGCTAAAGTTCCAAAACTTTGGCCATGAATGCAAATAGCCGACTCATTAGAAAAGACCCTGATGCAGGGAAAAACTGAAGGCAAAAGGAGAAGGGGACAGCAGAGGATGAAATGGTTAGATAGCATCACCAACTCAATGGACATGAATCTGAGCAAATTATAGGAGACAGTGAAGGACAAGGATGCCAGGCATGTTACAGTCCATGGGGTTGCAAAGAGTCAGACACGACTTAGCAACTGAACAACAACAAAATATCTTGCAAAAACAAGGAAGACATACTATTTTTATTTATAGAAAAATTCTAGGTTATGGCATTCAAAAACAAAGTAAAATAAGAGCACTTATAAAGCACCTACTAGATAAAGTTCTAGGGCCTTACTACTCAAAAGTGGTCTATCAGTCAACAGTACAGGTTTCACCTGGGAGCCTATTAAAATTCTGAATCCTAGACCTATTAAATCAGAATATGCATTTTAACAAAATCCTTAAGGTTGAGGGGAGAAGGCAACAGCACTCCCACTCCAGTACTCTTGCCTGGAAAATCCCATAGATGGAAGAGCCTGGTAGGCTGCAGTCCATGGGGTCGCTAAGAGTCGGACACAATTGAGCGACTTCACTTTCACGTTTCATTTTCATGCATTGGAGAAGGAAATGGCAACCCACTCCAGTGTTCTTGCCAGGAGAATCCCAGGGATGCTAGAGCCTGGTGGGCTGCCATCTATGGGGTCGCACAGAGTCAGACACGACTGAAGCGACGCAGCAGCAGTGCAGCTAAGGTTGAGAAGTACTGGTTTAGGATAGGGAAATATTTGTCTAAGTGTGTCTTTTGATTATTTTCATCAGAATAATCTACATTATTGATTAAAATATTAGGGCTCTTGGGCTACACCCCAGACCTCATGTCTCTCAGAGTGGGACCTGGAGTGTGCATTATTAGCAAGTGTAGTAGGGCAGTAAATCTTAATTGCTTGGAAGGCCTGTTAAAAAACAGATTGCTGGGATCTATCTCAGAGTTCTCTGATTCACTAAGTTTAGAGTGGGTCTAGAGAGTTTGTATTTCTAACTTGTTTCTCAGTGATGCTGATGCTACTGGTCCAAGGACCACAATGGGAGAACCACTGCTTGAACATAATTTTAAAAAGTTTAGTTATCTGGCTTTCCCATCTAGATTAGCAGGAACAATTACAAGGGGGAGTAGTCAGAGGTATTATACCCATAGCAGCAATAAAGCAGCATCTGACAGGTTGAGAATGAGAGGAAAATAGTAACTGTAAAACAGAGATATAAGAAATAAATAAACATATTTTTCTAAGTGTTAGTGTCAAAAACTTTATGTGTCTCACTCCCATACCTCTTCCATGACTACCAGTATCCTATTTCTGGAGGTTATTGCATCTTATATGATGGCAATATAAGATGTTCATTAATAATGACCCCTAGTTATTGAGAAGATGCTTAATTCTGTTTGGTTTACCATTTAAGCAGATACAGAATTATATAATATGTTTTAGAAATATTTCCATCTAGGGTCAACTTTTAAATACTAATGGTTATATTGTATAATAAGTTTACTTTTGAAAACCACTCTAAAATGATGCAGGATAAATAAGGATTATATAACACTGGAGTTCAGGCAATCCCAAGGCAATAATGACAATATCTAACATTTAAAAAGCAAATTAATTTTCTTCATGTAATACTCACAATAATACTTTGAGGCACATTATCATCATTTCTTAGAGGATGACTATCTAATCTAAGATTCAGTTATGTGAATCAAATTGTCAAGATCACACAGGTAGTTAACTGGTTAAGTTCAGTCACTCAGTCATGTCCAACTCTTTGCGATCCCATAGTGTGCCACATGACAGGTTTCTCTGTCCATCACCAACTCCAGTTAACTAGTTGTGGGACTACATTTCAACTACATCTATCTGGCTATTTCTCTATAATTCTGCTTTCTTTATAGGGGAAAAAGGCTCAGACTGAGAAACTGGATATGTAAACAGTTCTCTTGGGTTTCTATAGGCCATATTTCTCATAAAGCTTCCTGTAAGAGAGGAATTCAAACTTTATTAGCATTTGCAGTTTCTTTCATTTACACAAACCACAAGAACTCCTTTAATGCTTCTGTGTGCCATAAATTAAAACATTCTGTTTCTTTCTCCTTTACCACTTTGGATTTCACTGTTACCTGGAGCCACTTCTACCTCTTCCTACACTTAATATTTCTTGCCCCAGGTTCCACTTCTGTGAAATCACAGAGGGTCTACTGGGAGATAAGACAGACAATCAGGGACAAAGAGAAATAAAACCTTTATGGCCTGTGTAGCTGTTTCTCTTCTCCCATTCTCCTGTTTATTCAGTGCTTGGGCTGATCTTCAAATTTCTCACAGCCTTGTCATGTTCCAGTGAAAAGTGTCTCAAATGCTGAGGCTGGTCCTCTGGAATGCAAATGTTCATTTATTTTTCCAAGAATTCAAGCCCCACTATTCACACATATGTATACATTCAGTTGTCATGAAAAGGTTAAGTGAATGGAATGCTTTAGAATAGCATTAAGGGAGTTCTTGTGCTTTAGAGTAGGAGCTCTTTTATTTTCTGTTTCTTGTAGTTGTTGGAAGTTGGTATTTTTAAAAACCTCCAAAAGAAAAGTGTGCTTGCTTCACTCAGGGTGGGCAACTGAGAAGAAGGATTATTTTCTTCCATAGTGAGTGTCAAAAGAAATAAACTGGAAAAAAATAAGAGGAACAGAGGTTTTATGTGCAGCAGACCTAGACAATATTCTTACCACTGCTACTTACAGATGACTTATGGTTTAGAACACATAGAATTTCTTCTATCTGATTTATAAGATGGATTAATTACCTCTATCAATCTCACCTCAAAGAATGGTTTTGACAGTCTGATGGGATAATAAATATGAAAGTGCTCTGGAAAATATAAAACACTGTATGGATATAACTTTTGCTTGCTAAATAATTCTGCATTACTGGCATTTCACATGTTTATATGTAATTGCTGTTATTACTAATAGTTGGGTTTTGTAGTACTATTCATTTACTCAAAATGCTTTTATTGAACACTTGCTTTATTATAGGTATTATACTAGGAACTGGAAGTGCAGAAATAGACCAGATACAAATATTATCCTGGGGATGTGGATCTAGTGAGGTGTATTTATGGTTTATTAGATTTTGGTGATGGGAGAGTAGTGACTATTCTGGGAATTCAACCACCACTTTTTGCCAATAATTTATACATTACCTTTATTATGATGTATATGTGTGGAGTTGTATCAGAAAAATTGCTGAAGCAGGCAGCTCCAAACTCCTATCCCCCTATAAGAACACTGAAAAATAAGTAGTAACAGGCCCAACTTTTTCAGAACTCTGGAAAATACTCAAATGTTTTCAGCAACTAAAAAAATGTGGAATAAAGAAAAAAATCAAGTTTAAAATTGTAGAAAAGATTTATAATGCTTTTATTCACCTTTTCCCACCGACTCCCAGATCAGCTGTGGTCTTGAAGATGGCAGCTTATACTCCCAGTGTGGGGCCCTGGTCCCTGACTGCAGAAAGAGCAGACAAAATCTCATTTGCAAATTATTGTGTTAGACTGATATAACTTGCCTGCAGTTTACCCGCAAGAGTGATGCAAAATATTCATATCTGTTTCACCTAACTTGCAACTCAGAGAGGAAAAGCAACAGGCATAAATTGAAAATGTTATAAGAATGGATGAAAAATATGCAGTCATCAAAGTCAAAATATTACAGGCCAGCCCATCTAGCATCCACTGCCACTACCATACAAGTGCAGGTGGAAGACCATCTCTCCCAGAGATGGGCACATCTTCCCAAAACCTGGCCAGACCTGTGTGGTGCACTATATGGGGATACTTGAAGTTGGACAGCAATTCAATTCCTCTTTGGACAGAAACAAGACCTTCAAGTTTGTGCTGTGCAAGGAAGAGGTGATCCCAGGCTGGGAAGAAGGGATTCTCCAGATGAACGTGGATCAGAGAGCCAAGCTGACTGTCTTCCCAGACCATGCCTATGGTGCCACTGGGTACTATGCATCATGCCACAAGATTCCACTCTTGTCTAAAACTGGAATGACAGGAATGACCTCCTCCCTGAGCTCACCATTCTTAGATATGCCATGGAAGGATCTGGCACCTCTGGATGTGCACAAGTGTGTATGGAGCTTTCTGATGTTCCACTACCATCTTTGTATAAACACCTTCCCTGACTGAATGTGTCCTGTCACCAGCTTTGCTCTTTCCCTTTCTCCTTGTTGACCCAAACTATATGCCATAAGCCTCAAGTTACTAACTTTAGTTGGTTTTTGTTTTGGGGTGAAGATGGAGTTTGAGTCATTTGGAGCTTGGTTTCCAGTTAAGTGTTAGTTAAGTATTGACAGCACAAGTAATGGGTTAAGATTAGAATAGGAATTGTTGAGGGGGTGTGAAAGAATCTTTATATTATTTTATTTGGGATTAAAGTTTTATTTGTTAAAAATTCTTGCTGCCATGCCACAAAGCCATAGTAGATTTGAGGTGCTTTTGAGGGCTGAATTATTCTCTAAGTTGAGAGATGTCCTCAGGTTGAATTAAAAGCTGCACTCAAAACTAAAGTGAGAAGAGAGAGAATATTTGTTTAGACTGTCCCACCACACCATCCCCTTAAAACCTCTACCTTTTGAAAGCAGAGTAATTTCACTGAGATGTTGGACACTACAGGTTTAATTCACTTATAACTGTCAATGGATGTACTCTCAGAGAATGGAGGCTATTGGATATGATCCTAATGCTCTACATCTGACTCACTTACTGGTATCTTCCAGAAAGGAAATTATACCCTAGTCTAGTGCCCTAATTTTCTAGGTTGCTGCCAGGAGACATCTCTGCATCACTTGGCTCTGGTGCCTATGGGGCTTACAATTGAGGTTCTCACAGGATTGCAACCTGTTTTATTTTTAAAAAGCAAGCTTAGTCTTATTGTGAAAGAGGCATATTAGTTTACCATCATAGCTGCAGCCCAAGGGTCACTGTTCTAATTAAGTACACATGTAAAGGCTGAATGTAAACCTTTCCTGAGACTTTGAAAGGAGGAACTGTCTTCATGCCATCTCTCTTCCTTAATCCTGATGGTGGCCATGGGATCTTGGTTTCCTATGTCCCACTGGACTGTAACGATCAAAGATACAGTCATGAGAAGGCTACCACACCCAGGCAACTGCACAGACAGCCTCAAGAGCAGACACCACAATGAGAAACCCAAGTACCGCAACTAGAGAGCAGCTGTTACTTTCCACAGCTGGAGAAAGCCCATGCACATCAATGAAGACCCAACACTAAAAAAAAAAAAAGCTCCTCAAAACCTCCCAAAAGATGTATAAAGGAGAGAACACTTCCAAACTCATCTTTTTTGAGGCCAGCATCACCCTGAAACAAAATCAGATAATAACATCACAGAAAAAAGTTACAGGCCAATATCCCTGATAAACAGAAAAAATTCCTCAACAAAATATTACCAAACTGATTTCACCAATACATTAAAAGGATAATACACCATGATCAAGTGGGATTTAGCTCAGGAATGCTAGAATGGTGCAATCTATGTGAACTATCAAATCAAGCAATGTGATATACATCATTAACCAATTGAAGAAGAAAAAGCATATGACCATTTCAACAGATGCAGAAAAATCTTTTGACAAAATTTGACATCCATTTATAATTAAAAAACTTTAAACAAAGTGGGTATTGAGGGTGGACTTCAACATAATAAAGGCCATATATGTCATACGGCATATATGACTCAATGGTGAAAACTGAAAGCTTTTCCTCTTAGAAATATGGCACAGATGCTTCTCTTGCCTCTTTTATTCAATGTGATATTCGAAGTACTAGTCGGGGCAGTTAGGAAAGAAAAGATATAAAAAATATACAAATTGGAAATTAAAAATAAAAATTATCAGTACTTATAGATGACATGTGGAGAAGGCAATGACACCCCACTCCAGTACTCTTGCCTGGAAAATTCCATGGATGGAGGAGCCTGGTAGGCTCCAGTCCATGGGGTTGCTGAGAGTTGGACACAACTGAGTGACTTCACTTTCACTTTTCACTTTCATGCATTGGAGAAGGAAATGGCAACCCACTCCAGTATTCTTGCCTGGAGAATCCCAGGGACAGAGGAGCCTGGTGGGCTGCTGTCTATGGGGTCGCACAGAGTCAGACATGACTGAAGGGACTTAGCAGCAGCAGCAGCAGCATAGATGACATGGAAAACACTAAAGCCAGCACAAAACCCTGCCATAATTTTTATATAAATTCAGTGAAGTTGCAAGATACAAAATCAATATTCAAAACCCTGTTATGTAGACAATAAGGTGTGTGGTTTCATCTCTGGGCTTTCTATCTTGCTCCATTGGTCTATATTTCTGTTTTTGTGCTAGTAGCAGTCTTGATGGCTGTAGTTTTGTAGTATAGCATGAAGTCAAGAAGGTTGATTCCTCCAATTCCATTTCTTTTCAGCACTGCTTTGGCTATTTGGTATCTTTTGTGTTTACATAAAAATTGTGAAATTTGTTCTAGGTTTGTGAAAAATACTGTTTTAGTATAATAGGGATCACATTCAATCTATAGACTGCTTTGGGTAGTATAGTCATGTTCACTATATTGATTATTCCAATCCAAGAAAACAGTATATCTTTGCACCTGTTTATGTCATCTTTAATTTCTTTCATCAGTGTCTTATGCTTTCCTGTATACAGGTTTTTGTGTCTCATGTTAGTTGCTCGGTTGAGGCCGACTCTATGTGACCTCATGGACTGTAGCCCACTGGGCTCCTCTGTCCATGGATTTTCCAGACAAGAATACTGGAGTGGGTTTCCATTCCCTTCTCCAGGGGATCTTCCTGACCCAGGGATCAAACCCAGGTCTCTCACATTGCAGGCAGATTCTTTACCATCTGAGCCACCAGGGAAGCCACTTTATGTAAATTTATTCCTAAATATTTTAATCTTTTTGTTGCAATGGTGAATGGAATTGTTTCTTTAATTCACTTTCTGATTTTTCATTGTTAGTGTATAGGAATGCCAGGGATTTCTGTGTATTAATTTTATATTTTGCAACTTTACTATATTCATTAAGTAGCTCTAGTAATTTTCTGATGGCATCTTTAGGGTTTTCTATCTAAAGAAACATGCCATCTGCAAAGAGTGAGAGGTTCACTTCTTCTTTTTCAATCTGAATTCCTTTTATTTCTTTATCTTCTCATTGCTGTGGGTAGGACTTCTAAAACTATGGAACAAGGTAGAAAGCTCAGAGATAAATCCACATACTTATAGACACCTTATCTTTGACAAAGGAGGCAAAAAATATACAATGGAGAAATACAGTCTCTTGAACAAGTGGTGCTGGAAAAACTGGTCAACTACATGTAAAAAAATGAAATTAGAGCACTTCCTAATACAATACAAAAAATAAATTCAAAAAGGGTTAAAAATCTAAATGCAAGACCAGAAACTATAAAACTCTTAGAGAAAAATATAGGCAGAATACTCTATGACATAAATCACAGCAAGATCCTCTATGACCCATTTCTTAGGATAATGGAAATAAAAATTTAAAAATGGGACTTAATTAAATGTGAAAGCTTTTGAACAACGAAGGAAACTATAAGCAAGCTGAGAAGACAACCCTCAGAATGGAAGAAAATCTAAGAATTAATCTCCAAAATATACAAGTAACTCATGCAGCTCAATACCAGAAAATCAAACAACCCAGTCCCAAACTGGGAAGAAGACCTAAATAGACATTTCTCAAAGAAAACATACTGATGGCTAATAAACACACGAAAAGATGTTCAACATCGTTCATGATTAGAAAAATGCAAATCTAAACCACAATGAGGCATCATCTCACACCAGTCAGAATGGCTATCATAAAAAAATCTACAAACAATAAATGCTGGAGAGGGTGTGGATAAAAGGGAACACGGTTGGTAGGAATGCAGATTGATACAATCACTACAGAGAACAGTAAGGGGATTCCTTAAAAAAAAAAAAAAAAAAAACTAGGATTAAAACTACCATATGACCCAGTAATCCCACTATTGGGCATATTACCTCGAGGAAACCAGAATTGAAAAAACACATGTACCCCATTATTCATGCAGCACTACTTACAGTAGCTAGGACATGGATACAACCTAGATGTCCATGAACAGATGAATGGATAAGGAAGTTGTGGTACACATACACATTGGGATATTGCTCAGCTATAAAAAAGAACACATTTGAGTCAGTTCTAATAAGGTGGATGAACGTACAGCCTATTATACAGGGTGAAGTACGTCAGAAAGAGAAAGTCAAACATCATATATTAACACATATATATGGAATCTAGCTGAGAAGGCAATGGCACCCCACTCCAGTATTCTTGCCTGGAAAATCCAATGGGTGGAGGAGCCTGGTGGGCTGCAGTCCATGGGGTCACTGAGGGTCGGACAGGACTGAGTGACTTCACTTTCACTTTTCACTTTCATGCATTGGAGAAGGAAATGGCAACCCACTCCAGTGTTCTTGCCTGGAGAATCCCAGGGATGGAGGAGCCTGGTGGGCTGCCGTCTGTGGGGTCACACAGAGTTGGACACGACTGAAGTGACTTAGCAGCAGCATGGAATCTAGAAAGATAGTACTAACAATCCTACATGCAGAGCAGCAAATGAGAAAAGAATAGACTGCGACACAGTGGGAGAAGGAGAGAGTGGGATGATTTGAGGCAACAGTATTGAAACATATATATTACCATGTATTAAATAGATAGCCAGTGGGAGTTTGAGGTATGATGCAGAGATCCTGAAGCCAGTGCTCTGAAACCTGGAGGGATGGGTTGGGGATGGAGGTGGGTGGAAGTTCAATATGGAGAGGACACATGTATGCCTCTGGCCAATTCATGTTGATGTATATCAGAGGCCATCACAATAGCATAAACTGATTATCTTCCAATTAAAATAAATAGATAAATTAAAAAAATTGTCATGTTTCCACATACTCATAAAAAAAAATGAGTAATTCTATTTATAATTACATCAAGAAGAATAAAGTACCGAGGAATAAATATTACCGATGAGTTGAGAAACATACACATGAAAACTTCAAGACATTGATGAAATAAATTGAACAAAACATAAATAAATGGAATAATATAACATGGGAGGATTCAAGAGCTGGTATGGACACGCTGCTAAAATGTCCATACTACCCAAAGCAATCTGCAGATTCAACAAAATTTGTATCAAATTTCCAAAATTCTACCTCGTGGAAGTAGATCAAGCAACCCTAAAATATGTATAGAACCTTAAAATACCCTGAATAACAAAAGTAATTTTGAGAAAGAAAAATAAAGATGGAGGGATCACATCTCTTGATTTTAAATTATATTACAAAATTACAATAATCAAAATAGTATAGTATTAGCATAAAAACAGACATATAGATAAATGGAACAAAATCGAGAGCTCAGAAACAAACACATATAAGGTCTATTAACATATTTCAAAGGAGCCAAGAATATACAATGGGGAATGCATTTCTTTAATAAACTGTGCTGAGGATACTGGACAGCCATATGCAAAAGTATGAAATTGGGCCACTATCTTACACCATTTGTGAAAATTAACTCAAAGTAGGTTAACAGTTTGAATGTAAATCCTGAAGTCACAAAACTTCTAGAAGAAAAAATAGTCTGCAAATTCCTTGAAACCAGTAATGAGAATCATCTTTGAATTTGACTAGGATGACCCAGAGGAATGGTACACAGAGGGAGGTGGGAGGGGGGTTCAGGATGAGGAACACGTGTACACCCGTGGCGAATTCATGTTGATGTATGGTAAAACCAATACAATATTGTAATGTAATTAGCCTCCAATTAAAATAAATAAATTTATATTAAAAAAATAAAGGCAATAACAAAAGCAATCAAGTGGTACTAAACCAAACTTAAACCTTTTTGCAGAGCAAAGAAAATCATCAACAAAATTCAAAAACAACCTAGGGAAAATATTTGCAAATCATATAACTGATAATGGGCTAATACAAATCAATAGCAACCCCCACAGCAATCTGACTGAAAAATTGTCAAGGATGTGAACAGACTTTTTTTTTTTTTTTAATCCAAGGAAGACATAGAAAAGATCAATGGGTATATAAAAAGATGCTCAACATTATTATTATCAGAGGAATGCAAATCAAAACCACAATGAGAAATCACCTCACATGTTTTGAAATTTGTTGTTGTCGTTTGCTTAGTCATGTCCAATTCTTTGCAACCTCATGGACTGCAGCATTCCAGGCTTCCCTGTCCTTCACTACCTCCAAGAGTTTGCTCAAACTCGTGTCCATTGAGTTGAAGATGCCATCCAAACATATCATCCTCTGTGGCCCTCTTCTCTTCATGCTCTCAATCTTCACTGGCATCAGGGACTTTTCCAATGAGTCAGGTCTTTGCATCAGGTGGCCAAAGTATTGGAGCTTCAACTTAGCATTAGTCCATCCAATGGATATTCAGGGTTAGTTTCCTTTAGGATTGACTGGTTTGATCTCCTTGCAGTCCAAGAGATTCTCAAGAGTTATTTCCAGCACCACAATTCAAAAGCTTCAATTCAGAGGCGGTCCTAAGATGGCAGAGGAATAGGATGGGGAGATCACTTTCTCCCCCACAAATTCATCAAAAGAACATTTAAAGGCTGAGTAAAATCCACAAAACAACTTCTGAATGCCAGCAGAGGACATCAGGCACCCAGAAAACCAGCCCATTGTCTTTGAAAGGAGGTAGGAAAAATATAAAAGACAAAAAAAGAGACAAAAGAGGCAGGGACGGAGCTCCGTCCCACGAAGGGAGTCTTAAAAAGAGAGAAGTTTCCAAACACCAGGAAACACTCTCACTGCTGAGTCTGTGCTGAGCCTTGGAAGAACAGAGAGCAACATAATAGGGAGGAACAATAAGTAAATAACTAAAACCCACGGATTATGAGTCCAATGGTAACTCCCCCAGTGGAGAAGCAGCGCAGACGCCTGCACCCGCCACTAGCAAGCAGGGGCTGGGCAGGGAGGCGCGGGCTGCATTGCTTAGAGTAAGGATCGGGCCTGAATGTCCCCGAGGGTCATCAGAGCGAACTAATTTGGGATAGCAAACCAGACTGTGGGATAGCTACCACGAGAAAAGCCCTAAGACACCGCCAGGCCCACGCACAGAACAAAGGGCTGAACAGAACTAGCTGGCTGCAGACCATCCCCCTCCGGTGACAGGCAGCCAGAGCCGGAAGGGGGCAATCACAGCCCGACAGAGACATCTACCAAACTGCAAGCAGGCTTCTTTGCTAACTAAGACTTCTTGGGGTTCTGGACAGTCATCCGCCTGAGAAGGTGTGCCAGTTGTACACCCAGAAAACCGAGTGGCAGGGATGGGAGAGGCGATAAGTCGCAGTGACCGTGCTCGCCAAACACCTCATCACATGAGCTGCTCGGAGCTGGGAAGGGCACAAAACGCAGGCCCCAAGGAGTCAGCGCCTCTGAGGACTACCCGAGTGCCTGAACCTGAGCGGCTTAGACCTAGGAGGTGCAGGCAGCCCAGGGCTGGACTCGGATGGTGGAAGTTCCCAGCGGAGCAACCTAGAGCCTGAGCTGTGTGGGCAGTGAGGGTGCACGCGCTGTGAGCGGGGGCAGGCCCACTGTGGCTGAGACACTATGAGCACAGTTCAGTTCAGTCGCTTAGACGTGTCCGACTCTTTGCGACCCCATGAATCGCAGCACACCAGGCCTCCCTGTCTATCACCAACTCCCAGAGTTCACTGAGACTCACATCCATCAAGTCAGTGATGCCATCCAGCCATCTCATCCTCTGTCGTCCCCTTCTCGTCCTGCCCCCAATCCCTCCCAGCATCAGAGTCTTTTCCAATGAGTCAATTATTCGCATGAGGTGGCCAAAGTACTGGAGTTTCAGCTTTAGCATCAGTCCTTCCAAAGAAATCCCAGGGCTGATCTCCTTTAGAATGGACTGGTTGGATCTCCTTGCAGTCCAAGGGACTCTCAAGAGTCTTCTCCAACATGACAGTTCAAAAGCATCAATTCTTCGGCACTCAGCCTTCTTCACAGTCCAACTCTCACATCCATACATGACCACAGGAAAAACCGTAGCCTTGACTAGATGAACAATAATGCAATAAATGAGATCAAAAACACTCCGGAGGCAACAAATAGTAGAATAACGGAGGCAGAAGATAGGATTAGTAAAATAGAAGTTAGAATGGTAAAAATAAATGAATCAGAGAGGAAAAAAGAAAAACGAATTAAAAGAAATGAGGACAATTTCAGAGACCTCCAGGACAATATTAAATGCCACAACATTCAAATCATAGGAGTCCAAGAAGAAGAAGGAAAAAAGAAAGACCATGAGAAAATACTTGAGGAGATAATAGTTGAAAACTTTCCAAAATGGGGAAGGAAATAATCAACAAAGTCCAAGAAACCCAGAGTCCCAAAGAAGATAAACCCAAGGCAAAACACCCCAAAACACATATTATTCAAATTAAAAAAGATCAAACACAAAGAACAAATATTAAAAGCAGCAAGGGAAAAACAACAAATAATACACAAGGGGATTCCCATAAGGATAACAGCTGATCTTTCAGTAGAAACTCTTCAGGCCAGGAGGGAATGGCAGGACATAATTAAAGTAATGAAAGAAAATAACCTACAGCCTAGATTACTGTACCCAGCAAGTATCTCATTCAAATATGAAGGAGAAATCAAAAGCTTTACAGACAAGAAAAAGCTGAGAGAATTCAGCACCACCAAACCAGCCTTCCAACAAACATTAAAGGATATTCTCTAGACAGGAGACACAAAAAGGGTGTGTAAACTTGAACCCAAAACAATAAAGTAAATGGCAACAGGATCATACTTATCAATAATTACCTTAAACGTAAGTGGGTTGAAGCTCCAACCAAAAGACAAAGACTGGCTCAATGGATACAAAAACAAGACCCCTATATATGTTGTCTACAAGAGACCCACCTCAAAACAGGGGGCACATATGGACTGAAAGTGAAGGGCTGGAAAAAGATATTCCATACAAATAGAGATCAAAAGAAAGCAGGAGTAGCAATACGCATATCAGATAAAATAGACTTTAAAACAAAGGCTGTAAAAAGACACAAAGAAGGACACTACATAATGATCAAAGGATCAATCCAAGAAGAAGATATAACAATTATAAATATATATGCACCCAACATAGAAGCACCACAATATGTAAGACAAATGCTAACAAGTATGAAAGGGGAAATTAACAATAACACAATAATAGTGGGAGATTTTAATACCCCATTCACACCTATGGATAGACCAACTAAACAGAAAGTTAACAAGGAAACACAAACTGTAAATGATACAATAGACCAGTTAGACCTAATTGATATCTATAGGACAATTCACCCCAAAACAATGAATTTCACCTTTTTCTCAGGTGCACATGGGACCTTCTCCAGGATAGATCACATCCTGGGCCGTAAATCTAGCTTTGGTAAATTCAAGAAAATTGAAATCATTCCAAGCATCTTTTCTGACCACAATGCAGTAAGATTAGATCTCAATTACAGAAGAAAAACTATTAAAAATTCCAACATATGGAGGCTGAACAACACGCTGCTGAATAAACAACAAATCACAGAATAAATCAAAAAAGAAATCAAAATATGCATAGAAAAGAATGAAAATTAAAACACAACAAACCAAAACCAATGGGACACTGTAAAAGCAGTCCTAAGGGGAAAGTTCATAGCAATACAGGCATACCTCAAGAAACAAGAAAAAAGTCAAATAAATAACCCAAATCTACACCTAAAGCAACTAGAAAAAGAGAAATGAAGGACCCCAGGGTTAATAGAAGGAAAGAAATCTTAAAAATTAGGGCAGAAATAAATGCAAAAGAAACAAAGGAGACCATAGCAAAAATCAACAAAGCCAAAAGCTGGTTCTTTGAAAGGATAAATAAAATTGACAAACCATTAGCCAGACTCATCAAGAAACAAAGGGAGAAAAATCAAATCAATACAATTAGAAATGAAAATGGAGAGATCACAACAGACAACACAGAAATACAAAGGATCATAAGAGACTACTATCAGCAATTATATGCCAATAAAATGGACAACGTGGAAGAAATGGACAAATTCTTAGAAAAGTACAACTTTCCAAAACTGAACCAAGAAGAAATAGAAAATCTTAACAGACCCATCACAAGAACAGAAATTGAAACTGTAATCAGAAGTCTTCCAGCAAACAAAAGCCCAGGTCCAGACGGCTTCATAGCTGAATTCTACCAAAAATTTAGAGAAGACCTGACACCTATCCTACTCAAATTCTTCCAGAAAATTGCAGAGGAAGGTAAACTTCCAAACTCATTCTATGAGGCCACCACCACCCTAATACCAAAACCTGACAAAGATGCCACACAAAAAAGAAAACTACAGGCTAATATCACTGATGAACATAGATGCAAAAATGCATAACAAAATTCTATGAATCAGAATCCAACAACACATTAAAAAGATCATACACCATGACCAAGTGGGCTTTATCCCAGGGATGCAAGGATTCTTCAATATCTGCAAATCAATCAATGTAATACACCACATTAACAAATTGAAAAATAAAAGCCATATGATTATCTCAATAGATGCAGAGAAAGCCTTTGACAAAATTCAACATCCATTTATGATAAAAACTCTCCGGAAAGCAGGAATAGAAGGTGCATACCTCAACATAATAAAAGCTGTATATGACAAACCCATAGCAAACATTATCCTCAATGGTGAAAAATTGAAAGCATTTACCCTAAAGTCAGGAACAAGACAAGGGTGCCCACTCTCACCACTACTATTCAACATAGTTTTGGAAGTTTTGGCTACAGCAATCAGAGCAGAAAAAGAAATAAAAAAAATACAAATTGGAAAAGAAGAAGTAAAACTCTCACTGTTTGCAGATGACATAATCCTCTACATAGAAAACCCTAAAAACTCCACCAGAAAATTACTAGAGCTAATCAATGAATATAGTAAAGCTGCAGGGTATAAAATCAACACACAGAAATTCCTTGCATTCCTATACACTAATAATGAGAAAACAGGGAAATTAAGGAAACAATTACATTCACCATTGCAACAAAAAGAATAAAATACTTAGGGATATATCTACCTAAAGAAACTAAAAATCTATATATAGAAAACTATAAAACACTGATGAAAGAAATAAAGAGGACACTAATAGATGGAGAAATATACCATGTTCATGGATTGGAAGAATCAATATAGTGAAAATGAGTATACTACCCAAAGCAATCTATAGATTCAATGCAATCCCTAGCAAGCTACCAACGGTATTTTTCACATAGCTAGAACAAATAATTTCACAATTTGTATGGAAATATAAAATACTTGGAATAGCCAAAGCAATCTTGAAAAAGAAGAATGGAACTGGAGGAATCAACCTGCCTGACTTCAGGCTCTACTACAAAGCCACAGTCAACAAGACAGTATGGTACTGGCACAAAGACAGAAATATAGATCAATGGAACAAAATAGAAACCCCAGAGATAAACCCACACATCTATGGACACCTTATCTTTGACAAAGGAGGCAAGAATATACAGTGGAGAAAAGACAATCTCTTTAACACGTGGTGCTGGGGAAACTGGCAAACCACTTGAAAAGGAATGAAACTAGAACACTTTCTAACACCCTCAGATCAGATCAGATCAGTCGCTCAGTTGTGTCTGACTCTTTGCGACCCCATGAATCGCAGCACGCCAGGCCTCCCTGTCCATCACCAACTCCCAGAGTTCACTGAGACTCATGTCCACCGAGTCAGTGATGCCATCCAGCCATCTCATCCTCTGTCGTCCCCCTCTTGTCCTGCCCCCAATCCCTCCCAGCATCAGAGTCTTTTTCAATGAGTCAATTCTTCGCATGAGGTGGCCAAAGTACCAGAATTTCAGCTTTAGCATCATTGCTTCCAAAGAAATCCCAGGGCTGATCTTCAGAATGGACTGGTTGGATCTCCTTGCAGTCCAAGGGACTGTCAAGAGTCTTCTCCAACACCACATTCAAAAGCATCAGTTCTTCGGCGCTCAGCCTTCTTCACAGTCCAACTCTCACATCAATACATGACCACAGGAAAAACCATAGCCTTGACTAGACGAACCTTTGTTGGCAAAGTAATGTCTCTCTTCTGAATATGCTATCTAGGTTGGTCATAACTTTCCTTCCAAGGAGTAAGTGTCTTTTAATTTCATGGCTGTAGTCACCATCTGTAGTGATTTTGGAGCCCAGAAAAATAAAGTCTGACACTGTTTCCACTGTTTCCCTATCTATTTCCCATGAAGTGATGGGACTGGATGCCATGATCTTCGTTTTCTGAATGTTGAGCTTTAAGCCAACTTTTTCACTCTCCACTTTCACTTTCATCAAGAGGCTTTTGAGTTCCTCTTCACTTTCTACCATAAGGGTGGTGTCATCTGCATATCTGAGGTTATTGATATTTCTCCTGGCAATCTTGATTCCATTTTGTGTTTCTTCCAGTCCAGCGTTTCGCATGATGTACTCTGCATATAAGTTAAATAAACATGGTGACAATATACAGCCTTGACGAACTCCTTTTCCTGTTTGGAACCAGTCTGTTGTTCCATGTCCAGTTCTAACAGTTGCTTCTTGACCTGCATACAAATTTCTCAAGAGGCAGATCAGGTAGTCTGGTATTCCCATCTCTTGAAGAATTTTCCACAGTTTATTGTGATCTACACAGTCAAAGGCTTTAACATAGTCAATAAAGCAGACCATACATAAAACTAAACTCAAATTGGATTAAAGATCTAAACGTAAGAACAGAAACTATAAAAGGAATACATAGGCAAACCTCTCTCCGACATAAATCACAGCAGGATCCTCTATGATCCACCTCCCAGAATTTTGGAAATAAAAGCAAAAATAAACAAATGGGATCTAATTAAAATTAAAAGCTTCTGCACAACAAAAGAAACTATAAGCAGGGTGAAAAGACAGCCTTCAGAATGGGAGAAGATAATAACAAATGAAGCAACTGACAAACAACTAATCTCAAAAATATACAAGCCACTCCTACAGCTCTGCATTTTAATGTGCTGTCTAGGTTGGTCATAGATTTTCTTCCAAGGAGCAAGTATCTTTTAATTTCATGACTGCAGGCACCTTCTGAAGTGACTTTAGAGCCCAAGAAAATAAAGTCTGTCACTGTTTCCATTGTTTCTCCATCTATTTGCCATGTAGTGATGGGACCCAATGCCATGATCTTAGCATCACATTAAAATCATATTAAGTATTTTTTTCTGACCACAACACTATGAGATCAGAAACAGACTCTAAGAAAACTCTCTGAAAAATGAAAACACCTGGTGGCTAAACAGTATGCTACTAAACAGCCAATGGGTCACTGAAGATATCAGAGGAAATAAAAAAAAAATATCTAGAGACAAATAAAAATGAAAGCACACCAATCCAAAACTTACGGTATGCAGCAAAAGCAGTTCTAAGAGGAAAGTTTATAGTAACACAATCTTACCCCAAGAAACAAAACTCTCTCAAATAAACAATCTAAGCTTGCATCTAAAGGAACTAGCAAAAGAAGAACAAAGAAAACCTAAAGTTAGTAGAGAGAAGGAAATAATAAATACCAGAGCAAAATAAATGAAATAGAGACAAAGAAAATAATAAGATCAATGAAACTTAAAATAGCTTCTTTGAAAAGATAAACAAAATTGATAAACCTTTTGACAGACTTATCATGAAATAATAGGGAGAGAATTAAGCATCTGCCTGCAAGGTGGGACACCAGGATTCAATCCCTGGGTCAGGAAGATCCCCTGGAGAAGGAAATGGCAACCCACTCCAGTATTCTTGCCTGGAGAATCCCATGGACGGAGGAGCCTGGTAGGTTACAGTCCATGGGGTTGCAAAGAGTCAGACACGACTGAGCGACTTCATTTTCACTTTCACTTTCAATTCAATACAGTTAGAAATGTAAAAGGAAAAGTTACAACTAACTTCACAGTAATACCGAGAATAATAAGAGACTCCTGTGAACAACTGTATGGCAATGAAATGGACAACCTAGAAGAAATGGACAAATTCTTAGAAAGGTTGACTGAACCAAGAAGAAAGGGAAAATATACACAAATCAAGCACAAGCACTGAAATTGAAACTGTGATTAAAAGCCTCTCAACAAAGTCCAGACCCTAATGGCTTCACAAGTGAGTTTTTTTTCAAATATTTAAAAAAGAGTTAACACCAGTCTTTATGAAACCATTCCCAAGAATTGCATAGGAAAGACAACTTCCAAACTCACTTTATGATGCCATCATCACCCTGATACCAAAACCAGACAAAGATACCACAAAAATAAAATTATAGGCCAATATAACTGATGAACTTAGATGCAAAAATCCTCAACAAATACAAGCAATCCATATCCAATAATACATTCAAAAGATCATACACCATGATTATGTGAGGTTCATTACAGGGATGCAAAGATTTTTGACATCTACAAATCAATCAGTGTGATATAGCACATCAACAAATTGAAGAATAAAAAAAAAAACATGATCATCTCAATAGATGCAGAAAATGCTTTTGACAAAATTCAGCACCCATTTATGATAAAAACTCTGATTCACGTTTGATGTTTGGAAGAAATCAACACAATTCTTTAAAGCAATTATCCTTCAGTTAAAAAAAAAAAAAAAACTCTCCAGAATCTGGACATAGAGTGTACATTCACCATAGTAAAGGCCATATATGATAAACCTACTGCTAGCATCATACTCAATGGTGAAAGACTGAAAACATTCCTTCAAAGATCAGGAACAATAAATGAATCTCCATTATCTGCAGCCTTACTCAATGTAGTTTTTGAAGCCCTAGCCACAGCAGTCAGAGAAGAAAATGGAATAAGGGGAATCCAAATGGAAAAGAAGTTAAACTGTCACTTTTTGGAGATGCCATGATACTATGCATAGAAAAATCTAAAGATGATACCAGAAAACTACTAGAACTTACCCATGAATTAAGTAAGTTTTCACATTATAAAATTAATACACAGAAATCTGTTGCATTTCTATGCACTAACAATGAAAAGGTCAAAAGAGAAATTCAAGAAACAATTACAATTACCATCACATCAAAATGAATGAAATACCTAGGAATAAACCTATCTAAGGAGACAAAATACCTTTACTCTGAAAAGTATAAGATTTTGTTGAAAGAAATTTAGAAGACATAAATAGATGGAAAGACATATCATGTTCATGGATTGGAAGAATCAGTATTATCAAAATGATTATACTACCTAAGGCAATCTACAGATTAACTGCAATCCTTATCAAATTACCAATGACATTCTTCACAGAATTTGAACAAAAAAAAACCTCACAATTTTATAGAGATACAAAAGACCCTGAACTGCCAAAGCAATCTTGAGAAGAAACGTACCTGGACAAATCAGGCCCCCTGAGTTCAGACTATACTACAAAGCTACAGTCATCAAAATAGTATGGTACTGGCACAAAAATAGAAAAATACATCAATGAAAGAGGATAAAAAATCCAGAAATAAGCCCATGGGCCTATGGTCAATTAATATATGACAAAGAAGGCAAGGCTACACAATGTTGAAAGGACAATTTATTCAATAAATGGAGCTGGAAGAATAGGATAGCTATATGTAAAAAAAAAAAAAAAATGAAAGTAGATCATTCTTTAACTCCATACAGAAAAAATAAGCTCAAAATGGATTAAGGACCTAAATGTGAGACCAGACACCATAAAACTCCTGGAGGGAAACATAAACAGAACACCCTGTGACATAAATCACAGCAATGTTTTATTTTTCTTTTTTGATCCATCTCACAGAATAATGGGATAAAAATAAAAATAAACAATTGAGACCTACTTAAACTCAAAAGCTTTTGCATCACAAAGGAAAGAAACAAAATGAAAAGACAATCCACAGATTGGGAGAAAATATTTACAAATAACTTGACCAACAAGGGATTACAAACAGCTTGTGACACTTAACAACATCCAAACAAACAACCCACTCAAAAAATGTACAGAAGAAATAAATAGACATTTCTTCAAAGGAGACATACAGATGACCATTAGGTACATGAAATGATGTTCAACATAGTTAATTACTGGAAAAATGTGAACCAAACCAACAATGAGATATCACCTCACACCAGTCAGAATGGATATCATCAAAAAAATCCACAAACAATAAATGCTGGAGAGGATGTGGAGAGAACGGAACCTTCTTATAGTGTTGATGAGTATGTAAATTAGTACAACCACTATGGAGAACAGTATCAGGGTTCCTATAAAAACTAAAAATAGAGCTTCCACATGACTCTTCAATCCCAGTCTTGGGCATATATCCAGAGAAAAACATGATCTGAAAGGATACATGCACCCCAATGTTCATTACAGCACTGTTTACAACAGCCAAGAGATGCAAGCAACCTAAATTTCCACTGACAGAGGAATTGATAAAGAAAATGTACATATATACAATGGAAAATTACTCAGGCATTAAAAAGAATGTAATAGGTTTTTCTAGTGGTCATGTATGGATGTGAGAGTTGGACTGTGAAGAAAGCTGAGCACCGAAGAATTGATGCTTTTGAACTGTGGTGTTGGAGAAGACTCTTGAGAATCCCTTGGACTGCAAGGAGATCCAACCAGTCCATTCTAAAGAAGATCAGCCCTGGGATTTGTTTGGAAGGACTGATGCTGAAGCTAAAACTCCAATACTTTGGCCACCTCATGCGAAGAGTTGACTCACTAGAAAAGACCCTGATGCGGGGAGGGATTGGGGACAGGAGGATGAGATGGCTGGATGGCATCACCAACTCGATGGACATGAGTTTGAGTAAACTCTGGGAGTTGGTGACGGACAGGGAGGCCTGGAGTTCTGCGATTCATGGGGTTGCAAAGAGTCGGACATGACTGAGCGACTGAACTGAACTGAATAGCTCCATTTATAGCAACAGAGACAGACCTAGAGAATGTTATACTGAATGAAGTAAGTTGAACAGAGAAAGAGAAATATCATATGACATTCCTTATATGTGGAACCTAAAAAGAAATGACACAAATGAACTAACTTACCTTACAGGAAGAGACTCACAGACTTATAAAATGAAATTATGCTTGCTTGGAAGAAAGGATAATTAGGGAGTTTGGGATGGTCATGTACACACTGCAATATATTTAAAATGGATAACCAATAAGGATTTATTGTATAACACATGGAACTCTACTCAATGTTATGTGGCAATGTGGATGGGAGGAGGGTTTGGAGGGGAATGGATACATGGCTGAATCCCTTCATTGTTCATCTGAAACTATCACAATAATCCAATATATCCCAATACAAAATAGAAAGTTCAAAAGACAAAATAAAAAAAGTATGAAGAAGAAGGAACACCCCCAAAGATAAACTATGAAGCTACCATCACCCTGATACCAAAAACAGACAAATATATCCCCCTAAAAGCCAATTTCAGGCCAATATCTTTGACGTATATCGATGCATAAATTCTCAACAAAATATTAACAAACCAAATCCAAGAACACAAAACAGATCATACACTATGACCAAGTGGGATTCATCCCAAGTTTACAAGGATAGTTCAACATATGCAAATCAATTACCACATGAACAAAAGATAAAACCACATGATCATCTTAACAGATGCAGACAAATTATTTTACAAAATTAAACATCCATTCATGATGAAAACTCTTATCAAAGTGGGTATACAGGAAACATATATCAACATAATGAAAAGCTATATGTGGTAAACCCACAGACAATATAATCCTCAGTGCGGAAAAGTTCAAATTCTTTCTGATAAAATCTGAAAAAGACATAGATGTTCACTCACACCACTTCTATTCAATGTAGTATTGGAACTCCTAGATACAGCAATCAGACAAGAAAAATAAATAAAACGTATCCAAACTGGAAAGGAAGATGTAAAATTGTCATTATACAGAGATGACATGATACTACATGTAGAAATTCCTATAGACACCACACAAAAACTACTAGGACTGAGAAATTAATTCAGCAAAGTAGCCTGATACAAGATTAGCGTATAGAAATCTGTTGCATTTCTTTGCAATAACAATAAAATATCAGAAAGATAATGTAAAAAGTACCTTTTAAAATCATAAATTTAGAAAGATGGTAATGATAACCCTATATGGGAGACAGCAAAAGAGACACAGATATATAGAACAGTCTTCTGGACTCTACGGGAGAAGGCGAGAGTTGGGAAGATCTGATAGAATAGCATTGAAACATGTATATTATCATATATGAAACAGATCATCAGTCCAGATTCAATGCATGAGACAGGGTACTCAGGGCTGGTGCACTGGGATGATCCAGAGGGATGGGATGGGGAAGGAAGTGGGGGTGGGGAGCAGGTTTCAGGATGGGGAACACATGTAAACCCTGGCTGATTCATATCAATGTATGGCAAAACCCACTACAATATTGTAAAGTAATTAGCCTTCAACTAAAATAAATAAATTAAAAATAAAAAAAAAAATCATACAAAAAATCTTTAGAAATAAACCCCACTAGGAAGTGAATGACTTATATGCTGATAACTATAAAATATTAATAAAGGAAATTAAAGATGATTTAAAGAAATGGAAAATATCCCACACTTTTGCACTGGAAGAATTAATATTGTCAAAGTGACCAAAAAACCCAAAGCAATATGTAGATTTAACACAATCCCTATCAAATTTCCCTTGATATTTTTCACAGAAGTAAAACAAATAATCTTAAAATTTATATGGAACCATAAAAGACCCAGAATTGCCAAAGCAATCCTGAGGGGAAAAAGTAGGAGGCACAATCCTCCCAGATTTCAGACAATACTACAAAGCTACAGTAATCAAAATAGTGTGGTATTGGCACAAAAACAGGGTCCACATCTCTGAAGCTGCTTGGGGAAAGAATCCTGGGTATCCAGGTGCAGCAGGCTTTGAACTGTTTAGTTCAGGATGAGCAGTGATGAGACTGTAAGTATTGGTGAAGAAGGGGTGGGAAAGCCTCTCCAGAGACAGGCAGCTGAGGCCTGGGTGGCCTCCGATGCTGGCAGTGAGGATGCCTAGCAGGAACCCCACCTTGTGCCTCTATTGTGCTGACAGGCAGCTGTGAACAAGTCACCAGACTGACAGAGCCCTCGCTCTCAGCCACAACAGTGACCCTGGATGGGTTTCAGAAGCATTATGGCAGAGGCATGAAGTGCACATATGCTGAGCCTAGCTTCCTTCCTCTGGTTCTGGCATGTGAGACTCACAGCCACACAAGGAGCAGGGATCAGGTTTGGGAAGAGGGGTTGTCTCTTGGATTTCCCAGGACCCATGGTAGCAAACACACAGTCATCTGCTGAGTATTTGCCACATTAATCTAAGGAGGCCTCTTTTCTTCACTGCCTTGGGAAATGGAAATAAAAGAACTCCATGGACTCAGTCCTGGACCACAGTATCCATTGGAGGATAGTGACCAGTGGCTGGTTGGAGGCTGTCTTAATTATAATACTGTTTTACAATTAGACCGGTTCTGTAGGAAAAAAAAAGGGAAACGGGTAGAAGTAGCATATGTGTTTCCCTTTTTCTCTCTGTGAAATATGCCAAACTTATGTCCTAAACGCATAGATTTGGGTGTGAAACCTTCAGCTCCCTCCTGTCCTCCTACTTTGCCCCTGTATCCAGGGCTTCAAATTGAGCAAACTGGAAGTCAGAGAACCCCCCAAGAAGGGTTGCTTTGGTCTCAGTAGAAACCCAAACTGAGATTCAAAATGCCCAAGTAGAGATCCAGACAACACGACCTCAGACTACTCTGGTTTCAATAGAAATTCAGACCATTGAAGTAAGAGTTGAGATGGAGTACAGGAGACAAAGAGATAAAGAAAAGTAGGTTTCTCCAATCTATCCCTGGGATCATATGCACAGAGCAGCCAGAGAGGTTGAGGAACAGCTACACAAGCTTTTGCCTCTTCATGAAGCACCCATAGGGAGAAATAATCAGTCTATGAGAATTAATAAGCCCTTTTCTTATCAAGAAATACAAATAATCAAGGAGGATCTGGGAGACTATTTAGAGGACCCAGAAAAATATATTAGAGCGTTTAAAGGTGTTCCTGTGCTTTATGACCTTACTTGGAAGGATGTGATGTATATCTTGGGACAAACGCTGACTCCCAACTCAAAAAGTCGAGTTTTGGGAAAAGCGGTTGCTTATGGAGATGAATGCCTTGGTAATGAATCAGTAGGGAAGAAGGATGAGATAACCGCCCTCCCTACTTGGAATCAGGCGGTCCCAGCTATAGAACCAGACTGAGACTATAACATGGCTAAAGGAAGATGGGATCAGAGTCATTTTGTCAAATGTATTCTTGAAGGATTCAGGCAAGCATGTGCTAAGACTTTAAACTATGCCAAATTGGCAAACATAGAACAGGAGAAGGAAGCTCCTGGTAAATCCCAGGTTAGTCTGAGAGAAGCCCTTCACAGATTCACTGAGATTGATCCCGAAAGTGAAGATGGAATAGTGATATTAAAAGATAGATTTCTCACTCAGTTGGCTCCAGGTATCTGCCATAAGCTATTAAAAATGGGCATATGGACCAAATCATTCTTTAGATAATCTGTTACAACTGGCTCAGACAGTCTATTATGGTAGGGAATATGAGGAAAAGAAAGAAAGGCAGAAAAAGTCAAAGGAACAGGTGGAATCCCTCGCAATGGCTTAAGAACCACTCTTAAACATCCTGAGAAAAATGCCTAGAGGGACCCAGGTGAAAATGGATGGGCTTGCTATTTTTGTGGAAAGGAGAAGCACCTCAGGCGGTATTGCCCTCAGGCATCTAAGCCACCCTCTGATCCATGTCCAGTCTGCAAGGGACCACACTGGAGGAGAGACTGCCCCCAGAGCCGTAGGTTTCAGGAGTCAGCCTCTCAAGACAATCAGGACTGAGGGTGCCCAGGGGTCCCCACACAAGCTCCCCTCCTAATTTCACCTGAGGAACCTCGGCTATTAAATACTGTGGGGGGCCAATTGGTCGATTTCCTTTTATATACTGAGGCAACTTACTCTGTGCTTACTGGAGCCCCTGGCCCACTTTCTTCCTGATCCACTTCCATAATGGGACTGTCTGGACGAGTAAAAACGGTATTACTTCAGTTCTTCTATAAGTTGTAACTGGGACTCCATGCTATTTTCACAGGAGTTTCTGATCATGCCAGAGTCTCCCTCACACCTTTTGTGGAGGGATATAGTGAGCAAGGTCCATTCCTCTGTTTTCATGAATATGAAGCCCTCTCTTTCTCTCCCTGTAAATGAACAAAATGTAAAACCTAGAGTGTGGGCTGATGGAAAATCTGTGGTTAAAGCACAAAATGCTATTATGGTAGTTGTCAAGCTCAAAGGCCCATACTTATTTCTACATAAGAAGCAGTATCAACTGAAACCTGAGGTTAGGGAAGGGATAAAACAAAATTTAAAGGAGCAGGGACTATTAATTCCCTGTAACAGTCCTTGTAACACTCTTATTTTGAGTATAAAGAAATCAAATGGTAAATGGAGACTAGTTCAAGATTTACGAATAATAAATGAAGCTGTAGTTCCTTTACATCCTTTGGTGCCTAATCCTTATACTCTATTGTCTGAAATTCCTGAACAAGCCAAATATTTCTCAGTAATTGATTTGAAAGATGCCTTTTATTTAGTGCCTTTGGCAGAGAAAAGTCGATTTATATTTGCCTTTGAGGACCCTACGTAGCCAGCTTCTCAGTTAACCTGGACAGTTTTGCCCCAGGGCTTTCATGACAGACCTCACTTATTTGGACAAAGTTTGTCACAGGATCTACAAAACTTTAATAGCTCTGAAGCAGTGGGACTACAATATGTAGATGATATTCTGTGCTGAGACAGAGGAAGCTTGTTCATGAGGTTTAGAAGATTTCTTAAACTTTCTGGCAGGCTGGGGTTACAAAGCATCAAGGGAAAAGACTCAGCTTTGTCAAAAATCTGTTAGATATCTGGGCCTAATCATATCAGAAGGGACTAGGGCCATAGGCCCCTAGAAAATTACACCTATACTAAATCACCCCCTACCTATGACTTTAAGACAGTTGAGAGGATTTTTGGGAAATCACAGGCTATTGTCACATTGGATTCCAGGTTATGGGGAACTTGTCCAGCCATTATATAAACTTATAGCTGAGATTCAGCAGGCCCAAACCAAAAAATTGGTTTGGTTTCCAGATACTCAAAAGGCTTTTAAGGTTCTTCAGACTGCTCTTCTGCAAGCTCCCGCTTTGAGCTTGCCCACAGGGTCAGAATTTAATTTGTTTGTCACTGAAACATAGGTTATGGCCTTAGGAGTTTTGACACAACCCCAAGGGCCTGACTAGCCACCTATTGCTTATCTAAACAGAGAATTAGATGTAATTTCATGTGGGTGGCCCCACTGCCTAAGAGTAATTGGGGCAACCGCTTTATTAACACCTGAAGCTTTAAAAATAATTAATGGACAAACTCTTACTGCACTGACTTCTCATGATTGAGTGGAATCTTAAATTCTAAGTTTAATACTTGAATGACAGACTGTGGGCTTCTTAAATATCAGTCATTGTTTTTAGAAGGACCAGTAACTAAACTTAAAGTTTGAGGAAATTTAAATTCTGCCACTTTCCTTCTGGAGAAGGAAAATGAAACACCTGATCACACTTGTTCCCAATTTCTAACTTTAAACTATGCAACTCAGGAAGATCTAATGGATACCCCACTAGACAAACCTGACACGGAACTATTTACAGATGGCATTTGTTTTGTTCGGGATGGAAAGCATAAAGCAGGTTATGCTGTGGTGACTGCTGAACAGGTTTTAGAAACAAAATCTCTCCTCTAGGGAGCCAGTGCTCAGTTAGCAGAGCTTGTGGCTCTGACCCGAGCTCTAGAGTTAAACAAAGGGCAGTGAATAAATATCTACGCTGATTCTAAGTATGCTTATTTGACTTTACATGTTCATGCTGCAATATGAAAAGAAAGTATGTTTAAAACAGCAACAGGAGAACCTATTAAGCATTTCAGAGAGATATAGAGACTTTTAACTACTGTATAATCTCCTAAAGAAGTAGCTGTTATGCATTGCAAAGGGCACAGCAGGGATGGGAGTAAAGTTGCCAAAGGCAATCAGCTGGCTGACTGTCAAGCCAAAAAAGCTGCACTTTAGGAAACCCCTTCACTGCAGACGCCTTTGATCTGGACAGGTCCTGTGGAACAGGAAAAACCACAATATACTGAGGAAGAATTAGAAAGATATGAGAAAAGAGGAGCAAAGATTACTGATAAAGGATGGTTACAGTCCGAGGATGGATGATTAATAATTCCTGAAAATGCTTAATGGAAAATTCTTAAGGGTTAACACCAGAGTTTTCATTTGGGTGCAGAGAGTACTTACCAGATGGCTTCTTGTTTGTTTGAAGGTAAAATTGTAATGAAGACTTTAAAGAATATTATAAAAAGATGTGAGGTTTATCAGAAAAATAACCCAAAGACTGGAAAATTAGCAAAATCTAGATTACAACAAAGTGGAAAATATCCTGGAGAGGACTGGGAAATGGATTTTACACATATGCCAAAAGCTAACGGATATTCTTGCTTACAAGTTTGAGTGGATACTTTTACTAGATAGATTGAGGCTTTCCCCTGTCGTGGTGAACAGGCTAAGGAGGTTATGAAGATTTTAATCCATGAAATTATCCCCAGGTTTGGGCTGCCATGGAGCCTTCAGAGTGACAATGGCTCCGCCTTTAAAGCTGCTGTAACTCAGGGGGTATCTAAAGCTCTAGGAATAGAATATCACTTACAGTGTTCCTGGAGACCCCAATCCTCAGGAAAATTTGAAACAGCTAATGACATTATCAAAAGACATCTCTGCAATTTAACTCAAGAGACTCAGGGCAATTGGATTAAAGTTCTACCCATAACTTTAATGAGGGCTCAGACTGCCCCCTAAAAGGAGGGACAGTCCCCCTTTGAATGTATTTATAGAAGGCCTTTCTTATGCACAGACACTGTTATAGACCCTGAAGCCTTGAAATTAACTAATTATGTAACTCAGCTCTCAGCTTTTCAACAGACATTAACAGAACTCTGGGAGACAGACCCAGCCTCTGAGTCAAGCAAGCCTCTATTTGAGCCAGGAACCGAGGTCCTCATAAAAACATTGCGATCTGGGGGCCAGTGCCTCAAGCCCCCTTGGGAAGGCCCTTACCAGGTTATTCTTTCTTCTCCCACAGCTGTCAAAGTGTCAGGAATTGATTCGTGCGTACATCACACTCGAGTTAAGAGGTGGCACCCTAACAAGAACTAAGTGGCATCATTTTGTCTTTACTTTCTATGCTCTGACTTTGTACTTTTCAGATGGGCCTGATAATCTATGTGAGCCTATTTCTGCTGACTCCAAAAACCCTGAGTCTGCCATTTGATCCTCAAGACAATGACTTCCTGTCCTGGGCTCACTCCTATGTTGCATTCTACAATCAGTCTAAATGCTGGGTCTGCGGAGTGGTCCCCTCTTCATCAGTGGAAGTTTTCCCTTGGTGGACATATCCATTTCAAGGAAAAGACTTTTTCCAAGTCTGAGAATACCTTCAACAACAATCGTAAGTGCTGCCTCCTCTTAAACTGATGACATCTAACAACCCTAAGATGGACTGGGGCAACACTTTGTAGTTTAATTATGGACATAACGTGACTTTTAATTTTGATTATGCATTGTCTCAGTTTACTGATTATTTCACTACTCATAAGGTAAATGGGTCTAGATCTAATGGTTTTTTGCCTGACTTTTATCAAATATGGGATGGGGTTATATGGTTAACTCCTGAAAAAGGACGTCTAATATCTACTGCCCCTATATGCTGGGAACAAATAGAGCCATCCAGAGAAGTTAGTCAACAACTTAATTATAATGATTGGAAACAATTGGGATTTTTGCCTCAGGAAATATGCAACGTAATAATTCCGTTGATTTCCAAACCCAATTCAGGTCCTCCCTTTGCCTGGCCAGGCACTGATTGGAACTGGGTATCACAGTCACACTGGCTTGTTCCAAACAGGACCTATTGGATATATGGCTATTACCTATGGGCATGGCTTCCCCCTGGTTGGGTAGGGAGATGCACCCTAGGTCTAGCTTTTACTCATGGCTCTATATTTTTAGAGCTTCCAAAAAAGCCTGCTAATTTACCACATCTTAAAACCAGAGATCAAATTGCCAACATCTGCTGGATCATCAAAAAAAGCAAGAGCATTCCAGAGAAACATCTATTTCTGCTTTACTGACTATGCCAAAGCCTTTGACTGTGTAGATCACAATCAACTGTGGGAAATTCTTCAAGAGATGGGAATACCAGACCACCTGACCTGCCTCTTGAGAAACCTATATGCAGGTCAGGAAGCAACAGTTAGAACTGGACATGGAACAACAGACTGGTTCCAAATAGGAAAAGGAGTATGTCAAGGCTGTATATTGTCACCCTGCTTATTTAACTTATATGCAGAGTACATCATGAGAAATGCTGGGCTGGAAGAAACACAAGCTGGAATCAAGATTGCCGGGAGAAATATCAGTAACCTCAGATATGCAGATGACACCACCCTTATGGCAGAAAGCGAAGAGGAACTCAGAAACCTCTTGATGAGAGTGAAAGAGGAGAGTGAAAAAGTTGGCTTAAAGCTCAACATTCAGAAAACGAAGATCATGGCATCGGGTCCCATCACTTCATGGGAAATAGATGGGGCAACAGTGGAAACAGTATCAGACTTTATTTTTGGGGGCTCAAAAATCACTGCAGATGGTGACTGCAGCCATGAAATTAAAGGACTCTTACTCTTTGGAAGAAAAGTTATGACCAACCTAGATAGCATATTGAAAAGCCGAGACATTACTTTGCCAACAAAGGTCCATCTAGTCAAGGCTATGGTTTTCCCAGTGGTCATGTATGGATGCGAGAGTTGGACTGTGAAGAAAGCTGAGTGCTGAAGAATTGATGCTTTTGAACTGTGGTGCTGGAGAAGACTCTTGAGAGTCCCTTGGACTGCAAGGAGATCCAACCAGTCCATTCTAAAGGAGATCAGCCCTGGGATTTCTTTGGAAGGAATGATGCTAAAGCTAAAACTCCAGTACTTTGGCCATCTCATGCGAAGAGTTGACTCATTGGAAAAGACTCTGATCCTGGGAGGGATTGGGGGCAGGAGGAAAAGGGGATGACAGAGGATGAGATGGCTGGATGGCATCACCGACTCGATGGACGTGAGTTTGAGTGAACTCCAGGATTTGGTGATGGGCAGGGAGGCCTAGCGTGCTGCGATTCTTGGGGTCACAAAGAGTCGGACGTGACTGAGTGACTGAACTGAACTGAATTGAAAACTCGGTGGACAAGGTCTATATTTCACTGGTATGATTTGGCTGCAGTGTTTGTTCCCTCTCTGGGGACTACAGATGTTATGCTATTAGTGGATGCTTTGACTAACTTTACTCAACAGGCATTACAAGTTTCTCAAAAAGCTATTTCAGCTTTTAATGCAAAGCCAGCAAAAATTAGAAAGGTGGTTTTACAAAACAGGTTGGTTTTAGATATTCTGACAGCTTTACAAGGAGTAACTTGTGCCATTATTCATACCCAGTGCTGTACATATATATACCTGATATGAGCACTAATGTTACTCATTTTACTAAACGTATGAACAGGATGATTGAGGCTATGGATACTCCTGAAACCTCCAGTTGCCTCACTTTGGGAGATGTTAACTAGTTCCCCATGGTGGAAAGCTGTCTTAATTACAACAGTTCTGATTGTTCTCTTTTTGCTGTTTGCTCCCTGCATCTGTAACTGTGTAATTGAATTTGTTTCCACTCTCATGCAGGCTTTTAAGTTACAGATGGTTGTCCAAGCTCCTACAAGTGCCAGATTCCTCCAACTATTACTTGGGGCCCTTGGATCAGAAACCCTCAATACGAGGGTTAGGAGAATATGTTGCCTTACCAATTTAGGGACAACACCCAATCGGAAGGAGTTATGGAATGAGAATGAACCCCTTTTCCCTAGGCAACATAATTCTCCTAAAAGAAAAGGGGGGAAGGAGAGAGTCAGATTGACACGAAGTTCAGGGCCCCCAAGGAGGAGAAAGGGGTCTGGGGCTCTTGAAGTGGAGATTGGAGGTCTGGAATTTTCAAGGAGGAGAAAAGGACAAACGTTTTTTTCCCCTGCATTCCTTGGTCTTAGTCAATTACACAACTCAGTTTAAATTCTGTACTAAGGATTATACAACAGTGTATCTGGTTGGGAGGACAGTTTCTCCTTCCTGAAAACCCTCTGACTAATCCTGATATCTTAGAATATATATTATGGGAGTGGGTCTGGAGGATCTTCCTATTGTTAAATTATAATCCTGTTATCCTAAAATGTAAATTGCTAGAGTAGGTCTGGTAAAATTTTCACAAACTTGGGACATTCTTTTGATTCATTGTAATAACTAATTAAAAGGTATATAACTCCATTGCTAACACTAGCAAGGGGGTACTCTTTTTGCCCCCTTCTGATGTCTATGTCAGAAGCTTTATTTATCCTTTTTATACTTTAATAAAACTCTATTGTATAAAAGCTCTGAGTGATCAAGTCTCGTCATTGGCCCTGGATTGAATTCTTCTTTTTTGGAGGCCAAGAATCCCAGCGTCTTTTTGTGGATTAGCAACAACCTTTCACTTTCCACGTTTAAACTCCAGGTCAGTGACCATATCCAGAGAGGGCAGAGGGAGGTGGCTCAGGCTGCCCAGCATCGTTATCCTCTGGATGCAAGCATCCCCTCTCCCATCCCCTGACTAGAGTGGACATGCTGACCACAGGCCTCCTGCAACTTTCTCTGTCTAGCCAAGGTGTGGGGGTGCTTTTTGAGAACAGGAGTAGCTGGTTGCACTGAGTGGGGCGTGTGATGCCCCAGGCTACACTGAGTCCCCAACAGCCTTACAAAAATTCTGAACCTATTGAGGATATTGTGTACCATAAATGTATGGTTTTATTTGGAAAAAAATATAGAGGACCAAGAAATAAACCAATTAATCTTTGACGAAGGAGCCAAGAATATTAAATGGGGAAAAGACAGTCTCTTAAGCAAGTTGTGTTGGGAAAATTTGACAGCTACATGTAAATCAGTGAAGTTAGAACACATCCTCACAGCATACACAAAGATAAGCTGGAAGTTAGAAAAGGAGTACAGAGGTAAATATGACAAGACACTATAAAACTCCCAGAAGAGAACGTAGGCAAAACATTCTCTGATATAAATCATACCAATGTTTTCTTAGGTCAGTCTCTGAAGGCAATAGAAATAATAGCAAAAATAAATGGGACCTAATCAAACTTACAAGCTTTTTCACAGCAAAGAAAACCATAAACAAAACGAAAAGACAACCTATGGAGTAGGCAAAAATCTTTGCAAATGATGTGACTGACAAACTTTTAATTTCCAAAATATACAAACAGCTCATACGACTCAACAACAGTAACAAAAGAACAACCAAATCAAAAAAATGGGCAGAAGACATAAATAGACATTTCTCCAAAGAAGACCTACGGATGGTTAAAATGTACATGAAAAGATGCTCAACACTACTTATTATTAGAGAAATGCAAATAAAATCTACAATGAGGTACCATCCCATGCCATTCAGAATGCCCATCATCAAAGTCTACAAATGACAAATGCTGGAGAGGGTGTGGAGAAAAGGGAATCCTCCTACACTGTTGGTAGGGTTGTAAGTTAATTCAGACACTATGGAAAATAGTATGGAGATTCCTAAGAAAACTAAACATAGAATTAACAATACAATATGATCCATCAATCCTACTTTTGGGCATATATCTGGGCAAAGCTATAATTCAAAAAGATAGATGCACTCCTATGTTCATAGCAGCACTACTCACAATAGTTAAGACATGGAAATGCACTAAATGTCCATCAGCAGATGAATAGAAAAAGTTGTGGTAGATATATACAATGAAATAATACTCAGCCACAAAAAGAATGAAATAATGTCATTTGCAGCAACACAAATGCAACTAGAGAGTATCACACTAAGTAAAGGAAGTCAGAAAGAGAAAGATATCATATGTCATCACTAATATACGGAATCTAAACCATAAAGCAAATGACTCTATCTATGAAGCAGAAACAGAATCACAGACATAGAGAACAGACTTGTGTTTGCCATGGGAGAGGAGGGTGAGAGGAGTCAGACTAGGAGTTTTGGGTTAGTAGATGCAAACTATCACATGTAGAAAGAATGGACACCAAGATCCTACTGTATAGCACAGGGAACTATATTCAATACCCTGAAATAAACCATAATGGAAAAGAATATAAATATATGCATATAAATATGTGTGTGTATAACTGAGTCACTTTGCTATATAGTAGAAATAAACACAACCTTGTAAATAAATTTTTTAAAAGTAATTTTAATAATTCAGGGAAACACTCAGACAACAGAAATTATTGAATAATTATATTTACTGTCCAAATTCCCCCAATAAAAGTCAATCCTCTATTAATTTTAAGGAAAATGAAAAGAAAATATATGGTAGTCCACCTTCTGTAATAAAAATGTGAAATGAGAAAAAAATTGTTTCTATTTTATTATGTGAATTTCATCTCAATAAATCATTAAAAGATACACACAATATATGCTTGCTATAGAAAAAGTTGAAAAAAGAAAATCATGTAAAGAAGAAAATAAATGCCATTTGTGTTTTTCCCTTTTAAACATAATTGCTTTGAATGTTTTGGTTCACTATCATTATAATGTTTTTTCCTTGGAAACTATGTTTAGAGTTATAAAAGCAATAACCAGCATTACCTTAGTATTAACTCATGTATACCAAAGACTGCCTTGAAATAATTACCTAGTATAAAATCCTACCTTATTTGAATTAGTGGTACGGTTTTACCTGAGATGAATTAGCATACAAGTAGAGATTCACATCCAGATTAAATGAGCTGAAAGATGAACTGTACATTCTTCTCTTTCTTTTCTGTGCTTCAGGATAGAACATCTACCCTCAAGAATTTTTTTTTTTTTAATTTATGAATGCAAATACCCTGGACACTACTTTTAGGAGCACAATTAAGAAACAGTTTTTGGAATTAAAGAGACTGCCTTTCTATCTTCCAGTTTCCATATTTTTGGAAGGTGGTAATTAGAAAAACAAGGAAGACTCTGCATTGTAATACATACAACACTTCTATTGCAAACAACACTATTAAAATCTTTAAAAGTAAAATAAAAGTTGAATTCAAGTAAACATAATATTGATGAAAAGATCTGCAATGCTATTGTTTAAAATTAATAGAATTTGGGAGGAAAATGATTATATCAAGATATAGATAAGTTCCTTTAAGAGACTCCAGACATTTTTTTTTTCTTTCCAGGCTTCTTTTTTTAACGCAAGTGGTAGATCTGATGACCTTTGAGGTCCCTCCCAACTCCAAGATTTTATAATTCTATAAGTTAGTAAATGGGGAGTTGTCCATCCTTAAAACGCAGTCCTCTCTGTCAGCTCTATCTACACACATCACATGGATTTCCACTTTCATACTTTAGCAAGTAACAATAACAGTTTGCATTGCTTATTGCTCTGTAATTTGCCAAATTCTCTTCATATGTTATCTTATTCAACCCTAACAATGATACTATGGGGTAGATGGCCTCATCCCTGTTTTAGAAAGAAAGAAATAGACGCAGAGAGATTTATTCATTCTGTTTTCTCTACTTAGACTATCTATAAGACTCACTTTTGATATATATCTTTTGTGCAGAAAACACTGATTAAGATATAACTTGAATTCAGATTATATTTCTCTAAATTCCTATTGTGGTTAAAGTATGTTCTGTACATTTTTCTACTATAGTGTTATTTGTCTATCTTATCCTGTGTGTTTTGCAAAGAAATGTACAAATTTTGAAATCAGTGGGCTTGAAGCTTGACTTTGCCACATATTATTTGCCTGACTTTGAGCAAGTTGCCTAAGTTCTTTGAATCTGAGTCCCCTTATCTGTAAGATGAGGAAAACAATCCTTACCTCACAAGATAGTTTTGCTTATCATATAAGATAATGGATAAAAAGTATATTTCCATGTCTCCCATGAAGCTATAAGCCCCAGAACAGCAGTACTTTATCTTAAACCTCTGTAGCTTTCCCAACAGAATTGAGTTAATAGTAAATATTTGGACTCTTCCTATCCATGGACTAGAAAGGCTTGGTGTGCGTGTGTGGGAAACAGATGGCTACTTCATAATCCATATAGCTCATATTCCAGTGTCTTTGATTATAATTACCAAAAGCTAGATTAATAGCTTTCATATTTACAAACCATCACCAGATAAATGGAATCTCTTTAATTTTAATGCATTGGATCCAGGGAAACTACACATTTTTTGTAATCATTCTTAGCAGTGATTTTAGATGCTGAAGGGGAGCAGAATACATGACCCCAGGTTATGCCAGGTTGGCATGTGGATTATTTTGAGCTGAAGGCTATCAAGATCCAGCTGACTTAAGAAAAACTTGTCAGTTCACTTCAGTGGCTCAATCGTGTCCAACTCTTTGTGACCCCATGGACTACAGCACGCCAGGCTTTCCAGTCCATCACCAACTCCCAGAACTTACTCAAATTCATGTCCATTGAGTCGGTGATGGCATCCAACCATCTCATTCTCCATCATCCCCTTCTCCTCCTGCCTTCAATCTTTCCTACAATCAGGGTCTTTTCCAATTAGTCAGTTCTTCCTATCAGGGGGTCAAAATATTGGAGGTTCAGCTTCAGCATCAGTCCTTCCAATGAATACTCAGGACTGATTTCCTTTACGATAAAATGATTGGCTCTATTTGGAGTCCAAGGGACTCTCTAGAATCTTCTCTAACACCACAGTTCAAAAACATCAATTCTATGGTCCTCAGCTTTCTTTATAGTCCAACTCTCACATCCATACATGACTACTGGAAAAACCATAGCTTTGATGAGACAGACCTTTGTTGGCAAAGTAATGTTTCTGCTTTTTATTTTTTTAAATTTTATTTTATTTTTAAACTTTACAATATTGTATTGGTTTTGCCAAATATCGAAATGAATCTGCCACGGGTATACATGTGTTCCCCATCCTGAACCCTCCTCCCTCTTCCATCCCCATACCATCCCTCTGGGTTGTCCCAGTGCAGCAGCCCCAAGCATCCAGTATTGTGCATCGAACCTGGACTGGCGACTCATTCCATATATGATATTATACGTATTTCAATGCCATTCTCTCAAATCTTCCCACCCTCCCCCTCTCCCACAGAGTCCAAAAGACTGTTCTATACATCAGTGTCTCTTTTGCTGTCTCATATACAGGGTTATTGTTACCATCTTTCTAAATTCCATATATATGCATTAGTATACTGTATTGGTGTTTTTCTTTCTGGCTTACTTCACCCTGTATAATAGGCTCCAGTTTCATGCACCTCATTAGAACTGATTCAAATGTATTCTTTTTAATGGCTGAGTAATACTCCATTGTGTATATGTACCACTGCTTTCTTATCCATTCATCTGCTGATGGACATCTAGGTGGCTTCCATGTCCTGGCTATTATAAACAGTGCTGCAATGAACATTGGGGTACATGTGTCTCTTTCCCTTCTGGTTTCCTCAGTATGTATGCCCAGCAGTGGGATTGCTGGATCATAAGGCAGTTCTATTTCCAGTTTTTTAAGGAATCTCCACACTGTTCTCCATAGTGGCTGTACTAGTTTGCATTCCCACCAACAGTGTAAGAGGGTTCCCTTTTCTCCACACCCTCTCCAGCATTTATTACTTGTAGACTTTTGGATCACAGCCATTCTGACTGGCTGTTTCTGCTTTTTAATATGCTGTCTAGGTTGGTCATAGCTTTTCTTCCAAGGAGCAAGTGTCTTTTAATTTTGTGGCTGTAGTTACCACCTACAGTGATTTTGGAGCCCCCCAAATTAAAGTCTCTCACTGTTTCCATTGTTTCCCCATCTATTTGCCATGAAATGATGAAAAGCTTTTACTTGTTTCTTAACTATCTAAATTAATTCAATTAAGAGGCTGGCTCAGAGAAAGAGCTATTGCAAGAGGTAAGTTTTGTTTGTATGTATAGACAAGTATCTAATTACCAAACGTTTGTTTTTCTTACTGTCCTGTAAATTACCCTCCTCCCCTTTGAAGCTCTAGGTCCCTGATCCATTCCTTAGCTCTGGATGGTATATAAGCCTCAACAGCCACACTTGCTTTTGGGTCCTATGTTTGTATGGGACTCTCATGCATATATAATTAAATTTGTTTTTCTCTTGTTAATATGTCTTATATCAATGTAATTACTGGACCAGTCAATAGAACCAAGAAATTTACAGGAAATATTCTTCCTGCCCTACAACATAAACTCTCTATTGGTGGCACTTGTTGCTATGATATCAAAGAGTCACTCTACTCATTGACAGAGATAACTTGCTTTAAATTCCTTAAAGCCTGCAATTATATTTATTGTGGGGGAAACAGAGGGAAGAAGCATGTAAAAGTTAAAGTAAGGAGTACAGTAGTTGCCACAAAGATCTATACTAATGGAGTGAATGTGATAGATAATCCTTAAATAAATGGATATTTTCTCATATACATTTTTTATTTTTTCTCTCTCTGTTGGACGCCTGAAAGTGAGAGCTCTAAATATTATATTTAAATACCCATTTTGTCCAGTGATCATAAAGTGATTGAATGTGGTTAGCAAATTCAGCTTCAAATGTTAGTATTTTTTTAAAAATATATAAAATGTATAAATATTTTAATTTTACTATCTGTAAAACAGTAACCACTTTTTTAACACATTTTTTATTCTTGCTAGTTTTCATCAAGGTTTCTATTTTTTTTTTTCTATATCTTCAAATTCTTTTCCCATTTAGGTTATTACAGAATACTTAGTAGTGTTCTATTTAGTAGAGTTCCCTATGCTATACAGTAGGTCCTTGTTGGTTATCTATTTTGCATATAGCAGTATGTACATATTCATCACAAACTCTCAGTCTGACCCTCCCCCACACCCTTCCCCTCTGGTCACCATAAATTCATTCTCTAAGACTGTGAGTATGTTTCTGTTTTGTAGATAAGATAATTTGTATCATTTTTTTAACTTGATAAATAATTTTAATCTTTAATCTTTCATAAGTGTTTTGCCTAGCTCAGAGGACAGATTTGTACCCGTAATTAAACATTAAAGTAGTTGCTTTTTCACAAACATATGTATGAGCATGTCCTCTCCAAAGATAGGGAAAGTCAGTGTTACAGAAGTTAAAACAAGAGTGAAAACATAAATAATTATTTCCAACTCTAAATAAATATAGAGGACACTTAACATTAAATTTTATATGGGAAAGATGGAAAATATAAATATTCTGCATTTATGATGTTAGTAAGCTTTTTTTTTCTGTTGCCATTATGCAAATTAATTGTGTAGATGAGTTTCACTTATTTGAAGCCTAGATAAAATCACCTAGATAGCTTGGGCAGAAAGTATGCAAAACCACTAGACCATTCAGGTACGACCTAAATCAAATCCCTTAGGATTATACAGTGAAGGTGACAAATAAATTCAAGGGATTAGATCTGATAGACAAAGTGTCTGAAAAACTGTGGATGGGGGTTCATGACATTGTACAGGAGACTGTGATCAAGACCATCCCAAAGGAAAAAAAAATGCAAAAAGGCCAAATGGTTGTCTGAGGAGGCCTTACAAATAGCTGTGAAAAGAGAAGCTAAAGACAAAGGAGAAAAGGAAAGCTATACCCATCTGAATGCAGAGTTTCAAAGATTAGGAAGGAGAGATAAGAAAGTTTTCCTCAGTGACCAATGCAAAGAAATACAGGGAAACAACAGAATGGGAAAGACTAGAGATTGCTTCAAGAAAATTAGAGATACCAAGGGAACATTTCATGCAAAGATGGGCACAATAAAGGACAGAAATGATATGGACCTAACAGAAGTAGAAGATACTAAGAAGCGATTGCAAGAATACACAGAACTGTACAAAAAAGATCTTCATGACCCAGATAACCATGATGGTGTGATCACTCACATATAGCTATACATCCTGGAATGCAAAGTCAAGTGAGCCTTAGGAAGCATCACTACGAAGAAAGCTAGTGGAGGTGATGTGATTCCAATTGAGCTATTTCAAATCCTAAAAGCTGAGGCTGTTAAAGTGCTGGACATGTTAACATGCCAGCAAATTTGGAAAACTCAGCAGTGTCCACAGGAGTGTAAAAGGTCAATAGTTCTCATTGCAATCCCAAAGAAAGGCAATGCTAAAGAATCTTCAAACTACCCTACAATTGCATTCATCTCACATGCTAGCAAAGTAATGCTAAAAATTCTCCAAGCCAGGCTTCAGCAATACATGAACCATGAATTTCCAGATGTTAAAGCTGGATTTAGAAAAGGCAGAGGAACCAGAGATCAAACTGCCAACATCCATTGAATCATCAAAAAAGCAAGAGAATTTCAGAAGAAACATCTACTTCTGCTTTATTGACTATGCCAAAGCCTTTGTGTGGATCACAACAAAGTGTGGAAAATTCTTAAAGAGATGGGAATTCCAGACCACCTTACCTGCCTCCTGAGAAATCTGTTTGCAGGTTAAGAAGCAACAGTTAGAACTGGACATGGAACAAAAGGCTGGTTCCAAATTGAGAAAGGAGTATGTCAAGACTGTATGTTGTCACCCTGCTTATTTAACTTACATGCAGAGTAGATCATGCAAAATACTGGGCTGGATGAAGCACAAGCTGGAATCAAGATTGCTGGGAGAAATATCAATACCATCAGATACACAGGTGACACCACCCTTATGGCAGAAGGCGAAGAAGAACTAAAGAGCCTCTTGATGAAAGTGAAAGAGGAGAGTGAAAATGATCACTTAAAGCTCATCACTTAAAAATCTAAGATCATGGCATCTGGTCCCATCATTTCATGTCAAACAAATGGTGAAACAAAGGAAAAAGTGACAGACTGTATTTTTGAGGGGCTCCAAAATCACTGCAGATGGTGACTGCAGCCATGAAATTAAAAGATCCTTGGTCCTTGGAAGAAAAGATATGACCAAACAAGACAGCATATTAAAAAGAAGATACATTACTTTGCTAACAAAGGTCCGTCTAGTCAAAGCTGTGGCTTTTCCAGTAGTCATTTATGGGTATGAGAGTTGGACTATAAAGAAAGCTGAGCACCAAAGAATTGATGCTTTTGAACTCTGGTGTTGGAGAAGACTCTAGAGAGTTCTTTGGACTGCAAGGAGATCAAACCAGTCAATTCTGAGTAAAATCAGTCTTGGGTATTCATTGGAAGGACTGATGCTAAAGCTACCCTCCAATACTTTGGCCACCTGATGGGAAGAACTGACTCATTTGATAAGACTCTGATGCTGGGAATGGTTGAAGGCAGGAGGAGAAGGGGACGGCAGAGGATGAGATGGCTGGATGGCATCATCACCTCGTTGGACATGAGTTTGAGCAAGCTCCGGGAATTGTTTATGGACAGGGAAGTCTGGTGTGCTGCATTCCATGGGATCGCAGATAGTCAGACATGACTGAGCAACTGAACTGACCTGAGACAGCTTGGTGTAGTGAAAAAAGATTTGACTTAGAGACAGACAGACCAGAGTTGGATTTCTGGATCTGTCATATAATAGCTATATGTGTGCTGTGCTCAGTCGCTCAGTCGTATTCAATTCTTTGCAACCCCAGGCTCCTTTGTCCATGGGGATCTCCAGACAAGCGTACTTGGGTGGGTTGCCATGCCCTCCTCTAATAGCTATCTGATTTTGTGCAAACTTCTGAGGCTCATTTTCTGAATTAATTATGTGAGAATAAATCATGAAATGCCATTATTTTGAGGCTCAAATGAGATGTTATGTATTAAGATACTTTTAAAATGTAAAAGTTTGCATTAATTATACCCCAATAAATCTACTAATGCAATTGAATGTTTATTATAACAATGCAGAAACAGTTTGTGTAATTGTTCTTTTCCTTTTGAGGTATAAAATGCATCCTAAAATCTATACAATTTCAATATTTTTATTCTAATTAAAAATAGGATCACAGAATATCAATGTTGAAATAAACTTTAGAGCTAATCTGGTTCATCACTGTGTAGAGAGGAGCTTTGAATCCACGATGGAAAGGTACTTGCCTTAGGTTATGAAATTAGTAGCAACACCAAAATTGGAATTCTGGTCCCTTTCTTCCAGGCTAGGGCCATTCTTCATTGCAATGGTGTTTAAGTTTTGTTATGAAACTACTGTCCATCCTCAAATTTCCCTTTATTTCCCTGAATCAAGATATTAATATGCATTGTTAGCCAGGATTCTCCTAGAGGAACAATCACTTTACATGAAGAAGATAACCTAGGAGGCAATTCTTCCATACATATTGAAAATCTTCCTGCTAGTTTATTGGCAACTACTGAATAGATGCTGGATCAATAGGTAGGAAAGTCAAGAAATGTGATCCAGCTGAAGGGCATGCTATTCTTTCTCAGGGATATTCATATCTTGGACTTTTTGGGAGCAACAAAGAGAAAATGTTACCAACTAGCTGGTGATAACTGTTCCTTTAGTGTTCATCTGATTCCTTTAACCCTGGCACTGCCATAGAAGTTTATTATCTACAAAGTACATTTACATTTATTACCTCAAATTATTCTCACAACTACATGAGGTAGTGATTATTATTCCTGTATTACAAATGAGAAAATTGAGACTCAGATAGATTAAATGAATTACTCAAAGTTACATGGTAAATAAGAGGGAGAACTTTCCATTCAAATTCTGTCTTCAAATAAAAATATCTTGCCCATATACCATAGTTGTCTATAACTTTGGCATACTTAATAAATTCTGAAAATATTATTAAAGATGCAATTAAAAGTTAATGAATACATGTGGAAAAAGTTCTAAAAGGTTGTAATTTAAAATAGACAAATATTTCCACCTCTCTGAAACTACATAAACATTTATAAATTATAAAAATAAAAGAGCTTTAAATTCATTAGACTGATCAAGTGTCCAAAAGTATGTGACACAAATCTAGATTCAGTCAGAACAAACTGCACTGTTGCTTTAGCTAAATAAAAATATCTCAGAGTGGAAGTCTTAATTTCTACACACAAAAGGACATATTTGCTCTGGAAAATTTGGTTTCTATTTACATAATCTATGGAAAAAATTCAGAAGAAAAAAGGAAAAAGTCATAGTCATGGCTTTTTCACTACTGAGAATGATTGCTTCTTTCTGTAGTGCTAGCTTTTCTTTGGTTGCATATATTTGAATTGCTGAAGCAGTTTTTGAATATACTATGTGAAAAACTTTCCTGGAAAACTAAAATTAAGTAGAGGTACAATTCTTCATGAGCAAACCATGAAATGATAAAGGCATAGTTTTCTCTTAGATATTTATTCCTATTTAAATTCAGTGTTACAAGTCAGAGAGACCTGGACCTAAAACACAACCCAGAATTTAATAATTACATGACCTTAGGCAAGTCAAGTAATCTGTTCAAGACTGTTTTCTATGTGTAAAGTAGAGATGGTCATAGTATGTAGACTGTTAGATTGTTATGAGGATTAAATGAGATAGCATATGTAAAGCTCTTGGTACTTGACAAAGCTCAATAAATGATAGTCCCTTTACTCTCACTCCCTCCTCTTGCTCCCTCCTATGGTGATTTCCTATTGCAAAAGCCTACTTTCTTCAAGCTAAGAAGATAATCCTTTTAGCTGTGTTCTTCAAGTTTTCACTATTATTTTGATGGCTCAACATTTCCGAAAGGTTAACTTTCTTATAAAAATCATCTCAGCTTCTTATACAGAGCATGATAATATTCTTTCCAACACATACACTCACCCCAACAACAATAAGCACCAAAGCACTCACCTCTTAACATCTTAGACATTAACAATATCTGACACAGATTCTCCGGAAGCTCAATTCTTCTTTGGAAGCATGTAGTCCACATCAGTATTTCTTACTTGTGTGGCTTATCCATTACACCATGGCTTTTATCCTCTGTTGCTGAGGCAGGAATGTCGAGTTCAAAGCCTTAGGAAAGGGAGATTCCAATAGACTTACATGAGCAGAAGGCAAATCTATGCTGAGAACTCAATAAGTTATCCTCTGAAACACATTTTACACTTTTAAAGTTCAGTACTATAGTCAGGGCAGCAAGAGATTTGGATCTCAAAGGTTTATAGTTCTTTTCAATAACTGCTACTCTGAGGCATAGCACTCTTTTACTCTCATATATATTGACATTCAGAATCTTACACAGGTCTACAGAGCTCATCTCATGACTGTGGATAAGACTCAAGCTTTAAAAAAAAAGTAGCTGAATTATATACACACATGTGCACACACATATATTTAAAAAGGAAAATCATACATGCAGAGTGATTAAAAAAAAAAAAAAAAACTACTTTATGTAGACTTTTCATTGAATGTTTCAACAGAATGTTTCCAGATAGAGCTTATGTACAATTTGCAGATTAGGTATGACTATATCCTCTTGTTATTAATCCCCACAAAACAAAATAAGATAATAAATCTTAGAGGATTACAATTTAGAATAAACATTAATTTCCTAATGACTCAAAGTATATCAAATTTCTACCTTGAAGAGCTTTTCTATCTTTCAGTTGACTCACAGTCCAATTAGCAAAAAGACACAGATGCAATTTATAAAGTTGACAAAAATAAGAAAAACACTTGGATAAGACTAGTTTTGAAACTTCTACCTATTTCCTTCTACCTCACCTCAAAAGAAATTAATTAATAATCTTTTTGGAAAATTTGAAATGCTAAATCATTACACTAATAGCAAATTGAAAGTGAAGTGAAAGTGTTAGTTGCTCAGTCATGTCTGACTCTTTGCTACCCCATGGACTGTAGCCTGCCAGGCTCCTCTGTCCATGGAATTCTCCAGGCAAGAATACTGGAGTGGGTAGCCATTCCTTTCTTCAGGGGATCTTCCCAACCCAGGGTTCAAACCCAGGTCTCCTAATTACAGACAGATTCTTTACCATCTGAGCCACCATCTTCTAATTTCAAGTAGGGGCTCCCCTGGTGGCTCAGCAGTAAAGAATCCACCTGCCAATTCAGTAGACATGGCTTCTATTCCTGGGTCGGGAAGATCTCCTGGAGAAGGAAAATGGCAACCCATTCCAGTATTCTTGCCTAGTAAATCCCAGAGACAGAGGAGCCTGGTGGGCTACAGTCCATGGAGTTGCAAAGAGTCAGATACAACTTAGCGACTAAAACAACAAAAACAATTTTAAGTAGTTCAAAACATGTTTCTCATCTACAAGATCATTAAACCAAGAACCACGTATGGTCTGACAAAGGTTTGTGGATATTATTATCACTATCCTCACTTCCTAACTTTGTGTATTTTCCCATTTCCTGAATATGAATAGTGTGTGTGAATATATTTTTCAAGCTCCAAATCAGGCCATAAAATCTGATAAATAATGTTTTTGTATTATTTCTGGGTGCCAGATGCAATCCAAGAGATGTAACTTTGATTTGAAAAACTGAGACTTCCTGGGACACTGTTATGGTTTTTAAGGCTACTAGGAAATAAACTTTGAAATTTAGAATGTCTTGGAAATTTTGGTTACTGTATGAATAGTCATGCAGTCATTAGTCATTGACTTAGGGATCTGATAGGTAAAAAAAAAAAAAAATCAATTTAAAGTCAATATATGAGAAACTGTAATAATATTTAAGCTCAAATCATTAGAGAATATATTTAACATTTCATTTGGACATATATGAATTTCAAGAAAATGGCATGTATTGTAGATTTATTCAAATAAGCCCCAAAACTTTATAAGATATGAAATATGTTTAAGAGTGAGACACTGTTCTTGGATTGATAACTCTTGTGTATGTTATCAGGATCTTAGGGTTACTGCAAGCAGTAACCTGATATCACCTATTTGTGGGAAAATATATTCTCATGAGGTGCTGGCATTTGAGCTGGCCCTACCAGCAAATATGTTGTTAGGTGTAGCTCCCTGTTGCCACAGTTATGATGATAAAAGGATCGACCTTGTTTACCCACATTTGCCCCTTCTGATTTTACAGTTTGATGATTTAGAGATTTAATAATACTACATTTGTGGGTAGCCAAAAAAAAAAAAAAAAGCTCACAGTCTGCCTCTGGAATCTAGAAGGACACTAAAAAGGATGTTCTTAGTAGCTTTCATTCTCCTATGCTGTTTCTTGAAGACAGGGTGATTTTTATTCATCCCTAAGTTCCCTGTGCTGAGCCTCACATGTAATAGATGCCCCACAAATATATGCTAAATTGCTCACAAAATCCCCAAGGAAGAAAGCATTTCCACCACATTCCAAGCTTTTCTGTTTCTCTTCATTACTGAATAGTAGCTATATCCTTGACGTGACTGTCATCTTTTAGGCAACTGAGATAGGAAGCAATGTTTTGAAGCACAAGTAATCGTTATTCATGCAAACGTGGATATACGTCTTAGAGGAGCTGTTACTCGTCTACTTTCCTGTGTGCCCAGGATGAACGAGATACATGGCATACTTCCAAGTGCCATCTGTGAAACTCATGGTCCTTAAAAGAAGCAGTAGTATGTTGCAACTTGGCTATTTAAGCTAATTTCTTGTAGTGGGTTAAGAAGCACAATTGGTGACTATTAACTACATATCTCCCTCAGAATAAAATCTTTCTAGAGTACAGAAGGTGGTAAAGAAGGTTAAGAAAGCATGTCAGTCTTTGCTAGCTTTCCAGAAATCTAATCTTCACAATGGTCTGACTGAAGAGAGAGAGGCATTGGGAGGGAGACAGAAAGAAAATCAAATCAAAATAAACATGATCAAACAATAGCAAAGAACAAATATATATACAACAGAATCACAAGAATTTTCCAAATTCCATGAGTAAGTTAAAGGGCTACATATTAGAACAGATGACCCCCACAAGAAAAAAACAAGTCTCTATTAGAAAAAGCAGTCAATTCTGGTTTCCTCAGTGTGTATGCCCAGCAATGGGACTGCTGGTCGTATGGCAGTTCTATTTCCAGTTTTTTAAGGAATCTCCACACTGTTCTCCATAGTGGCTGTACTAGTTTGCATTCCCACCAACAGTGTAAGAGGCTTCCCTTTTCTCCACACCGTCTCCAGCATTTATTGCTTGTAGACTTTTGGATCGCAGCCATTCTGACTGGCGTGAAGTGGTACCTCATTGTAAAGTAAAAAATAATAATAATAATAATAAATTTAAAAAAAAGAATCATTAAAAAAAAGAAAATTTCAAAAAAAAAAAAAAAAAAGCAGTCAAATTGTAGACTTGTTTCCTATTTCTTACCATTTGGAAAGAAGAATCATTTCCCTTTGTGCAGCTGATGAGTCAGAAACCAATTTTTTTCCCTTGATGGAAAAAAAAAAAAACCTTTCCTTTGCTCAAATATATATTTTTACATATGCATATACAAATATGTATGTGTGCTCAGTTGCTTCAGTCACGTCTGCTCTTTGCAACCCTATGGACTGCAGCTCACCAGGCTGTTCTGTCCATGAGATTCTCCAAACAAGAATACTGGAGTGGGTTGCCATGGCCTCCTCCCAGGGATCTTTCCAACCCAGGGGTTGAACCCATGTCTCATATGTCTCCTGCATTGCAGATGGATTTTTTACCATCGGGGAAGCCTTATGTACACACACACACACACACACATATATTTACATATAGATAAATAGATAGATATCAACATATATTGAGGAACATATCATTGTAATAGACAGTCCATATATAGTAAACCATTAATTTAGGTTAAGCCAATAAGAGCCCAACAGATCTTTCTAATAAGAGACTGTTAAGTAGGCCAGTGATTGACTTACTTTTGTGTATTTTCTTAATCTGGAATTAGATTTGTACAGTTTGTTATATGTTCTTACACAAATATTGCTAAATAAAACAAAAAAGATGAAATCTGCACAGTTTTGGAGCCCAACTTGCATGAATAAGTGGTAACCATGTTTTCTCCTAAATATATATATATATATATATATGTTCTAATTGGAAGACTTTGAGTTTGGCCATGCAAGTGTAACAGATGGACTGGATATTTTAATGCCTCAAATCTCTTAAGTCCAGAAGTCAAGCAATAGGATTCAAAGACTGAGCATAAATATTGTTGATGTGCTAAAAGTAAACTGTTCTGATGATATACTCACCACCTTTTATCAAACACATATCACTTTCCAAGAATGTCAAATTATCAATTGTTACTTAGCACTTAAAGAAGCCCTCAGGCTATACAGCCTTCTTTAATATGCAAAAAATTAGAGCAAATAATTTAAATTTTAAGAAAATATATTTTCATAGATTCAATCACAAAAAAGTTAAAAAGTGAATAAAAATAAAACATAAAAATCCCCAATATTTATCTCACTTGAGTTTTAGAACCAACATATTCACTTTAAAAAGGTAAATATTATTTTCTCCATTACCTAAGTTTTTTCCCCATCTATCTGTCATGAAGTGATGGGATCAAATGCCATGATCTTAGTTTTTTGAATGTTGAGTTTTAAGCCAGCTTTTTCACTCTCTTCTTTCACCTTCATCAAGAGGCACTTTAGTTCTTTGATTTCTGCCATTAGGGTGGTGTCATCTGCATATCTGAGGTTACTGATATTTCTCCAGGAAATCTGGATTTCAGCTTGTGGTTCACCAGCCTGGTATTTCGCATAATGTACTCTACGTATAAGTTAAATAAGCAGAGTGACAAAATACATCCTTGACGTACTCCTTTCTAAATTTAGAACTAGTCCATTGTTCCATCTCTGGTTCTGACTGTTGCATCTTGATCTGCATACAGGTTTCTCAGGAGGCAGGTAAGATGATCTGGTATTTCCAACTCTTTAAGAATTTTCCACAGTTTGTTGTGATCCACACAGTCAAAGGCTTTAGCATAGTCAATGAAGCAGAACTAGTTGGCTTTCTGGAATTCTTTTCCTTTTCTATGACCCAACGAAGTTTGGCAAATTTGATCTCTAGTGCCTCTTCCTTTTCTAAATTCAACTTGTATGTCTGGAAGTTCTCAGTTCACATACTTTTGAAGCATAGTTTGAAGGATTTTGAGCATTACCTTGGTAGCATGTGAAATGAGTGTAACTGGCATGGTTATGTTTTATTTTTTAAAAAAATTAATCATTCTAATTGATATGTAGTAATTTTCATTGTGGTTTTAATTTGAATTTCTCTAATGATTAATGATATTGAACATCTAGCCCTTTGCTTATTTGAAACTGCTGTTTCTTTTATGGTGAAGTGTCTTTTCATATATTTTACCCTTTTTAAAAGGTATTTTTTTTTAAGGCAAGAGTAGATCATACTTTAATTCAAAGATTTTACAAACCAGTGGTGGGGGGGAACTATAAATCTAAAACTATTACTATAGATAATGGGAGGTCTGCACTACCATCTCAATTTATACATGATGAAATCAAATGATAAAAATAATAATAATGAAAGCAAACCAAAGATCCTCAAAAAACCAAAACGGAAAGTACATGAGCAAAGCAACATTTGGATTGTGCCTAAAAATAGATATGTTCGAAAAGATATTCATAAGTGTTAGGATAAAGGGCACAGTTTGAAATAATTGGAGTTCACTTAGAAATATACCCTTCCTACTACACAATCAATATAGAATCTGAAGGAACTTATTTTTGCTGGTGGGCAAAATAAACAATTTTATAAGAATGTAAAACTACACTCAACTCAGAAACATCTAGCTTTTTTCTTAAGACAGTACATTCTAAAAAAATTAAACATTACTTTTCCTTCATTTATAATTAACTTTTCTCTAGTTGACACACAGTATTCATTTTATATTTGGATAGTAGTATATTTAATTCTTTTAAAGAAAGTTCAGAATTTATAAGTAGAAAGCACTGTGTCAGACAACCCTGCACATTATTTCACTTAAAATCCCCAACAATCCTGCAAGCAATTCAGTCATTTTTAGTTTAATTACATTTAAAAATTATTTTCACTTTGTCTTGTTTTGATGTCATTTTAATTTTTAATTTTTATAAATTTTAATGATTATTTACCATTTACAGTTATTATAAAACATTATATATATCCCCCATGTTGAATAGTACTATATTTTCATTGAAAGTATATGCCAATGGTTTATATCAGGCTGATAAATGTATTTAACATTTATATATTATGTAAATTTATATTTATTTACATTTGACATGATGAAACATTCTTACATTTGAACTATATACAATATTTAGTTTCATAGTTTTTTAAAATGATGGTTTATTAACAATTAGAAAATACTGCTATATATACTAAAAAAGTAAAAGTGACAGTGTTAGTCAGTCAATCGTGTCTAACTCTTTGTGACCCCATTGGCTGTAGCCCACCAGGCTCCTCAGTCCATGGATTTCTCCAGGCAATAAAACTGGAGTGGCTAGCATTCCTTTCTCCATGGGATCTTCAAGACCCACAGATCAAATCTGGTTCTTCTGCATTGCAGGCAGATTCTTTACCACCTGAGCCACCAGGGAAATGAATATGAAATAAATATGGAATTACAGAGCTTTTAAGGAACAGTTTATTAAGAAATCATTCACATATCATACAATTCAATCATTTAAAGTATAAAATTCAGTGAATTTTAGTATATATTACATAGCTGTGCAACCATTCAGTTCAGTTCAGTCGCTCAGTCATGTCCGACTCTGCAACCCCATGAATTGCAGCACGCCAGGCCTCCCTGTCCATCACCAACTCCTGGAGTTCACCCACACTCACGTCCAATGAGTCAGTGATGCCATCCAGCCATCTCAACCTCTGTCGTCCCCTTCTCCTCCTGCCCCCAATCCCTCCCAGCATCAGAGTCTTTTCCAATGAGTCAACTCTTCCCAAGAGGTGGCCAAAGTACTGGAGTTTCAGCTTTAGCATCATTCCTTCCAAAGAAATCCCAGGGCTGATCTCCTTCAGAATGGACTGGTTGGATCTCTTTGCAGTCCAAGGGACTCTCAAGAGTCTTCTCCAACACCACAGTTCAAAAGCATCGATTCTTTGGCGCTCAGCTTTCTTCATAGTCCAACTCTCACATCCATACATGACCACTGGAAAAACCATAGCCTTGACTAGACGGACCTTTGTTGGCAAAGTAATGTCTCTCTTTTGAATATGCTATCTAGGTTGGTCATAACTTTCCTTCCAAGGAGTAAGTGGCTTTTAATTTCATGGCTGCAGTCACCATCTGCAGTGATTTTGGAGCCCCCAAAAATAAAGTCTGACACTGTTTCCACTGTTTCCCCATCTATTTCCCCTGAAGTGATTGGACCAGATGCCATGATCTCAGTTTTCTGAATGTTGAGCTTTAAGCTGACCTTTTCACTCTCCTCTTTCACCTTCATCAAGAGGCTTTTTAGTTCCTCTTCACTTTCTGCCATAAGGGTGGTGTTATTTGCATATCTGAGGTTATTGATATTTCTCCCGGCAATCTTGATTCCAGCTTGTGCTTCTTCAAGCCCAGCTTTTCTCATGATGTACTCTGCATATAAGTTAAATAATTCCTTATGTATTTCATGCCTAAGTTCTTTATAAGTTATGTGAATATCTTCAGTCAGTCTGTGGCTTGTATTTTCATTCTCATCATAGTGTCTTTTGAAGAGCAGAAGTTCTTAAGTTTAAAAAAGTTCAGTTTATCAGTTTTTTTTTCTTTTATAGTTGAGCTTTTGCTGATACTTCTTAGAAATCTTTCCCTAGCCCAAAGATTTTATCAAAAGATTTCTCCTTGCTGAAGTCTTACATTTTTAGAATTTACATTTTCATTTATGGTATAAACAAAAGAGTCAGTGTTCTTTTCTTTAGTTTTTTGTTTTGTTTTGCATATAGATGTTCGGTTATTTCAGCAACTTGTGTTGAGATTTGTCTTTTTTCCTTAAATAGACTTTGCATCTTTATAGAAAGAATCAATAGGAGGATCTGTTTCTGTACTCTTTAATCTGTCCTATTGACTTACTTTCACCATTGATTTACTTTCACTATATTCCTTACTGAAGCTTTATAGTAAATCTTAAAATCAGGTAGTAAGTCTCCAGGTTTTTTTTTTTTTTTTAAAGCATCCTTTGTGTTTTTATTTACTTATATTGTATTTTATTTTTTATTGCCAGTGAGATTTTTTCACATTTTAGTGAAATATAACTGATTTACAATATTATATTAGTTTCAGATGTACAGTATAGCTTTTCTATATTTTTCACATTATAAAATAATTGCCACTATAAGTCTAATTACTGTCACATATGCATTATTACAATATTATTGACTATATGCTCTATGCTATACATTATATCCCTGTGATAATTATTTTATAACTCTAAGTTGATACCTCTTTTAAATATAATTAATTAATTAATTTTTGTCTGCTCTACGTTTCCATTTCTGTGTGGGGCCTGCTCTCTAGTTGCAGAGAGTGGGGCCTGCTCTCTAACTCAATGTGTGGGCTTCTAATTGAGGTGGCTTCTCTTGTTTCAGACTATAGACTCCAGGGCATTGCAGGCTTAGTAGATGTGGTACATGGGTATAGCTGTTCCATCACATGTGGAATCTTCCCAGAGCAGGAATAGAAATCGTGTCTCCTACATTGGCAGGTGAATTGTTAACCACTGGACGACAAAGGAAGTCCAAATTGGCACCTCTTAATCTCCTCAACATTTCCCTTCATCCTCATACATCCATTCCCTCTGGCAATCACCAGGTGTTTTTTTTTTTTTTTTTTCTCCCTGTGTGTATGAGTCTGTTTCTGTTGTTATGCCTATTCTTCTACTTTGTTTCAGAGATTTCACTTCTAAGTGCAATCATAAGATATATATCTTTCTCTAGCATTTCACTAGGTATAATTAATAACTTTCAGGTCCATCCATGTTGTCACAAAAGGCAAAATTTCATTCTTTTTTATGGCTGTGTACTATTCCATTGTGTGTGCACATGCCTATATATCTATGTGTGTATATATATATTTTCTGCTACTGCTAAGTCACCTCAGTCATGTCCGACTCTGTGTGACCCCATAGATGGAAGCCCACCAGGCTCCCCCATCCCTGGAATTCTCCAGGCAAGAACACTGGAGTGGGTTGCCATTTCCTTCTCCAATGTATGAAAGTGAAAAGTGAAAGTGAAGTCACTCAGTTGTGTTCAACTCTTAGTGACCCCATGGACTGCAGCCTACCAGGCTCCTTGGTCCATGGGATTTTGCAGGCAAGAGTACTGGAGTGGGGTGCCATTACCTTCTCTGACATATATATATATATATATATATATATATATGTATATAAATATGTATATTTGTACGTATACACACACATATACACATATATTCACATATGCAACATCTCTTTACTCATCCATTTATGGACTTTCTGCATTCCCTCACTTTCCATCTGTGTATGCCTTTAGATGTGAAGTGAGTCTCTTGTAGGTAGTCCAAGGGATTCTCAAGGGTCTTTTCCAACACCACAGTTCAAAACCATCAATTCTTCAGCTCAGCTTTCTTTATAGTCCAACTCACACATCCATACAAAACTACTGGACAAACCATAGCCTTGACTAGACGGACCTTTTTTGTCAAAGTAATGTGTCTGCTTTTTAATATTCTATCTAGGTTGGTCATAACTTTTCTTCCAAGTAGCAAGTGTCTTTTAATTTCATGGCTGCAATCACCATCTGCAGTGATTTTGCAGTCCCCCAAAATAAAGTCTGCTACTGTTTTCACTGTTTTTCATCTATTTGCCATGAAGTGGTGGGAGCAGATGCCATGATCTTAGTTTTCTGAATGTTGAGCTTTAAGCCAACATTTTCACTCTCCTCTTTCACTTTCATCTAGAGGCTCTTTAGTTCTTCTTCACTTTCTGCCATAAGAGTGGTGTCATCTGCATATCTGAGGATACTGATATTTCTCCTGGCAATTTTCTCATGATGTACTCTGCATATAAGTTAAATAAGCAGGGTGACAGTATACAGCCTTGACGTACACCTTTTCTTATTGGGTACCAGTCTGTTGTTCCATGTCCAGTTCTAATTGTTGTTTCTTGACCTGCATACATATTTCTCAAGAGGCAGGTCAGGTGGTCTGATATTCCCATCCCTTGAAGAATTTTCCAGTTTGTGGTGATCCATGCAGTCAAATGGAGAAGGCAATGGCACACCACTCCAGTACTCTTGCCTGCAAAATCCCATGGACCAAGGAGCCTGGTAGGCTGCAGTTCATGGGGTCGCTAAGAGTTGGACACGACTTCACTTTCACTTTCATGCATTGGAGAAGGAAATGGCAACACACTCCAGTGTTCTTGCTTGAAGAATTCCAGGGATGGGGGAGCCTGGTGGGCTGCCGTCTATGGGATCGCACAGATTCGGACACGACTGAAGTGACTTAGCAGCAGCAGCGCATGCAGTCAAAGGTTTTGACATAGAAAATAAAGCAGAAATAGATGGTTTTCTGGAACTCTCTTGCTTTTTCCATGATCCGATAAATGATGGCAATTTGATCTCTGGTTCCTCTGCCTTTTCTAAAAGCAGCTTGAACATCTGGAAGTTCACAGTTAACATTCTGTTGGATCCTGGCTTGGAGAATTTTGAGCATTACTTTACTAGCATGTGAGATGAGTGCAATTGTGTGGTAGTTTGAGCATTCTTTGGCATTGTCTTTCTTTGGGATTGGAATGAAAATCCAAAACTCAGCCACTGCTGAGTTTTCCAAATTTGCTGGCATATTGAGTGCAGCACTTTCACAGCATCATCTTTCAGGATTTGAAATAGCTCAACTGGAATTCCATCACCTCCAATAGCTTTGTTCATAGTGATGCTTCCTAAAGCCCACTTGACTTTCCATTCCAGGATGTCTGGCTCTAGGTGAGTGATCACACCATTGTGATTATCTGGGACATGAAGATCTTTTTTGTACAGTTCTTCTGTGTATCCCTGCCACCTCTTCTTAATATATTCTGCTTCTGTTAGGTCCATACCATTTCTGTCCTTTATCGAGCCCATCTCTGCATGAAATGTTCCCTTGGTGTCTCTAATTTTCTTGCAGAGATCTCTAGTCTTTCCCATTCTATTGTTTTCCTCTATTTCTTTGCATTGATCACTGAGGAAGGCTTTCTTATCTCTCCTTGCTATTCTTTGGAACTCTGAATTCAAATGTGTATATCTTTCCTTTTCTCCTTTGCTTTACACTTCCTTTCACAGCTATTTTTAAGGCCTCCTCAGGCAGCCTTTTTGCTTTTTTGCATTTCTTTTTCTTGGGGGTGGTCTTGATCCCTGTCTCCTATACAATATCACGAACCTGTGTCCATAGTTTATCAGGCACTCTATCAGTTCTAGTCCCTTGAATCTATTTCTCACTTCCATTGTATAATTATAAGGGATTTTATTTAGGTCATACCTGAATGGTCTATTGGTTTTCCCCTCTTTCTTCAATTTAATCTGAATTTGGCAATAAGGAATTAGCGATCTGAGCCACAGTCAGCTCCTGGTCCTGTTTTTTGCTGACTGACTTGTTTTTGCTTCTGCACCTTTGGTTGCAAAGAATATAATTAATCTAATTTCAGTGTTGACCATCTGGTGATGTCCATATGTAGAGTCATCTATTGTGTTGTTGGAAAAGAGTGTCTGCTATGACCAGTGCGTTCTCTTGGCAAAACTCTATTAGTCTTTGTTCTGCTTCATTCTGTACTCCAAAGCCAAATTTGCCTGTTACTCCAGGTGTTTCTTGACTTCCTGCTTTTCCATTCCAGTCCCTTATAATGAAAAGGACATGCTTTTTGGATGTTAGTTCTAGAAGGTCTTGTAGGTCTTCATAGAACCGTTCAATTTCAGCTTCTTCAGTATTATTGATCAGGACATAGACTTGGATTACTGTGATATTGAATGGTTTGCCTTGGAAACTAACAGAGATCATTCTGTTTTTGAGATTATATCTTAGTACTGCATTTCAGACTCTTCTGTTTACTATGATGGCTACTCCATTTCTTCTAAGGGATTCTTGCACACAGTAGTAGACATAATGGTTATCTGAGTTAAATTCACCCATTCCAATCCATTTTATTTCACTGATTCCTAAAATATTGACGTTCACTCTTGCCATCTCCTGTTGGACCTCTTCCAATTTGCCTTGATTCATGGACTTAACATTCCAGGTTCCTATGCAATATTGCTCTTTACAGCATCGGACCTTGCTTCCATCACCAGTAACATCCACAACTGGGTGTTGTTTTTGCTTTGGTTCTGTCTCTTCATTCTTTATGGTGTTATTTCTCCACTGATCTTCCGTATCATATTGGGAACCTACCGACCTGGGGAGTTCATCTTTCAATGTCATATCTTTTTGCCTTTTCATACTCTTCATGGTGTTCTCAAGGAAAGAATACTGAGGTGGTTTGCCATTCCCTTCTCCAGTGCACCACATTTTCTCAGAACTTTCCTAGTATGTGGTCTATCCTAATGAATTTTCTATGTGAGCTTGAAAAAAGTATATTCTGGGTTTTTTGGATGTAGTATCTTGTAGATATCAAGTAAGTCCAAAATGTTCTATTGTGTTATTTACAATCTCTGTTGCTTTATTAATTTTCTGTCCAGAAGAACTGTTCATTGATGTCAGTGGGGTATTAAAATCTCCTACTTCCTTTGTATTCCCATCAGTTTTTCCCTTTATGTCTCTTAGAATTGTTTTGTTTTAGGACTTTTTATATTGGGTGAATATATGTTAAAGAGTTTAATATCTTCTTTTTGTATCAATACCTTTATTATTATATAATGCCTCTTATTCCTGCGAGATTTCCAAGGGATTGAGGTAAGCATGCAGGTATATTATCAAACAAGAATCAAAGTGGGGAATGTGAGTCCTCATGGCAAAACCGAATAGAGTCTTTTTCTATAACGATACAGGATGGAAGGCAACTAATATTTATTGAGTGCCTACTATTAGGCACTAAGCTGGCCACTTTCTTACATACTATATCTTCTCAAGTATCCTTTGAGATAAGTACTTTTAGCTTCAATTTCAGATGGAGATATATGAGTATTTTAAGTAAGCTAATAATATGACATATTTTCAAACTGACTTTTAAACACTTGTTCAGTGCTTATTTGTAGGTGAGACTGGATGTTCTATGGGGGAAAGAAAAGAACTGCTGGCAGCATGTACTTATTTATTTATGTAAATAGATATTGAGTACCTACTAAATACAGTCCCTGTCTTTATGTAGATTAAATTCTTGAACTCAATTACAGTTAACACTTGAACAACATGGATTTGATTATGTGGGTACACTTATACTCTTTCTTTTTTTTTTCAAAACTGCATAATAAATAATTAAATGATCCATGGTTGTTTGATGTGGAACCAAGGAAATGTTCTACAGATGTGGAACCAAGGAAATGGTGGGCCAATAGTTATGTTATATACTGACTTTTTTTTTTTTTTTTTTTACTGTATTGAAGTTAAGCAACCCTACCTCCCACATATTACAAGGATCAACTGTACTTTTAATGTTACAGGCACTTCAGATCTGATACCCAAACTATCAGAACTACCTTCTCCTTTAACCATACTAACCTGTCCTTTGCAACTCACCACCACCATCAACTAAGGTATTGTTTCCAACCTCTCACATAATGCTCTCTCTGAGAAGAAAATTCAGACAACACAATTGTTTCTGCCTCATTATATTTCTAGTGATTAGAATGTAATGTTTGTACCATATTTAGCCAATAACTAGTCCAAACATCATTACTCCTCTTCATTTCACAGGTGAAAAAGCTGAGCCTCATAAGGTTAAATAACTTGCACTTGCTACATAGCTAAATTTTTAAAGCTGAATTAACTGTCTTTGGAAAATAAGTCTTAGGCTCTGTCCAGTACAGCAGAGTTGCTTTTCAGTATAAAGTGCAAGATGCCCCAGATATGCTTCTATTCTGTCTAATATGAATATTGCTACCCCTGCTTTCTTATTTCTCTTAGCATGAAAAATCTTTTCCAACCCCCTCACTTTCAATTTATGTTGGTCTTTCACCTTAAAGTCCATCTTTTGTCAGCAGCCTATTACAGGTTCTTTTTTTTTTTTTTTAATTTAATCCAATCTACATTTATACATATTCCAATGGAGCATCTATTCCATTGATATTTAATTATTGATAAGTATATATTTATTGCCATTTTAAACCTTATTTTCTAGTTGATTTTGTAGTTCTTTTTTGATCTTTTCATTTTGTTTTTCCTTTGTGGTTTGATAGTTTTCTTTCACTTTATGCCTGATTTCCTTTCCTTTTTTTGTGAATTTATTATATGTTTTTGATTTATGGTTACCCTGGTTTCAAATGTGATGACCCATGACTCTATCTACTTGCTTTAATCTGATAGTCATAAGTTCAGACACATTCTAAAAGATCTGTATTTTTTCTCCCTTCCTCCACATTTAGTGATTTTGATGTTTTATTTTACATCTCCATGTTTATTATTTTCCTATTAATTATAGTTATAATCACTTTTACAAAATTTTCAATGTTTTTAATCTATGTACTGGCTTACACGATATATTCAATCCTTTTATATATTTGCCTTTCCTTTTGTGTTTTTCCCTTTTCTATAGATTCCTGTTTCCTTTTATTTAGAGAAAGCTTTTCAGTATTTCTTAGATTAGGTTTAGTATTAGTGTATTCTTTTAGTTTTTTCATGTCTGAGAAATTTTTAAAATCTTTTTGTATTCTAAATTATAATCTTACTGGCTAGATTGTCCTAGCTTGCAGGCTTTTCCCTTTCAGGACTTTGAATATATCATGTCACTCTCTTCTAGTCTGCAAAGTTTTTTTTTTTTTTTTTTTTTCAGAAAAATCAGCTGATACCTTTATGGAGGGGGTTCCATTGTAATTGACTATTTGTATTTATATTACTGTCTTTGGAATTTTCCCTTTAAATTTACTATTTTAATTATAATATGTTTTGCTGTAGGTTTATTTGGATTCATTTTATTTGGGAACTTCTGTGCTTCCTGTTTCTGAATACTGTTTTCTTCTTTGGGTTTGGGAGGTTTATGGCCATAATTTCTTCAAATACATTTTTATACAATTTTCTCTTTCTTTTCTAGCTGGGAACACTATTATATGTAGGTTGGCACAGTTTATATTATCCCATAGATCTCATATGTTGCATTCATGTTTTTTTCTTTTTTTCATTTGTCTTTCTGTCTGCTGTTCTAACTGGGTGATTTCCATTATTCTGTCTTCTGGACCACTTATTCATTTTTATGCCTTATTTTCTGCTCTTTATTGCCTTTTTTGTTGTTGTTTAGTTGCTAAGTTGTGTCTGACACTTTTGCGACCCCATGAAGTGCAGCTTGTCAGGTTCCTTTGCCCATGGTATTTTCCAGGTAAGAATACTAGAGTGGTTTGCCATTTTCTTCTCCAGAGGATCTTCCCAACCCAGGGATCAAAGCCACATCCCCTGCATTGGCAGGGGGATTCCTCAAAACTGAGCCACCTAGGAAGCCCCTTTATTGCTCTTAGTTTGCTTTTTATCTCAGCAATTGAGTTGTCTACTTTTGATTTGTTCCTCTTTAATGTTTCTACTTCCTTGTTACAATGATCTGCATTTGTATTGATTGTTGTTGTTCAGTAGCTGAGCCAGCTCTTTGTGACCCCATGGACTGCAGCACACCAGGCTTCCCTGACCTTCACCATCTCCCATAGTTTGCTCAAACTCATTTCCATTGGGTCAGTGATGCCATCCCAACCATCTCATCCTCTGTCATCCCCTTCTCCTTCTGCCTTCAATCTTTTCCAGCATCAGGATCTTTTTCAATGAGTCAGCACCTCACTTCAGGTAGTCAAAGTATTGGAGTTTCAGCTTCAGCATCAATCCTTCCAATGAATATTCAGGGTTGATTTCCTTTAGGATTGAGTGGTTTCATCTCCTTGCAGTCCAAGGGACTCTCAAGCGTCTCCTCCAGCACCACAAATGTCCATATAGTCAAATCATTTCTATTGATAATCTTTCTTAATTATTTTAGCATTTAGAAGAGAATATTTTATCCCATCATTCCCTCAATGATTTTTTGAGTCTTTCTGAACAATTGCCCACTCAAATTCTCAATCTCTCAGACTGAGGGAAAACCAAGTAAGATGGTAGGTGTTACAAGAGGGCATCAGAGTGCAGACACACTGAAATGATAATCACAGAAAAGTAGTCAATCTAATCACACGGACCACAGCCTTGTCTAACTCAGTGAAATTAAGCCATGCCCATGGGGCCACCCAAGATGGGCGGGTCATGGTGGAGAGGGCTGACAGAATGTGGTCCACTGGAGAAGGGAATGGCAAACCACTTCAGTATTCTTGCCTTGAGAACCCAATGAACAGTATGAAAAGGCAAAGTGATAGGATACTGAAAGAGGAACTCCCCAGGTCGGTAGGTGCCCAATATGCTACTGGAGATCAGTGGAGAAATAACTCCAGAAAGAATGAAGGGATGGAGCCAAAGCAAAAAGAATACCCAGCTGTGGATGTGACTGGTGATAGAAGCAAGGCCCAATGCTGTAAAAAGCAATATTGCATAGGAAGCTGGAATGTCAGGTCCATGAATCAAGGCAAATTGGAAGTGATCAAACAAGAGATGGCAAGAGTGAATGTCGACATTCTAAGAATCAGTGAACTGAAATGGACTGGAATGGGTGAATTTAACTCAGATGACCATTATATCTACTACTGCGGGCAGGAATCCCTCAGAAGAAATGGAGTGGCCATCATGGTCAACAAAAGAGTCCGAAATGCAGTACTTGGATGCAATCTCAAAAACGACAGAATAATCTCTGTTCATTTCCAAGGCAAATCATTCAATATCACAGTAATCCAAGTCTATGCCCCAACCAGTAACACTGAAGAAGCTGAAGTTGAACAGTTCTATGAAGATCTACAAGACCTTTTAGAACTAACACCCAAAAGAGATGTCCTTTTCATTATAGGGGACTGGAAAGCAAAAGTAGGAAGTCAAGAAACACCTGAGTAATAGGCAAATTTGGCCTTGGAATACGGAATGAAGCAAGGCAAAGACTAATAGAGTTTTGTCAAGAGAACACACTGGTCATAGCAAACACCCTCTTCCAACAACACAAGAGAAGACTCTACACATGGACATCATTAGATGGTCAACACTGAAATCAGATTGATTATATTCTTTGCAGCCAAAGATGGAGAAGCTCTATACAGTCAACAAAAACAAGACCAGGAGCTGACTGTGGCTCAGATCATGAATTCCTTATTGCCAAATTCAGACTTAAATTGAAGAAAGTATTGAAAACCAGTAGACCATTCAGGTATGGCCTAAATCAAATTCCTTATGATTATACAGTGGGAGTGAGAAATAGATTTAAGGGACTAGATCTGATAAATAGAGTGCCTGATGAACTATGGAAGGAAGTTCATGACATTGTACAGAAGACAGGGATCAAGACCATACTCATGGAAAAGAAATGCAAAAAAGCAAAATGGCTATCTGAGGAGGCCTTACAAATAGCTATGAAAAGAAGAGAAGTGAAAAGCAAAGGAGAAAAGGAAAGATATAAGCATCTGAATGCAGAGTTCCAAAGAATAGCAAGAAGAAATAAGAAAGCCTTCCTCATTGATCAGTGCAAAGAAATAGAGGAAAACAACAGAATGGCAAAGACTAGAGATCTCTTCAAGAAAATTAGAGATGCCAAGGGAACATTTCATGCAAAGATGGGCTCAATAAAGGACAGAAATTATACGGACCTAACAGAAGCAGAATATATTAAGAAGAGGTGGCAGGGATACACAGAAGAACTGTACAAAAAAGATCCTCATGACCAAGATAATCACGATGGTGTGATCACTCACCTAGAGCCAGACATCCTGGAATGTGAAGTCAAGTGGGCCTTAGAAAGCATCACTACGGACAAAACTAGTGGAGGTGATGGAATTCCAGTTGAGCTATTTCAAATCCTGAAAGATGATGCTGTGAAAGTGCTGCATCAATACACCAGCAAATTTGGAAAATTCAGCAGTGGCCACAGGACTGGAAAAGGTCAGTTTTCATTCCAATCCCAAAGAAAGGCAATGCTAAAGAATGCTCAAACTACTGTGCAATTGCACTCATCTCACACACCAGTAAAGTAATGCTCAAAATTCTCCAAGCCAAGCTTCAGCAATGCATGAACCATGAACTTCCAGATGTTCAAGTTGGTTTTAGGAAAGGCAGAGGAACCAGAGATCAAATTGCCAACATCCACTGGATCATCAAAAAAGCAAAGAGTTCCAGAAAAACATCTATTTCTGCTTTATTGACTATGCCAAAACCTTTGACTGTGTGGATCACAATAAACTGTGGAAAATTCTTCAAGAGATGGGAATACCAGAGCACCTGACCTGCCTCTTGAGAAACCTGTGTGCAGGTCAGGAAGCAACAGTTAGAACTGGACATGGAACAACAGGCTGGTTCTTAAAAGGAAAAGGAGTACGTCAAGGCTGCATATTGTCACCCTGCTTATTTAATTTATGTGCAGTGTACATCATGAAAAACGCTGGACTGAAAGAAGCTCAAGCTGGAATCAAGATTGCCGGGAGAAATAGCAATAACCTCAGATATGCAGATGACACCACCCTTATGGCAGAAAATAAAGAGGAACTAAAAAGCCTCTTGATGAAAGTCAAAGTGGAGAATGAAAAAGTTGGCTTAAAGCTCAACATTCAGAAAACTAAGATCATGGCATCTGGTCCCATCACTTCATGGGAAATAGATGGGGAAACAGTGTCAGACTTTATTTTGGGGGGCTCCAGAATCACTGCAGATGGTGACTGCAGCCATGAAATTAAAAGACACTTACTCCTTGGAAGAAAAGTTTTGACCAACCTAGATAGCATATTGAAAAGCAGAGACATTACTTTTCCAAGAAAGGTCTGTCTAGTCAAGGCTATGGTTTGTCCAGTAGTCATGTATGGGTGTGAGAGTTGGACTGTGAAGAAGGCTGAGTGCCGAAGAATTGATGCTTTTGAACTGTGGTGTTGGAGAAGACTCTTGAGAGTCCCTTGGACTGCAAGGAGATCCAGCCAGTCAATTCTGAAGGAAATCATCCCTGGGATTTCTTTGGAAGGAATGATGCTAAAGCTGAAATTCCAGTACTTTGGCCACCTCATGCGAAGAGTTGACTCATTGGAAAAGACTCTGATGCTGGGAGGGATTGGGGGCAGGAGGAGAAGGGGATGACAGAGGATGACATGCTGGATGTCATCACTGACTCAATGGACATGAGTCTGAGTAAACTCCGGGAGTTGGTGATGCACAGGGAGGCCTGGTGTGCTGCGATTCATGGGGTCGCAAAGAGTCGGACACGACTGAGTGACTGAACTGACTGAACTGAATTGTACCAATTTTAAACCAAGCTTTGGCTAATTGCATAGGTTATTTGTTTCACATGTTATCATTAATGCATGTATAGGGATTAGTAAGAATATGAGTCCCACTTTTTTATTTGTTATGACTATGTTTTCCAGTCCTAATAACAGGATTGCTTTCCAGAAATGTAACTCCTGATAGTCTGCAACAAATTACAAATAACCTTGAACCTAATTTGCTCAGAACGAACACAGGCCTGGAACAACTGAGTCATCTCTTTATGAAAAGTGCCACTGAAATTATTTTTTACTTGCAAAACCCATTGGAAAGGAGCAGGAAACATCATGAACTCAAACAAAGGTCAAATGACTATATCCGTAACTCATTAAACATAAACTCAATCCCCAGCTGCCTGGGAAGTACTTACAAAGCCTTTCAGGTTAACCACACAGAATTTCGGCTTTTTTTAAAAAAAATGACCAGCATGCAGTACTATAAAGAACAGCTGATATGAATGATTAAGAAGACAACATTTTAAGGATAGACTACTCATTTTACAAGACAGAAACTTTAAAATATGAAAGTTTTATGAAGTTATAAAGAAATTTCCCTTATACTTAAGTATAGAAGTATCTGTAATTTTTCTAAATTGCTTTCAGAAGCTTAAATAACTTTTAATTAGTTAGTAAGCTAATTCAGGACAATATACAGACATATTTGAAAAAACAGGCTCTAAATCTGATTGTTTATTTCACCTGCAATAAACATGCCTACATTCTATCTTTAGTGGGAAAGGACTTATTAACTGACTAATATATAGTTTATGTTTATCATAGATCTTCCATAGGTTTGTATACTTGTACTCAATTGCTGTTCTGAGCTAAGAAAATATTTTAGATTGGTGACATACAAGTAGATTCGCTGTGGTACATGGTGCTTTTTTCCATGTATTCTTTGATGCAGTGAAATGCTGCATTTGAAACAGAAAACAATATCAAAAGTGGTATAAATACACTAAAATTTCATTAGATTAGGCTTTGCTTATAAGTACTATTGATAAAAATAATAGAGCTTTCCTCCATTTATTAGTTGGGGGGACAGAAAGAAGATCTTTTAATAGAGAGAAAGCACTATTGTGTTCACCAGGGGAGAACAATTAATTTGTTAGGTAACTGTTGGTTAGAAAACTGGGATATAAAAGGCAATTAAAGAAGATATAGAAAAATTCATAATAGAACATTTTATATTTTTATTTTATCTCATTCTTTGAACAATGCTATTTTTCATATGTTTTATGATAACCATGATATACTAGTATGGTAATGCATGTCTACAACTTTTACATAAATAAATATACATATATACATATGTATGTATATTTATAAATATGAATTAGTATTTATATATATACATAAAAGTAAATATTAAAATACATGTTAAACATTTTCTAGAATTTTTATTTTAAAAACCCTATTAAAATAGCTAAGATATACAGAACTGTTTATATTTGTTCCATTATTTGGGGCTTTCCAGGTGGTGCTAGTTGTAAGGAATCTGCCTGCAATGCCAGAAATCAGAAATCTGGATTCATTCCCTGAGTTGGAAAGATTCCCTGGAGGAGGGCATGGCAACCCACTCCAGTACCCTTTCCTGGAGAATCTCCACGGACAGTCTGATGGGCTACAGTTCATAGGGTCTCAAAGAGTCAGACATGACTGAAGTGACTGAGTACACATGCACACATTACACTGCTTGTGACAACATGGATGAATCTGGAGGACATAATGATAAATGAAATAATCCAGACAGAAAGACAAATGCTGAATGATCTCACTTATATGTGTCCATATCTCCAACATTCTTCATTTAGAAAACTACACATACTTCAAGTCCCAGTTCAAATGTTCTTTTTTTCATCACTCTTTATTCAACTCTATCCAGACAGAGTTAATAACTCCTTCCTCTGTTTTCTCACAGTAATTTTTTCTGCCTCTTCTAGACTGCATAATATGTTGGGCTGAATGGTCTAGTTGGGATGAATAAATCCAGATATAAAAAGCTGAAGAGAACACTGACCCCACAGAACCTGGACCTTTCCTTCATGCATGCATGCCTGCTAAGTCGCTTTAGTCATATCCGTTTCTTTGCAATCCTATGGACTGTAAACTGCCAGGCTCCTCTGTCCATGGAGTTCTCCAGGCAAGACTACTGGAGTGGGTTTCCATGCTGTCCTCCAGGGGATCTTCCCAACCCAGGGGTCGAAACCCATGTCTCTTGGACCACTTACATTGGCAGGCGGTTTCTTTCCACTAGCCCCACCTGGGAGGACTGGACCTTTCCTTCATGGCCCTGGTATTAGGAGTATTTCACTGCAAGACCTTGAGGGGGCATCAGTAGAAATTATGCTCAACTAACAGGGGCCTTGGTTTTTCCCACTCTGTAATGGCCCTACATTCTGGTTCATAATTATCCTAAGTATTTGAGGACTCTATATTGGTAAATTTACCTGTTGTTGTTCAGTCACTAAGTCATGTCCAAATCTTTGTGACCCCATGGATTGTAGCACAACAGGCTCCTCTGTCTTCCACTACCTCCTGGAGTTAGCTCAAATTCATGTCTATTGAGTTGGTGATGCAAATTAACTATCTCATTGTCTGCCACCCCTTTCTACTTTTGCCTTCAAACTTTGCCAGCATTGGGATCTTGTCCAGTGAGTTGGCTCTTTGCATCAAGTGGCCAAAGTATTCAGCTTCAGAAACAGTTTTTCCGATGAATATTCGAGGTTGATTTCCTTTAGGACTGACAGGTTTGTTCTCCTTGCAGTCCACGGGACGCTCAAGAGTCTTCTCCAAGAGTGCAGTTTGAAAGCATCAATTCTAAGCTTCTCAGCCTTCTTTATCATTCAACTCTCATATCCATATATCAGTTCAGTACTGTTTAGTTACTTGGTCGTGTCTGACTCTTTGAGACCCTATGGATTGCAGCAGGCCAGGCTTTCCTGTCCATCATCAACACCTGGAGTTTGCTCAAACTCATGTCCATCGAGTTGGTGATGCCATCCAACCATCTCATCATCTGTCATCCCCTTCTCCTCCTGCCTTTAATCTTATCTCATATCAAAGTCTTTTCCAAGGAGTCAGTTCATCACATCAGGTGGCCAAAGAATTGGAGCTACAGCTTCAGCATCAGTCCTTCCAATAAATATTCAGGACTGATTTCCTTTAGGATTAACTAGTTGGATCTCCTTGCAGTCTAAGGGACTCTCAAGAGTCTTCTCCAACACCACAGTTCAAAAGCCTCAATTTTTTGGCCCTCAGGTTCCTTTATAGTCCAACTCTCATATCCACACATGACTATTGGAAAAAACATAGCTTTGACTAGATGGGCGTTTGTCAGCAAAGTAATGTCTCTGCTTTTTAATATGCTGTCTAGGTTGGTTAGAGCTTTTCTTCCCAGGAGAAAGCATCTTTTAAATTCATGGCTGCAGTCACCATCTGCAGTGATTCTGCAGCCCAAGAAAATAAAGTCTGTCACTGTTTCCATTGTTTCCCCATCTATTTGTCATGAAGTGATGGGACTGTATCCCATGATCTAAGTTTTCAGAATGTTTAGTTTTAAGTCAGCTTTTTCATTCTCCTCTTTCACTTTCATCAAGAGACTTTTTAGTTCTTCTTCACTTTCTGCCATAAGGGTGATGTCATCTGCATATCTGAGGTTATTTATATTTCTCCTGGCAATCTTATTCCAGCTTGTGCTTTATCCAGTCTGGTATTTCATATGATGTACTCTGCATATAAATTAAATAAGCAGGGTGACAATATATAGCCTTGATGTACTCCTTTCCCAATTTGGAAACAGTCCGTTGTCCATGCCTAGTTCTAACTGTTGCTTCTTGACCTGCATACAGATTCTCAAGAGGAAGGTCAGGTGGTCTGGTATTCCCATCTCTTTCCGAATTTTCCACAGTTTATTGTGATCCACACAGTCAAAGGCTTTGGCATAGTCAATAAAGCAGAAGTAGATGTTTTTTTGGAATTCTCTTGCTTTTTCTGTGATCAAGCAGATGTTGGAAATTTGATCTCCGTTTCCTCTGCCTTTTTAAAATCCAGCTTGAACATCTGGAAGTTCTTGGTTCATGTACTGTTGAAGCCTGGCTTGGAGAATTTTGAGCACTACTTTGCTAGTGTGTGAGAGGAGTACAATTGTGCAGTAGTTTGAACATTCTTTGGCATTGCCTTTCTTTGGGATTGGATTGAAAACGGACCTTTTCCAGACCTGTGGCCACTGCTGAGTTTTCCAAATTTGCTGGCATGTTGAGTACAGCACTTTAATAGCATCATCTTTTAGGATTTGAAATAATTCACCTAGAATTCCATTATCTCCACTAGCTTTTTTCATAGTGATTCTTCCTAAGGCCCACTTGACTCCACACTCCAGGATATATGGCTTTAGGTAAAAATGATCACACCATCTTGGTTTCTCCGTCATTAAGATCTTTTTTGTATAGTTTTTCTGTGTACTTTTGCCACCTCTTAATATCTTTTGCTTCTGTTAGTTCCATACTGTTTCTGTCCTTTATTGTGCCCATTTTTACATGAAATGTTCCCTTCGTATCTCTATTTTTCTTGAAGAGATCTCCAGTCTTTCCTATTCTATTGTTTCCCTCTATTTATTTGAATTGTTCACTTAGGAAGTCTTCTTTATCTCTCCTTGCTTTTCTTTGAAACACTGCATTCTGACGGATATATTTTTACTTTTCTCCGTGGCCTTTTGCTTCTCTTCCTTTCTCAGCTGTTTGTAAGGCGTCCTTAGACAATCATGTGCCTTTTTGCAAATTTCTTTCTTGGATATGGTTTTGACCACAATGTTACAAACCTCTGTCCATATTTCTTCAATCACTCTATCAGATCTAATCCCCCCCTTGAATCTATTTGTCCCCTCCACTGCATAATCATAAGGGATTTGATTTAGTCATACCTGAATGGTCTAGTGGTTTTCCCTAGTTTCTTAGTGTAAGTCTGAATTTGGCAATAAGGAGTTCATGATCTGAGCCACAGTCAGCTCCCCGTCTTGTTTAGCTAACTGTATAGAGCTTTTCCATCTTCAGCTCCAAATAATACAATCAACCTGATTTTGGTGTTGACCATCTGGTGATGTCCATGTGTAGAATCATCCCTTATGTTTATGGAAGAAGGTGTCTTCTATGACCAGTGTGTTCCCTTGGCAAAGCTCTGTTAGCTTTTGGCTTGCTTCATTCTGTACTCCAAGGCCAAAATTACCTGTTACTCCATGTATCTCTTGACTTTCTCCTTTTGCATTCCAGTCCCCTATGAGGAAAAGGACACGTTTTGTTTTGTTTTGTTTTGTGGTGTTAGTTCTAGAAGGTCTTGTAGGTCTTCGTAGAACCATTCAACTTCAGCTTCTTCAGCATTACTGGTCTAGGCATAGACTTGGATTACTGTCATATTGAATGGTTTGCCTTGGAAACGAACAGAGATCATTCTATCGTTTTTGAGATTTCACCCAAGACTGCCTTTCGGACTATTTTGTTGACTGTGAGGGCTACTCCATTTCTTCTAAGGGGTTCTTGCCCAGAGTGGTAGATATAATGGTCATCTGAATTGAATTCGCCCATTCAAATCCATTTTAGTTCACTGATTCCTAAAATGTCAATGTTCACTCTTGCCATGTCCTGTTTGACCACTTCCAATTTGCCTTGATTCATGGACCTGACATTCCAGGTTCCTATGCAGTAGTATTCTTTACAGCATTGGACTTTATTTCCATCATGAGTCCCATCTGCAACCGGGCATTGTTTTCACTTTGGCTCAGCCTCTTCATTCTTTCTGGAGCTATTTCTCCAGTCTGCTCCAATAGCATTTTGGGCATCTACCATCCTGGTGAGTTCATCTTTCAGTGTCATATCTTTTTACCTTTTCATACTGTTCATGGAATTCTCAAGGCGAGAATACTGAAGTGGTTTTCCATTCTCTTCTCCAGTGGACCTTTTGTCAGAACTCTCCACCAAGACTTCCACCTTGGATGGCCCTACAAGGCATGGCTCATAGTTTCATTGAGTTAACAAGACTGTGATCCAAGTGATAAGTTTGGTCAGTTTTCTGTAACTGTGGTTTCTATTCTTTCTGCCTTCTGAGGGATAAGGATAAGAGGCTTCTGGAAGCTTCCTGATTGGAGGGTCTAGCTGTAGGGGGATCTGGGTCTTGCTCTGTTGGGAGGGGGCCTTACTTAGTAAATATTTAATCCAATTTTACAGGCCTCTGTTCCTCCCCTGTAATTTGGCTTGAGGCCAAACTATGGTAGGGGTAGTGGCAATCTCCTTCAAAAGGGCTTATACCAGGACTGTTGTATTCAGTGCCCCTGATCCCATGGCAGGCCTCTGTAGACTCACACCTCCACCAGAGATTCCTGGTCACTCACAGGCAAGTCTGGCTTAGTCTCTTGTGGGGTCACTGCTCCTTTCTCTTTGGTCCTGTTGTGCACAAGGTTTTGTTTGTGCCCTCCAATAATATGTTTCCCCAGTCCTGTGGAAATTCTGTAATCAAATCTCACTGGGTTTCAAAGTCAAATTTCCTGGGGGTTCTCAGCCGCTTTGTCAGATCCCCAGGGTGGGAAATCTGTTGTAGGTCCTAGAACTTTCCCAACATGGTGACAACTTCTTTGATATCATCATTCTCCAGTTTGTGGCTTGTCTGCTTGGTGACTCTACAGTGGGTCTCCCATGTTGTGCCTCCCAGGTCTCCTGCAACCAGAGCCCCTGTCTCCGCAGCAGGCCACTGCTGTCCCATGCCTCTGCATGAGACACACAAACACTGAAAGGCAGATCTGGCTCAATTTCTTGTGGGATCTCTGAGTCCTAGTACACACAGAGTTTTGTACATCCATACATGACTGCTTGAAAAACCATAGCTTTGACTATAAGTACCCCAACATCAATACTTGCAGCATGCTTGCAGTCATTTTCAGGCATGTGCTGAGCAGCAATAATTTTGAGAAGCCTGATGTGCCTGTTTCTAGCTGAAGTTGAACAAGGAAACACGCTGCCTTTTTCATTCTGTTCCCAAACTCTAAGTAAACATGGCCTATATAGTGCCACATTTTGCACATTTTTGTTCTTTTGTGGGTGATTTTGCTATCAAAGTTGTCCAAGTATAGTGCTGAAGTGTTGTTTACTGTTACTCATTGCAAAAACATTTTAATGTACCTTATGGAGAAAATATGTATGTTAGGTGAGCTTTCTACAGGCATGCTGTCGGCTGTGAGTGTAATATTGTTGAACAAACTATACATATTAAATAAGGCATCTTAAAAATATTAAGTAAGATTAGGTATTAATTGGGGACTGAAAATGCTGTGACTAGAGGCTTGCAAAAACCCAACTCTTTATTTCTTCTAGGATCAATTTTGTAGTATTCATTAATTTGGTGTTCACACTGACTTCATAGAATAGAACTGCTGCAAGTAATGATTATTGGCCATCCTTCTCTATTATTGAAACAATTTAGTAGAGTTAAGCCAACCAGCTTGGCTTGACAGTGATTTCTAACATTAAAGGCACATGCTGTGAATGTATTTTCTTGCAATTGTTTTTCAATAGCATGATTTTTCAATGAACAATCATGCATTTTATTTATTTGCTTTGTAATATTTATTGAGGTATAGATAATTTACAACATTATATTAGTTTCAGGTGTACAACACAGTGTTTCAAAATCTTTGTACATTCTATTATATTTAAAGTTGGTATAAAATATTGGCTATAATTCCTGTGTTGTACAATATATCCTTGTAATTTATTTTATACATAGGTGTTTATAACTATTAATTCCCTAGTTTGATCTTCTGCTCCCCACTTTCCTCTCTCTACTGGTAACCACTACTTTGTACTATATCCATGAATCTATTTTTCTTGTAGTCATTGCTTATTTTTAGTTTTAATTCCACATATAAGTGATAAAATACAGTATTGTCTTTCCATGTCTGACATAGTTTAATAAGCATAATGCCATCTAGATCCATCCAAGCAATTCAGTTCAGTTCAGTCACTTAGTCGTGTCCAGCTCTTTGCGACCCCATGAATTGCAGCACGCCAGGCCTCCCTGTCCATCACCAACTTTCAGAGTTCACTCAGACTCATGTCCATCGAGTCAGTGATGCCATCCAGCCATCTCATCCTCTGTCGTCCCCTTCTCCTCCTGCCCCCAATCCCTTCCATCATCAGAGTCTTTTCCAATGAGTCAACTCTTCGCATGAGGTGGCCAAAGTACTGGAGTTTCAGCTTTAGCATCATTCCTTCCAAAGAAATCCCAGGGCTGATCTCCTTCAGAATGGACTGGTTGGATCTCCTTGCAGTCCAAGGGACTCTCAAGAGTCTTCTCCAACACCACAGTTCAAAAGCATCAATTCTTCGGCTCTCAGCCTTCTTCACAGTCCAACTCTCACATTCATACATGACTACTGGGAAAACCATAGCGTTGACTCGACGGACCTTTGTTGGCAAAGTAATGTCTCTGCTTTTCATTTTATTTTATTTTTAACTTTACAATATTGTATTGGTTTTGCCATATATCTACATGAATCTGCCACAGGTATACACGTGTTCCCCATCCTGAACCCTCCTCCCTCCTTCCTCCCCGTACCATCCCTCTGGGTCGTCCCAGTGCACCAGCCCCAAGCATCCAGTATCGTGCATTGAACCTGGACTGGCGACTCGTTTCATATATGATATTATACTTGTTGTCTCTGCTTTTCAATATGCTATCTAGTTTGGTCATAACTTTCCTTCCAAGGAGTAAGTGTCTTTTAATTTCATGGCTGTAATCACCATCTGCAGTGATTTTGGAGCCCCCAAAAATAAAGTCTGACACTGTTTCCACTGTTTCTCCATCTATTTGCCATGAAGTGGTGGGACCAGATGCCATGATTTTCGTTTTCTGAATGTTGAGCTTTAAGGCAACATTTTCACTCTCCTCTTTCACTTTCATCAAGAGCCTTTTAGTTCCTCTTCACTTTCTGCCATAAGGGTGGTGTCATCTGCATATCTGAGGTTACTGATATTTCTCCCGGCAATCTTGATTCCAGCTTGTGCTTCTTCCAGCCCAGCATTTCTCATGATGCACTCTGTATGTAAGTTAAATAAGCAGGGTGACAATATACAGCCTTGACCTTCTCCTTTTCCTATTTGGAACCAGTCTGTTGTTCCATGTCCAGTTCTAACGGTTGCTTCCTGACCTGCATATAGGTTTCTCAATAAGCAGGTCAGGTGATCTGGTATTCCCATGTCTTGAAGAATTTTCCACAGTTTATTGTGATCCACACAGTCAAAGGCTTTGGCATAGTCAATAAAATTGTAAATAATGCTGTTATAAACATAGGTGTGCATTTCTCTTTTCAAATTGATGTTTTCATTTTCTTCATATATGTTCCCTGCAGTGTAATCACTGGTAGTTCTATCTTTAGTTTTTTGAAGAACCTCCATCCTGTTTTCTATAATGTCTGCAGCAATTTACCATCCAACTTAAAGGGTATTACAGTTTTATATTCTCATATTCTGCATAACCTCACCAACACTTGCTATTTGTAGACTTTTTTTTTTCTTGGCCATGCCACCCAACCTGTGGTATCTTAGCTTGTGGACCAGGGGTTAAATCTGGAACATGACAGTGAAAGCACTGAGTCCCATCCACTGGACTCCCAGGGAATTCACTGTAGACTTTTTGATGGTAGCCATTCTAATAGGTGTGACATTGTAGTTTTGTGTTTATTTGATTAGTGATAAGGTCTTATTTAATGTGTTTGTTGGTCATATGTATATCTCCTCTGGAAAAACATCTGTTTAAGTCTTCTGCCTATTTTTTATTTGGGTACTTTTATTGTTGTTGAATTGTACAAGCTGCTAATGTGTTTTGAATAATAACATATTTGTCATATCATATTTGTTATATCATTTGCAAATATTTTCTCATTAAGTAGGTTATCATTTCTGCCAGGAGCCAGCACGGGAGTTCCCACCCATGACAAAGGTCATGCGGAGAGGTCTGATAATGCAAAGGCGAGTCAGGACTCTAGTGCCCCCGCCCCCTGGATCTGCCTGAGCGTCTACCCCAAAACCAGAATCTGTCTGTTTTACTATTTTACAACTTTCACCAACTCCTCTGACATTAATGGGGGGCTATCTCTGACCACCTTTCTCTGAAGGAAATCAACTTAGAGCTCTAGCTAATTAGCCTCCTGGACATAATAGGAGTGCTTCAATCCAAACCCCTCAAATGGCTCTCTAACTTGCCTGACAGGTTTACCCGGACTCCTACAGCTACGCATACAATTGTTTACGGCCTCCCAACTGCGAGAGGCATGGGAAGCTTAAGATATTCAAATAGTATAGAGCCTCTTGGGGAGTTAGAAATTGTTAGAATAAAACTAGTAGAAGGTTTCATTGTTGAGCCAATGCTTGCTGCCAAGTTTCCACATCCCCTGTATTGTATCCTTGGAAGTATATTAATTAATATAGTTGATATATAGAAAAATAAGTAGTGGCCTTGGTGCTAACAACTTTAGACTCTTAAGGTAATAAATTCTTTCCTTGTTGTAAACCCACTGCACCTCTGCCCTATAGGAATGCAACTTTATCTAACACCTTCGGAAGATGGCGCCAAACTTTAAAATAATTACTCTTAGAGAAAATAAGTCTTATGGTTGACAAACCTTTATCAGAGTCATAAAATGTTAACAGGCCTTCTGGCCAGAAGATGATGTAAATCACCTAAACCATTTGTATACGATAAGTTTGCAGGAAAGAAAGCCTGGCCTCGATAAGGATCTAATACTGCTGACTTTGCATGATTTCACACCCCCTATTATCCTCTATGCACAACTTAAGGTATATAAGCTCCCTTTGAAAATAAAGCTACGGGCCTTGCTCATCAGGCTTGGTCTCCCTGTGTCGTTCTTTCTTACTTCCTTTTCTCTCCTTTTCTCCTCTGTTCTTCCTTCAGGATGACTGACTTGGAGCGTGGGGGCTCTCTGAGACCACTTACTTGCCTGGGCTTCTAAGACCCACTTGAGAAGGTGCCTAAGGTGGGGCACCTTTTGCGATTCGAGAGGGCGCCTGTGGCCTCCGTGGTCAGAGCAAACCTGGTGTCACAGGTTTTATTAGTTTCCCATGTAAACCAGTCAGATCAAGCCTCTTTCTCTCCCCTTTTTCTATTCTTTTGCCTAAGCCGTCCTCCTGAAGGAATCCCTGGATCCAACCGGGACTGGACCCCAGGACATTTCATTTTGTCAAAGGTTTCCTTTACTGTGCAAAAGCTTGAATAGGAACCATTTGTTTATTTTTCCTTTTGTTTCTTTGCCTCAGAAGACTGATTCAAAAAATAGTGCTACAGTTTATATTAAAGAGTGTTCTGTCTAGGTTCTCTTCACAGAGAATGAGTGTTACGTTTAGGTCTTTAAAAGATTTTCAGTTTACTTTTCAATGTGATGTAAGAAAATATTATAATCTCATTCTTTTACATGTAGCTGTCCTGTTTCCTCAGCACCATATATTGAAGAAATTGTCTTTTCTCCATTGTGTATTCTTGCCTCCTTGTCATAAATTAATTGGCCATAAGTGTGTGGGTTTATTTCTGGACTCTCTATTCTGTTCCATTGATCTATTTGTCTGGTTTTTGTCAGTATCATATTATTTTGGCTTTTCCCAAGAGTAGTTCAGCTGGTAAAGAATCTGCCTGCAATGCAGGAGACCCCAGTTCAATTCCTGGGTTGGGAAGTTCCCCTGGAGAAGGGATAGGCTACCCCCTCCAGTATTCTTGGGCTTCACTTGTGGCTCAGCTGGTAGAGAATCTGCCTGCAATGTGGGAAACCTGGATTCGATCCCGAGGTTGGGACGATCCCCTGGAGGATGGCATGGCAACCCCCTCCAGTATTCTTGCCTGGAGAATCCCCATGAACAGAGGAGCCTGGCTGTCTATAGTCCATGGGATCACAAAGGGTCAGACATGACTGAGTGACTAAGTGCAGCACATACTATTTTAACTACTGTAGCTTTGTAATACAGTCTGAAGTAAAGGAGCATGCTACCTCCATCTTTTTTTTTTTTCCTCAAAATTGTTTTGGTTATTTGGGGCCTTTTGTGGTTCTATAAATTTTAAAATTATTTGTTCTAGTTCTGTGAAAAATGTCATGGGCATTTTCTTAGGGATTTCATTAGATTTGTAGACCATTTCCTGGTAGCTCAGAGGTTAAAGTGTCTGCCTGGAATGCAAGAGACCCAACTTCGATCCCTGGGTAGGGAAGATCCCCTGGAGAAGGAAATGGCAACCCACTTCAATACTCTTGCCTGGAGAATCCCATGGAGGGAGGAGCCTGGTAGGCTACAGTCCATGGGGTCGCAAAAAGTCGGACATGACTGAGCAACTTCACTTTATGGGTAGTATGGACATTTTATGAATAATGTCTTCCATTACATGAACATGGAATATCTTTGCATTTATTTCTATTATCTTCAATCTCCTTTATCAGTGTTTTTAGTGTATAGGTAGATCTTTAATCTCCTTGGTTAACTTTATTCCCATGGCTTTTAATCTTTTTAAATACAATTGTAAATGGCATAACTTTCTTGAATTCTTTTTCATTATTAGTTTATAGAAAAGCAATGTATTTCCGTATATTAATATTGTATCCTGTAAATTTACTGAATATATTTGTTACTTTTAAATTTTTTTTTTTTTTTGGTGGAGACTTCAAGGTTTTCTATATATTTATATTAATAGTATTATGTCATCTGCAAAGAGTGACAGTTTCACTTTTCCCTTCCAATTTGGAGGTTTTTTATTTCTTCTTCTTTTCTGATTGCTGTGACTAGGACTTCCCATACTATATTAAATAGAAGTGCTGACAATGGGCATCCTTGACTTTTTACAATTTTAGAGGAAAAATTTTCAGCTTTTCATTGTTTAGTATGAAGTTAGCTGTGTTCAGTTCAGTTCAGTCTCTCAGTCGTGTCCGACCCTTTGTGACCCCATGCACTGCAGCACACACTCTGTCCATCAACAACTCCCAGAGTTTACTCAAACTCATGTCCATTGAGTTGGTGATGCCATCCAACCATCTCATCCTCTGTTGTCCTGTTCTCCTCCTGCCTTCAATCTTTCCCAGCATCAGGGTCTTTTCCAATGAGTCAGTTCTTTGCATCAGGTGGCCGAAGTATTGGAGTTTCAGCTTCAGCATCAATCCTTCCAATGAATACTCAGGACTTGTTTCCTTTAGGATGGACTGGTTGGATCTCCTTGCAGTCCAAGGGACTTTCAAGAGTCTTTTCCAACACTTCAGTTTGAAAGCACAGCACTCTGCATATAAGTTAAATAAGCAGGTTGACAATATACAACCTCGAAGTGCTCCTTTCCCAATTTTAAATCCATCTGTTGTTCCATGACCAGTAGTAAGTGCTGCCTCTTGTCTTGAATATAGGTTTCTCAGCAGTCAGGTAAGGTGGTTGGGTATTCCCATCTATTTAAGAATTTTCCACAGTTTGTTGTGCTTCATACAGTCGAAGGCTTTAGCATAGTCAATGAAATAGAAGTAGACGTTTTTATGGAGTTACCTTGTTTTTGCTATGATCCAGCAGATGTTGGCAATTTGACTCTGGTTGCTCTGCCTCTTGTAAATTCAGCTTGTATATCTGGAAGTTCTTGGTTCATGTACTGTTGAACCCTAGCTTGAAGGGTTTTGAGCATAATTCTGCTAGCATGTGAAATGAGTGCAGTTGTTTGGTAATTTGAACATTCTTTGGTATTGCCTTTCTCTGGGATTGGAATGAAAACTGACCTTTTCCTGTCCTGTGGCCACTGCTGAATTTTCCAGATTTGCTGGCATATTGAGTGCAGCACTTTCACAGGATCATCTTTTAGGATTTGAAATAGCTTAACTGGAATTCCATCACCTCCACTAGCTGTGTTCATAGTAATTCTTCCTAAGGCCCACTTGACTTCACACTCCAGGAAGTCTGGCTCTGGGTGAGTGACCACACCACCGTCATTATTCAGGTCATTAAGTCATTATCTGTACCATTCTTCTGTGTAATCTTGCCACCGCTCCTTAATCTTTTCTGCTTCTATTAGGTTCTTGCTGTTTTTATCCTTTATTGTGCCCATCTTTGGATGAAGTTTTCCCTTGGTGTCTCTAATTTTCTTGAAGAAATCTCTAGTCTTCCCCATTCTATTGTTTTCCTCTATTTCTTTGCATTGGTCACTTAAGAAGGCTTTCTTATCTCTCCTTGCCATTCTGTTGATCTCTGCATTCAGTTGGGTGTATCTTTCCCTTTCTCCTTTCCCTTTTACTTCTCTTCTTTTCTAAGCTATTTGGAAAGCCTCCTCAGACAATAATTTTGCCTTTTTGCATTTCTTTTTTTCTTGGGGAGAGTTTTGGCCACCGCCTCCTATACAATGTTATGAACCTCTGTCCAAAGTTATTCAGGGTCTCTGTCTACCAGATCTAATCCCTTAAATATATTTGTCACTTCCACTGTATAATCATAAGGGACATGATTTAGGTCATACCTGAATGGTTTAGTGGTTTTCTATATTTTCTTCAATTTTAGCCTGAATTTTGCAATAAAGAGCTGATGATCTGAGCCACAGGCAACTTCAGATCTTGCTTTTGCTGACTGTATAGAGTTTCTCCATCTTCAGCTGCAAAGAATACAGTCAATCTGATTTCAGTATCAACCATCTGGTGATGTCCATGTGTAGAGTGGTCTCTTGTGTTGTTGAAATAGGGTGTTTGCTATGACCAGTGCATTCTCTTGGCAAAACTCTGTTAGCGTTTGTCCTACTTCATTTTGTACTTCAAGACCAAACTTGCCTATTACTCCAGGTACCTCTTGACTTCCTACTCTTGCATTCCAGTCCCCTGTGATTAAAAGGACAACTTTTTTGATGTTTGTTCTAGAAAGTGTTGTAGGTCTTCCTAGAACTGGTCAATATCAGTTTCTGTGCCATCAATAGTTGGGGCATATACTCAGATTACTGTGATGTTGAATGGCTTTCTTTGGACACAAACTGAGATTATTCTGTCATTTTTGATAGTGCAGCCATGCTTGGTTGCACTTTCTGCATATCAGACTCTTGTTCACTGTGAGGGCTACTGCATTCCTTCTAAGGAATTCTTGCCCACAGTAGTAGATAATAATTGTTATTTGAATTAAAAGTGCATATTCCTGTCCACTTTATTTCACTGATTTCTAACATGTTGATGTTCAATCTTACCATTTCCTGTTTGACATCCAACATACCTTGATCCATGAGGCTAGCATTCCAGGTTCCTATTCAGTATTGTTCTTTGTAGCATCAGAGTTTACTTTTACAACCAGACATAATCAAAACTGTCCTTTCAGCTTTGGCTCAGCCTCTTCATTCTCTCTGGAGCTAGTTATCTGCTCTTCCCCAGTAGCTTATTGGACACCTACTGACCTGGGGTGCTCACCTTTCCATTTCATATCTTTTTGACATAGTATTCATTTAAGACTTTTTGTAGCTCTGTGATATTGGTTGTTATTTTTCCTCTTTATTTCTATTTTGTCTTCTTTGGACCTCTCTCTTTTTTCTTGATGAGTCTGGCTAAAGGCTTATAAATTTTTTATATTTTTATTATTACTTTTTTAATTTTAAAAAATTGATCAATTTATTTTAATTGAAGGTTAATTACTTGACAATATTGTGATGGTTTTTGCCATACATGGACATGAATCAGCCACAGGTGTACGTATTTTTGAAAAACAAGCTCTTGGTTTCATGGGAATATTTTATTGTTTTTTATTTATTTGTTTTTTTATTTTTTTATATCTATTTAATTTAATTCATCTCAGATTTGGTCTTTGTTCTTTTTATTCTAAGTTATTAGATGGTAAGTTAGGTTGTTTATTTGAGACTGTTCTTTTTTCCTTGAAATAGGCTTGCATCATTATAAACTGCCCTTTTAAAACTACTTTTGCCATATCCCTCAAATCTTGGAAAATTATGTTTTTTTTTTTTATTTGTCTTGAGGTCTATTTATATTTCTTCTTTGATTTCTTTGTTGACCAATTGGTTTCTTACTAGTATGTTTTTTATTTTCCACATGTTTGTGTGTTTTTTAAATTTTCTTCCTGTAATTGATTCTTGTTGTTTAGTTGCTGAGTCATGTCTGAATCTTCTGTGACCCCATGGACTGTAGATCACCAGGACCCTCTATCCATAGGATTTCCCAGGCAAGAATACTGGAGTCAGTTTCCATTTCCTTCTCCAGGGGATCTCTCTGACCTAGCGAATGAAGCTCTGTCTCTTCCATTGTCAGGAGGATTATTTACCTCTAAACCATGAAGGAAGCCTAGTGATAATTGATTCCTAGTATACTATTGTGTTAGAAAAAAATGTTTGATATAATTTTTATCCTCTGAAATCTATTGAGACTTGATTTTTGACTGAGCATATGATCTATCTTAAAGAATGTTCAATGTACTTTTTTCCTTAAAAAGTATTTTACTATCCTTCCCTTTCATAGCAATTTATAATAATTTATTTCATGAGGAGCTCAGTACTGAATGCATAAAATAAGAAAGAAAAATACTGTCTGAAAATTTAAAAGGGGTATACATTATCAAAGTCCTTAAATCAGGGGTTGTGTGTTCATATATAAATTCATGAACGATGCATTACACAAAAGATGTCTTATAAACTGCAAGAAAAACCTTTTTGTTTCAATACACCAATCACATGCATTAATTTTTCAGTGTTATCACTTGAAGCATAATTAATATGTCATCCTACAAATGCCTATATGCTTTTGTTTTGCTCTCTATCTTTAACTACTTCAGGGCACTGTGCCAAACATTTACTATATTTTTATCCTCTGTTGTAGAGGTGCAGACTGGAGAGGCTGATATTAGTGCAGAAAAAAATTGTCAAATACAGTTCATCATGGTCTGTAATTAAACATGTTCTGTAATTAAACATAGGACTCCATTTTAAATCTCTTGCTACTAAAAATCAATTTATTTGTTTTGTATTTTTTTTTTAATTTTATATTGGAGTATAGTTGACTAAAAATGTTTTCTTAGTTTCAGTTGTAAAATAAAGTGATTAAGCTATACATATTCATGTATCTGGGCTTCACTGGTAGCTCAGCTGGTGAAGAGTCTTTCTGCAATGCAGAAGACCACTGTTCAATTTCTGGGTCAGAAGATCCCATAGAGAACCGGTATGCTATCCCCTCCTGTATTCTTGGGCTTCCCTGGTGGCTCAGATGGTAAAGAATCTGCCTGCAATGCAGGAGACCTGGGTTCAGTCCCTGAGTTAGGAAGATCTCCTGGAGGAGGGCATGGCAACCCACTCCAGTATTCTTCCCTGGAGAATATCAATGGTGGAGAGGAGCCTGGTGGGCTACAGTCCATAGGGTCACAAAGAGTTGGACAAGATGAGAAACACTGGGCTGGAAGAAACACAAGCTGGAACCAAGATTGCCGCGAGAAATATCAATAACCTCAGATGTGGAGATGACACCACCCTTATGGCAGAAAGTGAAGAGGAACTAAAAAACCTCTTGACGAAAGTGAAAGAGGAGAGTGAATATGTTGGCTTAAAGCTCAACATTCAGAAAACAAAGATCATGGCATCTGGTCCCAACACTTCATGGCAAATAGATGAGGAAACAGTGGAAACAGTGTCAGACTTTATATTTTTGGGCTCCAAAATAACTGCAGATGGTGATTACAGCCATGAAATTAAAAGACACTTACTCCTTGGAAGAAAAGTTATGACCAACCTAGATAGAATATTCAAAAGAGAGACATTACTTTGCCAACAAAGGTCCGTCGAGTCAACGCTATGGTTTTTCCAATGGTCGTGTATGGATGTGAGAGTTGGACTGTGAAGAAAGCTGAGCACCAAAGAATTGATGCTTTTGAACTGTGGTGTTGGAGAAGACTCTTGAGAGTCCCTTGGGCTGCAAGGAGATCCAACCAGTCCATTCTGAAGGAGATCAGCCCTAGGATTTCTTTGGAAGGAATAATGCTGACGCTGAAACTCCAGTACTTTGGCCACCTCATGTGAAGAGTTGACTCACTGGAAAAGACTCTGATGCTGGAAGGGACTGAGGGCAGGAGAAGAAGGGGACGACAGAGGATGAGATGGCTGGATGGCATCACTGATTCGATGGACATGAGTCTGAGTGAACTCCAGGAGTTGGTGATGGACAGGGAGGCCTGGCGTGCTGTGATTCATAGGGTCGCAAAGAGTCGGACAGGACTGAGTGACTGAACTGAACTGATGACTGGATTAGATTCTGTCATATATATGTAAAACATCTATATCCATTCTTCTGTTGATGAACATTTAGGTTGCTTCCATGTTTTGGCTATTTTAAACAGCACTGAAATGAAAACTGAAGTGCATATATCTTTCCAAATTATTGTTTTCTCTTGATAGATTCTCAGCTGCAGGATTGCAGGATCATATGTTAATTTTATTTTTAGTTTTTTTAAGGAATCTACAAACTGTGCTCCATAGTTGCTGTCCCACTGACAGTATCTGAAGGTTCCCTTTTCTTCACACTCTCTTCAACATGTATTGCTTGCAGACATTTTGATTATGGCCATTCTGACTGCTGAGAGGTTATAACTATTTTAATTTTGATTCACAATTCTCTAATAGTGATATTAAGCATCTATTCATGTGTCTCATGACCATCTGTTTGTCTTTTTGGAGAAATATCTATTTAGATTTTCTGCTCTTTTTTTCTTTTTGGTGGGTAATTGCTACACAATGATGTGGTGGTCTCTGCTGTACATCAACACGAATCTGTCATAATTATATATGTATATCCCCTCCCTCTTCAGTCTCCCTCTCCCTCTGATTCCATCCCTCTGGGTCATCACAGAGTGCCAGACTGGGGTCCCTGTGTTATACAGCAGCTTCCTGCTACTTATCTATTTAACACATGATAGTGTTTATTTAGAGAAGGCAATGGCACCCCACTCCAGTATTCTTGCCTGGAAAATCCCATAGATGGAGGAGCTTGGTGGGCTGCAGTTCATGGGGTCGCTAAGAGTTGGACATGACTGTGCGACTTCACTTTCACTTTCATGCATTGGAGAAGGAAATGGCAACCCACTCCAGTGTTCTTGCCTGTAGAATCCCAGGGATGGGGGAGCCTGATGGGTTGCCGTCTGTGGGGTTGCACAGAGTCGGACATGACTGAAGCGATTTAGCAGCAACAGCAGCAGCAGCAGTGTTTATTTATATGCCAATACTACTTTCTCAATTTCTTCTAGCTTCTACTTCCCCAGCTATGTCCACAAGTCCATTCTCTACATCTGCATCTCCATTTGTTTTCTGTAAATAAGTTCATCAGTACTATTTTTCTGGATTCCATATGTGTGTGTGTGTGTGTGTGTGTGTGTGTGAATGGCATTTGTTTTTCTCTTTCTTACTTCACTCTGTATAACAGTCTCTAGGCTCATCCACCTCAGTACAACTAACTCTAATTTGTTCCTTTTTATGACTGAGTAGTATTCCATTGTGTATATGCACCACATCTTCTTTTTCTGTCAGTGGACATCTAGGCTGCTGCCATGTCCTGGCTATTGTAAATAGTGCTGTGTGAACATTGGGATGCAAGTTTCTTTTTGAATTTTGAATCTCAGGGTATATGCCCAGTAGTGGGATTTCTGGGTCATATGATAGTTTTATTCTTAGTTTGTTAAGAAATCTCCACACTGTTCTCCATAGTGGCTATACCAGTTTTCTACACTTAGAAAAGTGCAGTGGTGTCCCCTTTTCTCAACATCCTCTCTAGCATTTATTATTTGTAAGTTTTTTTTTTTTTTTTTGTTAATGCTGACCACTCTGATTGGTGTCAGCTGACACCTCATTGTAGTTTTCATTTGCATTTCTCTGATAATGAGCAATATTGGGCATCTTTTCATGTGATTGTTAACCATCTGTATGTCTTCTTTGGAGAAATGTCTGTTTAGGTTGTCTGCCCATTTTGTTTTCTTTTATTTTAATTAATTTTTAAATTAATTTTAATTGGAGGATAATTAACTTATGATATTGTGATGGTTTTTGCCATACATCAACATGAATCAGCCGCAGGTATACATTTCCTGATTGAGTTGTTTGTTTTGATGGTACTAAGCTATATGAGCCATTTGTAAATTTTGGAGATTAGTCCCCTGTCGGCCACATGATTTGCAAATATTTTCTTCCATATTATGAATTGTCTTTTAACTTTATTTGTGGTATCCTTTGCTGTGCAAAAGGTTTTGAGTTTAATTATGTCCAATTTGCTTATTTTTGTTTTTATTTCCATTACTCTGGGAGACAGACTGAAAAAAGTATTTCTGTGAAAGTTTTCTGCCTACGTTTTCCTCTAAGAGTTTTATGCACTCTGGTCTCATATTTAAGTCTTTAATCCAGTTTGAGTGTAATTTTGTGTATGGTATTAAAAAATGTTCTATTTTTACTCTTTACATACAGTTGTCCAGTTTTCCCAGGACAATTTATTGAAGAGACTCCTTTCTCCTTTGTATAGTCTTAACCCTTTTAATTGACTATAGGTGCATGGATTTATTTCTGGTCTTTCAGTTTTGTTCCATTGATTTATATTTTTATTTTTGTGCCAGTACCATACTATTTTGAGACAATAGCTTTGTATTATAGCCTGAAGTCAGGGAGCTTAATTCCATTAGCCCTATTTTTCTTGCTCAAGATTGCTTTTGCTTTTTGGTGTCTATTATGTCTCCATACAAGTTTTAAGAATTTTTGTTCTGGTTCTGTAAGACATGCCATTGGCAACTTGATAGGGATTGCATTGAATATGTAGACTGACTGGGTTTGTAGAGCAATTTTCACAATATTGATTCTTCCAATCTAAGAACATGGGATATTTTCCCACATGGTTCATCTTCTATTTATTTAATCAACATCTTACAGTTTTTGGAGTACAGGTCTTCTCTCTCATTAGGTAGGTTTATTCCTAGGTATTTTATTGTTTTGCTGCCATGATAAATGGCATTATTTCCTTAATTTCTTTTCCTGATATATCATTGATAGTGTATAAGAATGAAAGTGATTTCTGTGTATTAATTTTATTATCTGCAACTTTACCAATTTCATTGATGAGCTCTAGTACTTTTCTGGTAGCATCTTAAGCATTTTATATGTATACTTTCATATCATCCATAGAAAGTGACATTTTTACTTTTTATTTTCCAACTTGGATAGCTTTTGATTTTTTTCTGAATCTCTGATTGCTATGGTGAGGATTCCCAAAACAATGTTGAATTAAAGTGGTGAAAGTAGACAGCCTTGTCTTGCCCCTGACCTTAAAGGAATCTTTTTCAAATTTCATCATTGAGTATGAGGTTAGCTGTAGGTTTGTTGTATATGGCCTCTATTATGTTGAAGTATGTTACTTCTTTTTTAAACATTTTATTTGTCTTTCTATGCCCACTTTCTGGAGAGTTTTTAACTTAAATGGGTGTTGAATTTTGTAAAAACAAAATAAAACAAACTTTTTCCTGCATCTATTGACATGATCGTATTTTTTTTTCTTTGATTGGTTAATGTGGTTCATCACACTGATTATTTGTGTATATTGAAGAGTCCTTGTATCTCTTGGATAAATTCAATTTGATTATGGTGTTTGAATCTTTCTCTCTGTAATATACAGAGAAGAAGGGACAGAACAAAGGGGTCCGCTTTAGCAAAGGGATAGAACATATAAAGAACAACCAGAGTTGAAAAATGCAATAACTAAAATGAAAAATAAACTTAATAGAAGAAATAAATGGTGGAATAAATAAAGCAGAAGAATCAATCAAAGAGTGAAGGATTGTGGTGGAAATCACTGACATGGAAAAAAAAAATAAAGAAGAATAAAAAGAATGTCAAACAAAATTAACACTTGCATTCTGGGGTTCCTAGGAGAAAAAGAGGGACATAATATACCTGAGAAATATTTGAAGACATAATAGCTGAAAACTTTTCTAACATGGGAAAAGAAACACTCAGTCAAGTCCAGGAAGTACAGAGTCCCATACAGGATTAAACCAAGGAGGAACACACCAAGACAGATAGTAATCAAACTGACAGAAATTAAAGACAAAGAATAAAATATTAAAACCAGCAAGGGAAAAGCAACAAAGAACATTAAAGTGAATCTTTAGAAGTATATAAGCTGATTTTTCAGCAGAAACTCTGTAAGCCAGAAGGAAAAAAAAAAAACATAAAAATACAAACATGTGATTGCTAAACAATATGCTACTAAACAACCAATGGATCACTGAATAAATCAAAGAGAACAAGAATAAATACCTAGAGGCAAATGAAAATAAAGCCACTACACTCCAAATCCTGTGGGATTTAGCAAGACCAGTTTTAAGAAGGAAGTTTATAGAGATAAAACTTAACTCAGGAAACAAGAACAATTCCAAATAAATCACCTACCCTTATTCCAAAAGAAACTAGAGAAAGAAGAACAAGCAAAACATAAAGTTAGTAGAAGGAAATAAAGTATAAATACCAGAGCAGAAATAAATGAAATAGAGATGAGGAAAACAATAGAAAAGATCAATGAAAATAAAAGATGCTTCTTTGAAAACGTAAGCAAGTTTGACAAAACTTTAGACAGACTCACCAAGAAAAAAATTGAGGGGCCCAAATCAATAAAATTAGAAGTGAAAAAAAGCTACAACTGAAACCACAGAAACACAAAGGTGCATAAGAGACTACTATAAGGAATCATATGGCAATAAAATGACAACCCAGAAGAAATGGATGAATTCTTAGAAAAGTATAATTTCCCAAGACTGAAACAGGAAGAAACAGAAAATATGAACAGACCAATTTCAAATACTGAAATTAATGAAACCTGTGACTTAAAAACTCCCAGCAAACAAAAGTCCAGGACACAATGGCTTCACAGGTGAATTCTATCAAGCATTTAATGAAAAATTAACATGCATCCTTGTGAAGGTATTCCAAAAAATTGCAGAGGAACACTTCTGAACTCGTACTGAGGCCACTATCACCCTGATACCAAAACCAAAGACACCACAAAAAATTTATGGGCATATGTCACTGATGACCATAGATTCAAAAGCCCTCAACAAAACACTAGCAAGCTGATTCCAACAATACATGAAAAGGCTCATACACCATGATCAAATGGGATTTATCCCAGGGAGGAAAGGATTTTTTAGTAACCACAAATCAATCAGTGTGATACAACACACTAAAAATATGAAGGATAGAAATCAAAAGATCATCTCAATATATACAAAAAAAAAAAAAAAAGATTTTGATAAAATTCAACATCTACTTATGATAAAATCTCCCCAGAAAATGGGCACAAAGGGATGCTACCTCAACATAATAAAGGTTCAAGAGGGAGGGTATATACCCAGGGATTGAACCCAGTTCTTGTGCATTGCAGGCAATCAAACAAGCAAAGTAAGTGTTGTTGTTGTTGTTCAGTCACAAAGTTGTGTCTGACTCTTTGCAACCCCATGCACTGCAGCACGCCAAGCTCCCCTGTCTCTCTCCATCTCCTGATGTTTGCCCAAGTTCATAAAAAGCATCTAAATTGGAAGAGAAGAAGTAAGACTGTCACTGTTTGAAAGTGACATGGTACTATATATAGAAAACCCTAAGGGTTCTACTAAAAACTATTACAGCTAAGAAATGAATCTATTAAAGTTTCAGGATATAAGATTAATATACAGAACACTTTTGCATTGCACATACTCAGTTGTTTATGACTCTTTGCACCTCTATAAACAGTAGCACGCTAGGCATCTCTGTCCATGGAATTTTTCCAAGCAAAAATACTGCAATGGGTTGTAATTTCCTACTCCAGGGAATCTTCCCAACCCAGGGATTGAACCCACATCTCTTTCATCTCTTGCATTGGCAGGCAGACTCTTTACCACTAGCACAACCTGGGAAGTCCCACGCATTTCTATATATTAATAATAAACTATCAGGAGGACAAATGAAGAAAACAATCTAATTTACAATTGATTCAAAAATAAAACACCTAGGAATACATTTAACCAAGGAGATGAAAGACCAATATCTACAAACTCTGACATTGGTGAAGGAAATTGAGGATGATATAAACATATGGAAATGTATTCCATAATCCTGGATTGGAAGAATTACTATTGGCAAAATATCCTTACTACACAGAGCAATCTAGGGAATTATTGCAGTCACTTTCAAAATACCTATGACATTTCTCACAGAAGAATAAAAAATAATTTAAAAAATTTATTGAACCAGAAAAGACCCTGAACAAAACAGTCTTAAGGGAAAAGAAAAAGCTGGAGGTATCAAGCTCCCTGACTTCAGACTACATTACAAAGCTACAGTAATCAAAACAGTATGGTATTGGTGCAAAAACAGACATATAGATTCATGAAAGAGAATAGAGAGTCCACAAACATGGTCAATTAATCCATGACAAAGGAGGCAAAAATATACAATGCAGAAAAGACAGCCTATTCAATAAGTGGTGCTGGGAAAACAGAACAACTGCATGTAAAATAATGAAATTAGAATATTTTCTCACACTATATACAAAAATAAACTCAAAATGAATTTCAGACATGAATTTAAAACTGGAAATCATAATACTCACAGACAAAACATTGACAATATGCTCTTTGACAATGATCTTAGCAATTTTTTGAACCTGTCTCCTCAGACAAAAGAATCAAAAGTAAAAAAAAAATAGACAATGGGACCCATCCAAACTCAAAACATTTTTCACAGTGAAGGAAATACCAACAAAACCTTCTGAATGGAAAAAGATATTTGCAAATGATAGTTCAAAAAGAAGTTAATATCCAGATATATATAAGGGACTCATAAGCTCAGTATTTTTAAAAAACAATCAAATTTTTTAAAAAATGGGCTGAGGACCTGGATAGTATTTTTTTTTTTAATTGACATACAGATGGCCAATATACACATGAAAGGATGCTCAAATAACTAATTATCAGAGAAATGCTAATCAATGTAACAATAAGATATCACTTCATACATATTAAGGTGACTATCAAAGTCCATTAGTTACAAGTGTTGGTGAGGATATGGAGAAAAGGAACCCCTTGTGCTCTGCTTATGGGAATGTAAATTGGAGAGTTGTAGGGAGGTTTCTCAAAAAAAACAATAGCAACTGAAAATAGAACTATCATATAATCCATCAAATGCAGGAGGTCATGAAAACCAACTCCAGTATTCTTGCTTGGAGAATACCCATGGACACAGGAGCCTGATGGGCTGCATTCTAAGGGGTCACAAAGAATTGGACACACCTGAAGCAACTTAGTATACAGCATTCATGATCCAAAAATTCCACATCTGTGTATTTATCTGAAGAAAATGAAAATACTAATTCAAAAAGATGTATGCACTCCAATGTTCATAGCAGTGTTACTTACAATAGCCAAAATATGGGACCAACCTCAGTGCTCATCAACAGATGAGTGGATCATGGATATGTGGTATACATATACAATGCAATATTATATGTATGAATGGAATATTTCACCACAAAAAGAATGAATTTTTTCCACTTGCAACAATATGAGTGGACCTGGAGGGTATTATGCTTTGAACTCTGACTGAGATAGATACTGAGATAGTTAAATACCTTATGTTTTCAATTATATTTGGAATGTAAAAAATAAAACAAATGAAAGAATATAATAAAACATAAACAGACTCACAGATTCAGATACAAAACTAGTCATTACCAGAGAGGAGATGCTTCAGGGGAAGGGAAAATTAGTGGAAGGGAATTAAGAGGTACAAATTACTAGATATACAATCAGCTCAGTTCAGTTCAGTCACTCAGTCGTGTCCAACTCTTTGCAACCACATGAATCACAGCATGCCAGGCCTCCCTGTCCATCACCAACTCCTGGAGTTCATTCAAACTCATGTCCATCGACTGGGTGATGCCATCCAGCCATCTCATCCTCTGTCGTCCCCTTCTCCTCCTGCCCCCAATCCCTCCCAGCATCAGTGTCTTTTCCAATAAGTAAACTCTTTGCATGAGGTAGCCAAAGTATTGGAGTTTCAGCTTCAGCATCAGTCCTTCCAAAGAACATCCAGGACTGCCTTCCTTTATAATGGAATGGTTGGATCTCCTTGCAATCCAAGGGATTCTCAAGAGTCTGTTCCAAAACCACAGTTCAAAAACATCAATTCTCCGGAGCTCAGCTTTCTTCACAGTCCAACTCTCGCATCCATACATGACCACTGGTAAAACCATAGCCTTGACTAAATGGATCTTTGTTGGCAAAGTAATGTCTCTGCTTTTGAATATGCTATCTAGGTTGGTCATAACTTTTCTTCCAAAGAGTAAGCATCTTTTAATTTCATGGCTGCAATCACCATCTGCAGTTATTTTGGAGCCCCCAAAAATAAAATCTGACACTGTTTCCACTGTTTCTCCATCTATTTGCCATGAAGTGATGGGACCAGATGCCATGATCTCAGTTTCCTGAATGTTGAGCTTTAAGCCAACGTTTTCACTCTCCTCCTTCATTTTCATCAAGAGGCTCTTTAGTTCCTCTTCACTTTCTGCAATAAGGGAGGTGTCATCTGCATATGTGAGGTTATTGATATTTCTCACAGCAATCTTGATTCCAGCTTGTGCTTCTTCCAGCCCAGCGTTTCTCATGATGTACTCTGCATATAAGTTAAATAAGCAGGGTGACAATATACAGCCTTGACCTTCTCCTTTTCCTATTTGGAACCAGTCTGTTGTTCCATGTCCAGTTCTAACGGTTGCTTCCTGACCTGCGTATAGGTTTCTCAAGAGGCATGTCAGGTGCTCTGATACTCCCATCTCTTTCAGAATTTTCCAGTTTATTGTGATCCACAGAGCCAAAGGCTTTGGCATAGTCAATAAAGCAGAAATAGATGTTTTTCTGGAGCTCTCTTGTTTTTTCGATGATCCAGCAGATGTTGCCAATTTGATCTCTGATTCCTCTGCCTTTTCTAAAACCAGCTTGAACATCTGGAAGTTCACGGTTCACATATTGCTGAAGCCTGGCTTGGAGAATTTTGAGCATTACTTTACTAGCGTGTGAGATGAGTGCAATTGTGCGGTAGTTTGAGCATTCTTTGGCATTGCCTTTCTTTGGGATTGGAATGAAAACGGACTTTTTCCAGTCCTGTGGCCACTGCTGAGTTTTCCAAATTTCCTGGCATAGTGAGTGCAGCACTTTCACAGCATCATCTTCCAGGATTTGGAATAGCTCAACTGGAATTCCATCACCTCCACTATTTTTGTTCGTAGTGATGTTTTCTAAGGCCCACTTGACTTCCCATTCCAGGATGTCAGGCTCTAGGTGAGTGATCCCACCATCGTGATTATCTTGGTCATGAAGATCTTTTTTGTACAGTTCTGTGCATTCTTGCCACCTCTTTTTAATATCCTCTGCTTCTGTTAGGTCCATACCATTTCTGTCCTTTATTGTGCCCATCTTTGAATGAAATGTTCCCTTGGTATCTCTAATTTTCTTGAAGAGATCTCTAGTCTTTGCCATTCTGTTGTTTTCCTCTATTTCTTTGCATTGCTCGCTGAGGAAGTCTTTCTTATCTCTCCTTGCTGTTCTTTGGAACTCTGCATTCAGATGCCTATATCTTTACTTTTCTCCTTTGCTTTTCACTTCTCTTCTTTTCACAGCTATTTGTAAGGCCTCCTCAGACAGCCATTTTGCTTGGGTTATAAAGATGAAATTGCACATTATACAGAATATAGTCAACATTTCATAAGTTTAAATTGAGTATATTTTATGTATGTAAAAAATGGTGTGTTTTGCATTTGAAACTAATATAATATTTTAAATTTATATTTATAATATTACAGTAAATATATTACAGTAAAAAGAGAAATGCAAATTCAAAGTAACCAAAATAGATTTTTAATGTGAAAATTTATTATGAATGGGCATTTTACACTTGTGCTAATTTCTATTACATTTCAAGTTCCCACTTTCTGGCGTTTATCCCAGAATTTGCTGTTACTCAGATTGGCTACATATTAAAATTCCTAATATTCTGATATTAATATTTATTTATTCTTCTTTTAGACCATAAAATATGTCTCAGCACAATTATTTTTTTTTCAATTTTACAGAAACCCACATTTTCTTAGTGTGTTTCTCCAGAAGACCTGTTTTACTCGTGCTTTTTTTTAAAACTTGAGACCTTTTCTCATGCTGCATACTCTACCTAGGATGCTTTTTATATGCCTTGTTGTTGTTGTTGTTTATTTAATAAGTTGTGTAATACTCTTTGGCTTCATGGACTATAGCTGGCCAGGATCCTCTGTTCATAGGATTTCCCATGGAAGAATACTGGAGTGGGTTGCCATTTCCTTCTCCAGGGTATCTTCCCAACCTGGGGATTGAACCCACATCTTGTGTTGGCAGGAAGTTTCTTTGTCCCTGAGCCACCAGGGAAGCCCTACTAATCATTTAAGTCTAAGGTAATATGGACTTTCTCTATGAGAGTTTTATTATCCTTATGAGGTACAGATAACCATCCTTATTCTGTGATCCAATAGTAGTTTTCTTTTTCCTTTTTTTTAAATTTAAATTTATTTATTTTAGTTGGAGGCTAATTACTTTACAATATTGTATTGGTTTTGCCATACATCAACATAAATCCACCATGGGTGTACACGTGTTCCCCATCCTGAACCCCCCCTCCCACCTCCCTCCCCATACCATCCCTCTGGGTCATCCCAGTGCACCAGCCCCAAGCATTCTGTATCCTGTATTGAACCTGGACTGGTGATTGGTTTCATATATGATATTATACATGTTTCAATGCCATTCTCCAAAATCATCCCACCCTCTCCCTCTCCCACAGAGTCCAAAAGACTGTTCTATACTTCTGTGTCTCTTTTGCTGTCTCGCATACAGGGTTATCCTTACAATCTTTCTAAATTCCATATATATGCTGAACTGATACTGTATTGGTGTTTTTCTTTCTGGCTTACTTCACTCTGTATAATAGGCTCCAGTTTCATCCACCTCATTAGAACTGATTCACATGTATTCTTTTTAATGGCTGAGGAATACTCCATTGTGTATATGTACCACAGCTTTCTTATCCATTTATCTGCTGATGGACATCTAGGTTGCTTCCATGTCCTGGCTATTATAAACAGTGCTGCGATGAACATTGGGGCACACGTGTCTCTTTCAATTCTGGTTTCCTTGGTGTGTATGCCCAGCAGTGGGACTGCTGGGTCACAAGGTAGTTCTATTTCCGGTTTTTTAAGGAATCTCCACACTGTTCTCCATAATGGCTGTACTAGTTTGCATTCCCACCAACAGTGTAAGAGGGTTCCCTTTTCTCTACACCCTCTCCAGAATTTATTGCTTGTAGACTTTTGGATTGCAGCCATTCTGACTGGCATGAAATGGTACCTCATTGTGGTTTTGATTTGCGTTTCTATGAAGATGAGTGATGTTGAGCATCTTTTCATGTGTTTGTTAGCCATCTGTATGTCTTCTTTGGAGAAATGTCTGTTTAGTTCTTTGGCCCATTTTTTGATTGGGTCGTTTATTTTTCTGGAATTGAGCTTCAGGAGTTGCTTGTATATTTTTGAGATAGTCCTTTGTCAGTTGCTTCATTTGCTATTATTTTCTCCCATTCTGAAGGCTGTCTTTTCACCTTGCTTATAGTTTCCTTTGTTGTGCAGACACTTTTAATTTTAATTAGGTCCCATTTGTTTAATTTTGCTTTTATTTCCAATATTCTGGGAGGTGGGTCATAGAGGATCCTGCTGTGATTTATGTCGGAGAGTGTTGTGCCTATATTCTCCTCTAGGAGTTTTATAGTTTCTGGTCTTACATTTAGATCTTTAATCCATTTTGAGTTTATTTTTGTGTGTGGTGTTAGAAAGTGTTGTGGTTTCATTCTTTTACAAGTGGTTGACCAGTTTTCCCAGCATCACTTGTTAAAGAGATTGTCTTTTATCCATTGTGTATTCTTGCCTCCTTTGTCAATAATAAGGTGTCCATAGGTGCGTGGATTTACCTCTGGGCTTTCTTTTTTTTCCATTGATCTATATTCTGTCTTTTTGTCAGTACCATACTGTCTTGGGCTTCCCCAGGTAGCTCAGAGGTAACGAATCCACTTGCAATTCAGGAGATGCAGGAGACATGGGTTCGATCCCTGGGTTGGGAAGATTCCCTGGAGGAGGGCATGGCAACCCATAGTAGTTTTAAAATATTTCCCTATCACAGCTTTAATCTCAGATTTATATGACTTCAAAAATGGTACTCTTTAACCATTATGCAATACTTCATCAAATATTTGGAACATATTTAACTGTATTCCTTATTCTTTTATACATATATTTGTTGACTGAATAAAATAATGTATTAATATGTAATTAATAAACATAATAAACTCTTTAATTGGGGAGAAAATTATCCAAATTAACTAGGGTTGTTACTTTGCATAACTTGTGCACCTTCAAATCTAAAAATTTAATCAATATTTACTTTACAGTGGTGTTGGGAGGATTAGAAAAGATACTGTAAAAAAAAGTCCCCCAAACTAGCAAGCTTTCCCCTTCTTCCATTCTCTGCCTGTCAAAGAGGGATATATATTTATATATTATCAGGGATAATAGAATTTTTATCCCTGTTACTAATAAACCATCAAGAAGTTACCCCACTATCACACAAATTGAGTAAAATAATCAAATTTTAAACACTAATTGGTTAAAAATTAGAGAAACACTAAAGTAAGAGATAAGATTAGCAGGCTCTGCTGCTGCCAAAGTTTGCCTATTTACAGTGGAACATGTCCTTAGAATACAACATTACATTCCGTTCATATGGTTACTGTTTAGAGGAATTTCCCCCTCAGCTTAGTCAATGATAAAAGTGCTAACTCCATGTAAATGTTGATTAATGAATGACTCAGAAAACTGAGATGGCCTCTCACTTATCAGAAAACCCTTGGTTTCAGAGCAATTAAGTAACTTGTTGAATATATTATTAGGTTATATTTGGCAAAGAGAAAATGGGATGGACTTTCATTTCAAATAAGTCCACTTGCAGCCACAGAATTACTATGATTCTAAAAGGCCTAAAAAGGAGCACATAAGAAAAGAGAATGTCAGGATAAATAATTCCTATAAAATGTATTAAGGCTATATGAACTCTTCAAAGAATCCACCAAGGGAGCAAAGAGGTGGGGTATAATAAATTATATTTAGATAATTAAACCCAGCACTACTTTGCTAGCATGTGAGATGAGTGCAATTGTGCAATAGTTTGAACATTCTTTGGCATTGCCTTTCTTTAGGATTAGAATGAAAACTTACTTTTTTCCATTCCAGTGACAAAATGTGGTCAACTGGAGAAGAGAATGGCAAACCATTTCAGTACTCTTGCCTTGAGAAACCCATGAACACTATGAAAAGGCAAAAAGATATGACATTGAAAGATGAACTACCCAGGTCAGTAGCTGCCCAATATATTATTGGAGAAGTGTGGAAAATAACTCCAGAAAGAAGTAAGAGGCTGAGCCAAAGCGAAAACAACACCCAGGTGTGGATGTGACTGGTGATGGAAGTAAAGTCCAGTGCTGTAAAGAACAATATTGCCTAGGAACATGGAATGTTAGGTCCATGAATCAAGGTAAATTGGAAGTAGTCAAACAAGAGATGGCAAGAGTGAACATCAACATTTTAGGAATCAGTGAAATAAAATGGATTGGAATGGGTGAATTTAATTCAGATGACCATTATATCTACCACTGTGGGCAAGAGTCCCTTAGAAGAAATGGAGTAGTTCTCATAGCCAACAAAATACCCTGAATTACAGTACTAGGGTGCAATCTCAAAAATGACAGAATGATCTCTGTTCATTTCCAAGACAAGCCATTCAATATCACAGTAATCCAAGTCTATGCCCCAACCACTAATGCTGAAGAAGTTGAGGGTGAATGGTTCTATTAAGAACTACAAGACCTTCTAGACTAACAGCAAAAAAGAGGTCACTTTCATCATAGGGGACTGGAATGCAAAAAGCGGAAGTCAAGAGATATATGGAGTAACAGGCAAGTTTGGCTTGGAGTACAAAATGAAGCAGGGCAAAACTAATAGAGTTCTGCCAAGAGGAGTTACTGGTCATAGCAAACACATTCTTCCAACTACACAAGAAACCACTATACACTGGACATCACCAAATGGTCAATACCAAAATCAGATTGATTATATTCCTTGCAGCTGAAAAATAGAGATCTATACAGTCAGCAAAAAAAAAAAAAAAAGACCAGGGGCTTACTGTGGCTCAGATCATGAACTCCCTTATTGCCAAACTCAGACTTAAATTGAAAAAAGTAGGGAAAGCCACTAGGCCATTCAGGCATGACCTAAATCAAATGCCTTATGATTTATAGAGTGTAAGCAACAAATAGTTTCAAGGGATTAAATCTTATAGATAGAGTGCCTGAAGAACTATGGATTGAAGTTCATGACAGTGTATAGGAGGCAGTGATCAAAATCATCCTTAAAAAGAAGAAATGCAAAAATTCAAAATAGTTATCTGAGGTGGCCTTACAAATAACTGTGAAAAGAAGAGAAGCTAAAGCAAAGGAGGAAAGGAAGGATATATCAAGTTGAATGCAGATTTCCAAAGAACAGCAAGGAGAGATAAGAAAGCCTCCCTCAGTGATCAATGCAAAGAAATAGAGGAAAACAACAGAAAGAAAGACTAGAGATGTCTTCAAGAAAATTAGAGATAACATGGGAACATTTCATGCAAACATGGGCACAATAAAAGAGAGACATGTATGGACCTAACAGAAGCAGAAGATATCAAGAAGAGGTGGCAAGAATACACAGAACTATACCAAAAAAAAAAAAAAAAAAATCTTAATGACCCAGATAACCACAATAGTGTGATAACTCAACTAGAGCCAGACATCCTGGAGTGTGAAGTCAAGTGGGCCTCAGGAAGCATCACTATGAACAAAGCTAGTGGAGGTGATAGAATTCCACCTGAGTTATTTCATATTCTAAAAGATGATGCTGTTAAAGTGCCACACTCAATATGCCAGCAAATTTGGAAAACTCAGCAGTGAGGACCAGACTGTTAAAGGTCAGTTTTCATTCTAATCTGAAAGAAGGCAATACCAAAGAATGTTCAAACTGCCACACAATTGCACTCATCTCACACGCTACAAAAGTAAAACCCAAAATTTTCCAAGTGAGGCTTCAACAATACATGAGCCAAGAACTTTCAGATGTACAAGCTGGATTTAGAAAAGGCAGAGGAACCAGAGATCAAATTGCCAACATCCACTGGTCATAGAAAAAGCAAGAGAATTCCAGAAAAGAAAAACATCTACTTCTGCTTCAATGACTACCCTGAAGCCTTTGACTGTGTGGATCATAAAAAACTGTGGAAAATTCTTCAAGAAATGGGAATACCAGTCCACATTATCTGCCTCCTGAAAAACATTTATGCAGGTTAGAGATGCAGCAATTAGAACTTGTCATGGAACAATGGACTGGTTCCCAATTGGGAACCAGAAGTGTGTCAAGCAGGTATATTGTCACCCTGCTTATTTAGCTTATATGCAGAGTACATAATGCAAAATGCCAGACTGGATGAAGCACAAGCTGGAATCAATATTGCCAAGAGAAATATCAATAACCTCAGATATTCAGATGACACCACCCTTATGTCAGAAAGCGAAGAGGAACTAAAGAGCCTCTCAATGAAAGTGAATGAGGAGAGTGAAAAAACTGGCTTAAAACTCAACATTCAAAAAACCTAGATCATAGCATCCTGTTTTATCAGTTCAGTTCAGTTCAGATCAGTCGCTCAGTCGTGTCCGACTCTTTGCGACCCCATGAATCGCAGCACGTCAGGCCTCCCTGTCCATCACCAACTCCCGGAGTTCACTCAGACCCACGTCCATCGAGTCAGTGATGCCATCCAGCAGTTTCATCCTCTGTTGTCCCCTTCTCCTCCTGCCCCCAATCCCTCCCAGCATCAGAGTCTTTTCCAAAGAGTCAACTCTTCGCATGAGGTGGCCAAAGTACTGGAGTTTCAGCTTTAGCATCATTCCTTCCAAAGAAATCCCAGGGCTGATCTCCTTGCAGTCGAAGGGACTCTCAAAAGTCTTCTCCAACACCACAGTTCAAATCACTTCATGGCAAATATGTAGGGAAACAATGGAGACAGTAACAGAGTTTCTTTGCTTTTTGTTTTTTTTTAATATAAATTTGTTTATTTTAATTGGAGGTTAATTACTTTAAAATATTGCATTGGTTTTGCCATACATCAACATGAATCTGCCACAGGTGTACACATGTTCCCCATCCTGAACCCCTCTCCCACCTTCCTCCCTGTACCAGCCCTCTGGGTCATCCCAGTGCACCAGCCCCAAGCATCCTGTATCCTGAATCAAACCTGGATTGGCGATTGGTTTCATATATGATATTCTACATGTTTCAATGGCATTCTCCAAAATCATCCCACCCTCTCCCTCTCCCACAGAGTCCAAAAGACTGTTCTATACTTCTGTGTCTCTTTTGCTGTCTCACATACAAGGTTAACGTTACCATCTTTCTAAATTCCATATATATGCGTTAGTGTACTGTATTGGTGTTTTTTCTTTCTGGCTTACTTCACTCTGTATAATAGGCTCCAGTTTCATCCACCTCATTAGAACTGATTCACATGTATTCTTTTTAATGGCTGAGGAATACTCCATTGTGTATATGTACCATGGCTTTCTTATCCATTCATCTGCTGATGGACATCTAGGTTGCTTCCATGTCCTGGCTATTATAAACAGTGCTGCGATGAACATTGGGGCACACGTGTCTCTTTCAATTCTGGTTTCCTCAGTGTGTATGCCCAGCAGTGGGATTGCCGGGTCACAAGGTAGTTCTATTTCTGGTTTTTTAAGGAATCTCCACACTGTTCTCCATAGTGGCTGTACTAGTTTGCATTCCCACCAACAGTGTAAGAGGGTTCCCTTTTCTCCACACCCTCTCCAGCATTTATTGCTTGTAGACTTTTGGATTGCAGCCATTCTGACTGGCATGAAATGGTACCTCATTGTGGTTTTGATTTGCGTTTCTATGAAGATGAGTGATGTTGAGCATCTTTTCATGTGTTTGTTAGCCATCTGTATGTCTTCTTTGGAGAAATGTCTGTTTAGTTCTTTTGCCCATTTTTTGATTGGGTCGTTTATTTTTCTGGAATTGAGCTTCAGGAGTTGCTTGTATATTTTTGAGATTAGTCCTTTGTCAGTTGCTTCATCTGCTATTATTTTCTCCCATTCTGAAGGCTGTCTTTTCACCTTGCTTATCGTTTCTTTTGTTGTGCAGATGCTTTTAATTTTAATTAGGTCCCATTTGTATATTTTTGCTTTTATTTCCAATATTCTGGGAGATGGGTATAGAGGATCTTGCTGTGATTTATGTTGGAGAGTGTTTTGCCTATGTTCTCCTCTAGGCAATTTATAGTTTCTGGTCTTACATTTAGATTAATCCATTTTGAGTTTATTTTTACTGCAGATGGTGTCTGTAGCCTTGAAATTAAAATAAATTAAAAAAATTAATTTCTTTCCTTGGAAGAAAACCTAGACAGCATATTAAAAAGCAGAGAGATTACCTTTCCAACAAAGGTCCACATAGTTAAAGCTATGATTTTTCTTGTAGTTATGTATGGATGGTAGACTTGGACTATAAGCAAGGCTGAGTGCCAGAGAATTGATGCTTTTGAACTGTGGTGTTGGAAGACACTCTTAAGAATCCCTTGGACTGCAAGGAGATCAAATCTGTCTATCCTAAAAGAAATCAATCCTGAATATTCATTGGAAGGACTGATGCTGACTGAAGCTCCAGTACTTTGGCCACCTGATGCAAAGAGCTAACTCATTGGAAAACACCCTGATGATGGGAAAGACTGAAGGCAGAAGAGGAAGGGGATGGAAGAGGGCAAGAGGGTTGTATGGTATCACCAGCTCAATGGACATAAGTTTGGGGAAGCTCCAGGAGATGGTGAAGGACAGGGAAGCCTGGCATGTTGCATTCCATGGGGTCCCAAAGAATAGGACACAACTGAGGACTAAACAACAGCAACAATTAACTATAGTCACTGTACTGTATACAAGACCCTCTGAACTTATTCTTCTTATAACTGAAAGTTTATACTCATTGACTTATGTCACTGCATTTGTCCCTCCCCCTGGCTAGTGGCAACCACTATTTTATTCTCTATTTCTATAAAGTTAGTTTTTCTTTTAAGAGTCACACATAATTTATATCAGACAGTATTTGTCTTTCTCTTGGTAAATTATCTCACTTAGCATAGTTCCCTCAAGGTACATCCATTTTGTCAAAAAGGCAAGATTTTCTTCCTTCTCAAGCCTGAGTACCACATTTACTTTTATCCATTTATCTGTCAAAGGAAATTTAGATTGTTTTGATAGCTTTACTATTGGGAATAATATTGCAATGAACATAGGTGTATAGATATACATTTGAGATAAACATTTCATTTCTTTTAGATATACACCCCAAAGTGGGATAGCTGGCTCATATGGAAGTTCTATTTTTAGTTATTTTTTTTAGTTATCACGATACTGTTTTCCATAATACAGGTATCAATTTTCAGGCCTGACACCCAAGAAGGGGCAAGGGTTCCCTTTTCTCCAAATCCTTATTAACATCTGTTATCTCTTGTATTTTTTGTAATAGCTTTTATGTAATAGGTGTGAATTGATGTCATTGTGGTTTTGATATAATTTCCCTGATGTTGAACACCTTTTTATATACCTTTCAGCCATCTGATCATCTCTGGTAAATCTGTATTCAGGTCCTTTGTCTATTTTTAAATTGGAACATTTCCAGCGATCCATCTTTTTTGGCTATTGAGTTGTATGAGTTCTTTATATACTTTGTATATTAATCCCTTATCAGACATCTGGCTTGCAAATTTTTCTCCATACTGTAGGTTGCACTTTCGATTTATTAACTTCTTCTTTTGCTGTGCTTTTGATGTTTTATCCAAGAAATCATTGTTAAGAATCTCTTTACTGATGTTTTCTTCTGGCAGTTTTATGATTTCAGGTCTTACATTAAATCTTTTATCCAAGTTAATTTTTATGAGTGGTTTAAGATTGGGGCCCAGTTTATTTTTCTACATGTGAATATCCAGTTTTCTCAGTGTCATTTATTGAGGAGACTATCCATTCCCATTTTGTGCTCTTGGTGCCCTCATAAAAATTAGTTGACTGTATATATGTGGGTTTATATCTGGTCTCTTTATTCTGACCCACTGGACTAAATGCCTGGTTTTATGTCAGTACCATTCTGTTTTGATTATTAGCTTCATAATATAGCTTGAAATCAGAAGTTGTGATGTCTACAGCTTTGCTCCTCTTTCTGAAGAATGTACTGGCTATCCAGTGTCTTGTAATTCCATAAAATTTTAGGATAGTTTCATATTTCTGAGAAAAATGTCATTGGAATTTTGATAGAGATTTCACTAAATCTGTAGATAACTTTAGGCAATATGAACATATTTATTATATTAATTCATCCAATCAAAGAACATAAATATCTTTCCACTTATGCATGTCTTCTTTAATTTCTTTGATCAATGTCTTGTAGATTTTAGTGTACAGGCTTTTCATCTTCTGAGTTAAATTTGTTTCTAAATATTTTATAGTGTTGATGCTATTAATAATATTATTAATTTAATAATAATGGGATTTATTTTTAATTTCTATTTCAAATAGTTCCTTGTTAGTGTATAGAAGCACAACTGATTTTTGTGTATTGATTTTGTATCCTTAAACTTTACTAAATTCATCTACACATTCTAACAGCTTTCTATGGAGTCTTTGGGGTTTTCTGTATGTGGTAATACATTATCTACAAGCAGAGATAATTTTACTTTTTCTTTTCTAATTTGGATACCTTTTATTTCTTTCTCTTGCCTAATTTCCTTGGCTTAGAACTTGCAGCACAATGTTAAATAGATACAGATATCTTAAAAAAAGGCTTTTAACTTTGCACCATTGTGTATGATACTAGCTGTAGTTTTGTCATGTATGGCCTTTATTATGTTGCAGTACTTTTCCTCTATCCCTAACTTCCTGATGGTTTTATTATGAAAAGGTGTTGAATTTTGTCAAATGCTTTTCCTGCTTCCATTGAAATGACCATGGTGATTTAATCGCTAAGTCGTGTCCGACTCTTGGTGACCCCATGGACTGTAGCCTGCCAGGCCTCTCTGTCTGAGGGATTTTCCAGGAAAGAATACTGGAGTGGGTTGCCATTTCCTTCTCCAGGGGATCTTCCCCTCCCAGGGATCAAACATTAGTCTCCTGAATTGCAGGCAGATTCTTTACCAATTGAGCTACCAGGGAAGCTTTTTTTTTTTTTTTTATTGTTCATTCTGTTAACATGTTATACTACATTCATTGATCTGCATGGTGAATAACCTTGCATACCAGAGATGAAATCCTACTTGATCATGGTATGTGATCCATTTAATGTACTCTTGAGCTTGTTTTGCGAGTTTTTTTTGTGTGTGTGTGATGTTTGCATCTATTTTCATCAAGAATATTTTTCTATATTATTTTTCTTATAGTGCCCTTGTCTGGTTTCAGTATCAGGTTAATACTGGTCTCATAAAATGAATTTCAAAATGTTCTTCTTCTTAAATACTTTTGGAAGTTTGAGAAGGATTTGCATGGTATTATTAAAAATTCTTTCTTTTTTGGTAGAATTCACCAGTGTAGCCAGAGACCCAAACCATACTTTCCCCTCTGAGTTTGAATACCTATTATCAGGTTTAATTTAACAAAAATGTGAAATATAGCCTTACTTGGACAAACTGTAGGTGGAAGAAAGTTAATATTTTTTTCTAAATAATAGAAAGGGGAGTTTGTGTTTGTTTGTTTGTTTGTTTTTTGTTACACAGTCACACAGTGGCTGATGCCTGAAAGGCAATACCAAAGAATGCTCAAACTACCACACAATTGCACTCATCTCACACGCTAGTAAAGTAATGCTCAAAATTCTCCAAGCCAGGCTTCAGCAATACATGCACCGTGAACTTCCAGATGTTCAAGCTGGTTTTAGAAAAGGCAGAGGAACCAGAGATCAAATTGCCAACATCCGCTGGATCATCAAAAAAGCAAGAGAGTTCCAGAAAAACATCTATTTCTGCTTTATTGACTATGCCAAAGCCTTTGACTGTGTGGATCACAATAAACTGTGGAAAATTCTTCAAGACATGGGAATACCGGACCACCTGACCTGTCTCTTGAGAAACCTGTATGCAGGTCAGGAAGCAACAGTTAGAACTGGACATGGAACAGCAGACTGTTTCCAAATAAGAAAAGGAGTATGTCAAGGCTGTATATTGTCACCCTGTTTATTTAACTTCTATACAGAGTACATCATGAGAAACGCTGGGCTGGAAGAAGCACAAGCTGGAATCAAGATTGCCAGGAGAAATATCAATAACCTCAGATATGCAGATGACACCACCCTTATGGCAGAAAGTGAAGAGGAACTCAAAAGCCTCTTGATGAAAGTGAAAAAGTTGGCTTAAAGCTCAACATTCAGAAAACGACGATCATGGCATCTGGTCCCAACACTTCATGGGAAATAGATGGGGAAACAGTGTCAGACTTTATTATTTTGGGCTCCAAAATCACTGCCGCTGGTGACTGCAGCCATGAAATTAAAAGACGCTTACTCCTTGGAAGGAAAGTTATGACCAACCTAGACAGCATATTGAAAAGCAGAGACATTACTTTGCCAACAAAGGTCTATCTAGTCAAGGCTATGGGTGGTCATGTATGGATGTGAGAGTTGGACTGTGAAGAAATCTGAGTGCCGAAGAATTGATGCTTTTGAATTGCGGTGTTGGAGAAGACTCTTGAGAGTCCCTTGGACTGCAAGGAGATCCAACCAGTCCATTCTGAAGGAGATCAGCCCTGGGATTTCTTTGGAAGAAATGATGCTGAAGCTGAAACTCCAGTACTTTGGCCACCTCATGTGAAGAGTTGACTCTTTGGAAAAGACTCTGATGCTGGGAGGGATTGGGGGCAGGAGGAGAAGGGGACGACAGAGGATGAGATGGCTGGATGGCATCACTGACTCGATGGACGTGAATCTGAGTGAACTCCGGGAGTTGGTGATGGACAGGGAGGCCTGGCGTGCTGCGATTCATGGGGTTGTAAAGAGTTGGACATGACTGAGTGACTGAACTGAACTGACCTGAGCCACTCTCTTAGAGATTGGGAATTAGGTCATAAATAGGTCCTGGACGTATGAAGATGTCCATTCCAGAGGAATGCACACAAGGATTAATCACTGGCCATATAATCAATAGAGAAACCTTGAAGCCTTCAGGAATGTTGCTCACCCTTGGTATCACAGAGAAAATATTTGGCTGCCTGTAGCCACTCCTGATGGGCAATATTCCTTCTTCTGGCAGGAGCTTGGTTTCCCTTGAAGGATCATGGATCTTTTTTTTTTTCCCCCAGGGAGATACATTTTGGATACATTTAGTCACCAAGGCCACTATCTCTTATAATATGATCTGGGCCCAGTTTAGGCATTTGCCCAACCCATGCCACCTGGGTTCCATCCAGACAAATACATTGCTTCTCTGAAAAGATGAGCTTCACCTAGAATTAACTCATTAAAGTTTCTAGAAAATAAATTAACATAGGCTCCTCCACCCCAAGAACTAGTCCCTACTAGGAAAACCTTTTTACCAGCTAGTTTATCAGCTGATATTAGGTGAAAGCTTCAAAAGTTGCAGTTAAGCCCTCAGATTCCAATGCCTCAGTTTCTAGATATGACCTATGGGATATCTAATGACTGACAGGCAGAGGAACTCCTAAGGGACTGGCATAAAGTGGAACAAATTAAGAAACAGGCTCAACTGATAGTTTTTGCTGTTGGCAGTGCCTTGCAATCTCAGGGACCATCTCAAAAATGAAGAAATGAAGAGGAGATTCAACACCAGATTGGTGAAATCACAAAAAGGAGTCTATTTCAAATGTGGCAAGCCAGGCCACTGGGCCTGTTCCATCCAAGGGCAGGAGTCAAACCTGCCTAGCCCATGTTCATACTGTGGAAAATCAGGCCACTGAAGATGAGAATGCTCCATGTCTAGATCAGACAAAGGGGTCTCAAAACTCCAAATGGTGGCTATGGATGACTGACGGAATCCAGGGTCTTTGGGTCCCACAGAAAAGTGTACCATCTCAAGAGAAGAGCCCTGGGTAATCCTTGTTGTGGCAAATTAGAAGATCAATTTTTTAAAGTAAATATGAGAGCCACTTACTCTGTTCTAAACAACTGTGCTCAGATGGTAAGGAGTCCGCTTGCAATGTGAGAGACCTGGGTTTGATCCCTGGGTTGGGAAGATCCCCTGGAGAAAGGGAAGTCTACCCACTTTAGTGTTCTTGCCTAAAGAATTCCATGTACAGAGGAGCCTGGCCTGCTACAGTCCATGGGGGGTCACAAAAAGTCGGACACACTGAGTGACTTTCACTTCACTTCACTTCACTAAAGTGCTAAAGTCTTCCTGGTGATGGGCACTGGTGGAAATCTACACAATCAGTATTTCACCAAGTCACTTAATTACCAATTTGAGCAATATCTGATCTCACATTCTTTCTTGATAGTCCTTAATTGTCCCATTTCTTTAATGGGACAAGACCTTATAGAAGCATTTATGGACACTTCAGTGACTAGGAACAAGTTCTAATTTTTGACTACTCTGGCTAACATCCATAAATTTTCAAGTCTGAAATGGAGATATCCCAGGAAGGGACTCCCAGGCTAAGCTGATTATTACTAGGTGCAGATTATTAGTCTTTTGCCCACAGTATTCCTACTCTGCATGTTATCAAACCCAGTGGGGACAAATTGGGGATACCAAGAAGGAATGATGAACTGTTAGGCAAATTGTTGTTGTTATATACTCTGCATATAAGTTAAAGAAGCAGGGTGACAATATATAGCCTTGGCATACTTCTGGTTCCCAATTTGGAACCAGTCCATTGTTTCATGTCTGATTCTAACTGCTGCTTCTTAACCTGCATACAGGTTTTGCAGGAGGCAGGCAAGGTGGTCTGGTATTCCCATCGCTTTAAGAATTTTCTACTGACCCTTGTGCTCCACACAAAGGCTTCAGCATAGTCATTGAAGCAAAAGTAGATGCTTTTCTGCAATCCCCTTGCTTTTTCTATGATCCAACAGGTGTTGGCAATTTGATCTCTGGTTCCTCTGCCTTTTCTAAATCCAGCTTGTACATCTGGAAGTTCTTGGTTCACATACTATTGAAGCCTAGCTTGAAGGATTAAGAGAATTATCTTGCCAGCATATGAAATTAGTGATATTGTGTGGTAGTTTGAATGTTCTGTTGCATTGCCCTTCTTTGGGATTGGAATGCAAGCTCATCTTTTCCAGTCCAGTGGCCACTGCTGAGTTTTCCAAGTTTACTAGCATACTGAGTGCAGCACTTTAGCAGCATTATCTTTTAGGATTTGAAATAGCTCAGCTGGAATTTCTTCACCTTCACTAGCTTTGTTCATAGTGATGCTTCCTAAGGCCCACTTGACTTGACACTCCATGAATTCTGCCTTTAGGTGTGTGACCACAACATCGTGGTTATTTGGGTCATAAAGACCTTAACCCAAGAGGACTCTACTCTGTCCATGCTGGGTTTAAAAGGGACTGTTCTCCAAAAAAGATACACAAATGGCCAGCAAGCACTTGTCATTAGGGAAATGCAAATCAAAACTACAGCAAAATACCACTTCACTCCCACTAGGGTGTCTATTAAAAACAAAACAAAACAAAACAAAACAAACCACCAGAAAACAGCAAGTGTTGGTGAGGATGTGGAGAAATCAGAACCCTCATACACTACTCGTGGGCTTGTGGGGCTGTTAAACACATAATTATCATATGGCTCAGAAATTCTACTCCTACATATATCCCAAAGAATTGAAAATAGGTATTTACACAAATACTTTGTCTGACTGCTTTGCAGCCCCATGAGCTGAGGCCCACCAGGCTCCTTTGTCCATGGAATTCTCTGGGCCAGAATACTGGGGTGGGTAGACATTTCCTTCTTCAGGGGATCTTCTTCACCCAGGGATCGGGCCCTGGTCTCCCACATTGCAGGTGGATTCTTCACAGTCTGAGACACCAGGAGACATGGGTTCAATCTCTGAGCCAGCAGGACCCCTTAGCCACAGGGCAACTAAGCCCCATGTGTCGCAACTACTCGGCCTGCGCTCTATAGCCCATGTGCTGCAACATGTGAAGTCCACGTGTCACTATGTTCTACAACAATAGAAGCCACTGAAATGAGAAGCCTGTGCACCGCAACTAGAGAGTAGCCCCTGCTCTCCACAACTAGAGAAAATCCCGTGTGTGGCAATGAAGACCCAGCAAAGCCAAAAATAAATAAATGTTAAAAAAAAAGGAACTAGGTACTGATGCATGTATAAAATAGACAAACCTTAAAGACATGCTACATGAAAGAAGCCAGACACAAAAAGTTATATACATTGTATCATTCCATTTATATGAAATATCCAGAATAGACAAATAGACAAATATAAAAATAGGTAAAATAAAGACAGAAAGCAGTTTAGTGGTTGCTAGGGGCTGGGGTGAGATGGGATAGTGGCTACTTAATGGATACAAGACTTCCTTATGGAGTGATAGAATGTTCTGTAACTACAGAGGGGATGGTTGTCCAACACTGTGAATGTAATAAATGAAACTGGACTGTACACTTCAAAAAAAAAATAAATAAAAGGGACTGTTCACTCAGCTCGCTTCTGCCATTGTGAAATAATTATTTACACTAACCTTTCTCTTCCTCCTTTGGTTATCTGCATTAAGGGAACGTAATGTAATGCAATAGTATATCTCTTCAGAATTATTCATGGTTTAACTCTTTGGATCTCACATTTAGGAAAGATCTGCTTACTATGACAATATCCAAAGTTTCAAAGGCCGGCCTCTCTTTTTCTCTCTCTCTGGAATACTTTTCCATTAACGGCTTTAAATTTTTATTTAAAATCTTAGGCTCCCAAGCTACATGGCAATTCCACTCCTATGAAAGATCCTTAGATGCACAAGAAAGGGAAATACATCTGAGCAACAAAGTCAAGCTCATTCAGTTCAGTTCAGTCACTCAGTCGTGTCTGACTCTTCACGACCCCATGGGCTGCAGCACACCAGGCCTCTCTGTCCATCACCAACTCCCAGAGTTTACTCAAACTCAAGTCCACTGAATCAGTGATGCCATCCAACTATCTCATCCTCTGTCGTCCTCTTCTCCTCCTGCCTTCAATCTTTCCCAGCATCAGGGTCTTTTCAAATGAGTAAGTTCTTTGCATCAGGTGGCAAAAGTATTAGATTTTCAACTCCAGCATCTGATCTTCCAGTGAGTAGTCAGGACTGATTTCCTTTAGGATGGACTGGTTGGATCTCTTTGCAGTCCAAGGGATTCTCAAGAGTCTTCTCCAACACCACAGTTCAAAACCATCAATTCTTTGGCACTCAACTTTCTTTATAGTCCAACTCTCACATCCATACATGATTACTGGAAAAACCATAGCCTTGACAAGATGGACCTCTGTTGGCAAAATAATGTCTCTGCTTTTTAATATGCTAAGTTGGTCATAACTTTTCTTCCAAGGAGCAAGCATCTTTTAATTTCATGGCTGCAGTCACCATTTGCAGTGATTTTGGAACCCCCCAAAATAGTCTGTCACTGTTTCCACTGTTTACCTATCTATTTGTCATGAAGTGATGGGACCAGATGCTATGATCTTAGTTTTCCTAATGTTGAGTTTTAAGACAACTTTTTCACTCTTCTCTTTCACTTTCATTAAGAGGCTCTTTAGTTCTTTGCTTTCTGCCATAAAGGTGGTGTCATCTGCATATCTGATGCAGTTTCCCAGTTTCCCCATCAATCAGTCCCTCCCATCAGGAAGCTTCCATAAGCCTCTTATCCTTGTCCATCAGAGGGCAGACAGCCTGAAAGCTACAATCACAGAAAACTAGCCAATCTGATGACATGGACTACTAGCCTTGTCTAACTCAATGAAATTATGAGCCATGCCGTGTAGGGCCACCCAAGATGGACAGGTCATGGTGGAAAGTTCTAACAAAACATGGTCCACTGGAGAAGGGAATGGCAAAACACTTCAGTATTCTTGCCTTGAGAACCCCATGAACAGTATGAAAAGTATGAAAAGGCAAGCTCATATGCTACATCAAAAAGATGAATAGAAAAAGAAAAGGGCATCCCCCCACCTGGCAAACAGAGGTGAATGGACAGGGTTTAGGACCCTCTCTCCTTGGAAAAGGCCAAAGTCTTGGAAGGTCACTGGTGTGGGGATGCCTCCAAAGCCTTGGCATTTGGCAAGTGGTAGTTTGCTGTTACCAAAACTGAGAGCATAAATCACAGGACACCCTGATTTCTGTGCTGTTTTATTTTCTGTTCACTTTAGGTATAAACAACATAGGAGGTGTCCCTTTAGTATCTGAACACTCTCCTTTAGGATGCATTCTGAAAAATTGAAAAGTGTTCAACTTGATAAGCTAAAATGTAGGAATCTCATCTCTTCCTGCAATATGGTTTGGGTTCAATACGAATTGGGGGACATGTCCACTTTGTCCCAAAATGGCTTTCTAAGTCATAATACTATTTTATTACTGCATGTATTTTGCAAGAAACTAGGAAAAATGGACCGAGGTTCCTTGTGTGCAGGCTTTTATTATGCTATACTGTAACCCTTCATTGAAAGACTCTTCAGATTTTTTTTTTTTTTATTAAATAAAGAAAAGAGACCAAAACCCTAGATACTTTAGATGACAATCCCAACTTCTCCTTCCATTCCCTAGGATTGACTGTGACCTTTCCTTTTATACATAATGCCCTGTTTGTGGAACAACACATGCTAGGTCAACTAGTGGGATGGACCAAGCTATAATATCTAAAATATCACCCACTCCTGAAATAAGAGGCAATTCGCCTCATCCTGGCAAGAACCTGAGCTGCTTGGTTTGGCAGTCCAATGCAGGGGATGGTTTGCATACTCTGAGGCAATACATTGTAACCTGTCAGATACTCTATTTACCCTAGCCAAGACCACAGCAAATGCACTTTCCAGACTTAACATCCCTTAACTCCATAACTAATGTATTAATGAATAATTGATTGGCCCAGACTATCTCTCAGCTGAGCATGGAGGGATATGTGCAATCATCAGTAAAATATATTGTACCTACATCAATACCCCTGGTCAAATGCAAGATGACATCTAAAAGACATATGAACAGGCCCAACGGTTACACACTTTTGGAAACAGTAACCCCAGAGTCAACTCCATATATACTGTAATCAAAGGGGTATTATGAAGCAAAGCCTGGGCCCTAACCCCTGGTTGGACCTCTGGTTACAATAATACTTTTGCTGATTTTTGCCCCTACATTTTAAAAAATTAATTAATTTATTTTAATTGGAGGCTAATTACTTTACAATATTGCAGTGGTTTTTGCCATATATTCACATTGAATCAGCCATGGGTGTACATGTGTTCCCCATCCTGAACCCCCATCCCACTTCCCTCCCCACCCCATTCCTCAGAGTCGTCCCAGTGCACCGGCCCTGAGCACCCTGTTGCATGCATCAAACCAGGACTGGTGATCTATTTCACATATTGTAACATACACGTTTCAATTCTATTCTCTCAAATCATCCAACCCTTGCCTTCTCCCATACAGTCTAAAACTCAGTTCTTTACCTCTGTGTTTCTTTTGCTGTTTTGCATATAGGGTCATCATTACCATCTTTCTAAATTCCATATATATGTATTAATATACTGTATTGGTGTTTTACTTTCTGACTTACTTCACCCTGTATAATAGGCTCCAGTTTCATCCACCTCATTAGAACTGATTCAAATGCATTCTTTTTAATAGCTGAATCATATTCCATTGTGTACATGTACTACAACTTTCCTATCCATTCATCTGCTGATGGACAGCAAGGTTGCTTCCATGTCCTAGCTATTGTAAACAGTCCTGCGATGAACATTGGGGTACAAGTGTCTCTTTCAATTCTGGTTTCCTCGGTGTGTATGCCCAGCAGTGGGATTACTGGGTCATATGGAAGTTCTATTTCCAGTTTTCTAAGGAATCTCCACACTGTTTTCCACAGTGGCTGTTCTAGTTTTCATTCTCACCAATAGTGTAATGGGGTTGCCTTTTTCCACACCCTCTCCAGCATTTATTGTTTGTAGACTTTTGGATAGCAGCCATTCTGACCGGCGTGAGATAGTATCTCATTGTGGTTTTGATTTGCATTTCTCTAATAATGAGTGATGTTGAGCATCTTTTCATGTGTTTATTAGCCATCTATAGTCTTCTTTGGAGAAATGTCTGTTTAGTTCTTTGGCCCATTTTTTGATTGGGTCATTTATTTTTCTGGAATTGAGCTGCATGTATATTTTTGAGATTAATTTTTTGTCAGTTGCTTTATTCACTATTATTTTCTCTCATTCTGAAGGCTGTCTTTTCACCTTGCTTATAGTTTCCTTCATTGTGAAAAAGCTTTTAAGTTTAATTAGGTCCCATTTGTTTATTTTTGCTTTTATTTCCATTATTCTGGGAGGTGGGTCATAGAGGATACTGCTGTTGCTTGTTAATCTTGTTTCCTCCACGTTGCAACAATTACACATAAACATGATGATCAGGCAGAAACTCTAGCAACTGCATACTACTAAGGTTTATACTGATATCTCCATAGGACCCCTTGATCAGATAGGGAGAGAGCTTCATTCTAGGGTCAGGTAGGGATGACGGCCCCTGGCCAACTTGAGAAAGTTACAGAAGAATGATACCTTTAGCCATCAAAGTCTCAAAAGATTTTGGGAATAAACTTTTTCAGGGGGGAATAGAAGCAGGAAAGACAGGGCTGGACCCAAGAACAGCCTCTTCATACGTAGATGTTAGGCAAAAGGCAAAGCTAACCTGTTGTTTTGCTCTTAATGAGATCATAAAGCATGGAGGAATGCTGTCATAACAATAACATAAATTAGACTTTGATTACACTTTGTGACAACTGAATACAGAAGTTCAGTTCACTTCAGTTACTCAGTCGTGTCCGGCTCTTTGTGACCCCATGAATTGCAGCAAGCCAGGGCTCACTGTCCATCGCCAACTCCCGAAGTTCATCCAAACTCATGTCCATTGAGTTGATGATGTGATAAAGTCATCTCATCCTTTGTCGTCCCCTTCTCCTCCTGTCCCCAATCCTTCCCAGCATCAGAGTCTTTTCCAATGAGTCAACTCTTCGCATGAGGTGGCCAAAGTACTGGAGTTTCAGCTTTAGCATCAGTCCTGCCAAAGAACACTCAGGGCTGATCTCCTTTAGAATGGACTGGTTGGATCTCCTTGAAGTCCAAGGGACTCTCAAGAGTCTTCTCCAACACCACAGTTCAAAAGCATCAATTCTTCAGCACTTAGCTTTCTTCACAGTCCAAATTTCACATACATACATGACCACTGGAAAAATCATAACCTTGACTAGAAGGACCTTTGTTGGCAAAGTAATGTCTCTGCTTTTCAATATGCTATCTAGGTTGGTCATAACTTTCCTTCCAAGGAGTAAGCATCTTTTAATTTCATGGCTGCAGTCACCATCTGCAGTGATTTTGGAGCCCCCCAAAATACAGTCTGACACTGTTTCCACTGTTTCCCCATCTATTTCCCATGAAGTGATGGGACCAGATGCCATGATTTTAGTTTTCTGAATGTTGAGCTTTAAGGCAACGTTTTCACTCTCCTCTTTCCCTTTCATCAAGAGGCGTTTTAGTTCCTCTTCACTTTCTGCCATAAGGGTGGTGTCATCTGCATATCTGAGGTTATTGATATTTCCCCCGGCAATCTTGATTCCAGCTTGTGCTTCTTCCAGCCCAGCGTTTCTCATGATGTACTCTGCATATAAGTTAAATAAGCAGGGTGACAATATGGAGCCTTGACGTACTCCTTTTCCTATTTGGAACCAGTCTGTTGTTCCATGTCCAGTTCTAACAGTTGCTTCCTGACCTGCATACAGGTTTCTCAAGAGGCAGGTCAGGTGCTCTAGTATTCCCATCTCTTTCAGAATTTTCCACAGTTTATTGTGATCCACACAGTCAAAGGTTTTGGCATAGTCAATAAGGCAGAAACAAATGTTTTTCTGGAACTCTGTTCCTTTTTTGATGATCCAGTGGATGTTGCCAATTTGATCTCTGGTTCCTCTGCCTTTTCTAAAACCAGCTTGAACATCTGCAAGTTCACAGTTCACGTATTGCTGAAGCCTGGCTTGGAGAATTTTGAGCATTACTTTACTAGCGTGTGAGATGAGTGCAATTGTGCAGTAGTTTGAGCATTCTTTGGCATTGCCTTTCTTTGGGATTGGAATGAAAACGGACTTTTTCCAGTCCTGTGGCCACTGCTGATTTTTCCAAATTTCCTGGCATATTCAGTGCAGCACTTTCACAGCATCATCTTCCAGGATTTGGAATAGCTCAACTGAAATTCCATCACCTCCACTAGCTTTGTTCATAGTGATGCTTTCTAAGGCCCACTTGACTTCACATTCCAGGATGTCTGGCTCTAGATGAGTAATCACACCATCGTGATTATCTTGGTCATGAAAATCTTTTTTGTACAGTTCTTCTGTGTATTCTGGCCACCTCTTCTTAATATCCTCTGCTTCTGTTAGGTCCATACCATTTCCGTCCTTTATTGAGCCCATCTTTGCATGAAATGTTCCCTTGGTATCTCTAATTTTCTTGAAGAGATCTCTAGTCTTTGCCATTCTGTTGTTTTCCTTTACTGATTTATTTTTTTGCATAGCTCGCTGAGGAAGGCTTTCTTATCTCTCCTTGCTATTCTTTGGAACTCTGCATTCAGATGCTTATATCTTTCCTTTTCTCCTTTGCTTTTTGCTTCTCTTGTTTTCACAGCTATTTGTAAGGCCTCCCCAGACAGCCATTTTGCCTTTTTGTATTTCTTTTCCATGGGGATGGTCTTGATCCCTGTCTCCTGGACAATGTCATGAACCTCCATCCATAGTTCATCAGGCACTCTGTCTATCAGATCTAATCCCTTAAATCTATTTCTCACTTCCACTTTAAAATCATAAGCGACTTGATTTAGGTCATACCTGAATGGTCTCGTGTTTTTCCCTCCTTTCTTCAATTTAAGTCTGAATTTGGCAATAAGGAGTTCATGATCTGAGCCACAGTCAGCTCCTGGTCTTGTTTTTGCTGACTGTATAGAGCTTCTCCATTTTTGGCTGCAAAGAATATAGTCAATATGATTTCAGTGTTAACTATCTGGTGATGTCCATGTGTAGAGTCTTCTCTTGTGTTGTTGGAAGAGGGTGTTTGCTATGACCAGTGCATTTTCTTGGCAAAACTCTATCAATCTTTGCCCTGCTTCATTCCATATTTCAAGGCCAAATTTGCCTCTTACCCCAGGTGTTTCTTGACTTCCTACTTTTGCATTCCAGTCCCCTATAATGAAAAGGACATCTTTTTTGGGTGTTAGCTCTAAAAGGTCTTATAGGTCTTCATAGAACCGTTCAACTTCAGCTTCTTCAGTGTTACTGGTTGGGGCATAGGCTTGGATTACTGTGATATTGAATGGTTTGCCTTGGAAACGAACAGAGATCTTTCTGTCGTTTTTGAGATTGCATCCAAGTACTGCATTTCAGGCTCTTTCGTTAACCATGATGGCTACTCCATTTCTTCTAAGGGATTCCTGCCCACAGTAGTAGATATAACGGTCATCTGTGTTAAATTCACCTATTCCAGTCCATTTTAGTTCACTGATTCCTAGAATGTCGACATTCACTCTTGCCATCTCCTGTTTGACTACTTCCAATTTGCCTTGATTCATGGACCTAACATTCCAGGTTCCTATGCAATATTGTGCTTTTCTGCATTGGACCTTGCTTCTGTCACCAGTCACATCCACAACTGAGTATTGTTTTTGCTTTGGCTCCATCCCTTCATTCTTTTTGGAGTTATTTCTCCACTGATCTCCAGTAGCATATTGGGCACCTACCGACCTGGGGAATTCCTCTTTCAGTATCCTATCATTTTGCCTTTTCATACTGTTCATGGGGTTCTCAAGGCAAGAATACTGAAGTGGATTCTGTTTCAGATGGTGAAGCATCTGTCTACAATGCAGGAGACCCGGGTTCAGTCCCTGGGTTGGGAAGATTCCCTGAAGAAGGAAATGGCAGCCCACTCCAGTATTCATGCCTGGAAAGTCCCATGGACCGAGGAGCCTGATGGGCTAAAGTCCATGGCATCGCAGAGAGTCAGACAACTTTTTCTTCCAACAAAGAATACTGAATACAGAACCCTGACCATAAAACCTATAGAGCACGGCCAAGCATGTGCAATAAAAATTCACAGGCTGTGGATGACTACTATATGACCATCTATATGTGGCATTTTACTAGTAAGAGAAAATTTAAGTGAAAATGGCTCTCAGAGCACATGTGTAGTATTTTCAGCATCAAGATGTGCACGAGTGGAAGCTAATGTAACCAGGTGCAATTGAGATCCCACCCTGATTCTCAAAAATGAATATTCTGCCCCTGATCAAAGACACTTCCCTCTATTCAAGGAAATAAAATGAAATTAAAAGAGGAGTCAGAAAATTCCTTGGTTGGCTTCTCATTCACAAGAACATCCGCATTCTTCTCCAAATGTGTACTTTCATGCCTCAATAAATTGTTTATTTGTTTCTCTCTACACCTCAACCTCTGGTTGTTGTTGTTTTTTTTTTTGTATTTCTTGGCCAAATTCTTTCAGATATGTAGAATAAGAACCAGGTCCTTTAACTTAGTCTGTCTGACGTCAGTGCCATCTGGTTGTGGGCTTTTATCTGTTGGGGAGATTTTTGACTACTATCAGTAGTAGTAATCTCATTCTTGTTATTGGTTTGTTCAGATTTTCTGTTGTTCATGATTTAATCTTGGTTGGTTTTATGTTTCTAGAAAATTTTAAATTTCTTCTAAATTTTTTAATTTGTTTGTATATAATTATTCATACTTGTCTCTTATGATCCTTCGTATTTCTTGGTACCAGTTGTAATTTTTCTTTGTTGTTATAATTTTACTAATTTGAGTCTTTTTTTTTTAGTCTAGTTAAATGTACATCTATTTTATCTTTTAAAAAGACCAACTTTTAGACTTTCTGATTTTTTCTATTGTTTTTCCAGTCTCTATTTATATCTGTCCTAGCATTTATTATTTATTTATGCTAACTTTTTAATTTGTCTGTTCTTCCATTTCTAGTAACTTGATACACAATGTTATGTCATTTATTTGAGTTCCTTCTATTTTCCTTAATGTACATATTTATTACTATAAATATAGCACTGCTCACTTAGCACCTCTTACCACTGTTTTTGTTGCATGTATTTCAATTTTTGTTTATCTTAAGATATTTTTTATTTCCCTTTTGATTTTTTTCTTTGATTCATTGGTTGGTCAGGAATGTTAATTTCCACATACTTGTGAATTTTCTAGATTTTTCTCTGTTACTGATTACTGTTTTATACTATTGTAGTTGGAAATGTACTTGATATGATCTGTTTTCTTACATCAGGTAAGAGTTCTTTTGTGAACTAATAATATATGATTTATACTGGAGAATGTTCTATTTGCACTTGAGAATAAAGTGTATTGTATTGCTATTGAATAAATCATTCTCTCTATATATATTAGGTTCATTTAGTATAAAATGTCATTCAAATTCATTATTTTCTTATTGATTTTCTATCTGATGATCAATTCATTGTTCAAAGTGGGGTATGAAGTTCCCTACTATTATTGCTTTGATGTATATTTTTCCTTTAGAACTGCTAATAGTTGCTTAATGTATTTAAGTGCTCCAATATTGCTGCTGCTGCTGCTGAGTCACTTCAGTCTTGTCCGACTCTGTGCGACCCCATAGATGGCAGCCCACCTGGTTCCACCGTCCCTGAGATTCTCCAGGCAAGAACACTGGAGTGGGTTGCCATTTCCTTCTCCAATGCATGAAAGTGAAAAGTGAAAGTGAAGACGCTCAGTCTTGTCCGACCCTCAGCGACCCTATGCACTGCAGCCTTCCAGGCTCCTCCATCCATGGGATTTTCCAGACAAGAGTACTGGAGTGGAGTGCCATTGCCTTCTCTGCTCCAATATTGGGTACATACAATTTTATATCATATAGATGAATCAATCCCTTTATCATATATAGTGACATTCTTTGTCTCTTGTTATAGCTCTTGACATTCTTTGTCTCTTTTTATAGCTTTTGACATTCTTTGTCTCTTGTTATAGCTTTTGACCTAAAGTCTTTTTTGTCTGATATAAATGTAGCTACCCCTGCCTTTTTTTGTTTCCATTGGCATGAAATATCTCTTTCCACTGCTTCACTTTCAACCTGAGTGTCTTTAAATGTCAAATAAGTCTCATGTAGATGGCATTCAGTTAGGTTTTATATTTTTTACCTATTTAACTACTTTTTTACTTTTAACTGGAGAATTTAAACCATTTACAATTAAAGTAACTATTGATAGGTTAAGAGAATACTATTACCATTTTGTTAATGTTTTCTTATCGCTTTGCAGCTTTTTTTTTTTTTTTTAAAGCTAGTCCCATCTTTCTTTGTGAGTTGATGGCTTTTTGATTACCATGAGGTTTTCATAAAATATCTTACACAGATATAGCAGCCTATTTTAAGCTATTAACAACTTAACTTGAATTGCATATAAAAGTTGTACATATTTACTTGACCCTTCCACTTAACTTTTTTATATTCCAATTTACATTCTTTTATATTGTGTATACATTAAAATATTATAGCCACAGTTATTTTAAACACTTTTCTCTATTAACATATATATTAGAGTTCAAAGTAATTTATATAGCATTTCTGTACTGGAAGTATTTTGCCTTTGACTATATATTTACCTTTACCAGTAAATTATACACTTTTTTTATGTTTTTATATTGCTATTAGTATCCTTTCATTTCAGCTTGAAGAACTCCTTTTAGGACTTCTTGTAAGGTAGGTCTAGTAGTGATTAATTTACTCAAGTCTTGTTTGTTTAGGAAAAAAATTCTAAAAGATAACTTTTCTAGTTAAAATATTCTTGGTTGGAAGATTTTTTTTTTTTCCTTTGAGCACGTTGTGCATACCATCCCAATTTCTCCTAACCTGTCAGGTTTCTCCTCAGAAATATGCTGACAACTTTATCAGTGTTCACTTTCATATGATGAGTTTTTTCTCTTGCTATTTTGAAATTCTGTTTTTGTATTTAACATCTGAGAGCTTGATTATAATGTATCTACTTGAAGATTTCATTAGTTTGAATTTGTTTGGGAATCTATGATCCTCATGTACCTGTATAGCCATATCTCTCCACACTTTGGGGATGTTTTAAAATATTAATTCTTTAAATAAGTTTTCTGTGTCTTGCTCACTCTGTTCTCCTGATAGGACTCTCATAACATGAATATTGTTTAATTTTATGAGGTCTAATAATTCAAGTAAGCTTTTTTAATTCTTTGTCATTGTTTTAAACATTATTTATTTAATTTTTGGCCACACTGGGTCTTCACTGCTGCATTCAGACTTTCTCCAGTTGTGGCAAGTGGGAGCTACTCTTCATTTCAATATGAGAGCTTTTCATGGATGGTTTCTCTTATCACAGAGCATGGGCTCTAGGTGCTTGGGCTTTGGTAGTTGTGGCTTGTGGGCTCTAGACCACAGGCTCAGTAATTTTGGTGCACTGAGTTCAATTGCCCCATGCATGCGAAATCTTCTCATATCAGGAATCAAAATCATGTCCCATGCATTCACAGGTGGAACATCTGGGAACCATCAGACAGAACCACCAGGAAAGTCCCTACACTTTGCCATTCGCATTTCTTTTTTTCTCCTCTGATGGTGTAATATCAAAAGATCTGCCTTGAAGCTTGCAAATTTTTTATTCTGATTGATCGAGCCTGACTATGAAACATACTCTTGCATATTTAATTTTATTCCTAAAGTTTTTATGGTTCAAAATTCCTTTGCTATCACTTACATCTGTCCTTCAAAATTCATGTTCTTTCCATACGTCGCTTTCTTCACTTCACTGAGTTGTCTATTTGTGTTCTGTTGAATCTAACTGAGCTACCTTGATATAATTAATTTTTAAAAATAGAAACATAATTAAATCACTATGTTTCAAGTGTAAATAAAAGTGACTCATTTATATATACATAAAATTTAACAGGCTAATACTTGTGCTTTGTGAGTACCAAAGTCTAAATGCCCTGTCCAAAAAATGGCATGCAGTATCTTAAATTTTTAATCCCATATAGAAAAATTGTGATAGAATTCCCACAAAATTCAGAATTAAATTGAAGAAAGTAGGGAAAACCACTAGACCACTCAGGTATGACCTACATCAAACACCTTATGATTATACAGTGGAAGTGAGAAATAGATTTAAGGGACTAGATCTGATAGAGTGCCTGAGGAATTATGGACAGAGGTTTGTGACATTGTACAGGAGACATTGGTCAAGACCATCACCAATAAAAAGAAATGCAAAAAAGCAAAATGGGCGTTTGAGGAGGCTTTACAAATAGCTGTGAAAAGAAGAGAAGCAAAAAGCAAAAGAGAAAAGGAAAGATATACCTATTTGAATGCAGAGTTCCAAAGAATAGAAGGAGATATAAGAATGCTTTCCTCAGTTATCAGTGCAAAGAAACAGTAGAAAACAATAGAATGAGAAAGCCTAGAGATCTCTTCAAGAAAATTAGAGATACAAAGGGAACATTTAATGCAAAGACAGGCTCAGTAAAGGACAAAAATGGTATGGACCTAACAGAAGTAGAAGATATTAAGAAGAGGTGGCAAGAATTCACAGAAGGACTATACCAAAAAGATCTTCACTACCCAGATAATCACAGTGGTATGATTACTCACCTAGAGCCAGACATCCTGGAATGTGAAGTCAAGTGGGCCTTAGGAAACATCACTATGAACGAAGCTAGTGGAGGTGATGGAATTCCCATTGAGCTATTTCAAATCCTGGAAGATGATGCTGTGAAAGTGCTGCTCTCAATATGCCAGCAAATTTGGAAAACTCAGCAGTGGCCACAGGTCAGTTTTCATTCCAATCTGAAAGAAAGGCAAGGTCAAACAATGCTCAAACTATCACACAATTGCACTCATCTCACACGCTAGTAAAGCAATGCTCAAAATTCTCCAAGCCAGGCTTCAACAATATGTAAACTGTGAACTTCCAAATGTTCAAGCTGGTTTTAGGAAAGGCAGAGGAACCAGAGAACAAATTGCCAACATCTGCTGGATCATCAAAAAAGCAAGAGAGTTCCAGAAAAATATCTATTTCTGCTTTGGTGACTATGCCAAAGCCTTTGACTGTGTGGATTACAATAAACTGGAAAATTCTGAAAGAGATGGGAATACCAGACCACCTTACCTTCCTCTTGAGAAACCTGTATGCAGGTCAGGAAGCAACAGTTAGAACTGGACATGGAACAACAGACTGGTTCCAAATAGGAAAAGGAGTAAGTCAAGGCTCCATATTGTCACCCTGCTTATTTAACTTATATGCAGGGTACATCATGTGAAATGCCAGGCTGAAAGAAGCACACGCTGGAATCAAGAATGCTGGGAGAAATATCAATAACCTCAGATATGCAGATGACACCACCCTTATGGCAGAAAGTGAAGAGGAACTAAAAAGCCTCTTGATGAAAGTGAAAGTGGAGAGTGAAAAAGTTGGCTTAAAGCTCAACATTCAGAAAATGAAAATCATGGCATCTTGTCCCATCACTTCATGGGAAATAGATGGGGAAACAATGGAAACAGTGAGAGACTTTATTTTGGGGGCTCCAAAATCACTGCAGATGGTGACTGCAGGCATGGAATTAAAAGACTTGCTCCTTGAAAGAAAAGTTATGACCATTCTAGACAGCATATTAAAAAGCAGCGACAGTCCTTTGCCAACAAAGTTCCATCTAGTCAAGGCTATGGTCTTTCGAGTATTCATGTATGGATGTGAGAGTTGGACTATAAAGAAAGCTGAGTGCTGAAGAATTGATGCTTTTGAACTGTGGTGTTGGAGAAGACTCTTTGAGTCCCTTGGACTGCAAGGAGATTCAACCTGTCCATCCTAAAGGTGATCAGTCCTGGGTATTCGCTGGAAGGACTGATGTTGAAGCTGAAACTCCAATACTTTGGCTATCTGATGCGAAGAGCTGACTCATTGGAAAAGACCCTGATGCTGGGAAAGATTGAAGGCAAGGAGGAGAAAGGGACGACAGAGGATGAGATGGCTGGATGACATCACCGACTCAATGGACATGAGTTTGGGTAAACTCTGGATGTTGGTGATGGACAGGAGGCCTGGCATGCTGTGGTTCATGAAGTCAGAAAGAGTCGGACATGGCTGAGTGACTGAACTGAACTGAACTCCCACAAAATAAATCAATGGCACTACATGTTGACACTATGTGTGTGTGTGTGTGTGTGTGTGTATGTGTGTATAGCTGTTGTTATTCTGTTAGTCATTCAGTGATGTCTGACTCTTTGCAACTCTATGGGCTGTAGTCCACAAAGCTCCTCTGTCCATGGAATTCTCCAGGCAAAAATACTGGAGTGAGTAGCCTGTCCCTTCTCCAGGGTTTTTTTCTGACCCAGAGAGTGAATCTGAATTTTCTGCATTGCTGGCAGATTCTTTACTATCTGAGCCACCAGGGAAGCCCATATTGTGTGTGTGTGTGTGTGTGTGTGTGTGTGTGTGTGTGTGTGGACTTGGATTTATCATCTGTGGGACTATGTGATTCTCTGTGCTTCCTGGACTTCAGTGACTTACCTTTCTCATGTTAGACAAATTTTGGCTATTATCCCTTCAAATAATTTTTCAAGCCCTTTCTCTCTCTTCTTCTTCTTCTTCGATACCTGTAATATGTATGTTGGTTCTTTTAATGTTGTCCCAGAGGTATCAGAGACTGTGCTCATTTCTCTTCATTCTTTTTCCTTTATTGTGATCCATTGCAGTGGTTTACACCAATCTGTATTCCAGCTCACTTATCTGTTTTTCTGCCTCATTTATTCTGCTATTCTTTCCTGCTAGCATATTTTTCATTTCAGTTATTGTGTTGTTCATCTCTGTTCTTTAAATCTGCTGGGTACCTATTAAACATTTCTTGTATCTTCTTGGTCAGTGCCTCCTTTCTTTTTTCTAAGATATTGGATCATCTTTACTATAATTAATCTGAATTCTTTTTCAGGTAGATTGCCTATCTCAACCTCACTTAGTTATTCTTCTTAGGTTTTATCTTCTTCCTTCACCTGGAACCTATTTCTCTCTCATCTCATTTCATTTACCTTTCCTTGTTTGTGGTCTCAGTTCTGTAGGATGTAGGATCATAGTTCTACTTGCTTCTGGCATCTGCACCATGATGAGTGAGTTTGATCTAGGGGCTTGTGCATGCATCCTGGTGGAAATGACTGGTGTCTACCAACTCACTGGTGGGTGCAGCTGGGTCTTGTCACTCTGATTGGCAAGGCTATGACAAGGTGTATCTTTAGGGGTGGTTTTGTACCATGTGTGTTCTGATAAGTAAGGCTTTGTTTACACCCTGTTGGTTGTTTGGCCTGAGGCAACTAGCAGGCTGTCAGGGGGTCCAAATCTAGTGTCAAAATAGTGACCTGTAGAAGAATTCACACCAATAAATATTACCTGGGGTCTCTGCCACCAGTGTCCCTGCCTCAACAGAAAGCCACAGCCAAACTCCTCTCCCACCCCTAGGAGATAATCTAAGACCAGCAGGTGTGTTTGGCTAAGGCTCCTATGGAGTCATTGCTTTGCCCTAGGTCCCACTGCATATGAAACCATGTATCCTCCAAGAATGGTGTCTTTTATAATCTTCTGGGGTTCCAATATTCAAACCACAATGGCCTTCAAAGCCAAATGCTCTTAGGGTTCCTCCACTCAATGCCAGACCTTTGGACTAGGAGACTGACATGGTGCTCAGAACCCTCACTCTTATGTGAAAATGCATGATATATAATTATTTTCTAGTTTGTGCATTGTCCACCTGGTGGGTATGGGATCTTATTATATCCAGAAAGCACCCCTCCTACTATCTCATAGTGACTTGTTTGTCTTTGAACATAGAATATCTTTTTGTAGGTTCCAGCCCTTTTTTGCCAATGCTTGTTTAAGCAGTTAGATATAATTTTGGCATTCTCATAAGAGGAGGTGAACTTGAGACCTTCTACTCCACTATCTTGTCTTGTCCCCCCAACTAAAGTCTTATCAATTTTATCTTTTCAAAGAAACTGCTTTTAGTTTCATAGATCTTTTCCAGTATCTTTTTAATCTCTATTTCACTTATTTCTGCTATGATCATTATTATTTCTTTCCTTCTACTTTGGGTTTTATTTGTTCTTTTTCTCTAGTTGCTTTGGGAATAAGCTTAGGATTTTTATTTGCCATTTTTCTTGTTTCTTTAGATACATTTGTATCACTATAAACTGCCCTCTTAGAATTGCTTTTGTCGTGTCCCATCAGTTTTGGATCATTGTGTTTTCATTTTCATTTGTCTTTAGGTATGTTTTCTTACCTCTTTAATTTCTTCAGTGATCCACTGGCTGCTTAGTAGCACATTGTTTGGCATCCATGTGTTTGTGACTTTTGCAAGTTTTTTTTTTTTTTTTTCCCCCTTGTAGCTGATTTCTAATCTCATAGCATTGTGGTTGGAAAAGATATTTGATATGGTTTCAATTTTCTTAAATATACTGAGGCTTGCTTTGTGGTGTAGCATATTCTGTCTTGGAGAATGTTCCACATGAAAAGAATATGTATTCTGCTTCTTTCAGATGGAATGTTTTATTAATAAGAATTAAGTTCATATGATCTAATGTTTCATATATGGCCTGTGTTTCCTTATTAATTTTTTTGTCTGAATGATCTATCCATTGCTGCAATGGTTTGTTAAAGTTGCCCATTCTTATTGTGTTACTGTCAATTTCTCCATTTACATCTGTTAACATTTGCCCTATACATTGAGGTGTTCCTCTGTTGGGTGCATAAATATTTGCAATTGTTTTATCTTTATCTTGGATTAATCACTTGATTATTATGTAATGTTCCTCTTGTTATTGTCTCATAACAATCTTTATTTTAATGTCTTTTTTTTCTGATATGAGCATTGCTATCCAGCTTTCTTTTTTTTTTTTTTTTTAAACTTTACATAATTGTATTAGTTTTGCCAAATATCAAAATGAATCCATCACAGGTATACATATGCTCCCCATCCTGAACCCTCCTCCCTCCTCCCTCCCCATACCATCCCTCTGGGTCGTCCCAGTGCACTAGCCCCAAGCATCCAGTATCGTGCATTGAACCTGGTGGGAAGATTTGGGAGAATGGCATTGAAACATGTAAAATATCATGTATGAAATGAGATGCCAGTCCAGCTTTCTTTTGATTTCCATGCACATGGAATATATTTTTCCATCCCTTCACTTTCAATCTGTATGTTTCTCTAGATCATAAGATGGTCTCTTGTAGACAGTATATATCTATCTCTATCTATGTCTATCTATCTATCTATATATCTTGTTTTTGCATTTATTCAGCCAATCTATATTTTTGGTTGAAGCATTTAACTGTTTTACATTTAAGGTAATTATTGATACGTATGTTTTAATTGTCATTTTGCTATTTTTTTAAAGATCTTTTTTCTTTCTTTCCTGTTTTGTTGTCTTCTTTTGTGACTTGATGACTTTCTTTAGTTACGTATTTTTATTCTGCTTTATTTTTTTTGTGTATATATGTTGTAGATTTTCAGTTTATAGTTATCATGAGGCTTCTGTATATATGTGTGTGTATATATATATATATATATATATATATATATGATTTTTAAGTTGCTGGACTCTTAATTTCACATGTATTTCTAATATTCTGAATTTGTACTCTCCTCCTCTCATTATGATTGGTTCAAGTATCATATTTTTTGTGTGGATGACTTCCTGCCATTACTGTATGTTTGCCTTTACCAATGAGCATTCCCATTTCATAATCATCTTGTTTCTTGTTGTGGCCTTTTCTTTTCCACCTAGAGAATTTCCCTTGGTGTTTGTTGTAAAGCTGGTTTAGTGCCTTTGAATATTGCATGTCTCTAATAAAGTTGTTGGTTTTTCTGTTGAATGTATACAAGAGCCTTGATGAGTAGAGTAGCCTTAGTCATTGCTTTCCTCATTTTATCATTTAAATATATCATGCCACTCCCTTCTGGCCAGCAGTTCCTGTGAAACATCCAGCTTATAGTCTTACAGAGGTTCCTTCCTATGTTATTTGCTGCTTTTCCCTGGTATCTTTTTTAGCAGTTTCTCTTTGTCTTTAATTTCTGTCCGTGATTACTATGTGTCTCAACATGTTTCTCCTTGGGTTATTCCTGTATGGGATTCTCTGCATTTCCTGGACTTGGTTCAATGTTTCCTTACCCATGTTAGGGACGTTTTCAGCTATTCTATCTTAAAATATTTTCTCGGGCCTTTTCTCTCTCCCTTCTGCTTCTGGTACCACTATAGCATAATTGTTGGCATGTTTGTCATTGTCCCAGAAGTCTCTTAAATAGTCTTTGTTAATTTTCTTTCTTTCTTTCTTTCTTTCTTTCTTTTTTTTTTTTTTTTTTGCTGTATTCTTTTCCATGGCTCTGTCTCCACTTATCCTTTCTTCTGCTTCATTTATTCTGCTATCACCTATCTTCACGTCATTTAGTTGTTTAGGGGGTGTACCTTAGTCCTTCATCTGGAACATATACCTCTGACATCTCATTTTGTCTAAATTTCTATTTGTACTTTTATGCATGAAGAGATTTAATTATGTTTCTTGGCTTTGGAGAAGTGGCTTTCTGTAAAGGATATCCCATGTGTCCCAGCAGTATACTCTTTTCTTTTTTTTTTTTTTTTTGAGGGTGGTGGCACTATTTATTTCATATCTAATTTCACATCATGGTAGCTAACATTATTTGGGTGAAACTCTCTGGTACATATTATAATGATGAGTGATGAGCTGAGTTGTACAAACTCTCTGACTACCCTTCATGATGAAAAAAGGCAATAGACCTCAAGAAGGACTTCATTAAGTGTGTTTCTGGTCCAATAATCAGTTTCAGGACATACTGCTTCATCACCATCATCGAAGAGAAACTCTGACTGACCTCACAGATTCTAATCATGCTGAGTCACTTCAGTCATATCTGACTCTTTGTTTTTTTTTTTTTTTTTCCTTGTTAATTTTCTGTTTAGTTGATCTATCCATAGGTGTGAGTGGGGTATTAAAGTCTCCCACTATTATTGTGTTATTGTTAATTTCTCCTTTCATACTTGTTAGCATTTGTCTTACATACTGCGGTGCTCCCATGTTGGGTGGATATATATTTATAATTGTTATATCTTCTTCTTGGATTGATCCTTTGATCATTATGTAGTGACCTTCTTTGTCTCTTTTCACAGCCTTTGTTTTAAAGTCTAATTTATCTGACACGAGTATTGTGACTCCTGCTTTCTTTTGGTCCCTATTTGCATGGAAAATCTTTTTCCAGCCCTTCACTTTCAGTCTGTATGTGTCCCCTGTTTTGAGGTGGGTCTCTTTACTCTTTTCTCTTTAACCATGAGCCAGAGACTTGTTGTCTCAATGTAGGTTCTCTCCTGTGTTTGCAGACTTAGATTCTCAGGCTGTGGGGTCATAGTTTTCTTGCTTCTGGTGTCTGTCCTTTGGTATGTGAGTCTAGCTGAGAGAGTTGTGCAAGCTTCCTAGTGAGAGAGGCTCATGCTTGCCCACGGATGGGTGGAGCTGGGTATTTGCCTTCTGGTGAGCAGAAATATATGGGCATGTAGAGGTGACTGTGGGCTCAGAAAGTCTTTGGGCAACCTATCTGTTGACAGATGGCACTGTGTTCCCATCCTGTTGATTTTTTAAACTTAGGCATAATAGCACTAGGGCCTACAGGCTGTTAGTGGGGCCATGTCTGGTACTAATGATTCAGTTAACATGTTAGCTTTCAGAATAGTACTCCCAGATATGTTCACGACCAGTTTTTATGCCCACAAATAGAACCACACCAGTCCTCCCACTGTCTTCCCAGGAGACTCTTCAGGATCAGCACTTAGGTTCTGGCCCAGGTTCTTATGAAATCATTGCTTTTCCCTTGGTTCCTGGGGCATGCAAGACTCTATGTGCATCCTCCAAGAGTGGAGTTCCCCCACCCAGTCTGGTGCAGCTCCTGTGCTCAAGTCCCACTGGCCTTCAAAGTCAAATGTTTATGGACTTCTTATCCCAATGTACAGGCCCAAGACTGGGAAAACTGGTGTAGGGCTCAGAACTCTTATTCCTATGGGAGAACTTCTGCAATTGTTCTCCAGACTTTGAGTCTCCCAATGTGGGGCATGGGATATTGTTACATTGCTAGTGTACCCTTTCTACAATCTCCTTGTGGTTTCTTCTTTGTCTCTGAATGTAGAATATCTTTTTGGCAGCTTACAGTCTTTTTTATGTGAACTTCCAGATGTTCTAGCTGGTTTTAGAAAAGGCAGAGGAACCAGAGATCAAATTGCCAACATCTGCTGGATCATGGAAAAAGCAAGATAGTTCCAGAAAAACATCTACTTCTGCTTTATTGACTATGTCCAAGCCTGTGTGGATCACAAGAAACTGTGGAAAATTTTTCAAGAGATGGAAATACCAGACCACCTGACCTGCCTCTTGACCTGTAGGCAGGTCAGGAAGCAACAGTTAGAACTGGACATGGAACAACAGACTGGTTCCAAATCAGGAAAGGAGTACGTCAAGGCTGTATATTGTCACCCTGCTTATTTAACTTATATGCAGAGTACATCATAAGAAACGCTGGACTGGAAGAAACACAAGCTGAAATCAAGATTGCTGGGAGAAATATCAATAACCTCAGATATGCAGATGACACCACCCTTATGGCAGAAAGTGAAGAGGAACTAAAAAGCCTCTTGATGAAAGTGAAAATGGAAAGTGAAAAATTGGCTTAAAACTCAACATTCAGGAAATGAAGATCATGGCATCTGGCCCCATCACTTCATGGGAAATAGATGGGGAAACAGTGTCAGACTTTATTTTTTAGGGCTCCAAAATCACTGCAGATGGTGACTGCAGCCATGAAATTAAAAGATGCTTACTCCTTGGAAGAAAAGTTGTGACCAACCTAGATAGCATATTGAAAAGCAGAGACATTACTTTGCCAACAAAGGTCTGTCTAGTCAAGGCTATGGTTTTTCCTGTGGTCATGTATGGATGTGAGAGTTGGACTGTGAAGAAAGCTGAGCACCGAAGAATTGATGCTTTTGAACTGTGGTGTTGGAGAAGACTCTTGAGAGTCCCTTGGACTGCAAGGAGATCCAACCTGTCCATTCTGAAGGAGATAAGCCTTGGGATTTCTTTGGAAGGAATGATGCTAAAGCTGAAACTCCAGTACTTTGGCCACCTCGTGCGAAGAGTTGACTCTTTGGAAAAGACTCTGATGCTGGGAGGGATTGGGGGCAAGAGGAGAAGGGGACGACAGAGGATGAGATGGCTGGATGGCATCACTGACTCGATGGACGTGAGTCTGAGTGAACTCCGGGAGATGGTGATGGACAGGGAGGCCTGGCGTGCTGTGATTCGTGGAGTCGCAACGAGTTGGACACGACTGAGCGACTGAACTGAACTGAAATGAGTCTTTTTTGTTGATGGTTGTTCAGTAGGTAGCTGTGATTTTGGAGTTCTTGTGGGATAAGGTATGTTCAACGTCCTTCTACTCTATCATCTTGTCTGGCTACACAGATTGGGGAGAGGGGCAGAAAAAAACAACCATGTGTCTCTGGATGGGGGGAATAATGGCCCAGAAGATGGCTCTCCCTTTCATTATTTTAAATATATCATGCTACTCCCTTATGGCTTGCAGTTTCTGCTTAAAAAATCTGCTGATAGCCTTAGGGAAGTTTCTTGTATTTTATTTGCTGCTTTTCTTTGCTCCTCGTAGTATTATCTCTTTATCTTTAATTGTTGTCATTTTGATTACAATGTGTCTTGATGCTTTCCTCTTTGGATTAGCCCTGCATGGGACTCTGTACTTCCTGGGCTTAGGGATCTGTTTCTTTTCCCTGTTTGGGAGGTTTTAATCTATTATCTTTTCAAATATTTTCTTGGACTCCTTCACTCACTATTATCCTTCTGGGACATATGAAATTTAAATATTATTGTGCTTCATGGTACCCAAGATGACTTCTAAGTTTTCCTAATTTCTTTTTGTTATTTCTTTTTTCTGTTTATCGTCAATGATTTTCACTACTTTATCTTCCAGGTCACTGATCTATTCTTCTGAATCATTTAGTCTACTATTGATTCTTTCTTGTGTATTTTTCATGTACTGTGTTCGTCATCTCTGTTTTATTGTTCTCTATATTTCCTAACTTTCTCTTAAAATACTAACTTTTCATTCTGTGCATCCATTCTTCTCCTGAATTATTTGCTCATCTTTATGATCACTATCCTGAACTCTTTCTCAGGTATATTGCCTGTTTCCACTTCACTTAGTTCTTCTCATCAATTTTGTTCCTTCATGTAGAACAAATCCTTCTGCCACCTCATTTTTAAAAATACATTTCTGATTGTGTTTTTGTATATGTTTTAGGTTAGTTACATTTTCAATCTTGGATATGTGGCCTTCCTTAAGAGGCATCTTATTCATCCCATCAGTGCACTCCCCTGTTTTCATTCAAGCTATATGCTCCAAGGGCTTCCCCAAGAGGCTGAATGAGTCTTTCTGTTGTAGATGGCTGATTATTTGTGCTTGGCTGGCCCCTAGTCTGATTGGTCACCAGGCCCTGCCTATGTGGATACTGCTGTTTAGCAGGACCTGGTCATGAGGTGGTGATTGCAGAATACTTGGGGTCTTTGGGTTAGTGGTGGCTCACTGGTGGGTAGAGTCAAGGTACTGAAGATTTTGGGGCTGTTGACCAGGGATCCCACAGCTTGTTTCAGATCATTGGATGGGGAGGGCTGGTTCTTGACACTGTTGGCTATGGTGTCTGAGGTGTCTCAATGGTTGTGCTGGTCTCCTAGTGGGAAGGGCCAGGGACCAGATTTTCCCAGGATAAGATTTGGCCTGTATTGTATGATTATAGTTTTCTTGCTTCAGGTGTTTGCCCCCTGGTGGGACAAGGTAGACTAGGGACTTTTGCAGGCTTTCAGGTGGTGGCACAGTGCCTTTCTACTGGTAGGTGAAGCTGGGTCTTGGCCCTCTGGTGGGCTAGGCTGGACTGTGAATAGCATTGTGTCCAGAGGCAGCTGTGGGCTCTCTAATCTTTAGGCAACCCTAGTTGCTAATGAGTAGGTCTGTGAACCTGCCCAGTAAGTTGTTTGGCCTGAGGTATCCCAATACTGGAGCCTGCAAGCTGTTGGGTGGTGCCTGGTGTCAGCACCAAGCCATTATGTGTTTAAGCAGTTTAGTGTTCTGGAATATGTCTGCCACCAGTGTCTATGTCCCCAGAGTGAGCTGCAACCCACCCCCCTCCAGGAGCCTTTCAAAGACTAGCATGTAGGTCTGGCCCAGGCTCCTATCATGCTTTTGAATTATGCTTTTGAACTATGGTGTTGGAGAAGACTCTTGAGAATCCCTTGGACTGCAAGGAGATATAATCAGTCAATACTAGAGGAAATAAATCCTGAATATTCATTGGAAAGACTGATGTTAAAGCTGAAACTCCAATATGTTGGCCACCTGATGCGAAGAGCTGACTCATTTGAAAAGACCATGATGCTGGGAAAGATTGAAGGCGGGAGAAAAAGGGGATGACATAGGATGAGATGGTTGGATAGCATCATTGACTCAATGGACATGAGTTTGAGTAAATTCTGGGAGTTGTTGATGGACAAGGAGGCCTGGTGTGCTGCAGTCCATGGGGTCACAAAGAATTGGACATGACTGAGCAACTGAACTGAGGCTCCTATTAAATTATTGCTCTTGTCATGGGTCCCAGTGCATATAAAATTTTTGTGTGTGCCCTTTGAAAATGAAGTTTTGGTAAATGGAAGAAGATAGCAGAAGAGTAAGATGGCAAGATCACCTGCATCCAAAAAATACATAAAAAATTCATCAGAATTTGGAACAACTCCTACAGAACAACTTCTGAGCAACAGCAGAAGACCCCAAACTTCCAAAAAGGAAAGCCAATCTCCTTAGAATGAGCTAGGACAAAAGATAAAGACATAAAAAGAGATAAAGAATTTTAGAACGGTGGCATGTGTCCCAAGGGAGAGAGGGAGTTGTGAAGAAGGAAGTTTCCATGCATTAGGAAACCTTTTCACAGGCAGGGATAAGTGGGGGTTATGGAACCTTAAAGTGCCATGCAACAATGGGAGCTCAGAGTACAAAACATAGAGAAATTTCACCACAGAAATCAATCACTGCTGCGGCAGCTGCCACTACCACTGTTGAACAACATCTCTAAGTTAATAATCAGCCCAGACCAGAGGGTGGGAGTGTGGAACTGAGAGAACTGTCTAGCAAGACTTGGCCTAAATCAAAGGGCAGGGGCAAGGTGTTGAAGCTCTGGGGAAAATTCCAGGGAGAAGTTGAGGGCTGGTAGTCTTGATATACTGAGAGGGCTCGACACAACTGAGAAATTAGGTGTGACTGCTGAGGCAGCAGACAAAACACTGCTGATGCAGTCCCAACCCCAGGTGGCAGCTACCACCAGGCTGTGATCAGGCACCAGTTACTGCCCACACCTTGCTTGTAGCTTAAACAGCTTGGCTCTTCCTAAGGGCCCACAAACTGAGGCCTTTTCCTCTAGGAGAACTCAGACTGTAACAGCATTCAACAGTTCTCTGTTGGCCCAGGCACTGCACTTACATTTCAGTTATGGCTACCATATCCTCCCCACTCCCCAGACGAAGAGAGCAAGTGAGCCCTAATGAGCCTCAACTTTCACGCCCTTGTGTCCAGATGGGGATCAAACTATGGGCTTTGGGGACAACTTTAAACTTTAGGAGAAAATATAAGCTGGAATAAGGCCACATTTAAGACAAAACTGATGCAACACTGCCCACAACTGGTCCAGAGATCTTTCTAGAAATATTAGAGGACATTGGTATAAGTTTTACTAGGCGTTTTGGGCCACTGAGTGCTGTCTTCACCAAGAATGCTGGGGACTTCACTCTGTGGCTTGTCTAGTCTTAGAGCTACAGGAGGGATTGAGCCTGAAGCCCTAAGGTGTGAGACTCAAGTCCAAGATTTTGATCCACCAGAGAACTGCTGACCCCAGGGAACACTAATAGACAAGAGCCCTCTGAAAGGCCTCCATCTCAACATTAAAACCAAGCCCAACCAAAGGCCAGCAAGCCCCAGTGCCATATGCCTCATGTCAATTCTTTCAGTAAAACAGGAACACAATGCTGCACATTAGCAGACAGGTTACCCAAAGCAATACCAAACCCATAGATACACACAAACTCAATACTGGACAAGGCACTGCCCTTCAGAGAGATAAGATCCAGCTCCATCAACCAAACCACAGGCACATCACTTGTCCCCACCACCACCCCCCCCCAACCAGGAAACCTTCACAAGCACATATCCAAACCCACCCACAAAATGTGGGGGTGACTCCACAATTAAGAGGAACTATGACCTTCCAGCCAGGAGAAAGGAGACTCAAAGCACAGTAGACTAAACAAAATGAAAAGACAGAGAAATATCCAGTAGTTGAAGGAACAAGGTAAAAATCTACCAGACCAAATATGTGAGGAGGAAATAAGGAGTCTATGTGAAGGAGAATTCAGAATAATGATAATAAAGATAATCCAAAATCTTGAAAACAAAATGGAGGCATGGATAAATAAACTTGAAGCATGGATCAAGAAGATGCAAGAAATGTTTAACAAGGACCTAGAAGAATTAAAGAATAAACAATAAATAATGAACAATGCAATAGTTGAAATGAAAAATATACCAGAGGGAACCAACAGTAGAGTAACTGAGGCAGAAGAACAGATAAGTGAGCAGGAAGATAGAATGGTGGAAATAACTGGAGTAGAGTAGAATGAAGAAAAAGAATAAAGAGAAATGAGGACAGCATAAGAGACTTCTAGGAGAACAAAAAGTGCTCCAATATATAAATCATAGGTGTCCCATGAGAAGACAAAAGGTAAAGACATGAGAAAATACTTAAGGAGTTAAAGTTGAAAATTTCCCTAAAATGTGGGAAGAAATAGCCAAGTCCGGAAATCCCAGAGAGTCTCATACAGGCTAAACCTGAAAAGAAACATGCCAAGACACATATTAATCAAACTAACAAAAATTAAACACAAAGAACAAATATTAAAAGCAGCAAGGGAAAAAGAACAAACATCATACAAGAGGATCCCCATAAGGCTAACAGCCTTCAACAGAAACTCTGCAGGCCACAAGGGGATGGCCGAATATACTTAAAGTGAGGAAAAGGAAAAACCTACAACCAAGGTTACTCTATCCAGAAAGGATCTCATTCAGTCTCATTCATAGTCAAAGGAAAAATCAAAAGCTTTATAAACAAGCAAAAGCTAAGAGAATTCAGCACCACCAAACCAGTTCTTCAACAAATGCTAAAGGAACTTCTCTAGACAGATACCACAGAAAGGTCTATAAAAACAAACCCAAAACAGTAAAGTAAATGGTAAAAAGATCATGCTTATCAATAATTGCCTCAAATGTAAATGGGCTAAATGTTCCAACAAAAAGGTGCAGATTGGCTGAATGGATACAAAAGCAAGACCCCTAAATATGCTGTCTACAAGAGACCCACCTCAAACCTAGGAACACATACAGCCTGAAAGTGAGGGTCTGGAAAAAGATACTCCATGCAAATAGAAATCAAAAGAAAGCAGGAGTAGCAATATTTGTATCAGATAAAATGACTTTAAAATAAACACCGTTACAAGAGACAAAGAAGAACACTACATAATGATCAAAGGATTAATCCAAGAAGAAGACACAATGGTTATAAATATATATGCACCCAACATAGAAGCACCTCAATATGTAAGGCAAATGCTAACAATGATTAAAGGGGAAATCTACAGTAACAAAATTATTTTGTGGGAGATTTTAATACCCCAACTCACATCAATGGACAGATCATCCAGACAGAAAATTAATAAAGAAACACAAGTTTTAAACAATAAAATGGACAGTTGGACCTAAGATCTACATGGCATATCACCCAAAAACAATAGATTTTATTTTATGTTCCAACTGCATATGGAACATTCTCCAAGATAGATTATATCCTCGGCCACAAATCAAGCCTTGGTGATTTTGTTTTTAATACAATCATTTCAAGCATCTTTTCTAATCACATCACTGTGATTACAACAAGACCAAAAAAAAAAAAAAAAAAAACTATAAAGAAAAAACACATGAAGGCTAAACAATGATTCTAAACAACCAACAGGTCACTGAAGAAAGGAAAAAGGAAATCAAAATATGCCTAGAAACAATGACGATGAAAACACAACTCAAAATCTATGGTATTCAGTAAAAGCAGTGCTAAGAAGGAAGTTTATAGCAATACAAGCCTACCTCAAGAAACAAGAGAAACATCAAATAAACAACCTATCCTTTAACCTAAAGCAACAAAAGAAGAACAAAAGAATCTGAGGCTAGTAGAGGAAAGAAATCATAAAGGTCAGAGCCGAAATAATTGACAAAGAAATGAAGGAGAATATAAAAATCAGTAAAACTAAAGCCAGTTATTTGAGAAGATGACAAAATTAACAAACCATCAGTTAGACTCATCAATAATAGAAGGGAGAAGACTGAAATAAATAAAATTAAAATTGAAAAAAAAGAGAAGTTACAACAGACAACACAGAAATACAAAGGCTCATAAGAGACCATTATCAGCAACTAATGCCAATAAAATGGACCACTTGGAAGAGATGGAAACATTTTTAGAAAAATATAACCTTTCACAATGGAACCAGGAAGAAATAGAAAATATGAGCAGACCAATCACAAACACAGAAATCAAAACTGTAATAAAAAATATTCTGGGGTGTGGTGGAAGAAGATTGTGAAGGAATAGATGGGGAGATTGCCACTCTCCCCACAAATATATAAAAAACTCATCAAGATACAGAACAATTCCTACAAAGCAACCTCCAGATGACAGCAGAAGATGCCAAGCCTCCATGGGGGCAGGCTAAGCTCGCTGGAACGAGGTAGGAGAGAGGATGGAGACACGAAAAGGGAAAAGATGGAGACCCTCTGGAGAGGAACCTGTGCCCTGAGGGAGGGAGTCAAGAAGTAGGAAGAGCTCCTGTGCACTGGAAGCTCCCTCACAGGGGGCCCAAGGGGGAGCTGTGGAATCTCAAAAAGCTGGGCAAAGCAGGGACTTAGAGGACAGAAAACAGAGAAAGGTGCACTTTTCAGCCCATAAACAACTCATGTATGGTGGCCAGACTCAGGGAAACAAAAGATGCCCACTGAAGTCCTGTGGCTCAGATGGCAGGCCTGGGTTGCCAAGAGAGGCATGGCATACAAACCTCTGCAGTGCACACAACCCTCCTGGTGCAGTGGGTGGGCCTGGGGAGCCACAAGAAGAACACACAAGCCTCGAGACATAGGGGGTGGGCCTGGAGAGCTGAGACAAGTGCACACAAGTGATGCAACATAGAGGGCAGGCCTGGAGAACCGAAACAGTTGCACACAAGCCCAGTGACATAGAAGGCTAGCTCAGGGGGCTGAGGGAAGCTTACACAAGTCTCCATGACACAGAGGACATGATTGGGGAGCCAGAAAAAGACCCACACAAGCCCCTACCTAGCAAGCTTCAGCCAGTAATTTAGGACTGAACAGGAGAACAGAAGCTCTGGCAATGATCCCAGGGACAAGTACCGGGTTAGCGGCAGTGAAGATATGCTGAGAGAGCTACTTTGAAGTGGCTGCAGAAATAGACATGTCTAACACCGCCAAAGCCAGAAAGATTGTCCAAAGACAAACTGAACCCATAGACACTTCAAAACCTACTCCTGGACACTGCACTGCCCTTCAGAGAGATGAAATCCAGTTCCATCAACCAGAACATAGACAACAGTTCCCTCAGTGAGGAAAACATCACAGAACACTGATCTAACTCCATCCACAGGGGCAGACTCCACAGCCAAGGAGAAATATGACCTTGATAACTTATTTTTTTCTCTTATAAATCACACTTTTTATTCCCCCTACAAATTTCTACCTACACATTAGCCTTTTGTGGTGCTATGGAGTTTTCCTCTTTGTTTTTCTAGTTAAAAAATCATTTTAAAGATTTTTTCACCTTTTTTTGTGATTTTAATGATTTTTGTTTTTATATATTTGACTGCTTTTCTTATAGTTATTTACAAGCTGCAGCCATTCCTGAAAATATATAAATTTTTTGACATACATCTATTTATCTTTGCTTTTCTATTTTTCTTTTCTCTTTCTTTTTGAATGCTCTTTCAACCCTTCCTTTTCTCTTTTCTCTCCCTTCTTCTCTTTTTCCCCTCTCTTTTTCTTATTCCCCTTTTCCTTCACTCTTTCTTTTTTCACCATATAAGTTCAATTGATGTACTCTCTTTGCTATATCCCCCAGTTGGTACTCTCCAGACTGAGCATTAGCTAGCTCTGCTTTTAATTGGTCAATATCACTTTTGGTTTCCCTTATTCACCAAGTCAATCTTCTCTACTCTTTTATTTAGAATACTTTGGTTATAACTGTGTGTGTGGAACTGTGTGTATATGTCCCTTTATTTCTGTAATTACCTGCTCAATCCCTTCCCACAAGAACACAGGCACAAGGCACCCCTAAAAACAGTCAACACAAACCACTCAACCGACCTTTCCCTCCAAGGGCAAAAAGCAAAAGTAAGAAGGAATACAACCCTGAAGCCTGGGTAAAGGAGACCTCAAGTGGAGCAAGTTCGGAAAACAATGATGAAAAGACAGAGAATTACAGCACAAACAAAAGAACAAGGTATAAACTCACAAGATCAAATAAGTGAAAAAGACATAAGCAACGTATCTGTAAGAGAATTCAGAATAATGATAGGAAAGGTGTTTCAAATATTTGAAAATAGGATACAGAAAATGCAAGAAAAAATTAACAGTTAATACAATGATCAAGGACATAGAAGCAATAAAGAATAAGCAAACAGATGAATAACACAATTGGGGAAGTTAAAAACACTCTAGAAATAATTGATAGCAGAATAACTGAGGCAGAAGAATGGTTAAGTGAGCTGGAAATAGAATGGTGGAAATAACTGCTGAAGAGCAGAATGCAGGAAATAGAATGAAAAGAATAGAGGATAGCCTTAGAGACCTTTGGGAGAATATTAAAATCACCAATATTCGAGATAAAGGCAAAGGGGAAAGGAAAGATATACCCATCTGAATGCAGAGTTCCAAAGAATAGCAAGGAGATTTAAGAAAGCCTTCCTCAGTGATCCAAGCAAAGAAATAGAGGAAAACAATAGAATGGGAAAGACTAGAGATATCTTCAAGAAAGTGAGAGACACCAAAGGAATGCTTCATGCAAAGATGGGCACAATAAAGGACAGAAGCACTATGGACCTAACAGAAGCTGAAGACATTAAGAAGAGGTGGCAGGAATACACAGAAGAACCATACAAAAAAAAAAAAAAAAGGCCTTCACAACCCAGATAAGCATGATGGTGTGATCACTCACCTAGAGTCATACATCCTGGAGTGTGAAGTCAAGTGGGCCTTAGGAAGCAACACTACAAACACAGCTAGTAGAGGTGATGGAATTCCAGTTGAGCTGTTTCAAATACTAAAAGATGATGCTGTGAAAGTGCTGCACTCAATATGACAGCAAATTTGGAAAACTCAGCAGTGGCCACAGGACTAGAAATGATCAGTCATCATTCCAATCCCAAATAAAGGCAATGACAAAGAGCGTTCAAACTGCTGCACAATTGCACTCATCTCACACACTGGCATAGTAACCCTCAAAATTCTCCAAGATTCAACAGTACGTGAACGGTGAATTTTCAGATGTTCAAGTTGGATTTAGAAAAGGCAGAGGAACAAGAGATCAAATTGCCAACATCCACTGTATTGTAGAAAAAACAGAATTCCAGAAAAACATCTGCTTTCAGAGAAACGTCTACTTCTGTTTTATTGACTATGCCAAAGCGTTTGTCTGTATGGATCACAACAAACTGTGGAAAATTCTTCAAGGGATGGGAATATCAGACCACTTTACCTGCCTCCTGAAAAATCTGTATGCAGTTCAGGGAGCAACAGTTAGAACCAGACATGGAACAAAGACTGGTTGCAATCTGGGAAAGGAGTACGTCAAGGCTGTGTATTGTCACCCTGCTTATTTAACTTATATGCAGAGTACATCATGTGAAACTCTGGCTGGTCAACAAACAAGCTGGAATCAAGATTGCCAGGAGAAATAAGAATAACCTCAGATATGCAGATTACACCACCCTTCCAGCAGAAAGCAAAGAGAAACTCTTAGAGCCTCTTGATGAAGATGAAAGGGAGAGTATAAAAGCTGGCTTAAACCTCAGCATTCAAAAAACTAAGATCATGATATCCATCCCCATGACTTCATGGCGAATAGATGGAGACACATTTGAAACAGTGACAGACTTTATTTTCTTGGGCTCCAAAATCACTGCAGATGGTAATTGCAGCCATTAAATTAAAAGATGCTCACTCCTTGGAAGAAAAGTCATGACTAACCTATGTCACCATAGTAAAGGCCATATATGATAAGCCCACAGCAAACATCAAACATTATTCTCAGTGGTGAAAACCTGAAAACATTCCCTCTATGATCAGGAACAAGACAAGAGTGTCCACTCTCACCATGATTATTAAACATAGTTTTGGAAGTCTTAGCTATGGCAATTAGAGAAGAAAAAGAAATAAAAAGAATTCAGAGAGGAAAAGAAGTAAAATTCTCACCGTTTGCAGACAACATAATGGTATACATAGAAAACCCCAAAGAATCTCTCAGAAAATTACTAGAGCTAATCAGTGAATTTAGCAAAGCCATGGGATACAAGGTCAATATGCAGAAATCACTTGTATTCCTATATACTAATAATGAAAAATCAGAAAGAGTAATTAATGAGTCAATCCCATTCACCATTGCAATGAAACAAATAAAATATCTAGGAATAAAGGTACCTAAGGAAATAAAAGAACTGTACACAGAAAATTTTGACACTGATAAAAGAAATCAAATCAAAGATGACATAAACAGAGAAATATTCCATTTCTTGGGTAGGAAGAATCACTATTGTGAAAATGACTATATTACCAAATGCAATCTACAGTTTCAATGCAATCCCTATCAGATTAAAAATGTCATTTTTCACAGAACTAGAACAAAAAATTCCACAATTCATATAGAAACAAGAAAGAACCCCAAAAGCCAAAGCAGTATTAAGAAAGAAGAATGGAGCTGGAGGAGTCAACCTTCTTTAATTCAGACTATACTACAAAGTTACAGTCATCAAGACAGTATGGTATTAAAACAAAAACAGAAATATAGACCAATGGAACAAGATAGAGAACCCAGAGAAAAACCCACACACCTATGGGTACCTTATTTTTGACAAAGGAGGCAAGAATATACAATGGGGCAAAGATAGCCTCTTCAATAAGTGGTGCTTGGAAAACTGGACAGCTACATGTAAAAGAATGAAATTAGAACACTTCTTAATGCTACACACAAAGATAAACTCAAAATGGATTAAAGACCTAAATGTAGGATCAGAAACTATAAAACTCTTAGAGGCAAACAGGGAGAACTCTTAATGACATAAATCAAAGCAAGATCCTCTATGAGCCATCTCCTAGAGTAATGGAAATAAAAATAAACAAGTGGGACCCAATTCAACTTAAAAGCTTTTTCACAGCAAAGGAAGCTACAAACAAGGTGAAACTACAACCCTTGCAATGGGATAAAATAATATACTGCTAAGTCACTTCAGTCGTGTCTGACTCTGTGTGACCCCATAGACAGCAGACCACCACCTCCACTGTCCCTGGGATTCTCCAGGCAAGAACACTGGAGTAGGTTGCCATTTCCTCCTCCAATGCATAAAAGTGAAAAAGTGAAAATGAAGTCGTTCAGTCGTGTCCGACTCTTCGCAACCCCATGGACTCCAGCCTACCAGGCTCCTCCATCCATGGGATTTTCTAGGCAAGAGTACTGGAGTGGGGTGCCATTGCCTTCTCCGAGCAAATGAAGTAACTGACAAATAATTGCTTTCCAAAATACACAAGCAGCTCATACAACTCAATACCAGAAAAATAAATAACTCAATCAAAAAATGAGAAAAAGACCTAAACAGACACTTTCTAAAGAAGACATATTAACTAACATATGAAAAGATGTTCAACATCACTCATTATTAAAGAAATGCAAATAAAAACTACAATGAGAAGATATCACCTCACACCAGTCAGAATGGCCATCATCAAAGTCTACAAACAATAAATGCTGGAGAGCATGTGGAGAAAAAGGAACTCTCTTGCATTGCTGGTGGGAATGTAAATTGATACACTCACTATGGAAGACAGTATGGAGATTGCTTTAAAAACTAGAAATAAAACTGCCATATGATGCAGCAATCCCAGCACTAGGCATATACCTTGAGGAAACCAAAATTGAAAAAGACACATGTACCCCAATGTTCATTGCAGCTCTATTTGCAATAGTTAACATGGAAGCAAACTAGATGTCCACCAACACATAAATGGATAAAGACACTGTGGTACGTATATACAATGCAATATTACTCATCCATAAAAAGGAACACATTTGAGTCAGTTCTGAGGTGAACAAACCTAAAACCTAGTATACAGAGTGAAGTAAGTCAGAAAGAGAAATATAAATATCATATACTAATACATACATATGAAATCTAGAAAGATGGTACTGATGAATTTATTTTCAGGGCCACAATTGAGAACAGACAAAGAAAACAGACTTATTGACATGGGGAGAGGGGAGGAGAGAGAGGGTGAACTAAATGGAAAGAGTAACATGGAAACTTAAAATATCATATGTAAAATAGATAGCCAATGGGGCTTTGTTATATGACTCAGGGAACCCAAACAGGGGCTCTATAACAATCTAGAAGGGTGGGATGAGAAGGGAGATGGGAGGGAGGGAGGGAGGGAGGGGACATGCATGTACCTATGGCTGATTCTTGTTGATGTTTGACAAAAAACAACAAAATTCTGTAAAGCAATTATCCTTCAATAAATAAAAAAAAATCTTCCAACAAATAAAAGTCCAGGGCCATATGGCTTCACAGGTGAATTCTACCAAAAGTTTAGAGAAGAGCTAAAACCTATCCTGCTCAAACTGTTCTAGAAAATTTTACAGAAAGGAAAACTTCCAAGCTTTTTCTACTAGGCCACCATCACCCTGATATCAAAACCAGACAAAGATGCAGCAAAATAATAATAATAATAAAAATAATACAATTACAGGCCAATACCTCTGATGAAAATAGATGTAAAAGTCCCCAACAAAATTCTAGCAAACAGAATCCAACAACTTCAAAAAGATCATACAATATTATCAAGTGGGCTTCATTCAAGGTATACAAGGATTCTTCAATAAATACAAAAAAATCAACATGATTCTCCATATTAACAAATTAAAAGGTAAACACCAAATAATTGTTTCAGTAGATGCAGAGAAAGCCTTTGACAAACTTCAACACCCATTTATGATAAAAACTCTGCAGAAAGTAGGCATAGAAGTAACATACCTCAAACATAATAAAGGCCATATAAGATAAATCCACAGCAAACATTATCCTCAATGGTGTAAAACTGAAAGAATTTCCTTTAAATCCAGAAACAAGACAAGGGTGGGTATGCTCACCACTATTATTCAAAATAGTTTTCGAAGTCTTAGCCAAAGTCATCAGAGAAGAAAAAGAAGTAAAAGGAATCCATATTGGAAAAAAAGAACTTAAACTCTCACTGTTTGAAGATGACATGATACTGTACTTAGAAAAGCCTAAAGATACCACCAGAAAATTACTAGAGCTAATCAGTGAATATAGTAAACTTGCAGAAAATAAAATTAGTACACAGAAGTCTCTAGCATTCCTATATACTAACAATGAAAAATCAGAAAGAGAAATTAAGGAAACATTAATTAAATTAATAACATTAAATTAAGTCACCATTGCATAAAAAGAATAAAATACTTAGGAATAAATTTACCTAAAGAGACAAAAGACCTGCATGCAGAAAACAATAAGACACTGATGAAAGAAATCAAAGATGACACAAACAGATGTAGAGATATACCATGTTCTTGGATTGAAAGAATCAATATAATGAAAATGACTATGCTACTGAATGCAATCTATAGATTCAATGTAATCCGTATCAAACTACCAATGGTATTTTTCACAGAACTAGAACAAATAATTTCACAATTTGTATGGAAACACAAAACACTCTGAGTAGCCAAAGCAATCTTGAGAAAGAAGAATGGAACTGGAGCTATCAACCTTCCTGACTTCAGAATATACTACACAGCTACAGTCATAAAGACAGTATAGTACTGCTACAAAAACATAAATATAGTCCAATGGGACAAGGTAGAAAGCACAGAGATAAATCCATGTACCTATGGGTACTTTATTTTTTAAAAAGGAGCCAAAAATATGCAATGGTTAAAAGAGTCTGTTCAATAAGTGGTGCTGGTAAAATTGGTCAACTATGTGTAAAAGAACAGAATTAAAATACTTCCTAACACCATACATAAAAATAAACTCAAAATGGATTAAAGACCTAAGTGTAAGACCAGAAACTATAAAGCTTGGAGGAAAACATAGGCAGTACACACTCTTTGACATAAACCACAGCAAGATTTTCTTTGACCTACCTCCTAAAATAATGGAAATAAAAGCAAAAATAAACAAACGGGACTTAATCAGGCTTAAAAGCTATTGCACAATACAGGAAACTATAAGCAAGGTGAAGAGATAACCTTCAGAATAAGAGAAATTAATAGCAAATGAATCAACTGAGAGAGAATTAAATCCAAAATATGTAAGCAGTACATGCAATTCAAATCAGAAAAACAATCCAATCAAACAGTGGGCAGACAATTTAAACAGATATTTCTCCAAAAGACCTACAAATGGTTAACAAACACGTGAGAAGATGCTCAGCATTGCTCATTATTAGAGAAATGCAAATCAAAACCACAATGAGGTATCATCTCACACCTGTCAGAATGGCCATCATCAAAAAGTCTACAAAAAATACATGCTGGAGAGAGTGTGGAGAAAAGGGAACCCTCTTACACAGTTGGCGGGAATGCAAATTGATACAACCACTTTGAAGAACAATATGGAGATTCCTTTAAAAACTAGGAATAAAGCTAAAATGCTATAATATATGCTATGCTAAGTCACTTCAGTCGTGTCTAACTCTGTGTGACCCCATAGACGGCAGCCACCAGGCTCCACCGTCCCTGGGATTCTCCAGGCAAGAACACTGGAGTGGGTTGCCATTTCCTTCTCCACTGTATGGAGAATCATGTTGATGTTTTTACATTTATTGAAGAAAAAGTTGGCTTAAAGCTCAACATTCAGAAGACGAAGATCATGGCATCTGGCTCCATTACTTCATGTCAAATAGATGATGAAGCATTGTAAAAAGTGACAGACTTTATTTGGGGGGGACTGTAAAATCAGTGCAGAAGGTGACTGCTTGAAGTTAAAGACGCTTGCTCATTGAAGAAAAGTTATGACCATTCTAGACAGCATATTAAAAAGTAGAGACATTATTTTGCCAACAAAGGTAGATCTAGTCAAAGCTGTGGTTTTTCCAGTAGTCATGTGTGGATGTGAGAGTTGGAATATAAAGAAAGCTGAATGCTGAAGAGTTGATGCTTTTGAACTGTATTGTTGGAGAAGACTCTTAAGAGTCCCTTGGTCTGCAAGGAGATTCAACCAGTCCATCCTAAAGGAAATCAGTCCTGAATATTCATTGGAAGGATTGATGTTGAAACTGAAACTCCAATACTTTGGCCACCCGATGTGAAAAACTAACTCATTTGAAAAGACCCTGTTTCTTGGAACGATTGAAGGCAGGAGATGGGCTGATAGTGGATAAGGTGGTTGGATTGTATCACTGACTCAATGGACATGAGTTTGAGTAAACTCTGAGAGTTGGTGATTGACAGGGAGGCCTGGCATGCTGCAGTCCATGGGGTTGCAAAGAGTCGGACATGACTGAGCGACTGATCTGAAAGAACTAAAGAGGAAGAAATCTTAAAAACACAAACACATGGAGGCTAAAAAGTACAATTCTAAATAACAAGTGATCATTGTATGCCGGGAGCCAACATGAGGAACTCCGCCCATGGCAAAGGTCATGAGGAAGGAGGCTTGGCATACGCAAAGGCGGGATCGAGCCTCAGGAGTCCCCCTGGATATTCTTGAGCATCTACCCCCAAAACCAGAGTCTGCCTACTTTACTGCTTTGTGCTCTCACCTCTGAATTTATGGGGGGCTGTCCCCCACCACCATCTCTCTCTCTGAAAAAGAATTAACTTACAGCTCCAGTTAATAAAGTACCTGGGCATAATAGGAGTGTTTAAATCCAAACCCCTCAGATGGCTCTCTAACTTGCCTGACAGGTTTACCCAGACTCCTACAGCTATGCATATGATTGTTTACAGTCTCCCAACCTCGAGAGGCACGGGAAGCTTAAGATATTCAAATAGCTTAGAGCCTCTCAGAGAGTTAGATGCTGTCAGAATAAAACTAATAGAAGATTTCATTGATGAGCCAATGCTTTCTGCCAAGTTTCCACATCCCCTGTATTGTATCCTTGAATGTGTATTAATTAATATAGTTGGTATGTAGAAAAATAAGTAGTGGCCTTGGTGTTAGCAACTTTAGACCCTTAAGGTAATAAGTTATTTCCTTTCTTGTAAACCCACTGCACCTCTGGCCTATAGGAATGCAACTTCATCTAACACCTTCAGAGGATGGTGCCAAACTTTAAAATAATTACTCTTAGAGAAAATAAGTCTTAGGGTTGACAAACCTTTGTCAGAGTCATAAAATGTTAATAGGCCTTCTGGCCAGAAGATGATGTAAATCACCTAAACATTTGTATATGATGTTTGCAGAAAAGAAACCCTGGTTTCGATAAGGATCAAAGATTGCTGACTTTGCATGATTTCAAACCCCCTATTATCCTCTATGTGCAACTTAGGGTATAAAAGCCCCTGTTGAAAATAAAGCTATGGGCCTTGCTCACTGAAGCTTGGTCTCTGCATGTCGTTCTTTCTTGTTTCCTTTTCCTCCTTTTCTCTTCTGTTCTTCCTTCATGCCAAAATAATTTGGAGTGTGGGGGTCCTCTCCGACCACTTATTTGCCTGGGCTTCTAAGACCCACTTGAGAAGGTGCCTAAGGTGGGGCATCTTCCTCTATTCGAGAGGGCACCTGCGGCCTCCGTGGTCAGAGCAAGTTTGGTGTCACGAACTTTATTGATTTCCCACATAAACCAGTTATTATTGAGCATCTAATAAATCTCTCAGCCTTTGCTATCCCTTAATCGTCAATGCCATAATCCTGAGGGAATCCCTGGATCCAACCGGGGCTGGACCCCGGTAATTGAAGTAATAAAACAGGAAACAAAAAAATATAGAAACAGATGACAATGAAAACGAGACAACTCACAATCTGTGGGATGTTATTAAAGCAGTTCTAAGAGGTGGGTTTGTTGCAACAAAAGCCTCCTTGAAAAATAAGAAAAACATCAAATAAAAAACTTAACTTTAGACCTAAAGCAACTAGGAAAAGAAGAACAAAAGAACATACAAAGTTTTTAGGAAGAAAGAAATCATAAAGATTAGAACAGAAATAAATGCAATGGACACACACAAAAAATAATACCAAAGATCAATGATGCTAAAACCTGGTATTTAAGAGTATAAACAATATTCATAAACGTTTAGCCTGTTTTATCAAGCAAAAATACAAGAAAAGACTCGTCAATAAAATTACAAATAAAAAAGTAGAAGTTACAACAGACAATGCAGAAATACAAAGGATCCTAAAAGACTACTATGAGCTACTATATGCCAATAAAATGGACAACCTGGAAGAAATGGACAAATTCTTAGAAAATTACAACTTTCTAAGACTGAACCAGGAAGAAACAGAAAACAGGAACTGACCAATCCAAGAACTTAAATCAAAACTTTGATCAAACATTGTCCAACTAACAAAAGCCTAGGGCCAGATGACTTTACAGGTGAATTTTGTCAAGTGTTTAGAGAAGTGCTGATGACAATCTTGCTAAAACTCTTCCAAAAAGTTTCAGAAGGAGGAAACCTTCCAGACTCATTCTACGAGCCCAAAATCACCTTGATAACAATATCAGACAAAGAGATAACATAAAAAATAAAATTACTGGTCAATATCACAGTTGAACATAGATACAAAAATCCTCAACAAAATTCTAGCAAACAAAATCCAACTACACATTAATAGGATCATATTACATGATCAAGTGATGTTTATCCTTGGGATGCAACAATTATTCAATATACACAAATCAATCCACATTAAGAAACTGAAAGCTAAAAAACCTAATCATTGCAATATATGAAGAGAAAGTGTTCAACACAATTCAACACCTATATATGATAAAAAAAAAAACCTCCAGAAAGTTGGCATAGAAGAAACCAACCTCAACATAATTCAAGCTGTATATCCAAACACACAGCAAACATTATTGTCAACAGTGAGGAACTGAAAATATTTCCTTTAAGATGAGGAGAAAGACATATGTTCCCACTCTCGCCAGTATTATTCATATAATTTTGGAAGTCCTAGGTTTGGCTAGGAAGAAAAATAAATAAAAGAAATTGAGATTGGAAAAGAAGAAATAAAACTCTCACTGGATGACATGATACCATACGTTGAAGAGCCTAAACATGCCAACAGCAAATCATGAGAGCTAATCAATGAATTTAGTAATGTTGCAGGATATAAAATTAATACACAGAAAGCACTGCCATTCCAACACACTAACCATAAAAAATCAGAAAAAGAAATTAAGGAAACAATCTCATTCAGCATTGCAATAAAAGCAAAAAAAAAAAAATAAAATCTATGAATAAAGCTACCTAAAGAGACAAAAGACATGTATACAGAAAACTATAAGACACTGTTGAATTAAAAAGATGATATGAACAGATGGAGAAATGTATCACGTTCTTGAATTGGAAGAATCAATATTCTGAAAATGACTATTTCACTCAAAGCAATCTACAGATTCAATGCAATCCCTATGAAATTACCAATGACATTTTTAACAGAACTAGAACAAAAAAATTACAATTTATTCATTTCAGTCACCAAGTCATGTCTGACTCTTTGCAACCCATGAACTGCAGCATGCCAGACTTCCCTGCCCATCACCAACTCCCAGAGCTTGCTCAAACTCATGTCCATTGAGTCAGTGATGCCATCTAACCATCTCATCCTCTGTCGTCCACTTCTCCTCCTGCCTTCAATCTTTCCCAGCATCAGGGTCTTTCCCAGTGAGTCGGTTCTTTGTATCAGGTAGCCAAAATATTGGAGTTTCAGCTTCAGCCTCAGTCCTTCCAATTAATATTCAGAACTGATTTCCTTTAAGGTCTACTGATTTGATCTTGCAATCCAAGGGACTCTCAAGAGTCTTCTCCAACACCACAGTTCAAAAGCATCAATTTCCATACAATTTATGTTTCCAAGAAAGACCCCTAGAAGCCATCTTCTGCTGCTGTTGCTGCTGCTAAGTCACTTCAGTCGTGTCTGACTCTGTGCGACCCCATGGACAGCAGCCCACCAGGTTCCTCTGTCCACGGGATTCTCTAGGCAAGAATACTGGAGTGGGTTGCCGTTTCCTTCTCCACAAAGCCATCTAGGGAAAGAAAAACATAGCTGGAGGAATCAAAATTCCTGACTTCAGACTATATTACAAAGCTATAATCATCAAGACAATATGGTACTGACACAAGAACAGAAATAATGACAAAAGGCAGAAGATAAAAAGCCTAGAGATAAGCTCACACACCTATGGGCATCTTATCTTTGACTTAGGAGCCAAGAATATACAATGGAGAAAGATCACCTCTTCAATAAGCAGTGCTGGGGAAACTGGAGAGCTATATGTGAATAGTGAAATGAGAACATTTTCTAACATTATACACAAAAATAAACTCAAAATGGATTAAAGACATAAACGTGAGGCCAGAAACTAGTAAGCTCTTAGAGAAAAACATAGGCAGTACATTCTTTCACATAAATGATTGCAAGATCCTCTTTGACCCACCTCCTATAGTAAAAGAAATAAAAACAAAAAGGAACAAATGGTATTTAATTAAAATCAAAGCTTTTGCACAGCAAAGTAAACAATAAACTAGATTAAAAGACAGCCCTCAAAATGGGAGAAAATAATTGCAAAGTAAACTATTGACAAAAGGTTAGTATTCAAAATATATAAGCAGGTCATACAGCTCAACATCAGAAAAAACAACCCAGTAAAAAATGAACAGAAGACCAAATAGACAGTTAACCAAAGAAGATATACAGATGGCCAATGAACACATAGAAAGGTGCTTAACGTCATTAATTATTAGAAAAATGTAAATCAAAACTACAATGAGGTATCACCACATACCAGTCATAATCACCAAGGGTTGAAATCATCCACACAAAAATATGATATTTTAGCCAGTAGTTTTGACAGGTTATTGTTGTTCAATCACTAAGTCATGTCCAACTCTTTGTGACTCCATGGACTGCAGCATGTCAGGTTCCTCTGTCCTCCACTATCTCCTGGATTTTGCTCAAATTCATGTTCATTGAATTACTGATGCTATCTTTCCAAGCACCAAGGTCTTTTCCAATGAGTCAGCTCTTTACCTCAGGTGGCCAAAGTATTGGAGCTTCAAATTGTGGGAGGAGGAGAGTATGAATTCAAGATTTTGAAAAAGCATTTGAAATTAATAAAACAGCTATATAGAAAAGAATAAAATTAGGCCATTCTCTAATATCATAAACAAAAAATAAATTCAAAATGGAGTAAAGACTCAAATGTAAAACCAGATACTATGAAGCTCCTAGAGGAAAATCTAGGCAGGATATTTTGACATAAATCACAGTAATGTCTTTTTGGATCCGTTTTCTAAAGGAATAGCAATACAAACAAAAATAAATAAATGGAACCTAATTAAGTTCAGGAGATTTTCCACAGTAAAGGAAACTTTAATCAAAATGAAAAAAGCAATCTACAGAATGGGAGAAAATATTTGTAAATTATGAGCCTGACAAAGGATTAATCTTCAAAATATACAAGAAACTTATGAAGCTCAATATTAAAAAAAAAAAAAAACCACCATAAAATGGACATAAGATCTAAATACACTTTTCTCCAGAGATACTGATATCCAAAAGACACATGAAAAGATGCTAAGTGTTGCTAATCATTAGAGAAATGTAAATAGAAACTACAATGAGATATTACCTCACATCAGTCAGTCATAATGCCCATCATCAAGTCTAAAAATAATAAATGCTGGAGAGAGTGTGGGGAAAGAGAAATCCTCCTACTCTGTTGATGGGAATGTATTAATAAATTGTTATAGCCAGTATGGAGAACAGTATGGAGGTTCCTTCAAAAACTGAAAAGAGCCAATATAAGATCCTGCAATCACACTCCTAGGAATATGTCTGGACAAAATGATAATTTTAAAGTATACATGCACCCCCAATATTCATTGCAGGACTATTTACAACATCCAAGACATGGAAGCAATTTATATGTCCATCAACAGAAAAATGGATAAAGGAGCTGTGGTATCAATATATACGTAATGGAATATCACCCAACCATAAAAAAGAATGAAATAATGTCATCTGCAGCAACATAGATGGACTTAGAGGTTATCATATGAAATGAAGTAACTCAGACAAAGCGGATATGATATAATATAATATCACTTGTATATGGATTCTAAAGATGATACAAATGAACTTATATTTAAAAAGTGACATAGAGACTTACAAGATGGCGGAGGACTAAGATTGGGAGATCACCTTCAAACCCACAAATATCATCAAACATACTCCTACAGAACACCTTCTGAACACTGGCAGAAGATGCCAGACTTGCAAAAAGAGAAGCCAATCACCTCAGAATGAGGCAGGGGAAAAGATAAAGAAAAAGAAAGTAGACAAAGGATTTTGCGATGGGCACTTGCACCCTGGGGCTGGAGTCTTGAAGGAGGAAATGTTTCTACACACTCAGAACCCCCACCCCCACCACCACAGGCGAGGTCAGGGGGGAACTACAAAACCTCAGAGGGTAACACAGCAGCAGGTACTTGGAAGGCAAAATGGAGAGAACTCACTGCACAGGTCACTGCCCAAAAGCACTTTCCAGCCAAGAAATGGCTTTCATGCCCATGAAGAGTGAGGGCTGGGTGCTGAGGCTCAGGCTTGGGGTGTGGGGTTGGACCCCAGGGAGAGGACTGGGATTGACTGCCATGAAGATACTCTGAGAGAGCTAGTATAACACAGCTGAGGGAATCCAGGAAAAAGACTGGGTCTCCAAGAGAGGCAAGAAATCATTGCCACGAGGACCCTCTAACTTTGAGCACTTGCAGACAATGGCTGTGTTCCCCGGTGGCTGCCAAAGCCAGCAGGAGTGCCAGTGGCAGAATTAAATGCAACTGCAGTTTATGATTGCAGTGGGGGAAACGTAAGCCAGGGAGAGTGCCTGAGACAGCAGTTAAAATGCCATCACTGTGGTCCTGACCCCAGAGGTGTCAGTTCCCACCAAGCTGTGACTGCCTACACCTTACTGGGAGCCTAAGAAGCTCAACTCTTCCTAAGAACCCACAACAAGGGGCCAATTCCTCTTGGACAGCACACAACTCCATTCAGACTGTAGCAACATCCTGAAGGTCTCTACCACTGCAGGCATTCCCTGGTACTTCCTAATTTTGGCTAACATAACCCATCCTCTCCCCAACCCAACAAAGTACATGAGCCCTAATAAGCATCATCCCTTGTCCCCTCTTGTCTGGGTGGGGAACAGACATCAGAAGGCAGTCTACAAGCAAAGGCAGGCCCAAAACCAATGCAGAACACTATGGGCTCTGTGACCAAAGAAGAGAAAGGAAATGAGTTCCTTCAGGTTCAGGTACAATAGATTTGTTATTGTTCAGTCACAGAGTCACATCCACATCTTTGCAACCCCATGGACTGAAGCATGCCAGCCCTCCCTGTCCTTTACTATCTCCTGGAGTTTGCTCAAACTCATGTTCATTGGTTGATGATGCCATCCAACCATCTCATCCTTTGTCATCCCCTTTTCCTCCAGCCTTCAATCTTTCCCAACATCAGTGTCTTTTCCAATGAGTCGGCTCTTTGCATCAGGTGGCCAAGGTACTGGAGCTTCAGCAACAATGCTTCTAATGAATATTCAGTGTTGATTTTCTTTAGAATTGATGGGTTTGATCTTAGTTCCATTTAATTGTGGAGACTCCCTCCTAAGGGTGGGTTGGGGCAGTGACTGTGAAGGTTTCCTGGTTGGAGGAACTTGTACCTGGGTTCTGGTAGATGGAACTGGATTTTTTTCTCACTGAAGTAGTGTGTTTTGGGGTATCTATGAGTTTGGTATGGATTTGGGCAGCCTATCTGTTAATGAAGAGGGTTGTGTTCCTAAATGACTGAAGGTTTGGCATGAGGTGCCCGGCACTGGAGCTTGCTGGCCTTTGGGTAGAGCTTGATCTGACACAATGTGGTGCACTGGAGAAGGGAATGGCAAACCACTTCAGTATTCTTGCCTTGAGAACCCCCATGAGCAGTATGAAAAGGCAAAATGATAGGATACTGAAAGAGGAACTCCCCAGGTCAGCAGGTGCCCAATATGCTACTGGAGATCAGTGGAGAAATAACTCCAAAAAGAATGAAGGGATGGAGCCAAAGCAAAAACAATACCCAGTTGTGGATGTGACTGGTGATAGAAGCAAGGTCCAATGCTGTAAAGAGCAATATTGCATAAGAACCTGGAATGTCAAGTCCATGAATCAAGGCAAATTGGAAGTGGTGAAACAGGAGATGGCAAGAGTGAACATCGACATTCTAGGAATCAGCAAACTAAAATGGACTGGAATGGGGGAATTTAACTCAGATGACCATTATATCTACTACTGTGTGCAGGAATCCCTTAGAAGAAATGGAGTAGTCATCATGGTCAATAAAAGAGTCCGAAGCGCAGTACTTGGATGCAATCTCAAAAATGACAGAATGATCTCTGTTCGTTTCCAAGATAAACCATTCAATATCACAGTAATCCAAGTCTATGCCCCAACCAGTAATGCTGAAGAGGCTGAAGTTGAACGGCTCTATGAAGACCTATAAGATCTTTTAGAACTAGCACCTAAAAAAGATGTCCTTTTCATTATAGGGGACTGGAATGCCAAAGTAGGAAGTCAAGAAACACCTGGGGTAACAGGCAAATTTGGCCTTGGAATATAGAATGAAGCAGGGCAAAGACTAATAGAGTTTTACCAAGAAAATGCACTGGTCATAGCAAACACCTTCTTCAACAACACAAGAGAAGACTCTATACATGGGCATCACCAGATGGTCAACACCGAAATCAGATTGATTATATGCTTTGCAGACAAAGATGGAGAAGCTCTATACAGTCAACAAAAACAAGACCAGGAGCTGACTGTGGCTCAGATCATGAACTCCTTATTGTCAAATTCATACTTAAATTGAAGAAAGTAGGGAAAACCACTAGACCATTCAGGAATGACCTAAATCAAATCGCTTATGATTATACAGTGGAAGTGAGAAATAGAATTAAGGGACTAGATTTGATAGACAGAGTGCCTGATGAACTATGGACGGAGGTTTATGACATTGTACAGGAGACAGGGATCAAAACCATCCCCATGGAAAAGAAATGCAAGAAGGCAAAATGGCTGTCTGAGGAGGACTTACAAATAGCTGTGAAAAGAAGAGAAGTGAAAAGCAAAGGAGAAAAGGAAAGATATAAACATCTGAATGCAGAGTTCCAAAGAATAGCAAGGAGAGATAAGAAAGCCTTCCTCAGCAATTAATGTAAAGAAATAGAGGAAAACAATAGAATGGGAAAGACTAGAGATCTCTTCAAGAAAATTAGAGATACCAAAGGAATATTTCATGCAAAGATGGGCTCGTTAAAGGACAGAAATGGTAGGGACCTAACAGAAGCAGAAGATATTAAGAAGAGGTGGCAAGAATACACAGAAGAATGGTACAAAAAAGATCTTCATGACCCAGATAATCACGATAGTGTGATCACTCACCTAAAGCCAGACATCCTGGAATGTGAAGTCAAGTGGGCCTTAGAAAGCATCACTACGAACAAAGCTAGTGGAGGGGATGGAATTCCAGTTGAGCTGTTTCAAATCCTGAAAGATAATGCTGTGAAAGTGCTGCCAGGAAATTTGGAAAACTCAGCAGTGGCCACAGGACTGGAAAAAGTCCGTTTTCATTCCAATCCCAAAGAAAGGCAATGCCTAAGAATGCTCAAACTACCACACAATTGCACTCATCTCACACGCTAGTAAAGTAATGCTCAAAATTCTCCAAGCCAGGCTTCATCAATACGTGAACTGTGAATTTCCAGATGTTCAAGCTGGTTTTAGAAAAGGCAGAGGAACCAGAGATCAAATTGCCAACATCTGCTGCATCATGGAAAAAGCAAGAGAGTTCCAGAAATACATCTATTTCTGCTTTATTGACTATGCCAAAGCCTTTGACAGTGTGGATCACGAGAAACTGCGGAAAATTCTGAAAGAGATGGGAATACCAGAGCACCTGACCTGCCTCTTGAGAAACCTATATGCAGGTCAGGAAGCAACAGTTAGAACTGGACATGAAACAACAGACTGGTTCCAAATAGGAAAAGGAGTACGTCAAGGCTCCATATTGTCACCCTGCTTATTTAACTTCTATGCAGAGTACATCATGAGAAATGCTGGGCTCGAAGAAACACAAGCTGGAATCAAGAATGCCGGGAGAAATATCAATAACCTCAGATATGCAGATGACACCACCCTTATGGCAGAAAGTGAAGAGGAACTAAAAAGCCTCTTGATGAAAGTGAAAGTGGAGAGTGAAAAAGTTGGCTTAAAGCTCAACATTCAGAAAAAGAAGATCATGGCATCTGGTTCCATCACTTCATTGAAATAGATGGGAAACAGTGGAAACAGCGTCAGACTTTATTCCTTTGGGCTCCAAGATCACTGCAGATGGTGACTTCAGCCATGAAATGAAAAGACATTTACTCCCTGGAAGAAAAGTTATGACCAACCTAGACAGCACATTGAAAAGCAGACATTACTTTGCCAACAAAGGTCCATCTAGTCAAAGCTATGGTTTTTCCAGTGGTCATGTATGGATATGAGAGTTGGGCTGTGAAGAAAGCTGAGCACAGAAGAATTGATGCTTTTGAACTGTGGTGCTGGAGAAGACTCTTGAGAGTCCCTTGGACTGCAAGGAGATCCAACCAGTCCATTCTGAAGGAGATCAGCCCTGGGATTTCTTTGGAAGGAATGATGCTAAAGCTGAAACTCCAGTACTTTGGCCACCTCATGCGAAGAGTTGACTCATTGGAAAAGACTCTGATGCTGGGAGGGATTGGGGGCAGGAGGATAAGGGGACGACAGAGGATGAGATGGCTGGATGGCATCACTGACTCGATGGATGTGAGTCTGAGTGAACTCCGGGAGTTGGTGATGGACAGGGAGGCCTGGTGTCCTGCGATTCATGGGGTCGCAGAGTCGGACACGACTGAGCGACTGAACAGAACTGAACTGATCTTAATGTTGAGATGGAGGACTTTGAGAGAATGCTTGTCAATTAATTCTCCAGGTGTTGGGAGTTTTTTGATTTTCCAAAATCCTAGAATCAGGTCTCCCATCTTGAAGGTTCAGGCCCAATTCCTTGCTGTAATACCAAGACATTACAGGACACACAGCACAGGAAACAAACCCCAAGACTAATGGTGGAGGCAACAGTCCAGAACACTCAAAGAAACTTGCACACTTACAAAGAGTAAAGAAGAGGTGAAAAAGTTTTAAAAAAGGATAAAAACAGGGTGAAAAAAGAGAGAGAGCACTCAAACTGGGAAACACACCTATAAATGAAAATTAGCACTAAAAACTGGACTAGCAAAAATACAAAATCAAGAACATGGACAAAATGCAACATAATTAAAGAGTTCTGTAAAAATAGGAATAATGAAATGAAATGTATTCCTCTGTAATGTACAGCATGATGAATATAATTAACACTGCCATATGTTTTATATAAAAATTAAGAGAGTAAATCCTAAGTATTTTCATCAAAAGGAAAATACTTTTTTTACTTATATGAAATAATGGATGTTCACTAATCTTGTGATAATTATTGCATAAGGTATGTATGTCAAATCATTAAGTTTATACCTTAAGCTTAACAGTTCTATATGTTAACGATATCCCTCCAAAAAAACTGGAGCGAAAAATAACATTCACTGTATTTCAGTAGTATTACAAAACCAATGATACTCTAATACTGGTAGTTGATACCAAGAGCAAAGCATTCTTTTTTTGCTTTTAAACTGCTTCTTTAGGATAAAAATCTCTTCTAAAGTTGTGGATGACTTCATTGAAGAAAATAGGTGTGATTTAACAACACACTGCTGTACCAATTACATTTTGTTCTAAAGAACATATGTGTTTCAAGTGTAAAAATAAAGGCAACACAATAATAACGAGGCACTTTGTTCTCACAGACATATAAAGTCTCAAGTAATGACTGTATGTATCGATATATATCATGGCATTTGTTTTGTAGTTGGCATATAGAAAATATGGATTGTTAGAAAAATAATGTTTTTATTCCCTGGAATTTTTACTAATTGAAAAAAAAACTATATTAACATTTTCAAAGCAGCGTATAAGTCAAATTTAGAGGGCATTATCTAGAATTTAATATCAAGAAAACTAACAGATGCAGAAATTAATGTGATATTCTCTTTAATTTCTGATCATTTCTGTTTTCCTTTTTGTATATACCAAATAAAGCTATATCTTTTCATTCATTTATTCAGGATCCATCCACTAAGCACTCATTTCATCCAATACGTTAACTATTAGGGAAACAGAGATGAGTACCAAATAAAGCTATATCTTTTCATTCATTTATTCAGGATCCATCCACTAAGCACTCATTTCATCCAATACGTTAACTATTAGGGAAACAGAGATGAGTAAGAATCAAGTCTATCTTGCAACATTTGTTTCTTTCTCCTTTCTTTCTTCGTAATAGTTTTTATTTCATTCCCTTAACAGCGATCTACATGTGAAGACATTCACTAGCTCTGATATTTTTCACAAGTCTCAGGACAGTTTCAATCCTGCATTTCCAATATGTACCTCCTCAAAATGGAATTCATCATATATTTCACTATATATATATATATATATATATATATATAAGTCTAAAAAATTGTAGTAAAACATACATAACATAAAATCTACAACTTTAGCAATTTTAGCTGTATATTAATAGTTCAGTGGTATCATTGTTCAGTAGCTAAGTCATGTTTGACTCTTTGCAACCCTGTGGACTGCAGCACGCCAGGCCTCCATGTCCTCCACTATCTCCCAGAATTTGCTCAAACTCATATCCATTGAGTCGGTGATATCATCCAACCATCTCATCCTCTGTCACCCCTTTCTCCTCCAGCCCTCAATCTTTCCTAGCATCAGGGTCATTTCCAATGAGTTGACTCTTTGGTGGGCAAAGTGTCAGAGCTTCAGCATCATTACTTCCAATGAATATTCAGGATTGCTTTCCTGTAGAATTGACTGGTTTGATCTCTTTGCTGTACAAGGGACTCTCAAGAGTCTTCTCCAGCACCATAGTTTGAAAGCATCAGTTCTTTGGTTCTTAGCCTTCCTTATGGCGTAACTCTCACATCCATACATGACTACTGGAAAAACCATAGATTTGACTAAACAAACCTTTGTTTGCAAAGTGATGCCTAGGTTTGTCAGAGACTTCCTTCCAAGAAGCAAGCATCTTCTAAGTTCGTGGCTCCAATCACTATCTGCAGTGATTTGGGAACCCAGGAAGAGGAAATCTGTCTCTGTTTCCACTTTTCCCTGTTTTATTTGCCATGAAGTCATCTTAGTTTTTTGAATGTTGAGTATTAAGCCAGTTGTTTTCTCTCCCCTCCTTCATCATCATCAAGAGGTTCTTTAGTTCCTCTCAGTTTCTGCCATTAAAGTGGTATCAGCTGCATATCTGAGGTTGTTGATATTTCTCCCAGAAACCTCGATTCCAGCTTGTAACTCATCCAGTCCAGCATTTCACATGATGTAATCTGCATACAAGTTAAATAAATAGGGTGACAATGTACAGCCTTGTCATACTCCTTTCCCACTTTTTGAACCAGTCTGATGTTCCATGTAAGGTTATAACTGCTGTTTCTTGACCACATAAAGATTTCTCAGGAGACAGATAAGATGGTCTTGTATTCCTATCTCTAAGTATTTTCCAGTTTGCTGTGATCCAAGGAAATGGCAACTCACTCCAGTATTCTTGCCTAGAGAGTCCATGGGTCCTGGCTTCTGTTCATGGGGTCACACAGTCGGAAACGACTGAAGCGACTTAGCATGCATGCATGCATTGGAGAAGGAAATGGCGACCCACTCCAGTATTCTTGCCTGGAGAATCCCAGAGACAGAGGAGACTGGTGGGCTGCCGTCTAGGTCACACAGAGTTGGACACGACTGTAGTGACTTGGCAGCAGCAGCAGCAATGCAGTCAAAAGCTTTAGCACAGCCAATGAAACAAAAGTAGATAATTTTTTCTGGAATTCCATTGGTTTTCCTATGACCCAACGAAAGTTGGCAATTTGATTTCTGGTTCATGGCACAAGCCTCTTTGCTGTGACAAGGCAGTGATCCATGAAAGGGAATATTATAGCTACTCTAGCACTATTTTGGTTATGATTTGCACAGAATATGTTTGTCCACTCTTTAAATTTCAATTTATTTATGTCTTAGAATCTAAAGTGACGTTCTTGAAGACAGGTTACAGTTGGATCATAATTTATTCATTATATCAATCCGAGCCATTTAATTTGTGACTTTGATTCATTGCTATTTAAAGTAACTATTTACATACAAGAATTCCATCATTTTACTCTTTGTTTCCTAAATCTCTAATAACTTAACTCCTCAATTTTTCTATTACTTCCTTATTTTCTGCTTAATTATTTTTCAAGTGTGGTTGCTTTATTCCTTTATTTTTAGTTGTTGTTGTTGTTGTTGTTTTTTGTATTTTGGTTATTTCTTAAAGTTTGCCCCCAAATTAAAAATAACATCTTAACATTATAAATATGTACCTTAAATTAATACCAACTTTTCTTCAACTGTATATAAAATATAAGTTTCTATACATCTCTCTCCTTCTACATTTTATGTTTTTATTGTCCTGTATTACATGGTCACGTATTGCATACCCATTAACATAGTTTCATAATTATCATTTTATGTCTTTATTTTTTACATTATATAGGAAAAAAAAAAGCCCTGGAGGAGGAAATGACAATGCACTCCAGTATTCTTGTCAGGATACTGACATGGACAGAGGAGCCTGGAGGGCTATTGTCCATGGGGTTTCATAGAGTCGGACATGACTGAGTGACTGAGCAGGCATGCAGGAACAAAAAGAGAAGTTAAAAACTAAAAATCAAATTCTACTGATTTTTATATGTACCTTTGTACTTACGGTTTTTATTTATTTAACCATTTAGTTTGAGTTACTCATTACCCTTTCATTCCAACCTCAGTGCCTCCATATAGAATATGTAAGTTATGTCTACTATGAACAATCCCGAAATCCAAGTTTTGATTTATCTGGGAATTTCTGTTGTAACTTTAATTTTTTTTTTTTTTTTAGTTTTTAATTTAAGTACAGCTGATTTACAATATTGTGTTAGTTTCAAATGTACAGCAGAGTGATTCAGTATTTTTGCAGATTGCATTTCATTTAGGTTATTAAAAGATAATGGGTATAGCTCTGCTGGTAGTTAAATCTTGGGATTTATCTTTTTTTTATTTTTGTTTTATATTGGAGTATAGTTGATTAACGGAGAAGGCAATGGCAACCCACTTCAGTACTCTTGCCTGGAGAATCCCAAGGACGGCGGAGCCTGGTGGGCTGCCATGTATGGGGTTGCACAGAGTCGGACACGACTGAAGCAACTTAGGAGCAGCAGCAGCAGCAGCATGGTTGATTAATAATGTGTTAATTTCAGGTGTACAACAAAGTGATTCACTTATTCATATACATACACCTGTTGTTTTTCAAATTCTTTTTTCCATTTAGGTTGGTTCTTATCTGTTTTATTTATAGAAGTTTGTATCTGTTAACAAAAAAGTTTGTATCTGTTAACCATACCCCTAACTTTTCCCTCCCCTCTTCTCTAGCTCTTTGGTAACAATTAAATTGCTTTCTATTTATGTGAATTTGTTTCTTTTTGTATATGTATTCATTTTTATTATTTTTAAGATTCCACATATAAGTAATATCATATTGTATTTGTCATTCTCTGACATTTCACTACGCATAGTATCTCTAGGCCAATTCACATTCCTACAAATGGAAATATTTCAGTGTTTTTCATAGATGAGTGATGTTTCCTTGTATATATACAATTAGCCAAAAACTGCGAGCTTTTCTGTAAGATATTATGGAAAAATATGAACAAACATTTTGGTCAATCCTATTTTTGTGTATATATATATCACATATTTTTAGTCCTATAACCTGTTGATGGGCACTTGAGTTGCTTCCATGTCTTGACCATTGTAAATAATGCTAGTATAATCATTGGGGTGCAAACATATTTTCAAATTAGTGTTTTTTATTTTTTCTGGAATTATTTTTAGTGGAATTGCAAGTAGTTCTATTGATAATTTTTAAGGAGACTCCATATTTTTTTTTCCGTAGAGACTGTATCAATTTACATTCCCAAGAACAGTGTACAAGGGTTCCATTTTCCTACAATACTCTCCAGTATTTATTTGTGAACTTTTTGATGATTGCCATTCTGACTGATGTAAAGTGATACCTCATTGAGTTTTGATTTGTATTTATCTAATAATAAGTGATGTTGATCATCTTTACATGTACCTGTTAGATATCTGTATGTCTTCTGTACAGAAATAGACATTCAGGTCTTCTGTCCATTTTGGATTGGGTTGTTTTGTTTTCTGACATTGATCTGTATGAGCTGTTGGTATAATTTGTATATTAATTCTTTGTTGATTGCATCATTTGCAAATATTTGTTTCCATTCCATAGGTTGTCTCTTTTGTTTGTTTGTTTATGATTTTCTCTTTTGTGAAAATGCTTTCAAGTTAAATTAGGCCCCATTTATTTATTTTTGCTTTTATTTCCACTACTCTAGAAGGCAGATTCAAAAAAAAAAAAAAAAAAAACATTCCTTCCATTTATGTCACAATGTGTTCTGCCTGTTTTCCTCTAGAAGTTTTATAGTCTCCAGTCTTAAATTTATATCTCTAATGCATTTCAAGTTTATTTTTTTATGTATGGTATTAGAGAATGTTCTAATTTCATTCTTTAACATGTGACTGTCTAGTTTTTCCAATATCACATGTTGAAAAGACAGTGTTTTCCCCATTGTATATTGCCTCATTTGTTGCAGATTAATTAACATACCTGTATGAGTTTTTATTTTATTATTTTTTCTTTTCCCCCTGTGCTCTCTACTCTGTTGCATTAGTTTAGGTGAGAATATCACACACTCTTGGTAACTGTAGCTTTTTTGTAAATTATGATGTCTGGGAGAATTATAGATCCAACTTTCATCTTCTTTTTTCCCTCCTCAGGATTTCTTTGACAACTCAGATCTCTTGTGGTCCAATATAATTCTTAGGAATTTTTTCCAGTGCTGTGAAAAATGTCCTCAGTATTTTGATAAGGTTTGAATTAAATCTGTAGGTTTCTTTGGAGATGTGTATATATATATATATATATATATATATAAATAATATATATGTATATATATCCATTTAAATAATATTGATTCTTTCAACCCAAGAGTATATTTTTTTTTTCATTTCTATAAGTCATCTTCAATCTCTTTTATCAATGCTTGGGGTTTTCAGTGTATAGTATATACACCTCCTTAGTTAAGCTTATTCCATATATATTTTTATGTGATATAGAAACTGTTCTTTTCAAAATTTCCCTTTCTGATAATCCATTATTAGTGTATACAAACACAGCAACTTATGTATATTAATTTTATATCCTGAAACCTTGTTGAGTTCATTTATTCATTCTAATAGTGTTCTGGTAGAAACACTAAGGTTTCTATACAGAATATCATGTCATCTGCAAATAGTGAAATTTTTACCTCTTGTCTTCCAATTTGAGCCATTTTATTTCTTATTCTTGTTTGATTGCTGTGGCTGGGGCTTCCAATACTTGGCTGAATGAAAATAGTGAACGTGAAAGTTCTTGCCTTGTTCCTGAATTCAATGAGAAGTCTTTCAGCATTTGATCATTGATTATTGAGGTGGCTATGGGGTTTATTGCATGTGCCCTTGATTATGTTGATATATTTCCTTTACAACCAGTTGGAAGAGTTTTTATTGTGTATGGAGGTTGAATTTTCTCAAATTCTTTTTCTGTATCTATTGAGATGATCATGTGATTTTTATCCTTCTTTATGTTACTGTGATATATCACATTGATTTTGGGATATTGTACAATACTTGCATCACTATGATAAATCTCACTTGATCACAGTGTATGATCCTTTTTATATATTGCTGAATATAGTTTGCCAAAATTTGGTTGAGGATTTTTGCATTTATACTCTTCAGAGATATTAGCTTGCAAACTTTTTTTTTTTTTGCAGTGTCTTTGTCTGGTTTTATCAGGGTGATGGTGGATCCATAGAATGCCTTTAAGTATATTCCTTCCACTTTAATTTTTTGGATTGGATTAGTATGAGAATGATAGGTATGAGTTATCCTTAATATGTTTGGTAGTATTCCCCTGTGGAGCCATTTCATTCTGGAGTTTCATTTCCAGGAAGTTTAATTTTGACTAGAGATGTTATTTCACTTCTAATGATCAGTCTGTTCAAATTATCTATTGCTTTTTGACTCAGTGTTGGAAGGCTGTAAGATTCTAGAAACTTGTTCATTTCTCTGCTACTGCTAAGTCACTTCAGTCATGTCTGACTCTGTGTGACCCCATAGACGGCAGCCCACCAGGCTTCCCCGTCCCTGGAATTCTCCAGGCAAGAACACTAGAGTGGGTTGCCATTGCCTTCTCCAATGCATGAAAGTGAAAAATGAAAGTGAAGTTGCTTAGTCATGTCTGACTTTAGCGACCCCATGGACTGCAGCCTACCAGGCTCCTCCGTCCATGGGACTTTCTAGGCAAAAGTCCTGGAGTGGGGTGCCATTGCCTTCGCTGGTTCATTTTTCTAGGTTGTCCAATTTGTTGCCACATAAAAGTTATTAGCATTTTCCTTTTTTTTTTTTTTGTATTGCTGTTATATTGATGGTTATTTCTCCTTTTCCATTTCTTATTTTGGACACTTGTCCTTGGGAGGGATCTGGATTTGGACAGAATGATTTGTCAGTTTTATCTTTTCTTTAAAAAAAAAAAAAGGCTCTTTAGAAGATGGCAGAGAAGTAAGACGGGGGTATCACTTTCTTCCCCACAAATACATCAAAAATACATCTGCATGTGGAACTGAGAGGACAACAGGTAGGAAGGCCAGAGGTCCGCAAGCAGCAGAAGGAAATAAACTGCAAGTGGCAGACTTTTTTTTTTTTTTTTCCTTCTCTACACAGAATTAAAAGAGGCTTCTTATAATTCTATGTTGATGACACCTGGTTCTGTCTTGAGGTAACCAATGTGGTTTTCTTATGGAAATGCTTTTCTTGAGCTACATTAATGAACCTGTATATTTCTTTGGAATTTGCCTTTCTTCAAAATGGTTCCACCTAAGACTAACTTTTTGTTCTCTTCTCAAAACTTTGGGTTGATAATGGCTCAACAAACTGGTATTCATATCAATTGTTTTATACCAGGGGGATGACACAACTCATGCCATCATATCTCAGAAATGCATATTGTGGGTGAAACGCCCTCAGCTTTGAGGTGTCTCTCTTATCTGATTAATAGCTTTCTAACAAACATAAGACACCTTGCTAAAAACTAGTAAGAGGCCACTCTTTATGTCCCCTTCTGATGTCTATGTCAGAAGCTTTCCCTATCTCTATTATACTTTAATACAATTTTGCTACACAAAACTCCAAGTGGTCAAGCCTCATCTCTGGCCCCATATCAAATTCCTCTCCTCCAGAGGCCATGAATCCCTGCATAACACACAGCTTGTAGCAGCAACCTTTCATCTCAGGGGGCTCATCTGGGATCTTCAAGACAAGGTAAGGACACTTGGAGCTCTAGTTCTTTGCTCTCCTAGTAAACACATTTTCTGCTGTACTTTACTAACTCCATGGTGTGCCTGTCTGTGTGAAAACAGCATGAATGAGACATGGACTTGGCCACGAAGCAATCATTGAGTCATGTTCTGCAATTTTGCGATGACTCATAATGACTGAAGGCAGACAATGCCAAGAGGCACCCATTGTCCCTGCAAGGGGAGCGGCCGGAAATGGGCAAAGCGTGTGGACTGAACTTTTTTTTTTTTTTTTTTGGTCACTTTCCCTGGTCTCTTTGATCATTTCATAACTGCCTGAGAAACTAGAGCTAATAACCAAGCCTGCCGGATCACAGACTTTTAAGGGACTTCCGATCCATGCTGTTGGTTGTTTTATCATGCACTGCAGACAAGAGCATGTTCAGTAACTAGGTGGAGCTCTAGCTCCAAGAATGTCTCTCAGGCTAGAAGTCACTCTCTAAACTACCTGCCTCAGTGGCTAGCGACATGAAAGTGAGTCTTTATCACAGCTGAGCCTCCAATCTATGTGGATAGGAGCACTGCTGGTGATCATGAGGTTTTTGAGGACACAGATCGGGAACCCCAGGATCTGGTCAGATTGGAAGTGCAATGGGCTTCTTCCTTTGGTAACGCTAGCTCTTAGTGGGCCAGAAGTAGCTTTGGAAGGATTGGCCCTAATAGCTTGAGGACAAAAATCACTTTTTCCTCATGTCCAGACATTCACCACCTATTTTGCTATCACATATACTGGTGGTGACACTCAAAAAGAACATCTTCGGGTTTATGTTTGCCCTTTTGTGATTTACCCATTCTATTGTGCTCAGGAATATACTCAGGACTGTGCACAGGCATGCAGCAGATAGAAGTTTTCTCTGGAAGTCTTAGCTTGGGAGGAATTCTGGAAGGCTACTCTGTTGCACCCCAGGTGGCATCAAAGGGAGAGCAGAAATCAGACAAAGGGTTTAATGGTGAGGAACTGGACATCAGTCTGGTATGGCACAAGGTCTACCCCTGGTGCATCTCCACCCTGCCTCAGTGGTAGAACGGGGAGGGACAGTAGTGGGACAGCTGCATCAATAAGGGACAAGTTAACTCCGGCCAAGGAAGGAAGCTTAGGTGGAAGACCTATCTCCACCACCATCTAAAGCAGGGAGAGATGCCTCTAGTAGAAAAGGCTGCTGGATGCTGCTTTTCTCTCTTACAGTTGGAAGCTAACAATTTCAGCCTCACTGCCTTGAACTGCATCCTTAAAAATTGGGATAAATTTGACCCCCAGAGCTTAAAGAAGACACGTTTGATCTTCCTATGTGATACTGCATGACCAAGGTATCCATTGGAGGATGGTGAACAGTGGACAGTTGGAGGGCCTCATAATTATAATATTGTCTTACAATTAGACTAGTTCTGCAGAAAGCAAGGGAAATGGCTAGAAGTAACATATGTGTTGCCTTTTATTTCTCTCTGTGAGACATGCCAGATTTATATCCTAAGGATATACATTTGGGTGTGAAACCTTCAGCTCCCTCCTGTCCTCCTACTTTGCCCCCATATCCAGGGTTTCCAACTGAGCAAACTGAAAGTCAGGGCACCCCTCAAGAAAGGGTTTCCTAAGTCTTGGTAGAAAATCAAACTGAAATTCAAACTGCTCCAATCTCAGTAGAAGCCTAAACTCCAGTCTCAATACGACCTCAGACTACTTTGTTTTCAATTGAAATTCAGCCAATCGAAGTAAGAGAAGCTCAGACAGCTAAAACTAAGGATGAAATACAGAATGAGACAGAGGACAGAAGACAAAGAGATAAGGAAAAACGGGCTTCTCCATTCTATCCCTGGGAACATATGCAAAGGGCAGCCAGAGAGGTTGAGGAACAGACACACAAGCTGTTGCCTCTCCATGAAGCAATTAACAAGAAAAATAATCAATCTATGAGAGTTAATAAGCCCTTTTCTTACCAAGAAATACAGAGAATCAAGGAAGGTCCGGGAGACTATTTGGAAGACCCAGAAAAATATATTAGAGCCTTTAAGTGTGTTACTCTGCTGTGTGAATTTACTTGGAAGGATGCGATGTATATCCTGGGGCAGACACTAACTCCTGACTCAGAAATTTGAGTTTTAGAGAAAGCTATTGCCTATGGAGATGAATGGCTTGGTAATGAATCAGCAGGAAAGAGGGAGGATGAGATAGCAACCCTTCCTACTGAGAAACAGGCTGTCCCAACTATAGAACCAGACTGGAATTATAACACGGCTAAAGGAAGGTGGGATCAGAGTCATTTTGTCAGATGTATTCTTGAAGGACTGAGGCGAGCATGTGGTAAGACTTTAAACTATGTCAAATTGGCAAACATAGACCAGGAAGAGAAGGAAGCACCTGGTAAATTCCTATGTAGACTGTGAGAAGCCCTTCGCAGATTCACTGAGATTGATCCTGAAAGTGAAGAGGGAAGATTGATCTTAAAGAATAGATTTCTCACTTAGTGGGGAACAGATATCCACTGTAAGCTACTAAAACAGACATATGGACCAAATCAGTCTTTAGATAATTTGTTGAAACTGGATCAGACAGTTCATTATCAGAACCATTCTAAGACAGCTTGAGAAAAGTGCCCAGAGGAACCCAGGTGGAAAGGGATGGATTTGCTATTACTGTGGAAAGGAGGGGCACCACAAGTGGGATTGTCCTCAGGCTTCTAAGCTGCCCCTGGGTCCATGACCAGTCTGCAAAGGACCACACTGGAGGAGAGACTGCCCCCAGAAGCATAGGACCCAGGAGTTGGGCTCTCAGGACAATCAGGACTGAAGCTGCCTGGTGACCCCCAGACAAGTTCCTATCCTAATTACTCCTGAAGAATGGTAGATATTAATAATGGAGAGCCAGTCAGTTGATTTCCTTCTGGACACTGGGATAACTTACTCTGTGCTTACTGAGGCCTCTGGTCCACTTTCTCCCTGATCTACTACTGTAATGGGACTGTCTGGATGAGCCAAACACTATTTTTTCAGTTGTCTGCTAAGCTGCAACTGGGACTCTGTGCTGTTTTCACATGAGTTTCTGATCATACCAGAGTCTCTCTCACCCCTTTGGGGGAGGGATATACTGAGCAAGCTGCATGCCTCTGTTTTCATGAATATTCTCTTTCTCTCCCATTGGTTGAACAAAATATAAATCCTAGAGTGTGAGCTAATGTAAAAACTGGGTTGAACACAGAATGCTATTCCTGTTGATGTCAGGCTCAAAGACTCACACATATTTCCATATCAAAAGTAATATCCTCTAATACCTGAGGTTAAAGAAGGGTTAAAGCCTATCATTGAAAATTTAAAGGAGCAAGGGCAACTAATTCCCTGTAACAGTTCATGCAACACTCCTATTTTGGGTGTGAAAAAGTCAAATGATAAACGGAGACTAGCTCAAGATTTATGAATAATAAATGAGGCTGTGGTCACTTTACATCCTGTGATGCTTAAACCTTATACTGTATTGTCTGAATCAGTAACTGATTTAAATGATGTTTTCTAGTCTATACCATTGGTGGAGGAAAGCAAATTTTTATTTGCCTTTGAAGACCCTACCCAGCCAGCTTCTCAGTTAACCTGGAGAGTTTTATTCAGACAGAGTTTGTCACGGGATCTACAAAACTTTAATAACCCTGAGGCAGTAGTGTTACAATAAATAGATGATATTCTGCTCTGTGCTGAGGCAGAGAAAGCTTGCTCACAAGCCTCAGAAGACTTTGTAAATTTTTTGGCTGGCTGTGGTTATAAGGCATCAAGGGAAAACGCTCAGCTTTGTCAACAATCTGTTAAATATCTGGGCCTAATCATATCTGAAGAGACAAGGGCCATAGGCCCTAAGAGAATTAAGCCTATACTAAATCATCCCCTACTTATGTAGCTCAGCTGATAAAGAATCTTCATGCAATGTGGGAGACCTGGGTTCAATCCACGGGTTGGGAAGATCCCCTGGAAAAGGGAATGGCTGCCCACTCCAGTATTCTGACTTGGAGAGTTCCATGGACTGTATAGTCCATGGGGTCACAAAGAGTTGGATACGACTGAGCGACTTTCACCTATGACTTTAAGATAATTGAGAAGATTATCTTAAAGCTACTGCCACGTTTGGATTCTGGGTTATGAGGAACTTGCCCAGCCTTTATATATTCTTATAACTGAAATTCAACAAGTCCAAACTGACAAGCTGGTTTGGTGTCCAGATACTCAAGTCTTTGAAGGCTCTTCAAACTGCTCTCCTGCTAGCCCCTGTTTTGAGCTTGCCCACAGGGTCAGAGTTTAATTTGTTTGTCACTGAAAGAAAAGGCATGGCCTTGGGAGTTATGACACAGCCCCAAGGGCCTCACTAGAAACCTAAAGGATACCTGAATAGAGAATTAGACATAGTGGCACTTTGTCTAAAAGTAATTCCTGATATTGCTTTATTAGTGCCTGCAGCTCTTAAGTTCATTATTGGGTGAAATCTTACTGTTACTGACTTCTCATGATGTGAGTGGAATATTTAACTCTAAAGTTAATATTTAGATGACAGACAGTCGGCTTCTTAAATATCAGTCATTGTTGCTAGAAAGACCAATAACTAAGGTTAAAGTTTGTGGTAGCTTTCAGCTTTCCAACAGATATTATGGAAACTCTGAGAGTTGACTCCTGACCCAGCTTCTGAGTCAAAAGAGCTACTGTTTGAGCCAAGAACCAAGGTCCTAATAAAGACATTGGGCTCTGGGGTCAATCTCTCAAGCCCTTCTGAGAAGGCCTTTACCAGGTTATTCTTTCTACTCTCACAGTTGTCAAGGTGCCAGGAATTGATTCATAGTTTATGGCTTAATTCTCTATGCTTTTACTTTTTTACTTTTCAGATTGACTGGATAATCTATGTAGGCTTGCTTTTGCTGACTCCAAAAATCCTGAGTCTGCCATTTTACTCTTATGACAATACCTTCCTATCCTGGGCTCATTCCTAAGACACATTCCACAATCAGTCTAATTGCTGGGCCTGTCAAACATGCTTCTCCTCATCAGTGAAGGCTTCCCATTATAGGTGTCTCCACTTCAGGGAAAGGACTTTTTCCAAGTCTGTGACTACCTTCGACAACAGCAATCATATGTGATGCCTCTTCTTAATCTCATGACATCTAACAATCCTAAAATGGACTGGTGTAACACTTTGTATCTTAACTATGGACATAATGTGACTTTTAACTTTGATTATACTTTGTCTTGGTTTAATGACTATTTTGCTGCATATAAGAAGACAAACGCATCTATATCTGATGGTTTTTTACCCAATGTTTGTCAAATATGAGATGAGGTCATATGGCTAACTCTGGAAAAGGGATGCCTAATGTCCAGTTCCCCCATATGCTGGGAACAAATAGAGCCATTCCAAGAAGTTAGCCCACAACTCAATTATAATGACTGGAAACAACTGGGGTTTTTGCTTCAAGAAATATGTGGTGTAATTATTCCTGTGTTTTCTAACCCCAGTTCAGGTCCTCCTTTTGCCTGGCCAGGCACTGATTGGGACTAGATCTCTCAGTCACAGTGGCTTGCTCCAAACAGTACCTACTGTATATGTGGCTCTTACCTATGGGCGTCACTTCCCCTGGCTGGATAAGGAGTGCACCCTAGGTCTAGTTTTTACTAATGGCTTCATATTTTCAGAAGTTCCAGAGATGCCTGCTATTTTGCCACATCTTAGAACTCATTGGACCAGGTCTGCATTTCACTGGTATGATTATTTGGCTGCAACTTTCATTCCCTCTCTGGGAGCTACAGATGTTATGCTACAAGTTGATGCTCTGACTAACTACTCAAAAGGCTTTACAAGATTCTCAAAAAACTATTTCAGCCCTAATTCTGAACAAATACAAATTAGAAAGGTGATTTTACAAAACAGGTTGGCGTTAGATATTCTGACAGCTGGACAAGGAAGAACTTGTGCCATTATTCATACCCAATGCTGTACATATATACCTGATATGAGCACTAATGTTACTCACTTTACTAAGCACATGAACAAGATGACTCAAGCTATGGATACTCCTGAAGCCTCAGTCACTTCACTTTGGGATATGTTAACTAGTTCCCCATGGTGGAAAACTATCTTAATTATAATAATTCTGATTGTTCTACTTTTGCTGTTTGCTCCCTGCATCTGCAACTGTGTACCTGGATTTGTTTCTAGACATGAAGCTTTTAAGGTCCAAATGGTTGTCCAAACTCCTACAAGTGACACAGCTTCTTCCAACTACTAGTTGGGACCTCTGGATCATAGATCTTTCAATATGAGGGTTAGGAGAATATGTTGCCTCACCAACTTATGGAAGATGCCCCTTATCAATTCAGAAGCAGTTATGGAATGAGAATGCTGCCCCTTTCCCTAGGCAACATAATTCTCCTAAAAGGAAAGGGGGAATGAAAAGATAACAGGCAGGAAGGCCCAAGGTCCCCAAGCGGCAGGAGGAAATAAACTGCAAATGGCAGATTTTTTTTTTTTCCTTCTCTACACAAAATTAAAAGAGGCTTCTATTAGTTCTATGTTGATGACACCTGGTTCTACCTTGAGGTAACCAATGTGTTTTTCTTATGGAAATACTTTTCTTAGGCTATGTTAATGAAACTATGTATTTGCTTTGGAATCTGCTTTTCTTCAAAATGGTTCCACCTAAGGAAGAAGCACAAGCTGGAATCAAGATTGTCAGGAGAAATATCAATAACCTCAGATATGCAGATGACACCACCCTTATGGCAGAAAGTGAAGAGGAACTAAAAAGCCTCTTGATGAAAGTGAAAGAGGAGAGTGAAAAAGTCGGCTTAAAGCTCAACATTTAGAAAACTAAGATCATGGCATATGGTCCCATCACTTCATGGGAAATAGATGGGGAAACAGTGGAAACAATGTCAGACTTTATCTTTTTGGGCTCCAAAATCACTGCAGATGGTGATTGCAGCCATGAAATTAAAAGACGCTTACTCCTTGGAAGGAAAGTTATGACCAACCTAGATAGCATATTCAAAAACAGAGACATTGCTTTACCAACAAAGGTCCGTTTGGTCAAGGCTATGGTTTTTCCAGTAGTCATGTATCGGTATGAGAGTTGGACTGTGAAGAAAGCTGAGTGCCAAAGAATTGATGCTTTTGAAGTGTGGTGTTGGAGAAGACTCTTGTGAGTCCCTTGGACTGCAAGGAGATCCAACCATTCTATTCTAAAGGAGATTAGTCCTGGGTGTTCTTTGGAAGGAATGATACTAAAGCTGAAACTCCAGTACTTTGGCCACCTCATGTGAAGAGTTGACTCATTGGAAAAGACTCTGATGCTGGGTGGGATTTGGGGCAGGAGGAGAAGGGGACGACAGAGGATGAGATGACTGGATGGCATCACCGACTCGATGGACGTGAGTTTGAGTGATCTCCGGGAGTTGGTGATGGACAGGGAGGCCTGGCGTGCTGCAATTCATAGGGTCGCAAAGAGTCAGACATGACTGAGCAACTGAACTGAACTGAACTGAAGACGAACTTTTTGTTCTTTTCTCAAACCTTGGGTTGATAATGGCTCAACAAACCAGTATTCATGTCAATTGTTTTACGCCCAGGGGATGACACACCTCATGCCATCCTAATTCAAAAATGCATATTGTGGGAGAGGGGCCTGATGAAACACCCTCAGCCTTGAGGTGTCCATCTTATCTGATTAATAGCTTTCTAACAGAAATAAAGAACTTGCTAAAAACTAGCCAGGGGGCACTCTTTCTGTCCCCTTCTGATGTCTATGTCAGAAGCTTTCCCTATCTCTATTATATCTAAATAAAATTTTGCTACGCAAAAGCTCCAAGTGGTCAAGCCTTATCTCTGGCCCCAGATTGAATACCTTTCCTCCAGAGGCCATGAATCCTGGCCTAACACATAGCTCTCAGCATCAACCTTTCATAACAACTTCTACAGAACACCTTCTGAATACTGGCATACATGCTAAGTCGCTTCAGTTGTGTCTGACTCTTTGTGACCCTATGTACTACAGCTCTTCAGGCTTCTTTGTCCATGGGATTCTCCAGTCAAGAATATTGGAGTGGATTGCTGTGTCCTCCTTCAGGGGATCTTCCTGGCCAAGGGATTGAACCCACCATGTCTCCTGTGGCTCTGGCGTTGCAGGCAGATTCTTTACTGTCGAGCCACCTGGGAAGCCTCCTAACACTGGCAGAAGACCCCAGACTTCCAAAAATGCAAGCTAATCTCTACAAAACAAAGTATGACAAAGGATATAAGAAAAGAGACACGAAGGAGGAAATTTCCACACGCTCAGAAACCCTCCTCACATGGGGACAAGGGAGCTATGGGACCTTAGAGGGAAATGCAGCAAAGGGAGCTCAGACAGCAAAAAGGAGAGAATTGGCCAACACTTCCCAGTTAACATGCTGGGAAGGCAGCATGCCCAAGGCTGCATTAGGAGCTGGGTACTGAGGCTCATTTTTTGGGAGTTGGACCCCAGGAAGAGGACTGGGGTTGACTTATATGAAGATACTTTGATGGGACTAGTATAACACAGCTGAGGGAGTCCAGGGAAAAGCCTGGGCCCACCGGAGAGGCAAAAAAAATTATTGCCATGGGAGCAGTATAACTCCATTCACTCATAGACTTCAGGACCCCACTTTCATGAGTGCCATAGGTGGGATGAGCTGCGGCTGTGGAATGTGAACCCAGAGGTAGAAAAAAGACAAAGCCAGTGTGAGTACTAGAGGCTGGACTACCCACAAATGCAGTTTTCAATCCCAACGGGGGGCAGTGTGGGCCACTTGGCTGCCACCAGCGCTGGTGAAGGTGCCAGAGGTCATGAGGCTGCTGCAGTCCCAATCCCAGGGGTTTTGGCTGCTGCCAAGTGTTAAGCATGCACAGGTCACTGCCCACACATTCCTAGGAGCCTGTGTAGCTTGTCTCGCCCAATGGAACTACAGCCTGGGACAGAATCCCCAGGGGAGGCCCACAACCCATCTTAAACTGTGGCGACTTTGCATAGCCCTTGGCTATAGAGGCCACTCACCACACACCCCAATTGTGTCTGTCATATCCCTCTCTTACCCCAGCCCAACTGAGCAATTGAGCCCTAATAAGCTCCTACTTTTGCCCCCTTTGTCTGGGTGGGGAACAGACATCAGAGGGCAGCCTAAAACATAGGAAGGTCCACAACCAAAGCTGAGCACCAGGGGCTACATGACCAAAGAAATGGAAGGGAATTCACTTCTGTAGTTGCAGGTACAGCAGATTGAACATCCACAGTTAGCCTGAGATTGTGGACTTTGTAGGCCATTGTGGACTTTGGAAGCAAGTATAAGCTGGAGCAAGGCCAGATCTGAGTCTGATCTGACTGCACAATGCCCACATCAGGTCCAGAAAACTTTCTAGAAATATCAGAGGGCTTCCTGAGTAGGCAGATTTACTGGTCTTCACTGTGTGGCAAGGGCAACGGAAGACTCAGGAGGTCATTTTTCTCATTACCACTCTCCCCCCACTTCTCTCTCTTCTCTCTTTCTCTGTGTGTATATATATATATATATATATATATATATATATATATATATATATATGTATGTATGTATAAATATAGATATGTATATATATAGATCTATATATAGATACATATACACACGCATATAGTCTTTTACCTTTTTCATATTGTTCTATTGTTCCTTATTATTCCTTTAACATTTTTAACTCACTTTATCCTTTTTTAAAAGCTTTATTCTTTTTTAAAATCTTTTTTAAAAAACTTTATTCTATTTTTCCTATTTTTACAATACTCTTTTATATTGCATTTTTGCATGTTTTTGATTTTGTATTTTTGCTACATAAGTTTTTAGTATTTGTTTTCACATACAGGTTCACCTATTGGCTTTATTGCTGTCTTCTTTTTTGGTCTTTTTTTTTCCTCCTTTTTTTCCTCTTCTTTTCTCATTGTAAGTGTGTGAGTTTCTTAGGGTGTTCTTGTCTGTTGAATGTTGCTTACACCAATTGTCTTGGGGTTTTGTCTGTCCATTCTTTTTGTTGTTGTTGTTTGTACATTTGTTTGACTTCCTCTTTTTTCTTCTCTGTTTCTTTCTTTTTCTCTTCTGTGCTGCATGGCTTGTTAAGTCTTGGTGCTACATTAAGCGGTCAGATGTGGTGGGAAATCTGAGTCCAGGATGTTGGACCAATAAAGATCACCTGGCCCCATGGAACAATAGTTAATGAGAGCTCTCCCAAAGGTCTACATCTCAACATGAAAACCTGGCCCACTCAAAGGCCAGCAAGCTCCAGCACCAGATGTCTCTCACCAAATCATCAGTAAAATAGGAATAAGCACTGCCCATTAGCAGATAGGCTGCCCACAGGTATCTCAAGCTCACAAACACCCCAAAAAGAAAGCCAAGATCCAGCTCCACCCACAGGAAGATGGGCAGCAGTCCTCCCAATCAGGAAATCTTCATAAGACATTGGTATATCCCCATCCACTGGGAGCAGAGTCCAAAAGTAAGAGGAACTATGACCTGGCAAGCTTCAGAAAGAAGACTTCAAACAGTAAATCAAACTAAATGAAAAGACAGAGAAAGATAGTAGATGAAGGAACATGGCAAAAACCCACAAGACCAAACAAATAAAGAGGAAAAAGGCAATCTACCTGAAAAGTATTTAGAGCAATGATAGTAAAGATAATCCAAAATCTTGGAAATAATATGTAAGCAAGATGAATAGAATGGAGGCATAGATCAAGAATATACAAGAAATTTTTAACAGAGACCTAGAAAAATAAAGAATAGACAATCAGCAATGAACAACATGGGCTCCTCTGGTGTCTCAGTGATACAGAATCTGTTTGCAATGCAGTAGAGGCAGGTTTGATCCCTGGGGCAGGAAGATCCCCTGAAGAAAGTAATGACAATGCACTTCAGTATTCTTGCCTGAGAAATTCCATGGACAGAGGACCCTTGTGGGTTAAAATCCATGGGGTCACAAAGAGTCAGACAAAACTGAGCAACAGAGTGCACACACACAATGAACAATGCAATAACAAAGATAAAAACACACTAGAGGGAACCAATCAGAGAAGGCAATGGCACCCCACTCCAGTACTCTTGCCTGGAAAATCCATGGACAGAGGAGCCTGGTAGGCTACAGTCCATGGGGTCTCGAAGGGTCAGACACGACTGAGCAACTTCACTTTCACTTTTCACTTTCATGCATTGGAGAAGGAAATGGCAACCCACTCCAGTGTTCTTGCCTGGAGAATCCCAGGGATGGGGAAGCCTGGTGGGCTGCCGTCCATTGGGTCACACAGAGTCAGACACGACTGAAGCAACTTAGCAGCAGCAGCAGCAGAGGGAACCAATAGCAGAAAAACTGAGGCAGAAGAAGAGCTAATTGAGCTGGAAGATAGAATGGTGAAAATAACTAAAGCAGGGAAGAATAAAGAAAAAGAATGAAAATAACTGAGGACAGACTCAGAGTCCTCTGGGACTTCATTAAAGTTCACCAACATTCGAATTATAGTGATCCCAAAAGAAGAGAAAAAGAAAGGGTATTAGAAAATATTTGAGGAGATTGTAGTCATAAACTTTCATAACATGGGAAGGAAATAGCCACTCAAGTTCAGGAAGCCCAGAGAGTCTCATACAAGATAAATCCAAAGAGAAACACACCAAGATACATATTAAGCAAACCAATGAAAATTAAACACAAGGAAAGAATTTTAAAAGCCACAAGGTAAAAGTGACAAATAACATATAAGGGGATACCCATAAGGATAACAGATAATCTTTCAACAGAAACTCTCCAGACCAGGAGTAGCAGGATATACTTAAAGTGATAAAAGGAAAACATTTACAACCAAGATTACTTTCCCAGTTAGGATATCATTCATATTCAATGGCAAATCAAAAGATTTACAGATAAGCAAAAGTTAAGAGAATTCAGCAGAGCCAAATCAGTCATATAACAAATGCTAAAGGAACTCTTTAGACAGGAAACACAAGAGAAAGAAAAGATCTACAAAAACAAAACCAAAACAATAAAGTAAATCCTTATATGGTCATACATATCCAAAAGACACAGACTGGTCCCATGTATACAAAACCAAGATCCCTATAAATGCTGTTTACAAGAGACCAAATTCAGACCTATAGATACATACAGACTGAAAATGAATGGATGGAAAAAGGTATTCCAAGGAAGTATAAATCAAAAGAAAACAGAAATAGCAACACTCATATCAGATAAAATAGACTTTAAAACAAAGACCATTGCAAGAGAGAAGGAAGGATCATAATGATCAAGGGATCAATCTAAGGAAGATATATCAATTATAAATACATATGCACCCAATCTAGAAGCAACCTCAATACATAAGGCAAATTCTAATAACTATTAAAGGGGAAAACAACAGCAATAAAATAATAGTGGGGGACTTTAACATCCCACTCACACTGGTGGGCAGATTGTCTGGACAGAAAAGTAATACTAAACATAAGCTTTAAATGATGCATTGGACAAGATGGACATAATTGTCATCAATAGTGCATTTCACCTAAAAGGAGGAGATTTCACTTTTTTGTCAAGTGGACATGGAACATTCTCTAGGATATGTCATATCTTTGGTGACATATCAAGCCTTGGTAAATTATTAAAAAAAAAAATTATGGGGCAATCCTAAGATGGCAGAGGAATAGGACAAGAGACCACTTTCTCTCCCACAAATTCATCAAAAGATCTTTTGAAGGCTGAGCAACTTCCACAAAACAACTTCTGAACTCTGAGGGAGGAAACCAGGCACCCAGAAAGCCAGCTCATTCTCTTTGAAAGGAGGTAGGACAAAATATAAAAATAAAAAGATGAAAGAGTTAGGGATGACGACCTGTCCTGGGGAGGGAGTCGGGAAGGAGGAGAAGTTTCCAAACATTAGGAAACCCTCTCACCAGCAGGTCTGTGGGGAGTGTTAGATTCTCAGAGGGCAACATAACCGGGAGGAAGAAAAAAAAAAAAAACAGAAGATGCACCTAACCGTAACTCCCAATAGAGAAGTAGCCCATATGCTTGCATCCGACAAGAGTAAGCGGGGGCTGAACAGCCAGACGCAGGTTGCATCCTTAGGGTAAGGACCCGGCCTGAATGCCCTGAGGACAATCTGAAGGAGATAACATGAGAGAGTAACCCACACTGTAGGATAACCAGAGAGAGAAAAAAAAGAGAGAGAGAGCTTTCCCGAACAAAGCTCTAATCTAAGGTGCAGCCTGGCCTGTTCATAGAACAAAGGATTGAGTGAATACCAGAGGAGAGCTAGCCAGCTGCAGACAGGCCCATCCCACCACTGGAGGCAGACAGACAGGCGGGCAACAGCTAGCACCAGAAGGCAAGAGGGAATCTTGGCCCCAGAGATGGCATATTCCACCAAATTGTGAGCAGGCTCCCATTTGCTAACCAAGTCTTCCTGGGATCCTGGATGGTTGACTGCCAGGAGTGTTGCAGCCAGAGATCTGCTCCCCAGAGGAGACACACAGCACACTTGAGAAGGCGCTCTCGTGGCTCACCCAGGAAACTGGGTGGCTGGGACTGGGGACGTGATTAAGATGCACAGCCCACATGGGACAGTGTGCTCACCAAGCACCTGGTTACCTGAGTTGCTCAAACCTGGGAAGGGCGCAAAACTACCCAACCTGAGTCTGTGCTTTTGTGGAGTACCCAAGAACCTGAACCTGAGTAGCTTAGACCTGAGAAGTGCATGAAATCCAGGGCCCACTTTAGACAGTTCCCCTACAGAGCAACCTGGAGCCTGAGCAGTGTAGACTGGGAAAGCACATGTGCCATCAGCTGGGGCAACCCCAGTGTGGTACATACACTGCAAGCACTCCCCACACACGCCACTGATATTTGTTTGCAGTGTTCCCCCCTCCCCACAGCACAACTGAACAAATGAGCCTAAATAAATGATTACCTTCGCCCCCTTGTGTCAGGGTGGAAATTAGATACAAAACAGACTTGGAAACAGAGGAAGCCGAAATAAAGAAAGAAGAGGGAACCACTTCGGCAGTGACAGGTGCAACCGATTAAAACCCTGTAGTTAGCATTGACTAAGCATTGGAAGGGGCTTATAGATCTCAAAAAGAAGTATAAGATTCAACATGGAACTATCTGAAACTGAATTGACTCCACACTGCCCTCAACAGCTCCAGAGGAAATCCTAGATATATTTTCCTATTATCATTTAAAATTTTCTTTTTACTTTTAAGTTCTTTATTATTCCTTTAATTTTCATTTTTATAACCTACTATTACCTTTCAAAAAAAGACCCTATTTTTGAAGCAAATTTCATATATATATATATAATAATTTTTATGAATTTGTTTTTATTTTTAATAGTGTACTTTTGAGAGTCTAACATCTACTCTAGATTTTTAATCTTTGCTTTTTGCTATTTGTTATCAATTTTGTACCTTTAAGAAACGAATCTTCAGTACCCATTTTTACTTAAGGGTGTGATTACTGGCTTGATTGCTCCTCCCCTTTTGACTCTAATTTTTCTCCCCCAGGTCACCTCTATCTCCTCCCACCAACTTCTCTTCTCTACATTATTCTGTGAATCTCTTTGGGTGTGTAGGGCTGTGGAGAACACTTAGGGAACTGATTACTGGCTCTCCCTTTTGACTCCCCCTTTTTTTCTCCAGGTCTCCTCTATCTCCTTCCTCCCTCTTCTCTTCTCTATGTTACTCCATGAAACTCCCTGAGTGTTCCAGACTGTGGAGAACACATAGGGAATTGATTACTGGCTAGATTGCTATTTTCTCTTTTGATTCCCCCTCTTGTCTTCTTGGTTACCTCTATCTCCCTCCTCCTTCTTCTCTTCTCCATGTAACTCTGTGAACATCTCTGGGTGTCCCTAACTGTGGAGAATCTTTTCACCATTAACCTAGGTGTTTTATCATTGGTCCTGTATGGATGGAGAAGTCTTGAGGCTACTGTAAGAATAAGACTAAAAGCCAGAGGCAGGAGGCTTAAATTCAAAACTTGACAACAGCAGAAAACTAACTCCAGAGAATATTAATCAACAAGAGCTCATCCAAAATCCTCCACACCTACACTGAAACCAAGCTCCACCTAAGAGTCAACAAGTTTAAGAGCAAGATATGGCAAGCTAATTCTCCAGCAACACAGGAACTTAAACCTGAGCATTAAAATACAGGTGGCCAAAAGTCACGTCAAACCCATAGACACCTCAAAACTCACTACTAGACACTTCATTGGACTCCAGAGATCTCCACCCAGCAGAACACCGATGCAAGCTTCCCTAAACAGGAAACCTTGACAAGCCACTCATCCAACCCCACCCAGAGGGAGAAACGTCGTCAATAAAGAGGAACCAGAAACTTCCAGCATACAGAAAGGCAACCCCAAACACAGCAACCTAAACAAAATGAAAAGGCACAGAAATATCCAGTAGGTAAAGGAATATGACAAATGCCCATGAAGCCAAACAAAAGAGGAGGAGATAGGGAGTTTACCTGAGAAAGAATTTCGAATAGTGATAGTAAAGATGGAACAAAATCTTGAAAATAAAATGGAGTTACAGATGAACAGACTGGAGACAAGGATTGAAAAGATGCAAGAAATGTTTAATAAGGACCTAGAAAAAATAAAAAAGAGTCAAACAATAATGAATAATGCAATAACTGAGATCAAAAGCACTCTGGAGGGAAGCAACTGCATAATAACTGAGGCAGAAGATAGGACAAGTAAGAGGGAAGATAGAATGGTAGAAATAAATGAAGCAAAGAGGAAAAAAAAAAATAACAGGATTAAAATAAATGAGAACAACCTCAGAGACCTCCGGGACAATGTCAAATGCCACAACATTCAAATCATAGGAGTCCCAGAAGAAGAAGACAAAAAGAAAGGCCATGAGAAAACACTTGAGGACATAATAGTTGAAAACTTCCCTAAAATGGGGAAGGAAATAGCCACCCAAGTCCAAGAAACCAATAGAGTCCCAAACAGCATAAACCCAAGGTGAAACACCCCAAGACACATATTAATCAAATTGATGAAGATCAAACACAAAGAACAAATATTAAAAGCAGCAAGGGAAAAGCAACACATAACATACCAGGGGATTCCCATAAGGATAACAGCTGATCTTTCAATAGAAACTCTTCAGGCCAGAAGGGAATGGCAAGACATACTTAAAGTGATGAAAGAGAAAAACCTACAACCCAGATTACTATACCCTGCATGGATCTCATTCAAATATAAAGGAGAAATCAAAATCTTTACAGACAAGCAAAAGCTGAGAGAATTCAGCACCACCAAACCAGTTTTTCAACAAATGATAAAGGATCTTCTTTAGACAGGAAACACAGAAAGAGTGTATAAACCCAAAACTCCAAAGTAAATGGCAATGGGATCATACTTACCAATAATTAGCTTAAATGTAAGTGGGTTGAATGCCCCAAGCAAAAGACAAAGACTGGTTGAATGGGTACAAAAACAAGACGCCTATATATGCTGTCTACAAGAGACCCACCTCAAAACAAGGGACACATACAGACTGAAAGTGAAGGGCTAGAAAAAGATATTTCATGCAAATGGAGACCAAAAGAAAGCAGGAGTAGCAACACTTATACCAGATAAAATAGACTTTGAAGTAAATGCCATGATAAGAGACAAAGAAGGACACTACATAATTATCAAAGGATCAATCCAAGAAGAAGATATAACAATTATAAATATATATATGCACCCAACATAGGAGCACCTCAATACATAAGGCAAGTGCTAATTAGTTTGACAGGGGAAATGAGCAGTAACACAATAATAGTGGGAGACTTTAATATCCCACTCACACAAACTTTAAATGATACAATAGACCAGTTAGACCTAACTGATATCTATAGGACACTTCACCACAAAAAAATTAATTTCACCTTTTTATCAAGTGCACACGAAACATTTTCCAGGATAGATCACATCCTGAGCCATAAATTTAGCCTTGGTAAATTCAAAAGAAAATGAAGTCATTTCACACATCTTTTCTGATCACAATGTGGTAAGATTAGATATCAACTACAGGGGAAAAAAAAAAAAAAAACATTAAAAATACAAACATATGGAGGCTAAGCAACATGCTTCTGAATACCAGAAAATCACAGAAGAAATTTTTAAAAAATCAAAATATGCATAGAAATTAATGAAAACATGACAAAACAAACCCTATCAGTTCAGTTCTGTTGCTCAGTCATGTCCAGCTCTTTGCGACCCCACAAACCCTATGGGATTCAGTAAAAACAATGCTAAGGGGGACGTTCATAGCAATACATGCTTACTTCAAGAAACAAGAGAAAAATCAAACAAATAACCTAACTTTATACCTAAAACAACTAGAAAAAGAAGAAATTAAGAACGCCAGGGTTAGTAGAAGGAAAGAAATCACAAAAATTAGTGCAGAAATAATAGAAAAAGAAACAAAGGAGACAATAGCAAAAATCAACTAAACTAAAAGCTGGTTCTTTGAGCAGATAAATAAAATAGCCAAACCATTAGCCAGACTCATCAAGAAAAAAAGAGAGAAGAATCAAATCAACGAAATTAGAAATGAAAATGGAGAAATCACAACAGCCAACACAGCAATACAAAGGATCATAAGAGACTACTATCAGCAACTATATGCCAATAAAATGGACAACTTGTAAAAAACAGACAAATTCTTAGAAAAGTATAACCTTCCTAAATGGAACCAGGAAGAAACAGAAAATCTTAACAGACCCATCACAAGCACGGAAATAGAAACTGCAATCAAAATTCTTCCAACAAACAAAAGCCTAGGACAGGAAGGTTTAACAGCTGAATTCTACTAAAAATTTAGAGAAGAGCTAACATCTATCCTACTCAAGCTCTTCCAGAAATTTGAAGAGGAAGATATACTTCCAAACTCACTCTATGAGGCCACCATCACCCTAATACCAAAACCAGACAAAGATGCCACAAAAAAAGAAAGCTATAGGCCAATACCACTGATGCACATAGATGCAAAAATCCTCAACAAAATTTTAGCAAACAGAATCGAATAATATATTAAAAAGATCATACATCATGACCAAGTGGGTTTTATCCCAGGGATGCAAGGATTTTTCAATATTCACAAGTTAATCGATGTGATAAACCACATTAACAAATTAAAAGATAAAAACCATAGTATTACCTCAATAGATGCAGAGAAATCCTTTAACAAAATTCAACAACCATTTATGGTAAAAACCCTCCAGAAGGTAGGCATAGAAGGAACATACCTCAACATAATAAAAGTCATATATGATAAACCCACAGCAAACACTATCATCAATGGTGAAAAATTGAAAGCATTTCCCCCAAAGTCAGGAAGAAGACAAGGGTGTCCACTCTCACCATTACTATGCAACATAGTTTTGGAAGTTTCAGCCACAGTAATAAGAGAAGAAAAAGAAATGAAAGGAATCCACGTGGGAAAAGAAGAAGTAAAACTCTTACTGTTTGCAGATGACAAGATCCTTTATATAGAAAACCCTAAAGACACAACCAGAAAATTACTAGAGCTACTCAATGAATATAGTAAAGTTGAAGGATATAAAATTAACACAGAGAGATCCCTTGCATTCCTATACACTAACTAACAATGAGAAAACAGAAAGAGAAATTAAGGAAACGATTTCATTCACCATTGCAATGAAAAGAATAAAATACTTAGGAATAAATCTACCTAGAGAAACAAAAGACCTATATATACATATATATATATATATACATATATATATATGTATATATATATAAAACTATAAAACACTGATGAAATAAATCAAAAATGACACAAATAGTTGGGGAAATATACCATGTTCCTGGATCGGAAGAATCAATATAGTGTAAATGATTATACTACCCAAAGCAATCCATTGATTCAATGCAATCCCTATCAAGCTACCAATGGTACTTTTCAGAGAACTAGAACAAATAATTCCACAATTTGTATGGAAGTACAGAAAACTTCGAATAGCCAAAACAAGCTTGAGAAAGAAGAATGGAACTGGAGGGATCATTCTGCCTGACTTCAGACTATACTACAAAGCTACTGTCATCAAGACAATATGGTAGACAATGACAGAAATATAGATCAATGGAAAAAATTAGAAAGTCCAGAGATAAATCCATGTAGCCAAGGACACCTTATCTTTGACAAAGGAGGCAAGAATATGCAATGGAGAAGAGACAACCTCTTTCTCAATTGGTGCTGGGAAAACTGGTCAACCGTTTGTAAAGGAATGAAACTAGAACACTTTCTAACACCATACACAAAAACAAACACAAAATGGATTATAGATCTAAATGTAAGATCACAAACTATAAAACTCCTGAGGAAAACATAGGCAAAACACTGTCTGAAATAAATCACAGTAGGATCTTCTATGACGCACCTCCCAGAATATTGGAAATAAAAACAAAAATAAACAAATGGGATCTAATTAAAATTAAAAGCTTTTGCACAACGAAGGAAACTATAAGCAAGGTGAAAAGACAGCCTTCAAAATGGGAGAAATAATAGCAAATGAAGCAACTGACAAAACATTAATCTCACAAATATACAAGCAGCTCATGCAGCTCAATTCCAGAAAAATAAATGACCCAGTAAGAAAATGGGCCAAAGAACTAAACAGACATTTCTCCAAAGAAGACATACATATAGATTGCTAACAAACACATGAAAAGATGCTCAACATCACTCATTATCAGAGAAATGCAAATCAAAACCACATTGAGGTACCATCTCATGCCAGTCAGAATGGCTGCTATCAAAAAGTCTACAAACAATAAATGTTGGAGAGTGTGAAGAAAAGGGAATCCTCTTACACTGTTGGTGGGAATGCAATCTAGTACAGCCACTATGGAGAACAGTGTGACATTCCTTAAAAAACTGGAAGTAGAACTGCCATACAATCCAGCAATCCCACTGCTGGGCATACACACCAAAGAAATGAGAATTGAAAGAGACACGTTTATCCCAATGTTCATCACAGCACTGTTTACAATAGCTAGGACATGGAAGCAACCTAGGTGTCCATTTGCAGACAAATAGATAAGAAAGTTGTGGTGCATATACACAATGGAATATTACTCAGCTACTAAAAAGAATACATTTGAATCAGTTCTAATGAGGTGGATGAAACTGGAGCCTAATATATAAAGTAAAGTAAGTAAGAAAGAAAAACACCAATACAGTATATTAACACACATATATGCAATTTAGAAAGATGGTAACGATGACCCTATATGCGAAACCACAAAAGAGACACAGATGCAAAGAACAGACTTTTGGACTGTGTGGGAGAAGGCGAGGGTGGGATGATTTGAGAGGATAGCACTGAAACATGCATATTATTATATGTGAAATAGATCACCAATTCAAGTTTGACACATGAGAGAGGGTGCTCAAGGCCAACACACTGGGATGACCCTGAGGGATGGGATGGGGAGGGAGGTGGGAGCAGAGTTCAGAATGGGGAAGCCACGTACACCCATGACTGATTCGTGTCAACATATGGAAAAACTACTACAATATTGTAAAGTAATCAGCCTCCAATTAAATTAATTAATAAATTATTAAAATAAATTAATCACCTTAGCTGGTGAAACATAAATAAGTGAGATTATTTCATATATAGCCAGGTAGACATGTCTTATTAAAAGAAAAATCTGTAAAGTGTGACAATTTATTTGGTTTGTTCTCTGTGGGCATTAGAATCATGACTTCATTATTTAGCTTAAATTTCAATAATAATGTATATTGTCATATGTAAAATTAGATAGCCAGTGAATATTTGCTATGATGCAGGAAGCTCAAATTTAGTGTTCTATGACCACTTAGAGGGGTGGGATAAGGTGGGAGGTAGGGCGGAGGTTCATGAGGGAGTGGACCTATGTATAGCAGTGACTGATTCATGTTGATATGTGGCAGAAATCAGCCCAATATTGTAAGGCGATTATCCTCTAATTAAAAATATATAAATTCAAACAAATGAACTTGTATTAAGCATTTTTCCCTGACCATAACACTGTAAGATTAGATGTCAACTACAGAGAAACAACTGTAAAAAACAAACACATCGAAGGTAAGCAATATGCTTCTGAATAACCAAAAGGTCACTGAGGATATCGAAGAGGATATTAGAAAATAATAAAAATAAATGAAAATAAAAACATGACAGTTCAAAGCCTATATGATGCAGTAAAAGCAGGGCTAAGAGACAAGTTTATAGCAATACAAGTCTACCTGGAAAAAAAAAATCAAATAAATACCCTCACATTACACCTAAACCAACTAAAAAAAGAAAAACAAAAAACAAAATTAATAGAAGGAAAGAAATCATAAAAATCAGAGCAAAAATAAGTTTTAAAAAAATGAAGGAAACAATAGCAAAGATCAATAAAAGTAAAAGCATTAAGAAGATAAGCAAAATTGACAAACCATTATCTGGGCTCTTTAAGAAAAAAAAGGGGGGGTGGAGAAGACTCAAATCAATAAAATTACAAATGAAAACGAAGTTACAACATACAATGCAGAAATACAAAGGATTAAAAGAGACTATTATGAGAAACTGTATGGCAATAAAATAGACAACCTGGAAGAAATTGATAAATTTTAAGAAACTGACAACCCTCTTAGAAAATATGAAAAGATCAATGACAACTATTGCAATCAAAACTGATTTAAAAAATAAATCTTCCAACAAACAAAAGCCCAGAGCCAGATGGTTTCACAGGTGATCTCTACCAAATGTTTAGAGAAGAAACAAAAAGTATCCTGCCCAAATTCTTCCACAAAATTTCAGAAGTAGAACTCCCAAACTCATTCTATCAGAGCACCATCACGCTGATAAAAGAAACCCAAAGCAGGGAAAAAAGACACCACCAAAAAAGCAAAACTACAGGCAAATATCATTAACAAACAGAGGTGCAAAAATCCTCAAAAAGTTCTGGAAAATAGAATCCAGCAGCACATTAAAAAGGATCATACAACATGATTAATTGGGGTTCATCCCAGGGATACAAGGATTCTTCAATATGTGCAAACCAACCCATGTTATACACCATATTAATAAACTGAAAATAAAAAGTATATGATCATTTCAATAGATGCAGAGAAAGCTTTCAACTAAATTCAACACACATTCATGATAAAACTTTAGAAAGTAGGCATAGAAGGAAAATAATAAAGGCCATACATAACAAACCCACTGAAAATATTCTCAATAATGAAAAACTCCACTGAGATCAGGGAAAAGACAAGAGTGCCCACTCTCATTAGTGTTATTTATTTATTTATTTATTTTTCATTACTGTTATTTAATATAGTTTTGGAAGTCCTAGCCATGGCAATCGGGGGGAAAAAAAAAAAGAAAGAAAGAAATGGAACCCAGCTTGGAAAAGAAGAAGTAAATCTCTCACTATTTGCTGATGACATGAAACTCTACATAGAAAGCCAGAAAGATGCCACTAAAAAAATTACTATAGTTAATCAATGAATGTAGTATAACACCAGGATATAAAATTAATATGTAGAGATCCCTTGCATTCTTATACATTAACAATGAAAAAATCAGAAAGAGAAATTAAGGAAAAAATACTATTCACCTTGCAACAAAAAGAATAAAATGCTTAAGGATAAGCCTACCCAAAGACACAATGTTTCTCAAGTGCCTCAGTGCTAAAGAATTCACCTGCTGATTCAGGAGATGCAGGTTAGATCCCTGGGTCAGGAAGATGCCCAGGAGGATGAAATGAAAAAACACTCCAGTATTCAAGCCTGGAAATTTCCATTGGTAGAGGAACCTGGTGGGCTACAGTCCATGTGGTTGCAAAGAGTCTGACATGCAAAGAGCACACAAGCGTACATGCAAGCGTATATGCAAACAAGCAAACAAGCGTATATGCAGAAAAATATGACACTGATGAAATAAATAAAAAAGGGCACAAACAAATGAAGAGATATATCATGTCCTTGAATTGGTCAAAACAATATTTTGAAAATGACTATATTATCCAAAGCAATCTGCAGATTCAATGCAAACCCCATCAAATTAATAATGGTATTTTTCACAGAACTAGAAAAAAAAAAAAAACTTCACAATTTTTATGGAAACACAAAACAACCCTGAATAGCCAAATCAATCTTGAGAAAGAAAAATGGGGCTAAATGAATCAACCTTCCTGATTTTAGACTATAATATACACATACAGAAATCAAAACAGTATGATACTGGCACAAAATAGTAATATGGACTAATGACATAAGACAGAAAGTACATTGCATAGGAACCTGGACTGTTAGGTCCATGAAGCAAAGCAAATTGGAAGTAGTCAAGCAGGACATGGCAAGAGTGAATGTCGACATTCTAAGAATCAGTGAACTAAGATGGACTGGAATGGGTGAATTTAACTCAGATGACCATTATATCTACTATTGTGGGCAGGAATCCCTTAGAAGAAATGGAGTAGCCTTCATAGTCAACAAAAGAGTCCAAAATGAAGTACTTGGATGCAATCACAAAAATGATAGAATAATTTCTGTTCATTTCCAAGGCAAACCATTCAATATCATGGTAATCCAAGCCTATGCCTCAACCAGTAATGTTGAACAAGCTGAGGTTGAACGGCTCTATGAATACCTACAAGGCCTTTTAGAACTAACACTCAAAAAAATATGTCATTTTCATTATAGGGGACTGGAATGCAAAAGTAGGAAGTCAAGAAACACCTGGAGTAACAGCCAAATTTGGCTTTGGAGTACAGAATGAAGCAGGGCAAAGGCTAATAGAGTTTTGCCAAGAGAATCCACTGGTCATAGCAAACACCCTCTTCTAACAATGCAAGAGAAGACTCTACACATCACCAGATGGTCAACACCAAAATCAGATTGATTATATACTTTGCAGCCAAAGATGGAGAAGCTCTATACAGTCAGCAAAAACAAGACTGGGAGCTGACTGTAGCTCAGATCATGAACTACTTATTGCCAAATTCATATTTAAATTGAATAAAGTGGGGAAAACCACTGGACCATTCTGGTATGACCTAAATCAAATCTCTTATGATTATACAGTGGAAGTGAAGAATAGATTTAAGGGACAAGATCTTATAGACAGAGTCCCTGATCAACTATGGACGGAGGTTCATGACATTGTACAGGAAACAGGGATCAAGACCATTTCCAAGAAAAAGAAATGCAAAAAAGCAAAATGGCTGTCTGAGGAGGCCTTACAAATAGCTGTGGAAAGAAGAGAAGTGAAAAGCAAAGAAGAAAAGGAAAGATATATGCATTTGAATGCAGAGTTATGAAGAATAGCCAGGAGAGATAAGAAAGCCTTCCTCAGTGATCAATGCAAAGAAATAGAGGAACACAACAGAATGGGAAAGACTAGAGACCTCTGCAAGAAAATTAGAGATACCAAGGGAATATTTCATGCAAACATGGGGTCAATAGAGGATAGAAATGATAGGGACCTAGCAGAAGCAGAAGATATTAAGAAGAGGTGGCAAGAATACACAGAAGAACTGTACAAAAAAGATCTTCACGACCCAGATAAATCACGATGGTGTGATCACTCACATAGACCCAGACATCCTGGAATGTGAAGTCAAATGGGCGTTAGGAAGCATCACTATGAACAAAGCTAGTGGAGGGGATGGAATTCCAGTTGAGCTATTTCAAATCCTAAAAAAATGATGCTGTGAATGTGCTGCACTCAATATGTCAGCAAAATTGGAAAACTCAGAAGTGGCCACAGGACTGGAAAAGGTCATTTTTCATTCCAATCTCAAAGAAAGGTAATGCCAAAGAATATTTAAAATACCACATAATTGAACTCATCTCACACACAAGTAAAATAATGCTCGAAATTCTCCAAGCCAAGTTTTAGCAATACATGAACCGTGAAATTCCAGATGTTCAAGCTGGTTTTAGAAAAGGCAGAGGATCCAGAGATCAAATTGACAACATTCGCTGGATCATCAAAAAAGCAAGAGAGTTCCAGAAAAATATCTATTTCCACTTTGTTTTTATGCCAAAGTGTTCAGGCGCCACTTACTGGGGACCAGCCCTGGTTGGATCCAGGGATATCCTCAGGATGACGCCGTTGGCGATTGAAAAGATAGATAAAGGGGAGAGACAGAGGCTTGATCTGACTGGTTTACATGGGAAACCAATAAAGTTCGTGACACTGAGCTTTCTCTGACCACGGAGGCCACAGGCGCCCTCTCGAATAGCTGAAGGTGCCCCACCTTAGGCACCTTCTCAAGTGGGTCTTAGAAGCCCAGCCAGGTAAGTGGTCTCAGAGGGTCCCCACACTCCAATCATTCATCCTGAAGGAAGAACAGAGAAGAAAAGGAGAGAAAAGGAAGGAAGAATGGCACGAGGAGACCAAGCCTGATGAGCAAGGCCCGTAGCTTTATTTTTAAAGGGAGCTTATATACATTAAGTTATACATAGAGGATAATAGAGGGTGCAGAGTCATGCAGGGTCAGCAGTCCTTGACCCTTATCGAGACCAGGCTTTCTCTCTGCAGACCTATTGTACACAAAAGGCTTTAGGTGATTTACATCATCTTCTGGCCAGGAGGCCTGTTAACATTTTTTTTCTGATAAAGGTTTGTCAACCATAAAACTTATTTTCTCTAAGAGTAATTATTTTAAAGTTTGGTGCTACCCTCTGAAAGTGTTAGATAAAGTTGCATTCCTATAGGGCAAAGGTGCAGTGGGCTTATAACAAGGAAATAATTTATTACCTTAAGGGTCTAAAGTTGTTAACACCAAGGCCACTACTTGTTTTTTCTATATACAAACTATATTAATTAATATATTCCCAGGGACATAGTGGGTAAGGGATATGGAAACTTGGCAGCAAGCATTGGCTCAACAATGAAATCCTTCACAAGTTCTATTCTAATAATTTCTAACTCCCCGAGAGGCTCTATAGTATTTGAATATCTTAAGCTTCCCATGCGTCTCACTGTTGGGAGGCTGTAAACCATCATATGCGTATCTGTAGGAGTCTGGATAAACCTGTCAGGCAAGTTAGAGAGCCATCTGAGGGGTTTGGATTGAAACACAACCATTGTGCTCAAGAGAATTATTAACTAGAGTTCTAAGTTGATTTTCTTCAAAGAAAGGTGGTCGGAGATAGCCCCCCATTAATGTCAGAGGAGTTGGTAAAAGTCATAAAATAGTAAAACAGACAGATTCTGGTTTTGGGGTAGATGCTCAAGCAGATCCAGGGAGCCCCTCGAGTCCTGAATCACCTTGCCCATCAGGGCTCTCCTGCATGACCTTGTCATGGGTGGGAACTCCCGTGCTGGCTTGCGGCACCAAAGGTTTTGACTGTGTGGATCACAATATACTGTGGAGAGTCTTGAAAGAGATGGGAATACCAGACCACCTGACCTGCCTCTTGAGAAACCTATATGCAGGTCAGGAAGCAACAGTTAGAACTTGACATGGAACAACAGACTGGTTCCAAATAGGAAAAGGAGTACGTCAAGGCTGTATACTGTCACCCTGCTTATTTAAATTATATGCAGAGTACATCAAGAGAAAGGCTGGGCTGGATGAAGCACAGGCTGGAATCAAGATTGTCAGGAGAAATATCAATAACCTCAGATATGCAGATGACACCACCCTTATGGCAGAAAGTGAAGAAGAACTAAAGAGCCTCTTGAAGAATTAAAGGGCCTCTTGATGAAAGTGAAAGAGGAGAGTGAAAAAGTTGGCTTAAAGCTCAACATTCATAAAACGAAGATCATGGCTTATGGTCCCATCACTTCATGGCAAATACATTGAGAAATATTGGAAACAGTGGCTGATGTTATTTTTGGGGGCTCCAAAATCACTGCAGATGGTGGCTGCAGCCATGAAATTAAAATACGCTTACTCCTTGGAAGGAAAGTTATGACCAACCTAGACAGCATATTAAAAAGCAGAGACATGACTTTGTCAACAAAGGTCTGTCTAGTCAAGGCTATGGTTTTTCAAGTAGTCATGTATGAATGTGAGAGTTCGACTATAAAGAAAGCTGAGAGAAGAATTGATGCTTTTGAACTGTCATGTTGGAGAAGACTTTTGTGAGTCCCTTGGAGTGCAAGGTGATCCAACCAGTCCATTCTAAAGGAAATCAGTCCCGGGTGTTCATTGGAAGGACTGACGTTGAAGTTTAAACTCAAATATTTTGGCCACCTGATGCAAAGACCTGACTCATTTGAAAAGACCCTGATGTTGGGAAAGATTGAAGGCAGGAGGAGAAGGGGATGACAAAGGATGAGATGGTTAGATGGCATTACCGACTCAGTGGACATGAGTTTGAGTAAACTCTGGAGTTGGTGATGGGCTGGGAGGCTTGGCATGCTGTGGTTCATGGGGGTCGCAGAGTCAGACACAACTAAAGACCTGTACTGAACTGAAACCCACATACTTATGGACAACCTATCTTTGACAAAAGAGGCAAGAATAAACAGTGAAGAATAGACAGTCTCTTCAATAAGGATTGCTGGGAAAGCTGGCCTGCTACATGTAGAGGAAAGAAACTAGAACATTTCCTAACACTATACACAAATATAAACTAAAAATGGATCAGAGGCTTAAATGTAAGGCTAGAAACTGTAAAACTCTTCGAGGAAAACATAGGCAGTACAATCTTTGACATAAACCACAGAAAGATCCTCTTTGCCTCACCTCCAAGTGTAATGAAATAAAAACAATAATGAACAATGAGACCTAACTAAACTTTCTGTGATTGTGGTTTTCATTCTGTCTGAACTCTGAGGAATAAGGATAACATGATTATGGAATTTTCCTAATGGGAGAGACTGACTGTGGGGAATATTGGGTCTTGTTCTGATGGGCAGGACCATGTTCAATAAATCTTTAATCCAATTTTCTGTTGATGGGTGTGGCTGTGCTCCCTCCATCTATTTCTGCTTTATTGACTATGCCAAAGCCTTTGACTCTGTGGATCACAAGAAACTGGAAAATTCTGAAAGAGATGGGAATACCAACCACCTGACCTGACTCTTGAGAAACCTGTATGGAGGTCAGGAAGTAACAGTTAGAACTGGACATGGAACAACAAACTGGTTCCAAATAGGAAAAGGAGTATGCCAAGGCTGTATACTGTCACCCTGCTTATTTAACTTATATGCAGCATACACCATGAGAAACGCTGGGCTGGAAGAAACACAAGCTGGAATCAAGATTGCCAGGAGAAATATCAATAACCTCAGATATGTAGATGACACCACCCTTATAGCAGAAAGTGAGGAGGAACTAAAAAGCCTCTTGATGAAAGTAAAAGAGGAGAGTGAAAAAGTTGGCTTAAAACTCAACATTCAGAAAATGAAGATCATGGCATCTGGTCCCATCACTTCATGGGAAATAGATGGGGAAACAGTGGAAACAGTGTCAGACTTTATTTTTGGAGGCTCCAAAATCACTGCAGATGGTGACTGCAGCCCTGAAATTAAAAGATGCTTACTCCTTGGAAGGAAAGTTATGACCAACCTAGATAGCATATTGAAAAGCAGAGACATTACTTTGCCAACAAAGGTCCATCTAGTCAAGGCTATGGTTTTTCCAGTGGTCATGTATGGATGTGAGAGTTGGACTGTGAAGAAAGTTGAGCGCCAGAGAATTGATACTTTTAAACTGTGGTGTTGGAAAAGACTCTTGCGAGTCCCTTGGACTGCAAGGAGATCCAACCAGTCCATTCTGACGGATATCAGCCCTGGGATTTCTTTGGAAGGAATGATGCTAAAGCTGAAAGTCTAGTACTTTGGCCACCTCATGCGAAGAGTTGACTCATTGGAAAAGACTCTGATGCTGGGAGGGATTGGGGGCAGGAGGAGAAGGGGACGACAGAAGATGAGATATCTGGATGGCATTACTGACTCGATGGCTGTGAGTCTGAGTGAACTCTGGGAGTTTGTGATGGACAGGGAGGCCTGGCGTGCTGCGATTCATGGGGTTGCAAAGAGTTGGACACGACTGAGCGACTGAACTGAACTGAACTGAACTGTGTTCCCTCCCTACTGTTTGACCTGAGACCAAACTATGGTGGAGGTAATGAAGAAAATGGCAATCTCCTTCAAAAGGTCTCATTCATGCACTGCCGCACTCAGTGCCCTTGACAGTGCAGCAGGCCACTACCGACCCACGCCTCTGCCAAGGACTCTTGGACACTCACAGACATGTTTGGCTCAGTCTCTTGTGGGGTGACTGCTGCTTTCTCCTGCGTCCTAGTGCACACAAGGTTTTATTTGTGACTTCCAAGAGTCTGTTTCCCCAATTCTGTGTGAGTTCTGGGGGGGGGGGTTAGTGGAGACTTCCTCCAAGAGGGCTTCTGCCACACCCAGGTCTGCTGCACCCAAAGCCCCTGCCTCAGCAGCAGGACACTGCTGGCTGCTACCTCCACAGGAGATACTCAAACACTCTAGGGCAGATCTGGCTCAGTCTCTGTGGGGTCTCCTGGTTTGCAGAAGATTTTGATTGAGCCTTCCAAGAATCTCTGGTAGGTAAGGGGTTTGATTCTAAATGCAATTTCTCCCCTCCTACCGTCTTGCTTGGGCTTCTCCTTTGCCCTTTGGCATGGGGTATTTTTTTTTTTTTTTTATGAGATCCAACATTCTCTTGTCAGTGGTTGTTCAACAGAGAGTTGTAATTTTGGAGTTCTCACAGAAGATGAGCACACGTTTTTCTACTCTGCCATCATATTGCCTTCCCTTTACACATTTGGGATCATGGAGGATTCTCTCCAGAAGTTGACATGTTTCCAGAATTCAGCAGTGCCTTCCCTTGCACATTACTATTTAAATTTTCACATTCCTAGGAAGTGTTATCATCCAAGTCTTCCAGAGAGATGTCCCAGTGTTGATTCTGTTTGACTGGGGAGAAGGAAAACTGTCAAGAGGTAAATAGGTCAAGAGTGCCACTGAGACTCGGGCCTTGAAGAGACACCATGTGGTGGTTGGTGCCCTCTCCTCTCCGCCGAAGCAGTGTGGGGGCTGGCCTGGTGCAGTGTGCATGCCAGCACCTCCAGAGGCCAACAGGGGCTCAGCTGGTACTGGAGCTGTGCTGCAAGAGGAGCCCATACCTGGCAAGGTCACTTATTTTGGGGAGCTCTAAAATCACTGCAGATAGTGGCTGCAGCCAAGAAATTGAAAGATGTTTGCTCCTTGGAAGAAAAGCTATGACTAACCAGCACAGCATATTAAAAAGCATAGACATTATTTTGCTGACATATGTCTGTTTAGTCAAAGCTATGTTTTTTTCCAGTGGTCATGTGGGGATGTGAGAATTGGACTATTAAGAAAGCTGAAACACTGATGAAAAAAATCAAAGAGGACACCAATAGATGGAGAAATATACCGTGTTCATGGATTGGAAGAACCAATATAGTGAAAATTAGTGTACTACCCAAAGCAATCTATAGATTCAATGCAATCCCTATCAAGCTACCAACGGTATTTTTCACAGAGCTAGAACAAATAACTTCACAATTTGTATGGAAATACAAAAAACCTCCAATAGCCAAAGCAATCTTGAAAAAGAAGAATGGAACTGGAGGAATCACCTGCCTGACTTCTTGCTCTACTACAAAGCCACAGTCATCAACACAGTATGGTACTGGCACAAAGACAGAAATATAGATCAATGGAACAAAGTAGAAAGCCCAAAGATAAATCCACACACCTATGGACACCTTATCTTTGACAAAGGAAGCAAGAATATACAATGGACTAAAGACAATCTCTTTAACAAGTGGTGCTGGGAAAACTGGTCAACCACTTGTAAAAGAATGAAACTAGAACACTTTCTAACACCATACACCAAAATAAACTCAAAATGGATTAAAGATCTAAACATAAGACCAGAAACTATAAAACTCTTAGAGGAGAACATAGGCAAAACACTCTCCGACATACATCACAGCAGGATCCTCTATGACCCACCTCCCAGAATATTGGAAATAAAAGCAAAAATAAACAAATGGGATCTAATTAAAATTAAAAGCTTTTGCACAACAAAAGAAACTAAAAGCAAGGTGAAAAGGCAGCCTTCAGAATGGGAGAAAATAATAGCAAATGAAGCAACTGACAAACAACTAATCTCAAAAATATACAAGCAACTCCTGCAGCTCAATTCCAGAAAAATAAACGACCCAATCAAAAAATGGGCCAAAGAACTAAATAGACATTTATCCAAAGAAGACATACAGAGGGCTAACAAACACATGAAAAGATGCTCAACATCACTCATTATCAGAGAAATGCAAATCAAAACCACTATGAGGTACTATTTCATGCCAGTCAGAATGGCTGTGATCCAAAAGTCTATAAGCAATAAATGCTGGAGATGGTGTGGAGAAAAGGGAACCCTCTTATACTGTTGGTGGGAATGCAAACTAGTACAGCCACTATGGAGAACAGTGTGGAGATTCCTTAAAAAACTGGAAATAGAACTGCCATACGACCCAGCAATCCCACTGCTGGGCATACACACCGAGGAAACCAGAAAGAGACATGTGTACCCCAATGTTCATCGCAGCACTGTTTATAATAGCCAGGACATGGAAGCAACCTAGATGTCCATCAGTAGATGAATGGATAAGAAAGCTATGGTACATATACACAATGGAGTATTCCTCAGCCATTAAAAAGAATACATTTGAATCAGTTCTAATGAGGTGGACAAAACTGGAGCCTACTATACAGAGTGAAGTAAGCCAGAAAGAAAACCAGTACAGTATACTAATGCATATACATGAAATTTAGAAAGATGGTAACGACAACCCTGTATGCGAGACAGCAAAAGAGACATAGAAGTATAGAACAGTCTTTTGGACTCTGTGGGAGAGGGAGGGGGGATGATTTGGGAGAATGGCATTAAAACATGTACAATATCATATAAGAAACGAATTGCCAGTCCAGGTTCAATGCAGGATACAGCAAGCTTGGGGCTGGTGCACTGGAATGACCCAGAGGGATGGTATGGGGAGGGAGGTGGGAAGGCAGTTCATGATGGGGAACACGTGTACACCCATGGCAGATGCATGTTGATGTATGGCAAAACCAATACAATGTTGTAAAGTAAAATAAATAAAATAAAATAATAATAATAATAAAAGACCAAAAACAACAACAACAACAACTCTACTTCAAAGAATTAACCAGCCTCAAATGTCAATAGTGCCTTTGTTGAGAAACTCTGCTTTAGATAAATGAATGGTAGTAAAGAAGAAAAAAAAAAAAAAAAAGCTGAGAAAAGTTCCTTTAAGAGAGTGTCTCTAAAATAGGTTTGCAAACTATGCCCATGGGTCAAATTTGGCCCATTGCCTATCTTCATAAACAAAATTGTACTGGCACACAGTCTTTACCTATTTGTTCATGTATGGTCATCTTGTCTATGGCTGATTTTGCAACAGAGATAAACAGTTGCAACAAAGGCCATCTGACCCACAAACTCAAAAATATTTTCTATCTGGCTTTTTATAGAAAAAAAAATTGCTGACTCCTGCTGTAAAACACCCTTACTGTTCTCCTGCTCCTAAGACTGCAGAATATGTCGTGTACAATTATGCCTTGTACACAGGAAATAAAATATTTTTCCCAACTGGCATGGTATTTATGTTCTAGGACCAAACACTTAGATACAGGATAACTGAATGGCCATCTAGTCTTCTATGGAAAGCAAGAATGAGCTTTGTTGGTGATACAGCATTAAAAAGAGGAATTCGGGGCTTGGAAGGAGTAGGTGATGATGGCAGAGGTGGAGTGGGGTAAGAAAATTCCTCCCTAGAAGTCTTTCCACTCAGCATTTTCTAAAAAGAGTCTGCCATGCCTTTTGATGCAGGCAGATTCTAATTTGTAAGAAAACGTGGTTAGGATCAGTGAGGCAAATGACTATTATGAGGAAAAAAGCTAATCAATCAAGTCTATGGCAGTCTCACCTAGCTCCTCAACAACATGAACTTGTTTTATTATTGAATCTTCCTTTAAATTTAGCAGATTGCAGGGAAACTCCAGGACATGGTGAGGGACAGGGAGGCCTGGAGTGCTGCAGACCATGGGGTCACAAAGAGTCAGATCCCATGGACACAGCTGGGCAACTGAACAACAACAATAACAAAATGAAAATCATGCAGAAGCTGTGATAGATATGTGACAAAAAAAAAAAAAAAAGAAAAAAAGAAAAGAAAGAAAGCTGAGCGTCAAAGAATTGATGCTTGTGAACTTGTGGTGTTGGAGAAGCCTCTTGAGATTCAAGAGATCAAGCCAGTACATCCTAAAGGAAGTCCCGAACATTCATTGGAAGGACTGATGCTGAAGCTGAACCTCCAATATTTTGGCCCCCTGATAGGAAGAACTGACTAATTGTAAAAGACCCTGATACTATGAAAGATTGAAGGCAGGAGGAGAAGGGGACAACAGAGGATGAAATGGCTGGATGGCATCACCAAATCAATGGACATGAGTTTGAACAATCTCTGGGAGTTGGTGATGGACGGGGAAGCCTGGTGTGCTGCAGTCCATGGGGTCACAAAGAGTCAGGCACGACTGAATTGAACTGAAATAAACTTACAGGTTTTGCATGGCAAAGAAAACAGTACAAAAGATTCAAAGACAACCATAAGAATGGAGAAAATCATTGTAAATGAAGCAACTTGCAAAGGATTAGTATCCAAAATATATAAGTAGCACATGCAGCTCAATATTAGAAAAACAAAGAGTGCAATCCAAAAAACAGCAGAAGAAGTAAACGGACATTTCTCCAAGGAAGACATTAGTTCAGTTCAGTTCAGTCGCTCAGTCATGTCCGACTCTTTGCGACCCCATGAATTGCAGCATGCCAGGCCTCCCTGTCCATCACCAACTCCTGGAGTTCACCCAAACTCATGTGCATCAAGTCGGTGATGCCATCCAGCCATTTCATCTTCTGTTGTCCCATTCTCCTCCTGCCCCCAATCTCTCCCAACATCAGGGTCTTTTCCAATGAGTCAACTCTTCACATGAGGTGGCCAACGTATTAGAGTTTCAGCCTCAGCATCAGTCCTTCCGATGAACATCCAGGACTGGTCTCCTTTAGGATGGACTGTTTTGATCTCCTTGCCATCCAAGGGACTCACAAGAGTTTTCTCCAGCCCCACAGTTCAAAAGCATCAATTCTTCAGCGCTCAGTTTTCTTCACAGTCTAACTCTCACATTCATACATGACCACTGGAAAAACCATAGCCTTGACTAAATGGACCTTTGTTGGCAAAGTAATATCTCTGATTTTTAATATACTGTTTAGGTTGGTCATAACTTTCCTTCCAAGGAAGACATATAGATGGCCAATAAACACATGGAAAGATTTTCAACATCACAAATTGTGGGAGAAATGCAAATCAAAACTACAATAAGGCGTCACCATTCAGAATGGACAAATCTACAAACAATAAATCCTGGAGAGGATGTGGAGAAAAGGGAACACTCCTGCACTGTGCATGGGAATGCAAACTGATACAGCCATTATGGAGAAAAGTATGGATATTCCTTAAAAAACTAGGAGTAATCTATTATATGAACCAGCAATCACATGACTTGGCATATACACTGAGGAAACCCCAATGGCACATGTACCCCGATATTCTTTGCAACACTATTTAAAATAGCCAGGACATGGAAGCAACCGAGATGCATATTGTCAGATGAATGGATAAAGAAGATGTGGTACATATATACAATGGAATATTACTCATACATAAAAAGGAATGGATTTAAGTCAATTGTAGTGAAATGGATGAACCTAGAGCCTGTTATTCAGAGTGAAGTAAGTCGGAAAGAGAAAAATAAATATTGTATAGTAACACATATGGAATCTGGAAAAATTATAGTGACGAAACTATTTACAGGGAAAGATTGGAGACTCAGAATGAGAAAACAGACTTGTGGACCCAGTAGGGGAAGGGGAGGTTGGGTCCAAAAGTTAAAGTAGCATTGACATATATACACTATGATGTGTAAATAAAAAGATGGTGGGAAGTTTCTGTATAATTCAGGGAGGCCAGCCTGGTGCTCTGTGATGATCTAGAGGGAGGACATGTGTGAAGGGGATGGAGGCCTACAAGGGAGAGTATATATGTATAATTATGGCTGATTCATGTTATTCATAGAAACAAGCACGATATTTTAAAGCACACTTCCTCCAATTAAAAAATAAATTTAAAAATTAAAAGCTTTCATCTTCCTTGATATTTCTATTGCTTTATTTTGGTTTTCATTTTATTTATCTTTTCTCTGATTTTTATGCATTTCCTTCTGCTGGCTTTACTGCTTTGCTTTGTCATCTCTTTCTAATTATTTTAAATGTGGTAGGTTAACGTGTTTACTTGGATGTACTTACTTCTTGAGCAAGACCTGTGCACTATGAACATCCCTCTAAGAACTGCTTTTGCTGCATCCCATAGATTTTATAACATATTTTCATTTAGTTCATCTTCAGGTATTTTCTGATTTCTTCTTTGATTTCATTGTTATACACTGGTTTTGTAGTGGCATATTTTTAGTGTCCACATGCTTGTTCTTTCCCAGATTTATTTCTGCTGCTGTTGTTCAGTCATTCAGTCATGTCTGAATCTGTGTGACACCATGGACTGCAGCACACACCAGACTTTCCTGTCCTTCACTATCTCCTGGGGTTTGCTCCAACTCATGTCCGTTGAGTCAGTGATGCCATCCAACCATCTCATCCTCTGTTGTCCCATTCTCCTTCTGCTCTCAATCTTTCCTGGCATCAAAGTCTTTTCCAGTGAGTTGGCTCTTCACATCAGATGGCCAAAGCATTGAAGCTTCAGCTTTAGCATCAGTCCTTCCAATGAATATTCAGGATTGATTTCCTTTAGAATTGACTGGTTTGATCTCCTTGCTATCCAAGGGACTCTCAAGAGTCTTCTCCAGCACCACAGTTTGAAAATATCAGTTCTTCAGGGGTCAGCCTTCTTTATTGTCCAATTCTCACATTCATACATGACTACTGAAAAAAAAAAAAACCATATATTTAACTATACAGATTTTATGGGCAAAGTGATGTCTCTGCTTTTTAATATGCTGTCTAGGTTTTTCATAGTTTTTCTTCCAAGGAGCAAGCATCTTTTAATTTGACGACTGCAGTCACCATCCACAGTGATTTTTGAGCCCAAGAATATAAAGTGTTCTCATTTCATTTTGTTGTAGTCAGAACTTCTGCTTGATATAACTTCTACCCTCATGAGTTTGTAGAGGCTTGTTTTGTGACCCATTATGCTCTCTATTCTGGAGAAAGTTCCATGTGCACTTGAGAAGAATGTGTGTTCTTCTTTTTATGGATGGTGTGTCTTGACTTATATCAATTAAGCCCATCTGCTCTAATATGTCATTTAGGACTTCTGTTGTCTTACAAAATTTCTACCTGGATGGTATGTCCACGGATGTTAATGGGGTACTAAAACCTCCTACTATTATTATCTTATTGTAAATTCCTCTCTTTATGTTTGTTAGCATGTGATTTATGTATTTAGGTGCTTTTGTATTGGATTTTGTATGTTAACAAGTGTAATATCCTCTTTTTTTCTTATTGATCCTTTCAACATTATATAATATCCTTCTTTGTCTTTCATTATATCATTTGCTTTAAAGTTTATTTTATCTGATAAGAATATTGCTATCTCACTTTCTTATTTTAATTTGGATCATATATCATTTTCCATCCCCTCACTTTAAGTCTGTGTGTTTTTCATTCTTAAACAAATCTCTTGTAGGCATATTATTGGATCTTGCTTCCTTATCCAATTAGCCACCCTATATCCACTCCAATATTCTTGCCTGGAGAATCCCCTGGACAGAAGAGCCTGGCAAGGTACAGTACATAGGGTTGTAAAGAGTCAGACATGACTGAAGCAATTTAGCATGCACATACATCTTTTGATGTAGCATTTAGTTCATTGACATTTAAGGTGATTACTGATAAGTATGTGGAGAAGGCAATGGCACCCCACTCCAGTACTCTTGCCTGGAAAATCCCATGGACGGAGGAACCTGGCAGGCTTCAGTCCACGGGGTCTCTAAGAGTCAGGCACGACTGAACTACTTCACTTTCACTTTTCACTTTCATGTATTGGAGAAGGAAATTGCAACCCACTCCAGTATTCTTGCCTGGAGAATCCCAGGGACGGTGGAGCCTGGTGGGCTGCACTCTCTGGGGTCAGACAGAGTCAGACATGACTGAAGCGACTTAGAAGCAGCAGCAGCAACTGATAGGTATGAACTTATTTCCATTTTGGTACTTGCTTTCTGATTTGTTTTTGCAGTTCTTTTCTATTCTTATTTTAGGTTCTTCCTTTGTGGTTTGATAATTTTCCTGAATGGAATACTTGTGACCCTTTCTCTCTTGTTTCTGTTTATCTGTTGTAGGTTTTTGATTTGTAGTTACTATGGAGTTTATGTATGTTTACCTGTAGGTATGTCTACTTGTTTTAAACTAATAATCAACATCAATCATGTTCTCAACGACCTCCTTATTTTTTACTCCTATCCACAACATTTTGTGTTTTTCATGTTCTAGTTTTATACCTTCATGCTTATGCTTTTACTGTTTCCTGTAGATATAATCTCTCCTACAATTTTTGTTGTTTTTAATCTATTTACTCACTTTTTAAAGTGAACTTCAGCCTTACTATATATTTGACTTTCCTATTGGGATTTTCCCTTTCTATACATTCTAGTTTATTTTCAACTTAGAGAAGACTCTTCAACATTTCTTTTAGGGAAGGTTTATTATTGATGAATTATTTTAATTTATGTTTGTCTGAGAAATTGTTTATCTCTCCTTTTTTCCTAAATGATAATTTTGTTGCGTAGAATATCCTAGGTTCAGGGTTTTCCCTTTCAGGACTTTGAATATATCATGACATGTCCTTCTATCCTATTAAGTTTCTGTAGAGAAATCAGCTGATAGAATTATAGAGAACCCCTTGAATATGACTCTTTGCATTTCTCTTGCTGCATTTAGAGTATACTCTTTCAGCTCAGTTCAGTTCAGTTCAGTCGCTCAGTCATGTCTGACTCTTTTCGACCCCATGAATCGCAGGACGCCAGGCCTCCCTGTCCATCACCAATTCCCAGAGTTCACTCAGACTCACGTCTATCAAGTCAGTGGTGCCATCCAGCCATCTCATCCTCCGTTGTCCCCTTCTCCTCCTGCCCCCAATCCCTCCCAGCATCAGAGTCTTTTCCAGTGAGTCAACTCTTTGCACGAGGTGGCCAAAATACTGGAGTTTCAGCTTTAGCATCATTCCTTCCAAAGAAATCCCAGGGCTGATCTTCAGAATGGACTGATTGGATCTCCTTGCAGTCCAAGGGACTCTCAAGAGTCTTCTCCAACACCACACTTCAAAAGCATCAATTCTTCGGCGCTCAGCTTTCTCCACAGTCCAACTCTCACATCAATACATGACCACTGGAAAAACCATAGCGTTGATTCGACAGACCTTTGTTGGCAAAGTAATGTCTCTGCTTTTCAATATGCTATCTAGGTTGGTCATAACTTTCCTTCCAAGGAGTAAGCGTCTTTTAATTCCATGGCTGTATACTCTTCATCTTCAATTTTTGCCATTTTAAGTATAATATATCTTGCCATGGGTCTGTTTGGGTTAATTTGTTTGGGACCTTCTGCGTTCCCTATTCCTGGATATCTATTTCCTCAGGACTTTGGTTTGGGAAGGTTTCAGCCATGATTTCATCAAATACATCTTTAATTTCCTTCTCTCTCTCTTCTTCTGGAACATTTTACATGATCGCATAGATCTTGTATCTTGCTTTCAGGTTTATTTTTGTGTGTGTGTGTCTGCTCTTTTGATTGCATGACTTTAATTTTTCTCTTTCTGATCACTTACTCCTTCTTTTGTGTATTTTAATCAGCTATTCAATGTTTCTAGGTCACCTTTTGTCTCAGAAATTGAATTATCTATTTTTGATTCAGTCATCTTTATAGTTAAGAATATCTTGTTACAATTATCTGTGTTTATATTAGTAATCTTCCTAATTCAGTTAACATTTTTATTACCTCTTTTTGAAACCCAATGTCTCATAGACTGACAATATCTGTTTCATAATTTAGTCTCAGGTTTTTTTCTCTTACTCTTTTAGTTGGGATTCATTCTGCCTTTTTATTTTACTCAACTTTTTTGTCTTGAATTTAGGTGAGAAGTTTGTCTATTGTAGTCTTGAAGGTGTGCATTTATCTGGGAGTGTCCTTATGTCTACTGCATGTGTCCAGTATCTTTATGGCAAAACTGATTTTGATGTGGACTCCAGCTATGCCTTTCCTCAGGATATGTTAGCCACTATCACCTTGACAGTGAGTGTAGCTGGTGTTGAAGGGTGCAATGTCTGTGCAGAGGCAGGGCAGGACTTCCTCTTTACTCCATAGATGTTGCCAACCTCTCAGGGTTGGGTTCTGCTCCCTACTTACTGTAGCAGAAACACTGAGGGTCATGCTTGAGCTGACTCTGTCCCTTCTGAGTGTGTTTTCTGCCTCAAAGAGTGGAGTGCTGATGTAAGTGTGGCTTGTGCACTCACAGAGACCTGATGCATTGCCTGTATAAGTGTTTGTATCTCCACTCCAAGATGGAGTTCAAAGTTGTATCATTCCCCCTGTTCTGGTCATCTCTGATCTAGTGCAAGCTTGTGGCATGGTGTGTGTAGGATTGCAGCATTTGCTAGGCTGGGGCTGGGATTCAGGACATTGTGGTTCAAGTAATTGAAGTGGCTACAGTGCTGTCTGAGATCTGGGCTGCTTCTGTGGTGTTGATGGAGTCAGTACCGACATTGGCTGCTGTCACCCCACCTGAACAACATCCCAGGACTCTAGCCGTCCCTCTGTCCCTAGATCACATCTTTTCCCAGGATCTGTCTTCCTTAGACCCATCACCAACCTGTGGCTTGTGGGTGGGTGGGGCCAGAACGTTTTTTTCAAATGGAAGCTGTGAGAAAGGTGTGGAGGTCATTAGTGATTCTTGAGGTACCACTTGAGTAAGTGCCAACAATAGTCACCACTGATCCATTTGATCATACATCAGGTCTCTGGACTGTCTATGTGTAGCTAGGCCAAATGCTTTTCCAGGGCCTGTGTAGCATGGGTCCCATGCCAAGCTGCAGTGTAGAATAAGCAGGCCTGAGTTGTCCATTCCTCTTAGATTGGAGAGTGAGGTGAGGTGTCAGTCACTAGTACAAAGTTGTCTCCACCCTGTTTATTGTCAAGCCAGCACCCTCATATTATGGAAGTGGAATTTAGCCTTCTCCATCACTTATATCTGTTCAAGCAATTCTTCTAGCAGCTAAGGGGTTTGTATCCTTTGCATAGTACCACAGGTCTGGGCCATGTAGTCTTTGGCTCAACCTGGTCACTCTCTAATGATCTGCCTTTGCATACTTTCTCTTCCTTTCAGATCCTTTCCAAGAGCAGAAATCCCAATCCTATGTCCTTTTTTCTTCCTACCTAGTTACATGGAAATCTTTCTTGAAGCTTTGGTTGTGTAGGAGTTTTGCCATTTTCATCTTTTTTCACATGACAATTGTTCCACATGTAGATGTAATTTTGATGTGTTCATGGGAGGGAGGTGCAGTTCATACTCTCCCACTTCACCATCTTGATATGTCATCCTCTTCTTATTTCTATTATACATAGTAATTTTTACCTCTTAATCTCCTACCTCTATCTTGAGCCTCATCTATACTTCTTCCCTTTGGGAACCACACGTTTCTTCTCTATGTCTAGGAGTTTCTGCTCTTATGAAGTAGCTTGTTTTATTTTTAAGATTTCACATATAAGTGATAACATACAGTATTTGTCATTTTCTGATTCATTTCACTAACTACAATAAACTTCAGATCCATTCATGCTGTAGCAAATGGAAAAATTTCATTCTTTTTATTGCTGAGTCATATGTGTGTGTGTATATACATATATATACACACATATATGTATATATAAATATACATATATATGTGTGTGTGTGTATATGTATATGTATGTATGTATGTATATGTATATATATATGGCTTCCCAGGTGGTGCTAGTGGTAAAGAACTCACCTGCCAATACAGGAGACTTATGAGACACTGGTTTGATCCCTGAATCAAGAAGATTCCCTGTAGGAGGGCATAGTGACCTACTCCAGTATTCTTGCCTGGAGAGCCTGATGGATAGAGAAGCCTGTGGGCTACAATACATAGAGCCACAAAGAGTCAGAAATGTCTGAAACAACTTAACACACATGAACAGATGCATGTACCATAGCTTCTTTATCCAGTTACCTGACATGTGCTGTTTTCATATCTTGGCTGTTAGAAACAATACTGCTATAAACATTGAGGTGCATGTACCTTTTAAAATTATGAATAGTTTTTTTTTTTTCCTTCAGGTAAATACCTAGGAGTGGAATTGCTAGACCATATGGCATTTCTGGACACTCACAGAAAAGTCTGGGTAAGTCCCTTGTGGGGTCATTGCTCCTTTCTCCTGGGTTCTAGTGCACACAAGGTTTTGTCTGTGCCTTCCAAGAGCTTATTTGCCCAGTCCTGTGTAAGTTATATAACCAAATACCACTGGCCTCCAAAATCAAATTCCCTGGGGATTCTCAATCCTTTTGTCAGATCCCCAGGTTGGGAAATCTGTTGTGGGTCTTAGAATGTTAATAACAGTGTGAGAAACTATTTCATTTAATCATTCTGCAGTTTGTGGGTTGTGTGCTTGGAGGCTTTATAGTGGGATTAATGACAACCTCCTCCAAGAGGGCTTATGCCACATACTGTGTGAGCCAGGTCTACTGTACCCATAGCCCCTGCCCCTGTGACAGGCCACTGCTGACCCATACCTCTGCAGGAGACACTCAAAGGCAGGTCTGGCTCAGTCTCTGTGGGGTCTCTGGGTTCTGGTGCATATAATGTTTTGTCTGAGCCCTCTGAGCATCTCTGGCTGGTATGGGGTTCGATTCTAAACAGGATTTTGGCCCTCCTACTGTCTTTCTTGGGCTTCTCCTTTGCCCTTGGACATGGGGTACCTTTTTTTGATGGGATCAAACATTTGCCAGTTGATGGATGTTCAGCAACAAGTTGTAATTTTAGAGTTCTCGAAGGAGAAGATGAGTGCACGTCCTTCAACTCCACCATCTTGTGTGGTCTTGCAGTCCATAAGGAATTGTATGTCTTCATACAACTGTTCAACTTCAGCATCTTCAGCATTCTGTTAGGGGCATAGACTTGGATTACTGTGATATTGAATCGTTTGCTTTGGAAACGAACTGAGATCATTTTATCATTTTTGAGAGTGCATATAAGTACTGTTTTTCAGATTCTTTTGTTGACTATGAGAGCTACTCCATTTCTTCTAAAGGATTCTTGCCCACAGTAGTAGATATAATGATCATCCAAATTAAATTCACCCATCCTGGTCCATTTTAGTTCACTGATTCTTAAAATTTTGAGGTTCACTTTTGCCATCTCCTGTTTGACCACTTTCAATTTACCTTGATTCACAGACCTAACACTCCAGGTTCCTATACAGCATTTTTCTTTGAAGCATTGTTCTTTTCAGCATTGGACTCTACTTCCATCACCAGTGACATGAACAACTGAACATTGTTTATGCTTTGGTTTCATCTCTTCTTTCTTTCTGGAGTTATTACTCAACTCTTCTCCAGTAGCATATTGGGCACCTATTGAGCTGGGGAGTTCATCATTCAGTGTCATATCTTTTTTACTCTTCATACTGTTCATGGGGTTCTCAAGGCAAGAATACTGAAGTGATTTGCCACTGTCCAGTGGACCATGTTTTGTCAGAACTCTCCACCATGACCTGTCCATCTTGGGTGGCCCTATACAGCATGGCTCATAGTTTCATTGAGTTAGACAAAGCTGTGGTCCATCTGATCAATTTGATTAGTTTATTATGATTGTGGTTTTCACTCTGTCTCCCCTCTGAAGGTTAAGGATAAGAGGCTTATGGAAGCTTCCTGATGGGAGAGACTGACTGTGGGGGAAACTGGGTCTTTTTCCAATGGGCGGGGCCATGCTCAGTAAGTCATTAATTGATTTTTAAATGATGGGTGGGGCTGTTCTCCCTCCCTCCTGTTTGACTTGAGACCAAAGTATAATGGAGGTAATGGAGATAATGGCAGCATCTTTGAAAAGGTCCCATGCAGGAATTGCTGCACACAGTACCCCTGATCCTGCAACAGGCCACCACCAAAGCATGCCTCCGCTGGAGACAACTGGACATTCACAGACAAGTCTGTAAGAGTAGGAAGTCAAGAGATACATTGAGTAACAGGGAGATATGTCTTGGAGTACAAAATGAAACAGGACAAAGGCTAACAGAGTTTTTCCAAGAGAACACAATGGTCATAGCAAACACCCTCTTCCAACAACACAAGAGAAGACACTACACATAGACATCACAAGATACTCAATACTGAAATCATATTGATTATATTCTTTGCAGCTAAAGATGAAGAAGCTCTATAGAGTCACCAAAAACAAGACTGGGAGCTGACTGTAACTCAGATGACAAACTCTTTATTGCAAAATTCAGAGTTAACTTGAAGAAAGTAGGGAAAACCACTAAACCAATCAGGTATGACCTAAATTAAATCCTTAATGATTATACAGTGGAAGTGACAAATAGATTCAAGGGATTAGCCCTGATAGAGTACCTGGAGAACTATGCACAGAGGTTCATGTGATTGTACAAGAGGCAGTGATCAAGACCATCCCCAAGAAAAAGAAATGCAAAAAGATCAAATGGTTGTTTGAGGAGGTCTTACAAATAGCTGAGAAAAGAAGAGAAACTAAAGGCAAAGGAGAAAAGGAAAGATATACCCATTTAAATGCAGAGTTCCAAAGAACAGCAAGGAGAGATAAGAAAGCTTCCCTCAGTGATCAATGCAAAGAAATAGAGGAAAACAATAGAATGGGAAAAACTAGAGATCTCAAAATAAGTCAGAAAGAAAAACACCAATACAGTATATTAATGCAGATATATGCAATTTAGAAAGATGATAATGATGCCCCTATATGCGAGACAACAAAAGAGACACAGATGTAAAGAAGAGACTTTGAGTCTCTGTGGGAGAAGGCAAGGGTGGGATGATTTGAGAGAATAGCATTGAACTATATATATTACTATGTGTGAAATAGATCGCCAGTCCACGTTTGATGCATGAGACAGGGCGCTCAGGGACGGTGTCTTGGGATGACCCTGAGAGATGGGATGAGGAGGGAGGTGGGAGGGGGATTCAGGATGGGGGACACATGTACACTTGTGGCTGATTCATGTCAATGTATGGCAAAAAACACTACAATACTGTAAAGTAATTAACCTCCAATTAAAATAAATAAATTAAAAAAAAAAGAAAATTAAAGATACCAAAAGAACATTTCATGCAAGTTCAGTTCAGCCACTCAGTCATGTCCGACTCGTTGTGACCACATGAACCACAGCACGCCAGGCCTCCCTGTCCATCACCAGAAGAGGTATGGACCTAATAAAAACAGGTTAGATTAAGAATTCTTAATCTAACCTGTTTCTATTAGGTCCATACCTCTTCTGTCATTTATTGTGCCTATCTTTGCATGAAATGGGTTGGATGACATCACCAACTCAATGGACATGGGTTTGAGTGAACTCCGGGAGTTGGTGATGGACAGGGAGGCCTGGCGTGCTGCGGTTCATGTGGTCACAACGAGTTGGACATGACTGATATATATATATAGAACTATACCAAAAAGATCTTCATGACCCAGATAACCACGATGGAGTGATCACACACCTGACATCCTGGAAAGTGAAGTCAAGTGGGCCTTAGGAAGCATCACTATGAACAAAGCTAGTGGAGGTGATGGAATTCCAGTTAAGCTATTTCAAATCCTACAAGATGATGCTGTGAAAGTGTTGCACTCAATATGCCAGTAAATTTGGAAACTCAGCAGTGGCCACAGGACTGGAAAAGGTCAGTTTTAATTCCAATCCAAAAGAAAGGCAATGCCAAAGAATGTTCAAACTATGACACAATTGCACTCCTCTCACAGATTACCAAAGTAATGCTCAAAATTATCCAAGCCAGACCTCAACAGTATGTGAACCAAGAACTTCCAGATATTCAAGCTAAATTTAGAAAAGGGATAAGAACCAGAGATGAAATTGTCACCATCCGTTGGATCATTGAAAAAGCAAGAGAACTCCAGAAGAACATACTTTTGCTTTGTTGACTATGACAAATCCTATGACTGTGTGGATGACAACAAACTGTGGAAAATTCCTACAGAGATAGGAATACCAGACCACTTTACTGGCCTCCTGAGAAATCCGTATGCAGGTCAAGACGAAACAGAACCAGACATGTAAAAACAGACAGGTTCCAAATTGGGAAAGGAGTACATCAAGGATGATATTTTCACACTGCCTATTTAAATTATATGCAGAGTACATCATGCTAAATGCTGGGCTGGATGAAGCACAAGCTTTAATCAAGATGACCAAGAGAAATATCAATAACCTCATATATGCAGATGACACCACCCTTATGGGAGAAAAGGAAGTGGAACTAAAGAGCCTCTTGATGAAAGTGAAAGATGAGAGTGAAAAAGTTGGCTTAAAGCTCAACATTCAAAAAAATCAAATCATGGCATACATTCCCATCACTTCATGGCAAATAGATGGGGGAAACAATGGAAATAGTGACAGACTTTATTTTGGGGGAGGCTATAAAATCACTGCAGATGGTGACTGCAGCCAGGAAATTAAAAGATGCTTGCTCATTGGAAGAAAAGCTATGAGCAACCTAGACAGCATATTAAAAAGCAGAGACATTACTTTACTGACAAAGACCCATCTAGTCAAAGCTATGGTTTTTCCAGTAGTCATGTATGGATGTGAGAGTTGGACTATAAAGAAAGCTGAGCAGTGAAGAATTGGTGCTTTTGAACTGTAGTGTTGGAGAAGACTCTTGCAAGTCCCTTGGACTCCAAGGAGATCAAGCCAGTCAATCCTAAAGGAAATCAGTCCTGAATATTCATTGGAAAGACTGATGCTGAACCTGAAACTCCAAAACCTTGGCCACCTCATGCAAAGAACTCACTCATTGGAAAATACCCTGATGCTGGGAAAGATTGAAGGGAGGAGGAAAGGCGACAACAGAAGATGAGATAGTTGGATGGCATCACCAACTTGATGGACATGAGTTTGAGCAAGCTCCGGGTGTTGGTGTCGGACAGAAAAGCCTGGTATGCTGCAGTCCATGGCATCACAAAGAGTCGGGAACCACTGAGTGACTAAACTGACCTGATGGTATTTGTGTTTGTAGTTTTTTCTGACGAAGCTCCATGCTGTCTTACCTAATGGGTACTCCATTAGGGTACCACTAGGTGCTAGGGTTTCCTTTTCTCCACATCCTTGTCAACATTTGTTAATTGTGGCCTTTACCTGGTCCTTGTTTTTTCTTTGATCTTTATTATTTCCTTACCTCTGCTGACTTCGGCTTTTTGTTGTTGTTGTTATTACTATTATTATTATTTTCTTAATTCTTATGCTCCTTCTTCATTTCTTAATTTCTTTTATTAGAGCTGTTACTAATTTAACTAGGAATTCATGCATACTCTAAATACACAAAGCATGAACTTTATCATGTTTGGAAATCTTTGTAATTCCTGTATCTGAAAATCTGCTTCCTTCTTCAGTTTCAGGAAGTTTCATGCATAACTTCATCAAATAAACTTCTACCTCTTTTTCTCTTCTTTTAGGACCCCTGTAGTGAGAATGTTAATAAGCTTGGTATACTGTTAGAGGTCTTTTAATCTATCATTTTTTTTTCTTTTTTATGTTCTGATTATGTGTTTTCAATTATTGTATCTTCCAGATTACTTATACAATCTGTATAAATGAACTTATGTGTCACCTAGACTGCTAATTCATTACAGTGTGTTTCTCATTTAAGTTATTCTTCACTTCTGACTGGTTTTTTAATATATATTTTCTAGATTCTTCTTAAAATTCTCATTGAGTTCATCTATTTTTTCCCCAAGTTCAGTTAGTATATGTATTACTAATGCTTTGAACTCTATCAGGTAAACTATCTCTGTTTCACTAGTGTTTTTTGTTTTTTTTTTTCCCCCCCTTGTTCATCTTTTTTTTTTTTTGCCACACTTCATGGTTTGTGGGATCTCTCCTGACCAGGAATAAACTTGATCCATGGCAGTGAAAATGCTGAATGCTAACTACTAGCCCATCAGGGTACCCCAGGCAAGGGCACTTCTTCCCAATTTGGCAGTAGTGCTGGAGTAAGAGGGGCTCAAGTGCAAATCTGTTCTGAATTAGAGTACATTCTTGGATAGTTCCAGCAAGCCATTTAGAACCCTAGGTAATTTACAATCTCCTGACTCTGTGTGCTCACTAGCAACAACTGCCTTCATCCCATTTAGAGGTAGGGCTGTGTCTGAGCTTGCTCTGCTTCCTCCTATCACTTTCACCTCTCCTCAGCAATGGCACATTCACCACAGTAGAGGGCATAACCAAAAGAAAAGGGACTGGAGGACATGCCCAGTGCAGGTCAAGAGCTGGAATGGCCCCAGCAGGCTAGTCAGTCTCAGGTAGCTCCTTATCTGCTGATTCCGAATGCTTACTGGCAATGGCTGCCATTCCCCTGTTCAGAGGCAGGGCCAAGTCTGAGCCAGCTTTGTTCCCCTCAGTGCAAAATCTCCTGGGCAATGGCAGCCTTTGCCCTACTAGAGAGCTGAACTGGAGCAAGAGGGTCTGGATCAGGCACTTGGTATGGGTTAGGGTGTATGCTGGAATGGTCCTGTGAAACCAGCCACAGGGCCAGGCCATTTTAAATCTGCTTCCCCTACTTTATTCTTGGGTATGTTCTGCTTCTGTATGTTCTGTTCATGAGCAGACTCTCAGTTTTTCACAGCCATTTAGTAAGTCCTACTGGTTTGCAAACCAGCTAAGGGGACTGGTCTGCCCAGTGTCAGACCCCAAGGCTGTGAAGCCCATTATGTGTCTCAAACCTCTAACTCCCCAGGGAGCATTCCTAAGCCTGAGATACCCCCCTTCTCTTCTATATTCCCTGCTAGGGGCACAGGTCCTAACTTGATCATCTTTCACTTTCCTACCTGAGTCCTTGTGAATCTTTCTTTACGGAGCTGGTTATAGAACAACTTTTCTGACAGCCTCCAGCTTGTTTTGAGCGAGAATTTCCCCATATTTAGATGTTTTTTTGATGCGTTTGGGGAGAGGTGAGCTCAGCATCCTCCTACTCCATCATCGTGATCTCCATTTGGAAAGTGGATCCTTTAGCACCTCTTTCAGAGGTGTTGACTGATAGTCTCTTTACTGTGTGTGCCTCCAATGTTCCTGCTGCCTTGCTGTTTCCAGTGTCACTGCTTTTATTGTTGAATTTTCTGCCTGGGGCACAAGGATGGCAAATGTTCTGCATTCAGGATGTCCTGTCTCACAACTCCAGAGCTTCAGGGTGAGGGGGATGATTGAGAGAGAGCCAGAATCATGGTTGTCTTTGCCATGTCTTGCATCATCAGGTTTATAGGTGCCACTGCTGTGATGGGGATAGGGGAGTAGATTCATGGGCACCTCTTTATCTAGATAGACAGGACTGCATGCCCAACTGCTGCTGCTGTCCAGTTCTTTGTGGCCACAGGTTATGCTGCAGCTGGGAGATGGGAGGTGTGTTTGCCACTCTGTCTATCCTGTGCTGTTACTGGACTCTCTGGGGCTGTGGGCTCAGCTATCACAGCCAAGGATCCAAGATCCCAGGTACTACCTCTGCTATCTCCCGTGGTTCCACCTCCTGTATGTGTTCCTGTACTGCTGCTGCTGCTAAGTCACATCAGTCGTGTCTGACTCTGTGCGACCCCATAGATGACAGCCCACCAGACTCCCCCGTCCCAGGGATTCTCCAGGCAAGAACACTGGAGTGGGTTGCCATTTCCTTCCCCAATGCATGAAGGTGAAAAGTGAAAGTGAAGTCGCTCAGTCATGTCCAACTCTTTGCAACCCCATGAACTGCAGCCTGCCAGGCTCCTCTGTCCATGGGATTTTCCAGGCAAGAATACTGGAGTGGTGTTCTGTACACCCACCTTTAAATGCACAGTTGTGGGAAATTCCCCAGATTCCTTGTGTATAAGGCAGAGACATCTTTGTTAGTTGTAGATTGAGGGGCAGGAAAATGGAGTGTCTCATGCTTCCACGATGCCAATGCCATTCTTTTTTTAAATTATCTTCATCTTTAGTCAATAATGGCTTCCCTTGTGACTCAGCTGGTAAAGAATCCACCAGCAATGCAAGATACCAGCAATGCAGGGGTTGGGAAGAACCCCTGGAGAAGCAAAAGGCTACCCACTCTGGTATTCTGGCCTGGAGAATTCCGTGGACTGTATAGTCCATGGGATCACAAAGAGTCGGACACAACTAAGCAACTTTCACTTTAGTCAATAATGCCTTTTTGCTATTTGGAAATAGCTATATTTTCAAGTCTTAATTTTAACTTTGTTAGGAAGAGGTGGAAAAGTATTTAGTCCATAATTAATTTTCACCATGACTGAGGCAACACCCTTTTGACTTTTCCAAAGATTGTGCTGTATGCACAAGGAATTCCACTCTAGCTGGGAAAGAATGGACACTTCCATGAACTGTGTATTTAAAATACCTAGACAGCATATTAAAAAGTGGAGACATTACTTTGCCTACAAAGTTCCATATTTGTCAAAGCTATGTTTTTTCCAGTTGTCCTGTACAGATGTGAGAGCTGGATAATAAGAAAGGCTGAGAGCCAAAATTTATGTCTTCTAACGGTGGTGCTGGAGAAGACTCTTGAGAGTCCCTTGGACTGCAAGATTAAGCCAGTAAACCCTAAAGGAAATCAACTCTGAATATTCATTGGAAGGACTGATGCTGAAACTGAAGCTCCAAAACTTTGGCCACCTAATGCAAAAAGCCAACTCAGTGGAAAAGACCCTGATGCTGGGAAATATTGAAGGCAGGAGGACAAGGGGACGACAGAAGATGGATGACATCGAAGGGGACGACAGAGGACAGAGATTTGATGGCATCACTGAATCAAAGGACATGAGTTTGAGCAAACCCTGGGAGATGGTGAAGGATAGGCAAGCCTGGTATGCTTCAGTCTATGAGATCATGAAGAGACGTGACTGAGAGACTAAACAACAACAATGTGATCTGTGTAAACTACAATCCCAATTTTATCCTTTTAGCTAGTTCTTTTCATAATCTTGCATAGTTTTCTCTCTCTCTTGCACTGATCAGTACTCAGCTAAACACTTAACATGAAACTTCTTCAGATCCTTGTAGTTTTTTAGAAATTCAACTTATGTTACCTATTCTCCATTTCCAACAGAACCCACAAAATCAATGATGCTACAGCTGCAAGAGCTTTTAAAGGCCACCTCATTCAGCATTAATATTTTTCAGATAGGAAAAATGAGTCACTGAGATATTAGACTCAAGTATTTTTTAGTCTCTGGCAGACTTAGAACTAAGTCTTTTGTAAGTCTATTGTAAGATTTTGTAAATCTTAGTACAGTGTTGCATTAACTAATTTCTGCCATGCTTCATTCAAGATATCTCTAAAATTTGTCTTTTTTCACATTCAAATTGAAAACTTTCTTTAAAGTCAAATCAAATGTGTATTTGAAAGCAGAGACAGTCAAGATTTCACAAAGGAAGTTCTACTGAATAGCTTTTGCAGGATGGGTAAAAAGTCATGCAGGCAGATGTATAGAAGAGTATGGGTGAATCCTCATAGCGGCAACTACTCACAATCATTGTGGATTGAAACTCTATGGTGAATTCTGGGAAACTATAAACCCCATGATATGGACAGAGGAATGACTATGATAAAAGTTCAACTTTTATTCTGTAGGAAATGATTCACTGAATCATGAAAATAAATCAGATTTTATTTTAGATACATCACTCTGGAATCAGTATGAAGGAAAGATTAAAGAATATGGAAAAGCTGTGGAAAGTTTAGATCCAGAATAGATAGATGACTATTCTAATCATCCAAGCAAGAATTACAAAGAACCCAAATTAAAGGAATTTAAAAAAAAATGTCAATGGGAAGTTTAAAAAAAGAGATGGATACTTGTATCTATATATCTCTCTATATATCTTGAATAGTACATTCTCAGCTCTCATGACCAACTAAATGTGAAGTTTGAGAAGAGAAACTGATGTGATGGTTATGATTCCCAGATATCTGATTCTTTTTGGAAATTTGATAGATGATTATCCCACTAACTAAGAAAAGGGGTTAAGAGAATGAATCCTTTTTGAAAAGAAATATGAATTCAGCATTAAATATCCTCAATTTAAAGAATCAAATGAATTTTTAGATTAAAAATTTAGGTTTAGAGTTGACTGTGAATTAATTTCATGCAGGAAAGATGATCAAGATGTAAGCATAGCTAATTTTATTATGTTTGCTTTATTGTACTGCACAGATACTGCTTTTTTTTTTTTTTAACAATGCAGCATGACATTTGTGGCAAACCTGCATTGAGCAAGTCTATTGGTACCATTCTCCCAATGGCATTTACTTATTTCATGTCTCTGCATCACATTTTAATAATTCTCACAATATTTCAAACTTCTTAATTATTATTTAATTTGTTATGGTGATCTGTGATCAGCCATCTTTGATGTTATAACTTTGACTCAATGAAGGCTCAGGTGGTTGCTAACATCTTTTAGGAGTATTTTTAATTGCACACTTAGACTACATTATTATGCATTGGGAAACAAACAAAAAAAAAATCAGGTGACTCACTTTATTGCAATATTTACTTTATTGTGATGGTCTGGAACTAAACCCAAACTATTTCTGAGGTATGACTGTATATAAATTTTGGATCTATTAGTATGCAATTCATAGTAAAAAAAAATGTGAATATGAGTTAAAACACTCATATTATTAAAATGAAAGAATAAGGTCAAAAAGAGTACCTTGGAGAAAAATGACTTTTATGGGTGGATGGAGAATAAAGACCTAAAAAAATATCAAGAGTAGGTGAATCCTAAGAGTAAAGTACTCAAAAGTTAAGTAAAAAATTTTGCATGTTTTTTATTATTATTTTCTCTATTACAAGGTGATGTTTCACTTTTTTAAATTGGAGGATAATTTCTGTACAATATCGTTTTGTTTTCTGCCATACAACAATGTGAATCAGCCATAAGTGTACATATATCACCTCCCTCTTGAAAGACCTTCTTACCCCCAACTCCATTCCACCCCTCTATGTTGTCACAGAGTACCAGGTTGAGCTTCCTCTGTTTTACAGCAATTTTCCAATAGCTATTTTACATATGGTAATGTATATGTTTCAATGCTACTCTTTCAATTTGTCCCACCCTCTCCTTCCTTCACTATGCCCGCAAGTCTGTTCTCTAGGTAGGTGTCTCTATTCATGCCCTGCAAATAGGTTCATCAGTACCATTTTTCTAGGCTCTAAGTTCATCCACCTAACTAGAACTTACTCAAATTCATTCCTTTTTATGACTGAGTAATATTCCATTGTATATATGTACCAAAACTTCTTTATTCATTTATCTGTCAATGGACATCTAGGTTGCTTTCACATCCAGGGTATTGCAAATAGTGTTGCAATGAATATTAGGGTACACGTGTCTTTTTTTTTTTTTTTTTTTCCAATTATGGTTTTCTCGGGGTATATGCTCAGTAATGGTGTTGCTAGGTTATATGGGAGTTTTAGTCTTAGCTTTTTCTTTTTTCTTTTTTTTTTAAGGAATCTCCATACTGTTCTCTGGACTTCCCAGGTGGCACTAGAGGGAAAGAACCCACCTGCCAATACAGGAGACATAAGAGACGTGGTTTAGTCTCTGGGTGGTTCGGGAAGATCTCGTGGAGGAGGGCATGGCAATCCACTCTAGTATTCTTCCCTGGAGTATCCCACGGACAGAAGAGTCTTGTGGGCTATAGACCATAGAGTCACAAAGAGACATGACTGAAGTGACTTAGACTGTATATAATATTTTCCATAGTGGTGCAAGAGGTTTCCCTTTTCTCCACACCCTCTCCAGCAATTATTGTTTGTAGAATTTTTGATGATGGCCATTCTGTTTGGGCTGAGGTGATACCTCATTGTAGTTTTGATTTCCATTTCTCTAATAATGAGTGATATTGAACATCTTTTCACGTGTTTGTTGGATATTTACATGTCTTCTTTGGAGAAATGTCTGTTTAGGTTTTTCATTTTTTTATTAGGTTGCTTTTCTGGTATTGAACTGCATGAGCTGCTTTTATATTTTAGAGATTAATCCTTTGTCAGTTGTTTAATTTTCAATTATTTTCTATCATTCTGAGGGTTTTTTTAAATCTTTTTTTATAGTTTCCTTTGTTGTGTAGAAGCTTTTAAGTTTAATTAGGTCCCATTTGTTCGTTTTTGCTTTTATTTCCATTATTCTAGGAGGTGGGTCATAGAGGATCTTGCTGTGATTTATGTCAGAGTGTTCTGCCTATGTTTTCATCTAATATTTTTTAATAGTTTCTGGCCTTAAATTTAGGTCTTTAATCCATTTTGAGTTTATTTTTATGTATGGTGTTAGAAAGTGTTCTAGTTTCATTCTTTTACAAGTGGTTGACCAGTTTTGCCAGCAGCACTTGTTAAAGAGATTGTCTTTTCTCCACTGCATAGTCTTGCCTCCTTTGTCAAAGATAAGGTGCCCATAGGTGTGTGGGTTTATCTATGGGCTTTCTATCTTGTTACATTGATCTATATTTCTGTTTTTGTACTAGTACCATATTATCATGATTCCTGTGGCTTTGCAGTATAGTCTGAAGTCAGGAAGGTTGATTCCTTCAGCTCCATTTTTCTTTTTCAAGATTGTCTTGACGATTTGAGGTCTTTTGTGCTTTCATATTAATTGTGAGATTTTTTTTTTTTTTGTCTTATTTCTGTGAAAAATACCATTGGTAATCTGATAGGGATTGTGTTATTTCTGTAGATTGCTTCAGGTAATATATTCATTTTCACCATATTGATTCTTCCTAATGCAAGAAAATTATATTTCTCTCTATTTGTGTCATCTTTGATTTCTTTCATGATTGTCTTATAGTTTTCTTTATAGGTTTTTTTTTTTTTCTTTGTCTCCTTAGGTAGGCTTATCCCTAGGTATTTCATGTTTTGCTGTCACTGTTGAAATGGTAAGTGGAATTGATTCCTTAATTTCTTTTTCTGTTTTTTTTTTTGTCATTAGTGTATAAGAATGCAAGGGATTTCTGTGTACTGGTTTTGTTTCCTGTGTCTTTAGTAGATTCATTGATTAAAAGCTAAGGAAAGATTTTAAAGAAGAGGTCAACAGTATAAAATATATAGAAAAGGCAACCAGAGAGATAACCTTATCTGAATCTAACACTGAATTAGGTACAAGGCAGAAGACTAAGTTGTTTACTAGAATAACAAAATAAAATATGGTGTCTTATATATAATACACATTACTATTCTGAATTTGGCATCATATGAAGAGACATGCTATTGATATTGTTGTGGCAAGCCATTTAATAGCAAAATTACTGTAGAGATAAGGTCCTATGTCAGTTTGCTAAGTATTATAACTTAATGCTTCCTTTAAATCCACTTTTAATTATATCACTGCTCAACTAAAGACAAAGGTAGGCAGAGATGTGGGGGAAATTGAAAATTTAAAAGAAACCCAGAAAGCAAACAATAATTAGGCAGTCATGAGTCCTGACATACCAAAATTCACTGTAAATGTAAATTGATAGAATAATCAAAAGATAGGCTGACAGTTCAGTTCAGTCGCTCAGTTGTGTCCAACTCTTTGCAACCCCATGAATTGCAGCACGCCAGGCCTCCCTGTCCATCAGCAACTCCCAGAGTTCACTCAGACTCACGTCCATCGAGTCAGTGATGCCATCCAGCCATCTCATCCTCTGTCATCCCCTTCTCCTTCTGCCCCCAGTCCCTCCCAGCATCAGAGTCTTTTCCAATGAGTCAACTCTTCACTTGAGGTGGCCAAAGTACTGGAGTTTCAGCTTCAGCATCATTCCCTCCAAAGAAATCCCAGGGCTAATCTCCTTCAGAATGGACTGGTTGGATCTCCTTGCAGTCCAAAGGACTCTCAAGAGTCTTCTCCAACACCGCTGTTCAAAATCATCAATTCTTCAGCGCTCAGCTTTCTTCACAGTCCAAATCTCACATCCATACATGACCACAGGAAAAACCATAGCCTTGACTAGATGAACCTTTGTCAGCAAAATAATGTCTCTGCTTTTCAATATGCTATCTAGGTTGGTCATAACTTTCCTTCCAAGGAGTAAGCATCTTTTAATTTCATGGCTGCAATCACCATCTGCAGTGATTTTGGAGCCCAAAAAGATAAAGTCTGACACTGTTTCCACTGTTTCCCCATCTATATCCCATGAAGTGATGGGACCAGATGCCATGATCTTCGTTTTCTGAATGTTGAGCTTTAAGCCAACTTTTTCACTCTCCTCTTCACTCTCATCAAGAGGCTTTTTAGTTCCTCTTCACTTTCTGCCATAAGGGTGGTGTCATCTGAATATCTGAGGTTATTGATATTTCTCCCAGCAATCTTGATTCCAGCTTGTGCTTCTTCCAGCCCAGTGTTTCTCATAATGTACTCTGTATAAAAGTTCAGTAAGCAGGGTGACAATACATAGCCTTGACATACTCCTTTTCCTATTTGGAACCAGTCTGTTGTTCCATGTCCAGTTCTAACTGTTTCTTCCTGACCTGCATATAGGTTTCTCAAAAGGCAGGTCAGGTGGTCTGGTATTCCCATCTCTTTCAGAATTTTCCACAGTTTTTTGTGATCCCCACAGTCAAAGGCTTTGGCATAGTCAATAAAGCAGAAATAGATGTTTTTCTGAAACTCTCTTGCTTTTTTGATCATCCAGCAGATGTTGGCAATTTGATCTCTGACTGACAAGATGGATAAAAAGACAGGATCCATCTTAGTGCTGCCCACCAGAGACTCTTCAGCTCTAAAGACATACACTTTAGAGTGCATACTTAAACTGAAGTACAGTAAGTACCCTATATTCGAACAAGTTCTGTTCTGAGAGTATGCTCATGACTCCAATTTGTTCATAAGTCTAAGAAAGTTATCTTGGGTACCCAACTAACACAATTGGCTATATATAGGTTGATAATACTTTTCACACAAATAATACAAAAATAAAAGAACATTTTTTAATCTTATGTTATAGAAGTACCTTGAAAACTACAGTAGTACAGTACAGAAGCTGGCCTACAGAGGCTGGCATCTACTGAACAGGCAAGAAGAGCTACTGACTAGCAGAGGGAGAGGAAGTGGAAGATGGTAGAGTTGAAGGATTGACAGCAATAGAAAATGCATGGCAAGTTATAATTTCACTTATGCCTGATGGTGATGGTACAGGTTCTGGTTCCTTGCTGGATTCAATTCTATCTACCCTCTTCAAAAAATGATATTAGCTAAAGAGCTAAATGGTATTAGCTCTTTTTTCTCATCATAGGTGACATGGTAACACTGGATTATATTCTGAACAGCTGCTGTAACCTTAATGTACCATTCTAAGTTCAAGTTATTTGCCTCAAAACTAACAGGGCCTCCTCGTATAAAGAAAATACCCTTGCCATTGCCTGCATCGTGAATCTCTTGTTTTTGTTATTGCATCTTCCTCTTGTCTCAATTTGTCCTTTTTCTGAGCCCCCAATTTCATCAGGTCTTCATTTGTAAACTTCATATATTGCACACCAAAGAGTTCAGTGAAGTTGTCCTCTTGCAGATCTAGCTCCAGATTCTCACTGAGGGTCACTAAGTTGCTGAAAACCTCTTTGGGTTCCTCATCCACATCCACAAATCTCAAAACTGTGTGCAAGGATACTTCCAAACCTATTCATGGTGATGGTCATTACCTCATGCCAAGCAAAGTAAATGTCTTTCATGACTTTGTAGAGGTTATTGCTCCAAAATTGTTGCAACATTGTTTCTAACTCATCATTCACTTTTACTGCCTGATGAAAAGTGTGATATAAATAACATTTGCTTTTTTTAATTAATTTTTTTTACTTTACAATATTGTATTGGTTTTGCCATACATTGACATGAATCAGCTGTGGGTGTACATGTGTTCCTCATCCTGAACCCCCTCCCACCTCCTTCCCCACCCCATCTCTCTGGGTCATCCCAGTGCACCAGCCCCGAGCACCCTGTATTATGCATCGAACCTAGGCTGGCGATTCGTTTCACATATGAAAATATACATGTTTCAATGTCATTCTCCCAAATCATCCCACCCTAGCCCTCTCCCACAGAGTCCAAAAGGTTGTTTCATACATCTGTGTCGATTTTGCTGTCTCGCATACAGAGTTACCATGACCATCTTTCTAAATTTCATGTATAAGCATTAGTACACTGTATTGGCGGAGAAGGCAATGAAACCTCACTCCAGTACTCTTGCCTGGAGAATCCCATGGACGGAGGAGCCTAGTAGGCTGCAGTCCATGGGGTCGCAAAGAGTCGGACACTACTGAACGACTTCACTTTCACTTTTCACTTTCATGCATTGGAGAAGGAAATGGCAACCCACTCCAGTGTTCTTGCTTGGAGAATCCCAGGGACGGGGGAGCCCGGTGGGCTGCCTTCTATGGGGTCGCATAGAGTCAGACACGATTGAAGCCACTTAGCAGTAACAGTATACTGTATTGGTGTTTTTCTTTCTGGCTTACTTCACTCTGTATAATAGGCTCCAGTTTCATCCACCTCATTAGAACTGATTCAAATGTATTCTTTTTAATGGCTGAATAATACTCCATTGTGTATATGTACCACAGCTTTTTTATCCATTCATCTGCTGATGGACATCTAGGTTGCTTCCATGTCCTGGCTATTGTAAACAGTGCTGCAATGAACATTGGGGTACCTGTGTCTCTTTCAATTCTGGTTTCCTCAGTGTGTATGCCCAGCAGTGGGATTGCTGGGTCATATGGCAGTTCTATTTTCAGTTTTTTAAGGAGATCAGCCCTGGGATTTCTTTGGAGGGAATGAGGCTGAAGCTGAAACTCCAGTACTTTGGCCACCTCAAGCGAAGAGTTGACTCATTGGAAAAGACTCTGATGCTGGGAGGGATTGGGGACAGGAGGAGAAGGGGACGACAGAGGATGAGATGGCTGGATGGCATCACTGACTCGATGGCCATGAGTCTGAGTGAACTCTAGGAGTTGGTGATGGACAGGGAGGCCTGGTGTCCTGTAGTTCATGGGGTCGCAAAGAGTCGGACATGACTGAGCGACTGAACTGAACTGAAGTGAACTGAAGGAATCTCCACACTGTTTTCCATAGTGGCTGTACTAGTTTGCATTCCCACCAACAGTGTAAGAGGGTTCCCTTTTCTCCACACTCTCTCCAGTATTTATTGCTTATAGACTTTTGGATCGCAGCCATTCTGACTGGCGTGAAATGGTACCTCATTATGGTTTTGATTTGCATTTCTCTGATAATAAGTGATGTTGAGCATCTTTTCATGTGTTTGTTAGCCATCTGTATGTCTTCTTTGGAGAAATGTCTGTTTATTTCTTTGGCCCATTTTTTGGTTTTGGTTTTTTTTGGCCCATTTTTTGATTGGGTCATTTATTTTTCTGGAATTGAGCTGCAGGAGTTGCTTGTATATTTTTGAGATTAATTCTTTGTTCATTGTTTCGTTTGCTATTATTTTCTCCCATTCTGAAGGCTGTCTTTTTACCTTGTTTATAGTTTCCTTTGTTGTGTGGAAGCTTTTAATTTTAATCAGGTCCCTTTTTTTTTTTTTTTTTTTTTGCTTTTATTTCCAGTATTCTGGGAGGTGGGTCATAGAGGATTCTGCTGTGGTTTATGTTGGAGAGTGTTTTGCCCATGTTTTTCATTCGGAGTTTTATAGTTTCTGGTCTTGCATTTAGATCTTTAATCCATTTTGAGTTTATTTTTGTGTATGGTGTTAGAAAGTGATCTAGTTTCACTATTTTACAAATGGTTGCCAGTTTTCCCAGCACCACTTGTTAAAGATGTTGTCTTTTCTCCAATGTATATTCTTGCCTCCTTTGTGAATGTCATATAACTCCTTGGTCTATAAGTTGGATGAGCAATGTAGTATTCAGAGGCACTACTTTGATGTTGGGATGAAAGTCATCAATGAATGGATTGGGTGAGGTAGGGTTGCCTGGAGTATTGTCAAGTAGCAAAAGAATGTTGAATGGGATGTCCTTCTCCAAGCAGTATTTCTCTACCTGTGGGATAAAGTGGTGGAAATACCAGTCCTGGAAAATATCCAGTGTAACCCAGGCTTTGGGGTTACTCTTCCACATAACAGAAAGAGAGACTTTGGCTAAATTTTAAAGGGCTTCTTTGATTAACTAAGAGAAGCATCAGCTTCATATTGTCAGAAACATTGCTACCCAATCAAAGAGTTAACCTATCCTTTGCTGATTTATAGCCTGGCATCGACTTTCTTCCTTACTGATGTAACTTCAGTCTGGCATACTCTCCCAGTACAATCCTCTCTCATCCACATTGAAAACTTGTTCAGCTTAATACTCACCTTCATCAATAATTTCTTGAAGGATTTCAGGAAATTTCCAGGCAGCAATCATATCTGCATTTGCTGCCTTTTCACTTACTTTTACATTGTGAAGGTTGGCTCTGCTGTTGCTACTGCTAAGTCGCTTCAGCTGTGTCCAACTCTGTGCGACCCCATAGACGGCCCACCAGGCTCCACCGTCCCTGGGATTCTCCAGGCAAGAACACTGGAGTGGGTTGCCATTTCCTTCTCCAATGCATGAAAGTGGAAAGTGAAAGTGAAGTTGCTCAGTCGTGTCTGACTCTTTGCAACCCCATGAACTGCAGCCTACCAGGCTCCTCCGCCCATGGGATTTTCCACGCAAGAGTACTGGACTGGGTTGCCATTGCCTTCTCTGAAGGTTGGCTCTAGCCTTGAACAAATGAAATCAGTCATGGCTGGTGTGAAAAAGTGCCCCCTCTAATTCCTCATTGTGTTTCTTCTTTGATTCTTCAGAAAGGCTTTAAACTTTCTCTTGAATCACCACTAAGCCGAGGAGGATTTGATGCTTATGCTGACCCTGTATCCACACATCAAGAAGTTTCTCCTCCTCTATTACGTTTCAAAGCTTCTTCAATATCAATGTCAACATCATTGGCACAGAAGAATTCACGTGCTCCATGATCTTGTCCTTGTTCACTAGAATCATGCCAATGGACGAACGATTAATGTTATAAGACTGAGCAACATCTACAATCTTTTTGCCTCTCTCCACTCTCAATTTTTTTTTCACTTTTGTTTCTATTGTTATCACTTGGCACTTCTTAACAGTACCAGCTAGATCATCACTGCTTTTATGCTTGCTTCCAGACAGCCTGGGATGAAATAAAGATACTGAACTACTGTACTCTATACAGTACTGTACAGTAAAGTACACAAAAGCACAACCACTTATAGAGAATGTATTCAAGTGACAATATAGCCAGACATGTGATTGAACATGCAGATGCATGTTTTCATCTTTGAAAGATCACAACTTGAACATTTATATGTAGCGGACTTACTGCAATAAAAGAAGATAGTCCATGAAAGTGTAAATGGAAAGCAAATGCAGATACTCGTATCAAACAAAATGGACTTTAAGCCAAAAACGCTAACAATAGACAAAGTTATATATAATGATAAATGGACAATATATCAAGATAACATAACAATCATAAATATATATGCACCTATCAGAGCACTTAAATATGTTAACCAAATACTAAAGGGAGAAATAGACACAATACAAAAATAGCAGGGGACTTCATATCCAAGTATCAACAACTGATAGATTATCCACTCAGAAAATCAACAAAGAAATGTTGGAATTGAACCATCATTTAGACCAACTGGACTTAGACATATATAGACTATTCCATAAAGCTGCATCAAAATATACACTCTTCTCAAGTGCACATGGAACACTCTCTAGTAAAGGTCATGTGATAGAACACAAAACAAGTCTCAACAAATTTAAGAAGAAGAAATTCATACCAACAATCTTTTCTGACCACAATGATATAAAACTGAAATCAATAAGAGAAAAGATACAAAATCTACACATATGTGGAAACTAAAATAACACTTATGAAGAACAATGTGTCAAAGAAGAAATCAAAAGGGAAATATAAAACCATTTCAGTCTGCCCATGGACCACTGACAGTCACACAGAAGGGGTAGGGCATGGCCTGTAGGCTTGGGGACCTTTCTTACCCCAGTCTTGGATAAAGCAGCCTATTGCTTGCCAAGAAGTTTGTATGGCAGGGACCTGGCCCATGAGTTATGTCTAGCAACCCAGGGTTACGGCAAGAGCCCTCAGAGTGTGTTGCTTGGCCAGGAATTGGCCCTGTATCTAGGGCTGTAGGCATGTGTGCTGAGTGGTGTCTGTGCCCATTCTGAAATGCAGAGTGAATAAGCAGCTGTAGCTTCCAGTGAGGATGGGACTCAGGCTTCTTAAGTTGACTGTGCTCCTAGAAAATGCTGAGGAACCTGGAGGTTTGCATGAGTCATTGTTGCTTTTGAACTAGAAATGGCTTCCTTGGCATTAGATGGAACAGGGAGAATAATGATTATCTCATAGGACCAGAGTGGCTGCTCCAGTAATAGAAAAATTCTTTTGAGACGTTGTGATACACAGATGGACTTGGAGTTTGTTACTGGTGGAGTTCTTTGGGCTGAACAGCAAATGAGAGAGAGGGAGGAGTCAAGATGGCAGAATGGGAGAATGTGAAATTCATCTCTTCTCACAACTACATCAAGAATACACCTACAAATGAAACAATTCTTACAGAGCACCTGCTGGACATTAGTGGAAAACTTTGGACAACTAAAAGGGCAAGAAAAAAAAAATCCCCTTGTAACCAAGTAGGATGAAAGAAATAAAAGAGGAATCAAAAAATGGAATGGTAACCCTGGCAGGAAGCTGAATGCAAGGAAAGGTCCCCACTCTGGGAAAAATCCCCTCACAGTGGGGAAATCAGCTGGGACAGAAAGGGATCTTCAGGGGATAAAAGGAGAATACAGCAGACAGTCTGTGGAAGGCAGTACAAAGTAAGAACTGCACACCTGGTCTGTGCCACAGCCCTGTGCACCCCAGCCTGAGTCCTGTGTCTCCTGTTGTGGAGAGGGCTGCATGCTGAAAAGTAATGTTTGGAACACGGACCCAGGGAAGGAATGTTACAACGAAAAAAAGTAGGAATGAGTTTTTTTCTCTCCTGAGAACAAGGAAAATAAAGGGGACAGTGAACAGTGAATAGGCTAGAGAATAAACATAAACAGGCCTGAAAGAGTTAATCATTCCTAATTTATTTTAACTGTTACTAATCTGTAGAGTCTGTAACTAGACTTGCACTTCACAAAGCTAACCTATCACTCCCTGACACTATGTAAATCATATCCTGCACCCATCGCCAACTAAGACTGTGTGAGTTACATCCTGCACCTATCACCCTTTAACTTTATGCAAATTATAACCTATACTTGTGTTTACAATCCGTGCACTCTCTTGTAACAGACCACCCCTTGTAGCTTGTTGAATTTCAGGAAAAAGGTCGCAGGTGATACATCAGAGACAAAGGAACCCAATTACCAGGCTGCTGGACCCAATAACCAGGATACCTTATGTCACTTCTGAATGTTTTAAAATAATGCAAGAGGAAGAAAAATGCAAGACCCTCACTACTTCGTTCCTTATCATATCCTCTGGACTTCGAGTCCTGCCCCTAAGATTCTCTCTAATTTCCTGGGAAGGAGGCCACATTTCCTGAAGTGCTAGCCTGCTGTGTTTTGCCCTGTGCCTTGGAGAAGAGTAAAGTCATCTCTCTCTTCTCTTCCCACAAATTTTTGTCTCTTATTTCTGTTTGGCATTGGTGCACAGGGTGCCAATATTTTGGTGTCAGGGACAGCTGTTGGCTGTGAAAAGACACCCTGAGATGATAGGAGTAAGGAGCTCCACAATGAAGAAAGTTTGTGGAAAAAAACAAGGACACCACAGAAGCAAGGCATCGTTGTTGAGTGGCATGCAAGGGGCATGGCCACAACTGTAACTCCCTTCCCAACCCACTGACTTGTTTAGCTTCCTTCACTGATGGGCACCCATCTGAGTGGGCTTGCCTGACCCTCAATCCAAGGTCTCCCCTGTCTGCATAGGCTCCACAGTCCTGAGAGCCACTTATCTCAAAGATTCCTTGGGAGTCAGTCCTGGGTGCTACTGCCTGAGATGGGAATCAGCCAATGATGGTGGGAATGAACTGTTAAAGTGTAGGGTTAAGGGAGAAGGCGAGGTGAGAGGACTGCTGTTGGCTATGTGGATACAGTGTAGGGGATAGGAGTCAGGGGCTGCACAGCTGAGAATCACCCTAGGGGAAATGTGGTCTGCCTGGGAAATGAGGTGCCATTTTTAGTGATGTAAAGGGGGTAGAGTGGTTGCTGACCCCCATATGCCAGCTTCTGTCTTTTTAGGCACTGAGATGAACTCATGTGTGACCCAGTTTGTTTTGACTGTCTGTTGGTTTATGCTGCCATGAGTAGTGCACAGGCATGCTAGTTGTGGCTGCCATGCCCCTTCCTGGCCTGAGTGACTAAGTGTGCCCAAATCAGCTGCCACTTTTGCTCCCTCTTGCCACTTTTGCACCCTCTTGCCTAGGCAGGGAGCAGGTACCTGAAGGTGAAGGCACAGAAGTGGGGTCAAAACCAAAACTGAGCACCAAGGGTAGAGCAATTAAGGAAGAACAAAAATCTCTCCAGCTTTACAACAAATGCTAAAGAAACTTTTCAAGGTGGGAAACACAAGAGAAGAAAAAGCCTACACAAACAAACCCCCCAAATAAGAAAATGGTAATAGAAACATATATATCAATAACTACCTTACATGTAAAATGGATTAAATGTTTTCACCAAAAGACACAAATGGCTGAATGGATACAAAAACAAGTAAAGTATATATGCTGTCTTTAACAGACCCAGATCAGATGACCTAGGGACATATACAGATTGAAAGTGAAGTGGATAAGAAAGCTGTGGTACATATACACAATGGAGTATTACTCAGCCATTAAAAAGAATACATTTGAATCAGTTCTAATGAGGTGGATGAAACTGGAACCTATTATACAGAGTGAAGTAAGCCACAAAGAAAAACACCAATACAGTATACTAATGCATATATATGGAATTTAGAAAGATGGTAACAATAACCCTGTGTACGAGACAGCAAAAGAGACACTGACGTATAGATCAGTCTTATGGACTCTGTGGGAGAGGGAGAGGGTGGGGAGATTTGGGAGAATGGCATTGAAACATGTAGAATATCATGTATGAAACGAGTCGCCAATCCAGGTTCGATGCACGATACTGGATGCTTGGGGCTGGTGCACTGGGACGATCCAGAGGGAGGGTATGGGGAGGGAGGAGGGAGGAGGGTTCAGGATGGGGAACACAGGTATACCTGTGGCGGATTCATTTTGATATTTGGCAAAACTAATACAATATTGTAAAGTTTAAAAATAAAATTAAACTAAAAAAAAAGTGAAGGGATGGAAAAAGATACTCAATGTAAATGGAAATAGAAAAGAAACATGGAGTAGCAATACACATATCATAAAATATAGACATTAAAATAAACTATTTCCAGAGACAAGAAAGGACACTACATAATCATAGAGGGATCAATTCAGAAAAAAGAAGATATAACATTTGTAAATATTTATGAACTCAACATATGAGCACCTCAATACATAAGACAAATGCTAACAACCATAAAAGGAGAACTCAATAGTGACATAGTAACATTGGGGGAATTTAACACCCCACTTATATCACTGGATGGATCATCCAGACAGAAAATAAGTAAACACAAGCCTTATATGACACATTACACCAGAAACTCTCAATACATATTACAGGACAAAAAAAAAATCTATTAAGAGGAGGCCTTACAAACAGCTGAGAAAAGGAGAGAAGTGAAAGGCAAAGGAGAAAAAGAAATATACACCCATTTGAATGCAGAGCTCCAAAGAATAGCAAGAAGAGATAAGAAAGCCTTCCTCAGTGATCAATGCAAAGGAATAGAGGAAAATAACAGAATGGGAAAGACTAGAGATCTCTTCAAGAAAATTAGAGATACCAAGGGAACGTTTCATGCAAAGATGGGCTCAATAAAGGACAGAAATGGTGTGGAACTAACGGAAGCAAAAGATATTAAGAAGAGGTGGCAAGAATACACAGAAGAGCTATACAAAAATGATCTAAATGACCCAGATAACCACGATGGCATGATCATTCACCTAGAGCCAGATATCTTGGAGTGTGAAGTCAAGTGGGAATTAAGAAGCAGTCCTATGAACAAAGCTAAGGGAGGTGATGGAATTCCAGCCAAGCTATTTCAAATCCTAAAAGATGATGCTGTGAAAGTGTTGCATTGAAAATGCCAGAAATTTGGAAACTCAGCAGTGGCCACAGGACTGGAAAATGACAGTTTCCATTTCAATCCCAAAGAAAGACAATGCCAAAAAATGCTCAAAATACTGCATAATTGCACTCATCTCACACGCTAGCAAAGTAATGCGCAAGATTATCCAAGCCAGGCATCAAAAGTACATAAACTGTGAACTTCCAGATGTCCAAGCTGGATTTAGAAAAGGCAGAGGAGCCAAAGATCAAATTGCCAACATCCATTGAATCATTGAAAAAGCAAAAGAGTTCCAGAAAAACATTTAATTCTGCTTTATTAAATACACCAAAACCTTTGACTGTGTGAATCACAACAAACTGGAAAATTCTTAAATAGATGGGAATACCAGACCACCTTACCTGCCTCCTGAGAAATCTGTGTGAAGGTCAAGAAGCAACAGTTAGAACTGGACATGGAACAGCAGACTGGATGAAAATCAGGAAAGGAGTATGTCAAAGCTGTATACTGTCACCCTGCTTCTTTAACATATATGCAGAGTACATCATGTGAAATGCTGGGCTGGATGAAGCACAAGCTGGAATCAAGATTGCTGGGAGAATATCAATAACCTCAGATATGCAGATGACACCATCCTTATGGCAAAAAGTGAAGAGGAACTAAAGAGCCTCTTGATGAACGTGGAAGAGGAGAATGAAAAAGCTGGCTTAAAACTCAGGATGGGGAACATGTGTATACACGTGGCGGATTTATGTTGATGTATGTCGAATCCAATACAGTATTGTAAAGTAATTAGCCTCCAATTAAAATAAATAAATTTAAATTAAAAAATAAATTAAAAATATCAACATTCAAAAAACTAAGATAATGGCATCTGGTCCCATCACTTCATGGCAAATAGATGGGGAAACAATGAAAACTGTGACAGTTTTTATGTTTTGGGGCTCCAAAATCACTGCAGATGGTGACTGCAGCCATGAAAATAAAAGACACTTGCTCCTTGGAAGAAAAGTTATGACCAACCTAGATAGCATATTAAAAAGCAGAGATATTACTTTGCCAACAAAGGTCCATCTTGTCAAAGCTATGGTTTTTCCAGTAGTCATGTATGGATGTAAGAGTTGGATTACAAAGAAAGCTGAGTGCCGAAGAATTGTTGCTTTTGAACTGTGGAGTTGGAGAAGACTCTTGAGTCCCTTGGGCTGAAAGGAGATTCAACCAGTCTATCCTATAGGTAATCAGTCCTGAATATTCATTGAAAGGACTGATGCTGAAGGTGAAACTCCAATACTTTGGCCACCTGATGTGAATGAAGATCTGACTCATTTAAAAGACCCTGATGCTGGGAAAGATTGAAGCCGGGAGGAGAAGGGGATGACAGAGGATAAGATGGTTGGATGGCATCATTGACTTGATGAACATGAGTCGGAGTAAGCTCTGGGAGTTGGTTATGGACTGGGAAGCCTGGCGTGCTGCAGTACATGAGGTTACAAACTGTTGGACACGACTGAGCGACTGAACTGAACTGATAGGACCAATTCCTTTCAAAAGCAGGAGAATACACTTTCTTCTCACAGCAAATGGAATATTCTCTAAGATAGATGCCATCTTGGGCAACAAGATAAGTGCCGGTAAACTTAAGAAAATTGAAATCATATTAAGCTTCTTTTCTAACCACAATGCTATGAGATTAGAAATCAACTATAGGACAAAAACTGGAAAAATCACAAACTCATGGGTGCTAAACACTATGGTACTAAATAACCAAGAGATAACTGAAGAAATCAAGGAGGAAAGAAAAAAATGCCAGAAAAAAAAATGGCAATGAAAATATGATCCCCCTAAAACCTATGGGATGCATCAAAAGGATTCTGAAAATGGACGTTCACAGCCATAGAATCTTACCTGAAGAATCCCAAAAAAGTTTCAAATATACGACCTAAACTTACATTGAAGCAGCTAGAGAAAAAAGATCAAATAAAACCCAAATTTAGTAGAAGGAGAGAAATCATAATAATCAGAGCAGAAACAAATGATATAGGAATGAAGAGCGAAGTAAGTCAGAAAGAAAAACACCAATACAGTATATTAATGCATATATATGGAATTTGGAAAGATGGTAACAATGACCCTATATGTGAGAAAGCAAAGGAGACACAGATGTAAAGAACAGACTGTTGGACTCTGTGGGAGAAGTCGAAAGTGAGATGATTGGAGAGAATAGCATTGAAACATGTATGTTATCATATGTGAAATAGATCCCCAGTCCAGGTTCAATGCATGAGTCAGGGTGCTCAGGGCTGGTGCACTGGGATGACCCTGAGGGATGCGATGCAGAGGGAGATGGGAGGAAGGGTCAGGATGGGGAACACAAGTACACCCATGGCTGATTCATGTGAATGTGTAGCAAAAAACCACCATAATATTGTAAAGTAATTAGCCCCCATTTAAAATTAAAAAAAAAAATTAAAAAAAAGAAACACATGGGGGAAAACCAAGCCTTTCGAGCTAGGACCCACAATATGCCTGAATTAAGGAGCTATAACTCTGAGTTTAAGAATGCAAAAATATCCAGTTCCCAAAAAGGTAAAATTCACCATTTCTGCATCCAATCAAAACTTACCAAGTACATTAGTTTGCTAGGGTTCGGGTAATAAAGTAACACCAACTGGCTGTCTTAAGTAACAGAAATTTATTGTCTCACAATTCTGAGGCTAGAAATCTGAGATTAAGGTGTTGGCAGAGTTGGTTCCTTCTAAGCAATGAAAGGATGTTTCAGGTCTTTCTTGACTTGTGGATGGCCACTTTCTCCCTGTGTTTCTTCACTTGACTAATTATGTATGTGTCTCTAAATTTTCCCTTTTGGGAAGAACACCAGTCATATTTGGTTAGGGCCACCCTCATGACTTCTTTATAACTTGACCAACTCTGTTTTAACCCTATCTCCAAATGAAACCACATTCTGAGTTACTGGGGGTTAGAACTTTAACATATAAACCAGGGTGGGGAGGGGAGAGGGTGTATACAATTCAGTCTATAACATCAGGTGTACAAATAGACAGCAAAATATATACCATACTGGGAAAGGTCAATCAATTGAAATAAAACAATAGGAACAATAGGATTAGTATTTGATAAAGCCATTAGAGGAATTATAAAAAGAAAACTGTATTCTGCTTGTTCAAGAAGCTAGAAGAAAGTGGATTGTTACATAGGCTTGGAAGATATAAAAGGACTCAATTCAAACTTCTAGAGATGTAAAAATATAATGTGTGAGTTGAAAAATACACTGGAAGGAATTAATAGGAGATTAAACAAAGCAGAAATAATCATTACTGAACGTGAAAAGACTGCAACAGATATTATCAAAAGTGGAACTCAGAGGAAAAAAGACTGGGGAAAAATGAGCAGAGTATCAGTGATCTGTGGGACAGCTTCAAGCAGCCTAAAATCTGGGAAAATACGCTGCCAAAAGAGAGGTGAGAGAGAAAAAAATTAAAAAAAAAAAAGAAAAGGAATGAAGAAAACTATAGCAAAGATCAATGACACTAAACGTTTTTTTTTTAAGAAGGTAAACAAAATTAATAAAGCTTTAGCCAGACTCATCAAGAAATAAGGGAGATAACCCAAATCAACATAATCAATCATAAATGAAAAAGGAGACGTCAAAATGGACACCACAGAAATACAAAGGATAATAAGAGACTACTACAAGTAATTATAGACCAATGACATGGCAGAAATGGACAAGTTATTAGAAAAGTACAATCTTTCAAGACTGAAACAGGAAGAATTTGAAAATATGAACCAAACAATGACAACCACTAAAATTGAACATATGATAAAAAAAAAAAAAAAAAACAGGGCCAGATGGCTTCACAGGGAAATTCTCAAACATTTAGAGAAGACCAAATACCTGTCCTTCTCAAATTCTTCCAAAAAATTTCAGAGGGAGGAACACTCCTAAACTCATTCTACAATGCCATCATTACACTGATACTAAAACCAAAGACAACACAAAATTAAAAAAAAAAAGATTAAAGGATAATATTACTGATCAAACCAGCAATCCTAAAGGAAATCAATCCTGAATATTCAGTGAAAGGACTGATGCTGAAGCTGAAGCTCCAATACTTTGGCCACCTGATGCAAAGAACTGATTCAGTAGAAAAGACCTTGATGCTGGGAAAGATTGAAGGCAGGAGGAGAAGGGGATGTCAGAAGATGAGATGATTGGATGGTATCACTAACTTGACAGACATGAGTTTGAGCATGTTCTATGAGTTAGTGATGGACAGGGAAGTCTGGCATGTTGCAATCCATGGGGTCACAAAGAGTTGGACACGACTGAGTGACTGAACAGAACTGAATATCACTGATGAACAAAGAAGCAAAAATCTTCAACAAAATACTAGCAAACTGAGTCTTTATTTTTATTATTCAGTTCAGTTGCTCAGTTGATAACACGTTAAAAGGATCATACACCATGATCAAACAGGATTTCTCTGATCAATGCAAGGATTCTTCAATACACACAAGTAACTAAATGTGACACACCATATTAAAAAATTGAAATGTAAATAACATGATCATCTCTACAGACGCAGATAAAGTTTTCAACAAAATTCAACACCCATTTATTATAAAATTTCTCTAAAGAATGGGATTAGAAGGAACCTATCTCAAAATAATAAAATCCATATATGACGAACACACTCCGAACATTATTCTCAATGGTGAAAAAATGAAAGCATTTCCTCTAAGATCAAGAATAAGATAAGGTTACTGTAGTATTGGAAGTCCTAACCATGACAATCAGAAAAGAAAAAGGAATAAAAGGAATCCAGACTGGAAAAGAAGTAAAACTCTGTTTGCAGATGACATGATACTGTACATAAAAATAAACCCTAAAAATGCCACCAAAAAGTTACTAGAGCTAATGAATGAATGAAGCTAATGAAGCAAGGACTTTAGTAAAATTGCAGAATATAAAATTGATGAACAGAAATCCCTTCTATTCCCATTCAATAACAATGAAAAACCCTAAAAGTAAATTATTGAAACGTACCATTCACCATTGCAACAAAAAGAATAAAATACTTAAGAATAAACCTACCTAAAGAGACAAAAGACCTGTATGCAGAAAACTATAAGACAATGAGCATACAAATCAAAGATGACACAAACATATGAACAAGTTTACCAAGTTCTTGAATTGGAAGAATCACTACTGTGAAAATAACTGTATTACCCAAGCAATCTACAGGTTTAATGCAATACTTATCGAAGTCCCAATGGCATTTTTCACAGAACTAGAACAAAAAAATTTACAATTTGTATGGAGACACAAAAAACCCTGAATAGATGAAGAAAACTTGAGAAAAAACGGAGCTGAAGGAATCAACTTTCCTGACTTCAGACTGTACTACAAAATTACAGTCATTAAGATAGTCTGGGGTTTCTGGTTTAAGATGGTGGAGTAGAAGGATGTGTGCTCGTCTCCTCCTGTGAGAGCATCAAAATTGTAACTAGCTGTTGAACACCCATCAACAGAAGGATACTGGAACCCAACAACAAAAAATCCCACTTTCAAAAACAAAGAAGATGCAACAAGATAGTACGAGGGGCACAATCACAATAAAATCAAATCCTATATGCACCAGGTGGGCAACCCACAGACTGGAGAACAATAATACAAAAGCAATTCTCTCACTGTTGTAAAGGTTCTGAGACCAAATCAGGCTTCCAAGCCTGGGGATCCAGCAAAGGGAATAGGAATACCCAGGGAATCTGACCTTCAAGGCCAGCAGGATTTGATTATCAGACTTTCACAGGATTGTGAAAAACAGAAACTCCAGTCTTGGAGGGCACAAACAAAATCTTGTCTGCACCAATTTCCAGGGGAAAGGAGAAGTGACCCCACAGGAGACTAAACTACACCTACTTGCTAGTGTTAAAGGATCACCTGTTGAGGTGTGAGTTGGCAATGGCTTACCACAGGGATGGGAGCTCTGGCAGCAGCAGTCCTGAAAGGCGTCCCCCTTGGCATAAGTCCTCTTGGAGGTCATCATTAACCCTACTACAGAGCCCATAGACCCAGGGATGGGAGTGCCACCCCACTCATCTTTAGATAATTGGATTAAAGCTTTACTGAGCACAGCCCTGCCCACCAGAGCAAGACCCACTTTTTCTGAACACCAACCCTCCATCAGGAAGCTTACACAAGCCTCAGCCTCATCCACCAGTGGACAGGCAGAATAAACAAGAAGAACAAAATCCCACAGTGGCTAAAATGAAAACCACATTACAGGAAGTTAGTCAGGATGAAAAAGTAGAGGGCTTTGTCCCACCTAATGGGACAAGATAAAATCCCAGAAAATCAACTACATGAAGTGGAGAGAGGCAAGCTTCCAGAAAAGGAATTCAGAACAGTGCTAGTGAAGATGATCCAGGATTCTGGAAAAAGAATGGAGACAAAGACTGAAGAAGAAAGAAATGTTTACCAAAGACCTAGAAGAACTAAAGAACAAACAGAGGTGAAAAATACATTATACAGAATTAATAGAAGAATAACTGAATAAGAAGAATGAATAAATGACTTGGAAGACAGAATGTTGGAAATCACTCCTTCAAAACAGAATATAGAAAATGAATGGGAAAAAAAACTATGAAAACAGCCTAAGACCTCTGGGACAACATTAAATGCACCAACATTCACATTATAGGGGAACCAGAAGGAGAAGAGAGAAAGAAAAGACCTGAGAAAATATTTGAAAAATTCCCCAACATGGGAAAGGAAATAGTCAATCAAGTGCAGAGAGTCTCAGGCATGATCAAGCTAAGGAGGAACACAGCAAGACACATAGTAATCAAGCTGACAAAAATTGAAGACAAAGATAAAATATTAAAATCAACAAGGGGAAAATGACAAATTACAGGGTTACCCCCATAAGTTTATCAGCTAATCTCTCAACAGAAACTCTACCAGCCAGAAGGGAATGGCATGATACAGTTAAAGTAATGAAAGGGAAGAGTCTACAAGCAAGAATACTGTACCCAGCAAAACTCTCATTCAGACTGGATGGAGAAATCAAAAGCTTTTCAGACAAGTAAAAGTTAAGATAATTCAGTGCCACAAAACCAACGTTACAACAAATCCTAAAGGAACTTCTCTAGGCAGCAAACACAAGAGAAGGAAAAGACCTACACAAAATAAACCCAAAACAATTAAGAAAATGGTAATAGGATCATATATGTTGATGGTTAATTTAAATGTAAATGGATTAAATGCACCAAGGAAAATACAGAATGGATGGGCAGATGAAAACATGTACATGTATACACGTTCACTTACCACACCATTCTACTTATATTGTAATTATTTTATATTGTAGAGTTAATCATATTTCCATTATGGCTTGCAGCTATAATTATATTTTGTGTGGCTATTAATGGTGAAAATGGATAAATATCTTTTGCTGTTGTGATCATGTAACTATTATTCACCTAATACCATAGTATCATGATTGGTCAACAGAAAATAATAGAATTCAATACCACTAAAACTACCATATAATAGAAAAACTTGTAATCACTTTTTTTTTTTTTTTGCATTATGTCATGGACATTCTTCTTTTTTTTAATTTATTTATTTTAATTGGAGGTTAATTACTTTACAATATTGTATTGGTTTTAAATCCAGATGTATATTAGAATTATCTTGAAATTTTTTGAAAAATGCAAATGCCCAGGTATTGATTTATTTTTCCCCAAAGCTCCAGATGTACTTCTAATGAGCAGTTATGTTTAAAAACATCTTTTACTTTTATCTAGTTTGATTCACTTTTTCTATTTCATATTCAGTGTTCCATTTCATTTAGTTTATGTTATCCAACTTCTTCATCTTTTCTTTTTTTGATGTTTCTTTTCATATCTTTATCAAGCATAGTAGAAAATATTTTGCATACATATGTGTATATATATATAATGTATAATATACATATTTTAGAAAACATTCATTTTTTCCTAGCTGAAAACTTTATGACATTTTGATTCCACTTGTTTGACTTAGATGAATAGAATTCTAGATTTCTAATTTAAAAAATAGATACACAATAAGCAACAAAGGTTTACTGTATAGCACAGGGTACTATAGCAAATATCTTGGAATAAACTATAATTGGGAACACGTGTACACCTGTGGTGGATTCATGTTGATGTATGGCAAAACCAATACAATATTGTGAAGTAATTAGCTTCTATTTAAAATAAATAAATTTAAATTAAAAAAGAAAATAATCTGAAAAATAATATATAAGTATATTTATAATTGAATCACCTTGCTGTGCATCTGAAATATTGCAAGTCAACTATATTTCAACAAAATATTTATGATAATTTTTTTTTAATTTAAAAATCGTGATAATGGCACAAAAAACAGAACTATATACCAATGGAACAAGATAGAAAGTTCAGAGGTAAACACACACACCTATGGGCAATTTATTTTTGACAAAGGATGCAAGAATATACAGTGGTGAAAAAAAAAAAAAAAAACCTCTTCAATAAGTGGTGCTCATAAAACTGGACATCTAAGTATAAAAGTATGAAATTAGACTACTTCTTAATATCATACATAAAAAGAAACTCAAAATGGATTAAATACTTAAAGGTAAGGCCGGAAACTGTAAAACTCTTAGAGGAAAACATAGACAGAATACTCATTGCCATAAATCACAGCAAGATCCTCTTTGACAGACCTCTTAGATTAATGAAAATAAAAATAAACCAATGGGACCAAATCTGACTTAAGAGCTTTTGCAAAGCAAAGGAAACTAAAGATGAAATGACAACTCTCAAAACTGGAGAAAATAATTGCAAATAAAACAACTGACAAAGGATTGATCTCCAAATATACAAGCAGCTCATGCAGCTCAATATTAGAAAAACAACCCAATCAAAAAATGGGCAGAAAACCTTAACAAACATTTCTCCAAAGGAGACATACAGATGGCTAATAAACACATGAAAAGATGCTCAAATTTTCTCATTATTAGAGAAATACAAATCAAAACTACAATGAAGTATTACCCCACACCAGTCAGAATTGCCATCAACTAAAAAATTTACAAAAAAATAAATGCTGAAGATATTGTGGAGCAAAAGGAACAGTTTTGCACTCTTGGTAGGAGATAACTGCTATAGAGAACAGCATGGAGATTCCTTTGAAAACTAGGAATGAAAGTACCATATGACCCAGAAATCCCACTACTGGACATATTCTCTGAGAAAGTCACAATTCAAAAGACACATGTACTCCAATGTTCGTTGTAGCACTATTTAAAATAGCCAAGACATGGAAGCAACCTAGATGTTCATTGACAGATGAATGGATAAATAATCTGTGGTGTGTGTGTGTGTGTGTGTGTGTGTATACACCCATATACAATGGAATATTATTCAGCCATAAAAAGAACACATGTGAATCAATTTAACTGATGTGGATGAACCTAGAGTCTGTCACAGAGAGTGAAGCAAGTCAGAAATGTAAAAATAACTATTATGTATTAGTGCATACATATGGAGTGCAGAAAAATTTATAAGGAAGGAGTGGAGATGCAGACATAGAGAATGGACTCATGGACACAATGAGGGAAGGAGAGAGTGGAATGAATTTGAGGGAAGGAGAGAGTGGAATGAATTGAGAATAACATCCAAACTTATATATTTCAATATGTATAATAGATAGCTAGTGGGAAGTTTCTGTATAACATAGGAAGCTCAGTCCAGTGCTCCAGGACATCATAGAGTGATTGGATGAGGAAAGTGGGAGGGAACTTTAATAGGGAGGGGACATATGTATACTTATGGTTAATTCACGTTGTTTTATGCAGAAACCAATACAATATTGTACAGAAACTATCCTCCAATTAAAAATAAATTTTAAAATAGCTGCAGAAAAATTTTTTGAAAAAATTCAACAACGATTTATGATAAAAAGTCATAAATGTGGACAAAGAGGGAAACTACTTCAACATAGTAAAGACCATACATGACAAACCCATGGCAAACATTAATCTCAATGTTGAAACCCTGAAAGTATTACCTTTAAGATCAGGAACAAGACAAGATGCCTACTCTCGCCACTATTGAATTCAACACAGTTTTGGAAATTCTAGCCAGAAAATCAGAGAAGAAAAAGAAATACAGGAATCTAAACTACAAAAGAAGTAAAACTGCCACTGCAGATGACATGATACTATATATAGAACATCCTGAAGAAGCCAACAGAAAACTACTAGAGCTAATCAATTACTTTAATAAAGTCACAGGATACAAAATTATCGCACATGCATGTCTTGCATTCCTATACAATAACAAGAAAAGATCAGCATGAGACATGAAGACTATAATCCCATTTACAATTGGAGTAAAAATGAAAAAATACCTAGGAATAAACCTACCTAAGGAAGCAAATTTGGACAGAGGATCCTGGTGGGCTGCAGTCCATGGGGTCGCTACAAGTTGGACACGACTGAGTGACTTCACTTTGACTTTTCACTTCCATGCATTGGAGAAGGAAATGGCAACCCACTCCAGTGTTCTTGCCTGGAGAATCCCAGGGGCGGGGGAGCCTGGTGGGCTGTCGTCTATGGGGTCGCACAGAGTCGGACACAACTGAAGCGACTTAGCAGCAGCAGCAAGGAAGCAAAAGAACTGTACTCAGAAAACTGTAAGGCACTGATGAAAGAAACCAAAGGTGACAGAAACAGATGGAGAGATATACAATGTTCTTGGATTAAAAGTATTAATATTGTGTGAATGATTGTACTGCCCAAAGTAATGGGCAGCCCTTATCAAGTTACCAATGGCATTTTTCACAAAATTAGAACAAAAAGAAAATTTATACTTCATATGGAAACAGCAAAGTCCCTGAATAACCAAAGCAATCTTGAGGAATAAAAAAGGACCTGGAGGAGTCGATCTACCTGACTTCAGACTATACTACAAAGCTTTTGTAATTAAGACAGTATGGTACTGACACAAAAACAGAAATATAGATAAATGGAACAAAATATAAAGCCCAGGGATAAACCCATGCACCTATGGTCACCTAATCTATAACAAAGGAGGCAAATGCATACGATGGAGAAAAGATATTCTCTTTAATAAGTGAAAACTGGAGCACAATAAGTTAAGGAAAGAAATTAGAACCCTCCCTAACACTATACACAAAATAACCTCAAAATGGATTGAATACATAAATGTAAGCCAGGCATTATAAAGCTCTTAGAGGAAAACATAGACAGAACATACTTTGATGTAAGTTGTACGAATATATTTTTCAATCCACCTCCTAGAGTAATGAAAATGAAAACAAAAATAAGCAAATGAGACCTAATTAACCTTAGAAGCTTTTGTATAGCAAACAAAACCTTAAACAAGATGTAAAGACAATCCTCAGAATAGGATAAAATACTTGCAAAAATGGCAAGTACAAAGAATTAATCTCTAATATATACAAACAGCTCATGCAGATCAATGTCAAAAAAACAAACAACCCAATCAAAAAATGGGCAGAAGATTTAATAGGCCTTTCTCCAAAGAAGACATACATGTGGCCAACAAACACATGAAAAAGTAATCAACATCACTAATGATAAAGAAATATAAATCAAAACTACAATGAGATATAACCTCACACAAATCACAATGACTACCATAAAAAACATCTACAAATAACATATACTGGTGAGGGTGTGGAGAAAAAGGAATGCTCTTTCACTGTTGGTAGTAATATAAATTGGTACAGCCACTATGGAGAATAGTATATAGGTTTCTTAGAATCTAAAATTACAACTACCATATGACCCAGGAATCACACCCCAGACAGATACCTAGAGAAAATTATACTTCAATATATATATATACATATATATATATACATATATATATACACACACATACATATGGAATATTATTTAGCCATAAGAAGGAATAAAATTGCAGAGACATGGATGGACCTACAGACTGTCATACAGAATGAAGTTATTTCAAAAGAGAAAAACAAACATCATATATTAATGCATATATGTGTTATCTAGAAAAGTGTTATAGATGATCTTATTTACAAAATAGAAATAGAGACGCAGACGTAGAGCCTCTTGAGAAATTTGTATGCAGGTCAGGAAGCAACAGTTAGAACTGGACATGGAACAATAGACTGGTTCCAAATAGGAAAAGGAGTTCATCAAGGCTGTATATTGTCACCCTGTTTATTTAACTTATATGCAGAGTACATTATGAGAAACGCTGGACTGGAAAAAACACAAACTGGAATCAAGATAGCTGGGAGAAATATCAATAACCTCAGATATGCAGATGACACCACCCTTATGGCAGAAAGTGAAGAGGAACTCAAAAGCCTCTTGATGAAAGTGAAAGTGGAGAGTGAAAAAGTTGGCTTAAAGCTCAACATTCAGAAAACGAAGATCATGGCATCTGGTCCCACCACTTCATGGGAAATAGATAGGGAAACAGTGGAAACAGTATCAGACTTTATTTTTCTGGGCTCCAAAATCACTACAGATGGTGATTGCAGCCATGAAATTAAAAGACGCTTACTCCTTGGAAGGAAAGTTATGATCAACCTAGATAGCATATTGAAAAGCAGAGACATTACTTTGCCAACAAAGGTTCGTCTAATCAAGGCTATGGTTTTTCCTGTGGTCATGTATGGATGTGAGAGTTGGACTGTGAAGAAGGCTGAGCGCCGAAGAATTGATGTTTTTGAACTATGGTGTTGGAGAAGACTCTTGAGACTCCCTTGGACTTCAAGGAGATCCAACCAGTCCATTCTGACGGATATCAGCCCTGGGATTTCTTTGGAAAGAATGATGCTGACGCTGAAACTCCAGTACTTTGGCCACCTCATGCGAAGAGTTTACTCATTGGAAAAGACTGATGCTGGGAGGGATTGGGGGCAGGAGGAGAAGGGGATGACAGAGGATGAGATGGTTGGATGGCATCACTGACTCGATGGGCATGAGTCTGAGTGAACTCCGGGAGTTGGTGATGGACAGGGAGGCCTGGCGTGCTGTGATTCATGGGGTCGCAAAGAGTTGGACACGACTGAGTGACTGATCTGATATATATATATATATATGTATATATATATACACATATATATATACACACACATACATATGGAATATTATTTAGCCATAAGAAGGAATAAAATTGCAGAGACATGGATGGACCTACAGACTGTCATACAGAATGAAGTTATTTCAAAAGAGAAAAACAAACATCATATATTAATGCATATATGTGTTATCTAGAAAAGTGTTATAGATGATCTTATTTACAAAATAGAAATAGAGACGCAGATGTAGAGAGCAGATATATGGATATCAAGGGGAAAGAGGGGGGTAGGAAGAATTTGACATATTGTCTATATTGACATATGGATACTATTCATACTATGTATAAAATTGATAGCTCATAAGAACATACTGTATAGCACAGGGAACTCTGCTCAATGCTCTTTGGTGACCTAAATGGGAAGGAAATCCAGAAAAAGATGGGATATATGTAAACATAGAATTGATTCACTTTGAAGTACAACAGAAAGTAATACAACATTGTAAAGCAACTATATGCCAATAAAAATTAATTTAAAAATAACTTGCAAGTGATCAAATCCCAGATTCACAGCTGTACAAGTCATCACCTGCAATGTCTTCACTGCTGTGAGGTGTGGCTCTATGAACAGGTTGATCTCATCCATCAGCTTAAAATGGAGAAGCTTCAGGAGCAGGCCTAACAGCTCTACTGGTTACTGGGCCAGTTCAATTGCTTCATTAATCAACTGGCGTGCACCCCAAACATCTATCCCATCAAGTCTCCATGTGCCTGGAGAGACTAGGAAGTTTTTCTCTCAACCCTAAAGATTCAACTGTCCTACTCTTTGAAACATAACCACTCTGTACAGGTCATCATCACATTTGGGTCTCTAAGGACCATTCCAAATTGAGAACATGATGGTTCATGCTAGTTCATCAAACATTGGATTCTCTCTGGAGAAAAGAGGCTGTACCACATTGCCAGAGCAGAAGTCAGCATCCAGCACCATAGCTGTCCCTCACAGGAAATGGCTCCATTGGGATCAAACCTGCCAATGGTCACCAGGCTCCCTAAATACCCATAACTAGTCTCCAGGATGAGCTCACTCAAAAGTAGACCTTGTCAAAGAGTCAGAATTCTTCCAGAGCCTGAAATTTCTTCAGTAATGTCTGCGCCAACCTAAGATGCTTGGAAAACTGGCTCCACAAGAGTCAGAAACAAGAAATTTCTGAAAAACAAAGTTACCAAAATGTAATGGCTATTCTATTATCAATTCTTCATTGAAAATGAAAATGTTGGATGTTTAAGGCTTCTTAGTCAAGATGAAATGGACATTTCTGATTGAGTTACCAGTCTGGTAACTCCCCAGGAATCACATAATCTTGAGAAGCCTGGGAATGACAGCTATGAAACCAGTGAGAAGTTCTTGTTCAAGGTGTTTCCAGTAGTCCTACAGTGTGAATGATTGGCTTGTCAAGCCTGATTCCTGTGCCAGTTGTCAGAGTAACCAGCATAAAGGTGGGGAGACTGGAAATCTGGGCAATCTGAAGTGCCTAGATTGCCACTTGGAGGCCACAAAACCCATGCTCACTCCCAGTGTCATTACTTAAGATTGGCTTGTCCAGAACTGTCAAGATCCATACAAAGTAGAGGAGGTCAACAAAGCCAATGAACCCTATGTAAGCTTTGCAGAGTGCATGGATGATGAAAACTGTGAGAAGGAATCTCTGTGTAAAGACTTCTGAAGAAAGAAGGAAAGGATAAAATGGTATGTCTTTGGAACAAAAACCTGAACCTGAGAAATACTCCCTGAATATGTGGCTCTGTCCATCCAGAAAATAGGCAACTGAGAAAGCTACGACATTCAAGACAGTGTACTCTTTTAGAATTGCTGATTCCTTCCAAGTTATAAGTAACAATTGCTTGTTAGAGTGGCACATTACCCCCTCATGCAAAGAAGGATGTCCCAAGGAAGTGCCTCTTACTGAGGACAGAGCTGTCAAACAAAAGCTTACGGGCCTCTTGGCCACTTTCTGGTGTCCCTTTATCACAACTGACTGGGTCTTTCCAGGAAAGTGAAAGTTGCTCAATTGTGCCAGGCTCCTCTGTCCATGGAATTCTCTAGGCAAGAATACTGGAGTGGGTTGCCATTTCCTTCTCCAGGGTATCTTCCCAATCAAGGGGTCAAACCCGGGTCTCCCACATTCCAGGCAGATTCTTTACCATCTGAGCTATCAGCAAAGTGACAGGAAATTTAAGCCAGTTATCCTCAAGAGAAAACAAGTAGCTATTTTTTAAAAAGGCCAAAGAAGGATTACTTAATTGGTACTTATCGGAGGAACACAACTTTCCCCCAGATCATTACAGCCCCCAGAAGTTTGTGATCTCTTTGCCTATATACAGCTTAAAGTTGATAAAGAAAAATGGTTGTATCATTCTCAGATGTGAAGGAATGGAGTACTAGAGTCAAGCAAATTTTCTGCAGATTATCACAAATTCAGGAGTTGAGTGACTGTGGCTTGCCAAATCATTGTGTTTATGGATCTGATGTAGTTCTTTTCTGACCTAATTTCAAACTGGTGAAGAGAAATAAGTCATCAAATTATGAGTTACTATGTAAAAGTCTATTTTTTGATGCTGAAATGATTAAGTTTCTTCTTACACTAGTATTAATTCACCCCTATACTATAAACACAGCATCTTCATGGCTAAGTTGTTTCATAAGACTCCACAGCTCCTTATTTGGGGTTGTTATTAGAAATACATTAAAACACTGTGGTTTTTAAAATTAAATAGTTCTATAATTGTATATTGATGCATTCTAAATCTAGAAAACTTATCTAAAATTTTGATTGCCCATCTTTGGATGCTTCCCTTGCCATGAGTTTTCTTCCATTAATGGTGAATTCTTCTGTTTAATTAATATACAGTATATTTCACACAAGGGTATCCCCTGATAGCTCAAATGGTAAAGTCTGCCTGCAATGCAGGAGACCCAGTTTCGATCCTTGGATCAGGAAGATCCCCTGGAGAAGGAAATGGCAACCCACTCCAGTATTCTTGCCTGGAAAATCCCATGGACAGAGGAGCCTGGCAGTCTATAATCCATGGGATCACAAAGAGTCTGACACAACTGAATGACTTCACTTTCACAGAAATAATTAAATTTGCCTATTTGGTGTTTTTTTCTTACCAAAACATGTATTAACAATCTTGACAATTTTTGACATTAATTACAAGACATTTAACTTACAGTATTATTTTTTTTTCTTTTGAAAGAAACTCAGATATGGCAGGTTATAATACTGTAAGTTAAATGTCTTGTAATTAATGTCAAAAATTGTCAGGATTGTTAATACATGTTTTGGTAAGAAAAAAATACCAAATTGGCAAATTTAATTATTTCTAAATGCTATTATTAAAGTATCTAAACAGCTCTTTCCAAAGGGCTCCATATTGGTTGAAGACTATATTCAAGGTATTCTTAGTCTCTTTCAAAATACTCTGAAGAACTACAGGCAGAAGAGGCCCAGTGTCAACTAATCAAATAGCAAAAGGCAAGGCATGTTGGGAAATGTAGTATTTGAACTATTTACTGTCCTAAGTGTTACTGGTGCATCCTGTGTAAATGGAAGTTGCACTTGACACATGTTTCTTTTAATTAGATATAAATTAAGTGTCTCCTCACTGCAAGCATAGCATACCTATAACTCTAAAAGTAAAATGCAGTGACATTTTAATGAATAGGCCATTTTGAACACTTGTGCCTTGGGGAATTTAATGAAACTTTATGAAAATTACTGATGCTTCCTTAGTATCCTTAGAGTTATATCTGTGCTTTTTTTTTATTTTTTATTTCTTTTAATTATATAAAAATTATATATACATCTAAAGTCAGATTGTACATTTGTCTTATTTCTGTTCCTGTCCCCTCCACTCTGTTCCCTCTCTCTCCTTGTAGGTAACCATCTTTATTAATTCAGAGGTTTCATCCTTCTGTGTGCGTGTGTGCAAAGTCACTCCAGTCGTGTCCAACTCTGTGTGACCCTATGGACCATAGCCCTCCAGGCTCCTCTGTCCATGGGATTCGCTAGGTAAGAATACTGCAGTGGGTTATCATGCCCATCTCCAGGGGATCTTCCCAACCCAGGGTCTCCTGCATTCCAGGCAGATTCTTTACCATTTGAGCCACCAGGGAAGTCCATTAGCATATCCTAGATCAGTATACAGCTTTATCACTTCCTTTTTATAGATGCATTATACTTAAAAAAATTTTTTTTCAACCTGTTCCCTAATGATGAATGAGTAGCCTAATGAATTATTGCCAGTGTATCTTTGAGATTGATTCCTAGAAATGAGATTTCTGGGTCAAAGGGTAAATGCATATATACTTTTGGTGGGTATCACAGTAATGCTCTATCAATTTGCATTCTCACAAGTAATTTACAACAGTTCTGATTTTCTAAATGCATATTGCCAAAATATTGTTTTGCTAATCTGATTATGTGGAAAATGGCATTTCAGTGTAGTTTTAAATTTTTTTATTTACTATTTATATTTATTTTTGGCCGTGCCAGGCTTTCTCTAGTTGTGGTGAGCAGTGAGGAGATACTCTCTAGTTGCAGTGCAGAAATTTCTTACTGCAGTGGCTTTCTTGATGCGCAGCATGGACTCTAGAACTCTGGAGTTCAGTAGTTGCAGCACGTGGACTCAGTAGTTGTGGTGCGTGGGTTTAGTTGCCCTGCAGTATGTGAGATCTTCCCAGACCAGTGTTCAAACCCATGTCCCCTGCACTGGCAGGCAGATTCCTAACCACTGGACCACTAGGGAAATTCACACTGTAGTTTTAATTTGTATTCTTTTTAGACAGTATTTTAACACAGTAAACTATTAAAAAGTTTCTCTGTATGAAATAAAAGGTATTTATATCATGTTTTAAAACTCTCTAAGATGAGACATCTTAGCTGTTTCTAGGCTTTTAAAATATTAAGCCAATCAAGTTGCCTATGTGTTATTGGAAACATTTTCAAAGTTTGTGATGTGGTCATCTAAAAAGCCCTTTTGGGGAAAATTCACAGTCTCAGTGTCATTGCCATGCAGCTTTATTAGAACCCCTGAATCACAGCTGAAGCAAGCTTATTAAATTTTTAGTTCCCAAAATACTATTTAGAATATTAAAAGTAAAGGTGGAAGGTAACAACTTTAAAAGGAGCCTTTCCATTATCTCAGGTTGCAGGTAATTCTGCAGTTTAGGGAGTTTAATATATCATGTTCCCTAGTCTAATATTTATTGCTATGCTAATGAGTATGTAAAACATTCTTTGCATTTTGTAACTCTCTCCGTTCAAAACATAACAGACAAAAAAAAAAAAAAAGTATCTCAGAGAGGAGGATAAAGATGGTGGAGGAGTAGGACATTGAGCTCACATTTTTCCACAAGAATATTAACAATACATCTACAAGTAAAATGATTCACATAGAACAGCTACTGAATGCCAACAGAAGACCTCAAACTTCTGAAAAGAGAAGAAAGTACCATGTAACTGGGTAGGACAAAAAGAAAAAGAAAGAATTGAGAGGGCGCCTGTGCCCATAACGGATTTGATTTAGATCATACATGAATTGCCTAGTGGTTTGCCCTACTTTCCTCAATTTGAGCCTGAATTTTGCCATAAGGAGCTCATGATCTGAGCCACAGTCAGTTCTATGTCTTGTTTTTACAAGATTCAGGTCTTGATTATACAGTGGAGGTGACAAATAGATTCAAGGGATTAGATCTGGTAGACTGGGTACCTGTGGAACTACGGACAGAGGTTTGTAACATTGTACAGTAGGTGATGACCAAAATCATCCCCAAGAAAAAAAAAATGTAACATGGCAAAGTGTCGGCTGAGGAGGTCTTACAACTAACTGAGAAAAGAAGAGGAACAAAAGGCAAAGGATAGGGAAACATATACCCAACTGAATGCAGAGTTCCAGAGAATAACAAGGAGATATAAGAAAGACTTCTTAACTGAGCAATGCAAAGAAATATAAGAAAACAACAGAATGGGAAAGACTAGACATCTCTTTAAGAAAATTGGGCATAGCAAGGGAACATTTCAGACAAAAATGGGTACAATAAAGCACAAAAATGGCAAGGACTTAACAGAAGCAAAAGAGAGAAAAGGTGGCAAGAATACCCAAAAGAACTGTACCACAAAGCTCTTAATGACCCAGTTAACCACTACAACATGGTTATTCACCTAGAGCCAGACATCCTGGAATGTGAAGTCAAGTGGGCCTTAGGAAGCATTACCACAAACAAAGCTAGAGGAGGTATTAGAATTTCAGCTGAACTATTTCAAATCTTAAAAGATGATGTTGTTAAAGTGCTGCACTCATTATGCCAGCAAATTTGGAAAAATCAGCAGCGGCCACAGGACTGGAAAAGGTCAGTTTTCATTCCAATCTCAAAGAAAGGCAATGTCAAAACATGTTCAAATTATCACAAAATTGCACTCATTTAACATACCAGCAAGATTATGCTCAAAATCCTTCAAACTAGGCTTCAACAGTGCATGAACTGAGAAATTGCAGATGTACAAGCTGAATTTAGAAAAGGCAGAGGAACCAGAGATTAAATTGCCAACATATGCTGGATCATAGAAAAAACAAGGGAATTTAAAAAAAAAATCTACTTCTGCTACATTGACTATGCTAAAGTCTTTGACCGTGTGGATGACAACAAACTGTGGAATATTCTTAAAGCGATGGGAATACCAGGTCACCTTACACATCTCCAGAGTAATCTGCATGCAGGACAAGAAACAACAGTTAGAAGAGGACATGGAGCAATTAACTAGTTCCAAATTGGGAAAGGAAAGGACCAAGGCTGTATACTGTCACCTTGCTTATTGATGAACATGAAAGAGGAGAGTGAAAAAGTTGGCTTAAAACTCAACATTCAGAAAACTAAGATCATGGCATATAGTCCCATCACTTCAATGCAAATAGATGGGGAAAGAGTGGAAACAGTGACAGACTTTATTTTCTGGGCTCCAAACTCACTGCAGATGGTGACTGCAGCCATGAAATTAAAAGACACTTGCTACTTGGAAGAAAAGTTATGACCAACCCAGACAGCATATTAGAAAGCAGAGACATTACTTTACCAACAGAGATCCATCTAGTCAAAGCTATGGTTTTACCAATGTTCATGTATGGATGTGAGAGTTGGACTGTAAGGAAAGCTGAGCACCAAAGAATTGATGGTTTTGAACTGTGGTGTTGGAGAAGACTCTTGAGAGTTCCTTGGACTGCAAGGAGATCCAACCAGTCCATCTTAAAGGACATCAGTCCTGAATATTCATTGAAAGGACTGATGCTGAAGTTGAAACTCCAATACTTTGGCCACTTCATGCGAAGAACTCACTCATTTGAAAAGACCCTGATGCTGGGATTGAGTGCAGGAGGAAAAGAGGATGACAGAGGATGAGATGGTTGGATGGCATCACTGACTCAGTGGACTTGAGTTTGAGCAAGCTCTGGGAGTTGGTGATGGACAGGGAGGCCTGGCGTGCTTCATAACATGGGGTTGTGAAGAGTCGGACATGACTGAGTGACTGAATTGAACTGAACTACTTATTTAACTTATATGCAGAGTATATCATGCAAAACGACATCCTGGATGAATCACAAGCTGGAATCAAGATTGCCAGGAGAAATATCAACAACCTCAGATATGCAGATGATACCATTTTAAAGGCAGAAAGTGAAGAGGAACTAAAGAGCCTCTTGATGAAGGTGAAAGAGGAGAGTAAAAAAGTTTCTTTAAAACTCAACATTCAAGAAAACTAAGATCATGGCATCCAGTCCTATCACTTCATGGCAAATAGATGGGAAAATGTAGAAACAGTGTCAGATTTCATTTTCTTGGGCTCAAAAATCAATGTGGATAACGACTGCAGCCATGAAATTAAAAGACGCTTGCTCCTTGGAAGAAAAACTATGACAAACTTAGACACTGTATTAAAAAGCAGAGACATCACTTTGCCAACCAAGATCCATTTAGTCACAGCTATGGTTTTTACAGTAGTCATGTATGAATGAGAGAGTTAGACCTTAAAGAAGGCCGAGTGCTGAGGAACTGACACTTTCAAACTGTGGTGCTGGAAAAGACTCTTAAGAGTCCCTTGGACAGCAAGGAGATCAAACACATCAGTCCTAAAGGAAACCACTGATTAATATTCATTAGAAGGACTGATGCTGAAGTTGAAACTTCAATACTTTGGCCACCTGATGCGAAGAGCTGATTCATTGGAAAAGACCCTGATGCTGGGAAAAATTGAAGGCAGGAGGAGAAAGGGAAAACAGAGGATGAGATGGTTGGAAGGCATCACCATCACTGACTCAATGGACATGAGTCTGAACAAACTCAGGGAAATAGTGATGGACAGTGAAGTGTGGCATGCTGCAGGTAATGAGGTCACAAAGAGTCAAACACAATTTAGCAACTGAACCACCACAACAACAACTGTGCCCATAGGAGGAAGCTATGAAAGAGGAAAGGTTCCCACACCCAGGGAAGTCTCTTCAGTGATGGGAAGATCAGATAGATTGGAGGAGGAGCTTCAGAGCCTGGGAGGATAGAATGGCAACATTTAGTGGAAGGCAAAATGGAAAGTACCCTGCAAAGGAATTCAGCATCAACTCCCTGTGCTCTTCAGACTGAGAGCAGAGGTTGGTGCAAGAGGGGACTGGACACTGTCCTCTGTTGGTGCAAGAGGGGACTGGACACTGAAGCCCAGGCTTCAGAGGTCAGACTCAGGGAGAAGTCCAGGGTTGGCTGCATGGAAACAGCCTGAAGAGACTGTGCTGTGGCAACTGATTGTGTACTCAGAAGAAAACCTGAGTACTGAGCCTGCTGGAGAGGCAAGGCACTATTATTAGGGAGAGGACAAGTAGAGGTGTGGAACCACCATAAAAGCTCCTTTCCCTGTAAGCATTCCCAGGCAACAATACACTGCCTACAGGAGCACCAGGAGTGGGAGTGTGACACTGCTGTCATTACAGGCTCCAGAGACAGGCATCATTCCTTTTATGAGACCCATAAACAGGCAGCAGGCCCTCTTCCAACTGTCTTGGGAAGGTACGTATAGTACTCACCCCTAAGAAACTCATGAGTAAGCAGTAGGCCTTGCCTCCACTTTTCCAGAAAGGCACAGATAGCACCTACCTATAGGAAATCCACAAAAAGGTGCCAAGCCTGGCCGCTGAAGTCCCAGGAGGGTGCAGATGGCACATGTGCCTAGAAAATCCATGAGCAGGTGGCAGGCCCAGCCATCACTGTTTCAGGAAAGCCTGGATAATGCCTGCCTTTAGGAGAGCCATAAGAAGGTGCCAAGCCCTGCGCCAACTGTCCTGGAAGTTTGTGAATAAAGCCTGCACTTAGAAAAACTGCAGCTGACAGTGGAGCCAGCCCCCCACTGTTCCAGGAGGGTGCAGACAGCACCCACCCCAAGAAAACCGGTTAGAAGATGCTAGTACCATCCCAGGAGGGCACATATTGTGCCTGCCACTAGGAAATTCATGAGCAGGTACCAGGCTATGCCCCCATTATCTTGAGAGAGTGCAGAAATGAACCACCCATAGGAGATCTTCAAGCAGATGCTAGGTCCTAACTCCAGTGTCCTAAAAGCATACAAGGGCTGCTGCATCTGCACATCCTATATCAAGGAAATAATGGCCAGACACACTGAGAAAAGAGACATCAAATGTCCAAACTAAAAGCAGCACTTCAATTCCATAAAAGAGGGCTGAGTAGAAGGACTTGAGCTCACTTCCTCTCAGGAAAACAACAAAAACACAACTGTTGAACAACCATTGATAAAAATGACTGGAACCTACAAAAGAGATATTTTACAGTCAAAGGAAAAGAAGAAACCAAAAAGAGATAGGCAGAGAGAAGCTTTAGCAACATAATCAAACCTCATATCTGCCAGGTGGGTGACCACAAACTGGAAAATAATTATATCACAGAGATTCTCTCACAAGAGTGAGATTCCCAATCCCCACATGTGCCTGCCCAGCCTGAGAATGTGGCAACAGGAGGAGAAATCCCAAAAGCATTTGGCTTTGAGGTCCAGAATGGCTTAAGTGCAAAAGTTCCACAGGATTGGGAGAGAAACTACATTCATGGAGGGCATGCACAGAGTTTTCATGGACACAGACCCAGCACAAAGAAGTAACTCCATTGGAGCCTGAGCTGGAACTACCTATGAGATTTGGAAGGTCCCTGAAGCAGGTTGATTGTGATAACTTGTAGAGGACAAAGACACTAGTGGTAGAGGCCCAAGAAAATACTGATTGGTGTGAGCGCCACAAAAGGCCACCATTTTGGCATTAAGACTTGGCCCTACCCAACAGTTTACAGGATCCAATGCTGGAATGCCTCAGACCAAACAATCAGCAGGGTAAGGACACAGACCCATTCATTAGCAGACAGGGTGCCTAAAGCCATACTAAGCTCACAGCCATCTATAAACACACCTCTTGACACACCTCTGCTCACCAGAAGGATAAGACCCAGCTCCATGCACAAGTGAGCAGACTCCAGTTCCTCCCATCAGAAAGCCACCACAAGACACAGGACTAATCTAACCCACCAGAAGGAAGACACGAGAATCCAAGAGGAGCTACACTCCTTCAGCCAGCAGAAAGGAACCCACAAATACAGAAAGTCAGACAAAACAAGATAGCAGAGCAATATGTTTCAGGATGAAGGAACAATGTTAAAACGCAAGGAAACAAGTGAAACTAAATAAAGAGGAGAGCAACTGACCTGAAAAAAAATTCAGAGTAATGATAGTATAGATGACCTAAGATCTCAGAAAAAGAATAGAAGGACTGCCCCAAAAGTTATGAGATCTTTAACAAAAAGCAAGAACATGTAAAGAACAAGTTAAAAGAGTTGAATGATACTGTAACTGGAATGAAAAATATACCAGTAGAAATCAATAGCAGAATAACTGAGGGAGAAGAACAAATAAGTGAGCTGGAAGACAGAATGTTGGAAATCACTGCCACAGAACAGAACAAAGAATGAAAAGAAATAAGGAGAGTCTCAGGGGTGTCTGGGACAACATCAAATGCATTAACATTTGCATTTTATAGAAGGAAAATATTAAAAGAACCTGAGAAATATTTGAAGAAATTATACTCATTAACTTCCCTGACATGAGAGATGAAAGACTCACTCAAGTTCAGGAAGGGAAGAGAGTCCTGTACAATATAAAATGAAAGAGGACAATGCAGAGACATATATAAATTAGACTGACAAAAATTAAAGACAAAAAAAAAAATACTGGGGAGGACAAGACAGTTGAAGTGTAGGTGGACATGGAGTAGGTGGACACTGGGACAACTCTCCCAGTGGATGCATTGGGAACATACTTTCAGATGAAGAAGTTCTGAAAACCATACAGAAAAGTCTTCCAGAACAAAAGAGTGGCAGGGAGCTGGAGCATGGGGATTGGAGAGCAATCCCAGGGTGAGGACTGCTGTTGACTGCAGGGAGATGGTCTGAGAGGATGGACTGGAGGAAATCTGCTGAAGGGAATGACTTTGGAGGAAAGCCAGGCGTGCTACTGCTGAGTCATGTGCAAGGAGTGGAGCCATCACTGTAGCCTTTCACTCTCCACATGCTGGCACCAGTAGCTGACCAATAGAGAAAAAACCCAGTTAAGGTGACACTTCGAGCCCCTGATGCACCAAGCAATAGAGAAGGACTCCAGCCAGGGCTGTCCTTTGAGTGCCTGCTGCACTGGGCAATAGAAAAGGACCAGCCAGGGAGGCCCTTTGAGTGCCAGCTGCCAGAGGCTAGCAACAAATCCTATATGTGGTCCAAGCAACCATGCTATCTCCACAGCTGGTCCTCATTAGGGTAGACCCCAATCCTCCAGGGCACCCTCAGGAGCAAACTCCTGTGAATAACCCACATGCAGAGGTAAGGATAAAGGCACAGTTGAGCTTCAGGGGTGGAGAAACTAAGGAAAAGATCAAAACCTTTCCACCAGCTATACAAGCTGCAGAAGAAATCCACACGATCCCCTAGGTAGATTCAGTGTTTATGGAATTATAAAAGAACAGTGAGTGTTCCCACAAAAGAAAAAAAAAAAAAAACAAAACTATAATACTGAAAGCTGTGGATATTGGAGGCAAAAACACACAGGAGTAGGGCCAGATTAGAGTCTAAACTGTGCCCATTGCAGGTACAGAAACCAGCATTGGAAGGCCTCCTAGGGAGGTGGAGGTGGGCTATGGCTCATAGTGGGGAAAAGGATGCTGACAGTTTAGCCTCAAGAAAAACATTTATTATAATTCTTAAATTTTGTTTCATTCTGCAGTTGGTTCTGGATTATTTCCCCCCTTTTTTTCCTCTGTTTTTATGGGTTTTATATTTATTACTATCATCTATATTTGGGAATTTTTTAAAAAATCAAACTTTTATTTCTTTATGTACTCCTACTACTACTATGTCTTTCTCTGTGTCTATGTTTTTAAATTTTATTTTGGTTCTTGTACTTTTTCTTTAATATATATATAGATATATAGATGTTTTATTATACTTCTATTTAATTTTGCTATTATGTTGTTTTTCTTCTTGTCACCATGTGCTTTTATTCATTTTTGCTTGCTTTATTCCTCAGTTGTCACTCTTTTTTGTTCTTGTTTTCTGTTTTAGTTTTGTTTTTAACTGATCGATACCATTTTTGGTTTCTTTGCTCCTCAGGAAACTCCTCTGTACTTTGTTATCCTTGGTGTGTTTCAGTTTCATTGTGTGTGCATGTGTGTGTGTGTTCCTTTGTTTATTTTTATTCATTTAATGTAATTTTAAAGAGTCATATGGGTTTTGTTTTGTGTTTTTTTTTATTGTTTTGTTTTGTTTCTTTGTTTCAATCCCCTTTCAGTTCAGTTCCGTTCAGTCACTCAGTCGTGTCCGACTCTTTGTGATCTCATGAATTGCAGCACGCCAGGCCTCCCTGTCCATCACCAACTCTGGGAGTTCACTCAAACACATGTCCATCGAGTCGGTGATGCCATCCAGCCATCTCATCCTCTGTCGTCCCCTTCTCCTCCTGCCCCCAATCCCTCCCAGCATCAGAGTCTTTTCCAATGAGTCAACTCGTCACATGAAGTGGCCAAAGTATTGGAGTTTCAGCTTTAGCATCAGTCCTTCCAATGAACACCCAGGAATGATCTCCTTTAGGATGGACTGGTTGGATCTCTTTGCAGTCCAAGGGACTCACAAGAGCCTTCTCCAACACCACAGTTCAAAAGCATCAATTCTTCAGCACTCAGCTTTCTTCACAGTCCATCTCTCGCATTCATATATGACCACTGGAAAAACCATAGCCTTGATTAGACTGACCTTTGTTGGCAAAGTAATATCTCTGCTTTCTAATATCCTATCCAGATTGGTCATAACTTTCCTTCCAAGGAGTAAGCGTCTTTTAATTTCATGGCTGCAATCACCATCTACAGTGATTTTGTAGCCCAAAAAAATAAAGCATGACACTGTTTCCACTCTTTCCCAATCTACTTCCCATGAAGTGATGGGACTGGATGCCATGATCTTCGTTTTCTGCATGTTGAGCTTTAAGCCAACTTTTTCACTCTCCTCTTTCACTTTCATCAAGAAGCTTTTGAGTTCCTCTTCACTTTCTGCCATAAGGGTTGTGTCATCTGCATATCTGAGGTTATTGATCTTTCTCCTGGCAATCTTGATTCCAGCTTGTGCTTCTTTCAGCCCAGTGTTTCTCATGATGTACTCTGCGTATAAGTTAAATAAGCAGGGTGACAATATACAGCCTTGACGTACTCCGTTTCCTATTTGGAACCATTACTGACCCAAAAATGGCCTGTAAGATATTGGTTCCCCAACCAGAAGTCAGGCCTGTGCCTCTAGCATGGGAGTGCTGAGTCCAGAACACCAGACCATTAGAGAATTCCTAACCCCAGAGACTATTATTCAGTTAGAACTCCCACAAAGGCTTCCACCTGAATCATCAGCACCCAGTGATGGACACCTCATTCAAATGACAAGCAAGACATGAACACAAGCACAATCATCAGCATACAGGCTGTCTAAAGACACTCCCAAAGTAACCACCTCACATGGACTTGCCCATCAAAAAGAAAAAGCTCATCTCATCTCACAAGAACACAGGGACAAGTCCCTCACAACATGAAGCCTACACAAGTCAGTGGACCAACCTCACTCACCAGGAATAGAGAGCAAAACCAAGAAGATCTACAAATGTACAGCCTGGGAAAAGGGAACCTGAAATACATTAAGTTGGAAAAAATGAAAAGACAGACAAATATGGTGCAGATGAAGGAACAAGGTAAAAATACACAGTACCAAATAAACAAAGAGGAAATATGGAAACTACCTAAAAAGGAATTCAGAATAATTACAGTAAAAATGATCCAAAATGTCAAAAATCCAATGGAAAAATGCAAGAATCATTGAAGACATTTTACAAGGACCTAGAAGGAATAATAAACAGTGATGAACAGTACAATTATGGAAATTAAAATTATTCTAGAAGGATTCAATTGCAGAATAAATACTGCAGAAGAATGAATGACTGAGCTGAAAAAATAGAGTAGTGGAAATAATTCAGAAGACCAGCAGAAAGATAAAAAAATGAAGAGAATTGAGGATAGTCTCAGAGATAGTCTTAGAATTTAAGAAAATATTTGACAAGATTATAGTTGAAAACTTTCCCAACACAGGAAAGTAAATAGCCACCAAGTTCAGGAAGCCCAGAGAGTCCATACAAGAAAAACATATCAAACACACATTAATCAAACTAACAAAAATGAAACACAAAGAAAAATATTAAAAGCAGCCAGGTAAAACAACATACAAGGAAATCTCCCTGAGGTTAACAGCTGATCTTTCAACAGAAACTCTGCAGGCCAGAAGGGAGTGGCAGGATATACTTAAAGTGATGATAGGAAAAAACATACAATCAAGGATTACTATTCTGTAAGGATTTCATTCAGAATCAACAGAGAGATTAAAAAATTTACAGATAAGCAAAATTTAAGAGAATTCAGCACCACCAAACTAGCTTTACAACAAATGCTAAGGGAATTACTGTAGATAAGAAACAAAAAAGAAAGTAAAGGCCTACAAAAACAAACCCAAATCAATACTGTAAATGGTAATAGGATCATACATATAAAAAGTAGCTTACAAAGAAAAAAAAAGTAGCTTAAATGTAAATTGCTACATTTTACATTTAAACAGTGTCAGACTTTATTTTTTTGGACTCCAAAATCACTGCAGATGGTCACTGCAGCCATGAAATTAAAAGACGCTTATTCCTTGGAAGAAAAGTTATGACCAACCTATATAGCATATTGAAAAGCAGAGACATTATTTTGCCAACAAAGGTCCATCTAGTCAAGGCTATGGTTTTTCCAGTTGTCATGTATGGATGTGAGATTTGGACTTTGAAGAAAGCTGAGTGCCAAAGAATTGGTGGTTTTGAACTGTGATGTTGGAGAAGACTCTTGAGAGTCCCTTGGACTGCAAGGAGATCCAACCAGTCCATCCTAAAGGAGATCATTCCTGGGTGTTCATTGGAAGGACTGATGCTAAAGCTGAAACTCCAGTACTTGGGCCACCTCATGCGAAGAGTTGACTCATTGGAAAAAACTCTGATGCTTGGAGGGATTGGGGGCAGGAGGAGAAGGGGACAACAGAGGATGAGATGGCTGGATGGCATCACTGACTCGATGGACATGAGTCTAAGTGAACTCTGGGAGTTGGTGATGGACAGGGAGGCCTGACGTGCTGCGATTCATGGGGTCACAAAGAGTCGGACACGACTGAGTGACTGAAGTGAACTGAAATGTAAATTGATTAAATGTTCCAATCGAAAGACAGAGACTGGTTGAATAGATACCAAAGCAAGATCCTATATATGCTATCTACAACACACCCACTTCAGACCTAGGGAAACATACACACTGAAAATGAGGGCTGGAGAAAGATAATCCATGAAACAAAATCGACAGAAAGTGGGAGCAGCAATATTAATATCAGATAAAATAACTTTAAAATAAAGACTATTACAAGAGACAAGGAAAGACACTACATAATGATAAAGGGGTCAAGTCAAGAAGAAGATACAGTAATTAAAACTATATATGTACCCAATATAGGAGCATCAAAAAACATAAGGCAAATGCTAACAAATATAAAGGAAGAAATCAACTCTAGCACAATCTTAGTTGGAGACTTTAAGACTCCCTTCACATCAATGGACAGATGATATGGACAGAAAATTAATAAGGAAATATAAGCCTTACATCACATATTGAACCAGATAGACCTAAATGATATCTATAGGACATTCAATCCAAAAACAGTTGAATACACTTTTTTACTCAATTGCACATGGAACATTCTCCAGAATAGATCACATCTTGGGCCACAAATTGAGCCTTGGTAAATTTAAGAAAATTAAAATTATATCAAACGTTTTTTTCTGGCCACAATGCTATAAGATTAGCTATCAATTATAGGGAAAAGACTGCCAAAAACATGGAGGCTAAACAACATGATTCTAAATAACCTAGAGGCTTCACAGAAGAAAAAAGAAATCAAAATATACCTAGAAACAAATGACAATAAAAATACAAATCAATACCTATGAGAAGTAAAAGTAGTTCTAAGAGGAAATTTTATAGGTATACAAGCCTATCTTTTTTAAAAAATGAGAAAAATAACAAAAAAGCAACCTAAGCTTACACCTAAAGAAACTAGTAAAAGTAGGAAAAAAAAAAAAAAAAACTCTGAAAGTTCATAGAAGGAAATAAATAAATTATAATGATCAGAAGAGAAAAAAAATAAAAAATAAAGGAATAAGACAATAACAAAGATCAATAAAACTAAAGACAGATTCTTCCAGAAGATAAACAAAATTGACAAAACATTCACAACATGCATCAAGAAAAAAAGGGAGAAGACTGAAATCAATCAAATTACAAATGATAGAGGTTACAACAGACAATGCAGAAGTACAAAGGATATTAGGAGACTAAAATGAGCAACTATATGCCAATAAAGTAGACAACCTGGAAGAAATGGACAATTCTTAAAAAATTACGAGTTTCCAAGTCAGAACTAAGAAGAAATAAAAAAAAAAAAATATATGAACCAACCAATCACAAGCACTGAAATAAAAACTGGGATCAAAAGTCTTCCAAAAGCAAAAGCCCAGTGCCTGAAGGCTGAATAGTCAAATTCTATCAAATGATAAAGGAAGAACTAAAATGTATCCTGCTCAAAATCTTTGAAAAAGTTGCAGGAGAAGGAAAATTCCCAAACTTATTCTACAAGGCCACCACCACTCTCATACCAAAACCAGACAAAGATATCATGAATAAAGAAAATTACAGACCAATATCCCTGATGAACATTGATGCAAGAATCTTGAACAAAATATAGCAAACAGAATACAACAGCACATTAAAAGGATACTTCATGATCAAGTGGTGTTTATCCCAGTGATGAATGTTTCTTTAATATACATGAATTAATCAGTGTGATATAGCACATTAACAAGTTGAAAGATTAAAAAATATATGATTATCTCAATAAATGCAGAGAAAGCTTTTGAATACATTTAACACCCATTTATGATAAAATATCTTCAGAAAATGGTATAGAAGGAACCTACCACATAATAAGACAGGCCATATATGACAAGCCCACAGCAAACATTATTTTCAACAGTGAAAAACTGAAAGCATTTCCTCTGAAATCAGATAAAAATCAAGGTTATCCACTATCACCAATATTACTTAATATTGTTTTGAAAGTCCTAGCCACAGCAATCAGATAAGAAAATAAAATAAAATAATCCAGAATGGAAAAGAAAAAGAAAATCCCTTATGGTCTGAAGATGCTATGAATCTATATATATATAGAAAACTTTAAAATACTACCAGGAAATTACTACAGCTACTCAATGAATTGAGTAAAGTCACTAGATATAAAATTAATACAGAGAAATACCTGGCTTTCCTATACACTTACAATGAAAAATCAGAAAGAGAAACTAAGTTAATTCCAATCACCATTGCAAGGAAAAGAATAAAATACCTAGGATTAAATCTACCTGAAAAGACACAGAAGACCTACATGCAGAAGACAGTTAGACACCAATGAAAGAAATTAAAGACAAGACAAAAAGATATACCATGCTCTTGGATGGGAAGAATCAATACTGTAAAAAGGTATAATACTCAAAGCAATCTACAGATTCAATGTAAGATTTATCATATTATCAATGATTTTATTCACAGAACTAGAATGAAAAACTTCAAAATTTGTATCAATTCAGTGCAGTTCAGTCTTGTCTGACTATTTGTGACCTCATGGACTGCAACACGCCAGATATCACTGTCCATCACCAAATCCCGGAGTTTGCTCAAGCATATGTCCACCGAGTCAGTGATGCAATCCAACCATCTCATCCTATGTCATCCCCTTCTCCTCCTACCTTCAATCTTTCCCAGCATCAGGGTCTTTTCCAATGAGTCAGTTCTTCGCATCATGTGGCCAAGTATTGGAGTTTCAGCTTCAGCATCAGTCCTTCGAATGAATTTTCAGGACTGATTTCCTTTAGGATTGACTGGTTTGATCTCCTTGAAGTCCAAGAAACTCTTAAGAGACTTCTCCAACACCACAGTTAAAAACCATCAGTTCTTCGGTACTCAGTTTTCTTTATAGTCCAATTCTCACATCCATACATGACTACTGGAAAAACCAAGCTTTGACTAAATGGACCTTTGTCAGCAAAGTAACTTCTCTGCTTTTTAATATGTTGTCTAAGTTGGTAATAGCTTTTTTAGCAAGGATCAAGCATCTTTTAATTTCATTGGTGTACTCACCATATACAGTGATTTTGTAGCCCAAGAACATAGTCTGTCACTGTTTCCATTTTTTCCCCATCTAATTGCCATGAAGTGATGCCATGATCTTAGTTTTATGAATGTTGAGTTTTAAGCCAACTTTTCACTCTTCTCTTTCACTTTCATCAAGAGGCTCTTTAGTTCTTCTTTGCTTTCTGCCATAAGTGTGGTGTCATCAGCACATCTGATGTTATTGATATTCATCCTGTCTATCTTGATTCCAGCTTGCCCTTCTCCCAGCCCAGCATCTTGCATGATGTACTCTGCATAAAAGTTAAATAAGCAGGGGAACAATATATATCCTTGGCATATTCCTTTTCAAATTTGGAACCAGTCCGTTGTTCCATGCCAGTTATAACTGTTGCTTCTTGACCTGCATATAGGTTTCTCAAGAGGCAGATCAGGTTGTCTGGTATTCCCATCTCTTGAAGAACTGTCCACAGTTTTTTGTGATCCACACAGTCAAAGGCTTTGGCATAGTTGATGAATAAGTAGATGCTTTTCTGGAATCTATTGTTTTTTTTTTTTTTTATGATCCAACAGATGTTGATAATTTGATCTCTGGTTCCTTTGCATTTTCTAAATTCAGCTTGAACATTTGGAAGTGATCAACACTTTGATCACTTAAGTTCACGTACTGTTGAAGCCTGGCTTGGAGAATTTTGAGCATTACTTTGGTAGTGTGTGAGATGAGGGCAATTGTGCGGTGATTTGAACATTCTTTGGCACTGCCTTTATTTGGGATTGGAATGAAAACTGACCTTTTCCAGTCCTGTGACCACTGTTTAGTTTTCCAAATTTGCTGACATATTGAGTACAGTACTTTCACAGCATCATCTTTTAGGATTTCAAATAGCTCAACTGGAATTCCATCACTTCCACTAGCTTTGTTCATAGTGATGCTTCCTAAGGCCCACTTAACTTCTCATTCCAGGATGCATGGTTCTAGGTGAGTGATCACTCCATCAGGTTATCAGGGCGATTAAGATTTTTTTTTTTTTTTGTATAGTTCTGTGTATTCTTTACATCATTTCTCAATCTATTCTGTTTCTGTTAAGTCCGTATCATTTCTGTCCTTTATTGTGCCCATCTTTGCATGAAATGTTCCCTTGGAAGCTCTACTTTTCTTGAAGAGATCTCCAGTCTTTTCCATTTTATTTTCTCTTCTATTTTTTTGCATTGATCACTTAGGAAGGCTTTCTTATCTCTCCCTGCTATTCTTTGGAAGTCTGCTTTCAGATGGTTATATGTTTATTTTTTTCCTTTGCCTTTAGCTTCTCTTCTCTCAGCTATTTGTAAGCCCTCCTCAGACAATCATTTTACCTTTTTTAATTACTTTTTCATTGGAATGGTCTTGGTCACTGCCTCCTGTACAATGCCATGAACCTCTGTCCATAGTTCTTCAGGCATTCTGTCTATTGAATCTAATTCCTTGAATCTGTTTTTCACTTCCATTGTAGAATCATAAAGGATTTGATTTAGGTCATACCTAAATGGCCTAGTGGCTTTCCCTACTTTCTTCAGTTTAAGTCTGAATCTTGCAATAAGGAGTTCATGATCTGAGCCACAGTCAGCTCCCAGTCTTATTTTCGATGACTCTATAGAGCTTCTCCATCTTCGGCTGCAAAGAATATAATCAATTTGATCATCTGGTGATGTCCATGTGTAGAGCTGTCTCAAGTTGTTGGAAGAGGGAGTTTGCATTCCCTTCACAAAATTCTGTTAGCCTTTGCCTTGCTTCATTTTGTACTCCAAGACCAAAATTTCCTGTTATATCAAGGTATCTCTTGACTTCCTACTTTTGCATTCCAGTCCCTTATGATGAAAAGGAAATCTCTTTGGGGTGATTGTTCTAGAAGATCTTGTAGGTCTTCACAGAACCGTTCAACTTCAGCTTCTCTGGCATTAGTGTTTTGGGCATAGACTTGGATTACTGTGATATTGAATGGCTTGCCTTGGAAACGAACAGAGATCTTTCTGTCATTTTTGATATTGCACCCAAGGATGGCATTTCAGACTCTTTGGTTGACTGTGAGGGTTACTCCATTTATTCCAAGAGATTCATACCCACAGTAGTAGATTTAATGGTCATCTGAATTAAATTGGCCCATTTCAAAATTTATATGGAAACACACACACACAAAAGAAAATTGCAAAAGGAATCTTAAAAATAATGGAGCTGGACGAATCACCTTCTTGACTTCAGACTATAACAAAGCTACAGTTATCAAGACAGTATGAAAAAAAAAAAAAAAAAGACAGTATGGTTCTAGCAAGAGAAGAGAAATACAGACCAATAGAACAAGATAGAAAGACCAGAGAAAAACTCTCGCATATATGTGCACCTTATCTTTGACAAAGGAGGTAAGAATATACAATGGATAAGAAAATAAAGCTCTTCAATAAATTTTGTGTTGAGAAAACTGGACAGCTAAGTGTAAAAGAATGAAATTAGAACAGTTCTTAACACCATACACACAAAAAAATTTCAAAATATATTAAATACATTAAGACTTAAATGCAAGGCCTAAATCTATAATGATCTTAGAGGAAAACATAGGCAGAACACTCTTTCATACAAACCACAGCAAGATTCTTTTTGAGCCACCACCTAGAGTAATGGACATAAAAACAAAAATAAAAAAAAAGGGACCTAAATAAACTTAGAAGCATTTGCACAGTATAGGAAAATAATAAAGAATATGTAAAGACAACCCTCCGAATGGGAGAACATAATTGCAAATGAAGCAACTGACAAAGTATTAATCTCACAAATGTATAAACAGGTCATACAGCTAGCTCACTGTCTGAAAAGCAAACAAGCCAATAAAAAAATTGGCAGAAGAACTAACAAACATTTCTCCAAAGAAGACATAAAGATGGCCAATAAATACATGAAAAGATGCTCCACATCACTCACTATTAGAGAAATACAAATCAAAGCTTCAATGAAGTATTACTTCGCACCAGTCAGAAAGGCCATCTTTAAAAAAAAAAATCTACAAACAACAAATACTGTAAAAGATGTGTAGAAAAGGGAACCCCCTTATACTGTTGACAGGAATGTAAAATTATATAGCTATTATGGAGAACAGAAGGGAGTTTTCTTAAAAAAAAAAAAAAAAACAAAACAACTAGGAATAAGTCTGCCATATGACCTAGCAAAATCACTACTAGGCATATACCCTGTGAAATCCACAATTCTAAAAATCACATGTACTACAATATTCATTGAAATAATATTTACATAAGCCAGGAAATGGAAGCACCCTAGATATTGATCAAGAGATGAATGCATAAAAAAGATGTGGTACATATATACAATGAATATAACTTACCCATAAAAAGGAATGAATTTCAGTCAGCTGTAGTGAGGTGAATGAACTTAGAGCCTGCTATAAATAAGTCAGAAAGACAAAACTGAATATTGTATTTTGATACATACATATGGAATCTAGAAAAGTGTAAACCTATTTGTAGAGAAGGAATGGAGATGCAGACCTAGGGAATGCACTTTTGGACACTGTGTAAGAAGGAGATGGTGGGACAAACTGAGAAAGTAGCATTGACATATATGCAATATTATGTGCGAAATACATAGCTGATGGGAAGTTTCTATATGACACAGGTAGCACAGCCTGGTGCTCTGTGATGACATAGGGGGTGGAATGGGGAGAGTGGAGGAAGGCTCAGGAAGGAGCGGATATATATACACACACACACATACAAATAATTTGAGATTGGATGCAAACTCTCTCAGTTTTGACAGTGTGATCTTGGTTTGTTTCCAAGGCAAGCCATTAAACATCACTGTGATCCAAGTCTAAGTCTCAACCACTAATGTGGAAGAAGCTGACTGAACAGTTCTCTGAAGAAATATAAGGCCTTCTAGAAATAACACCAAAAAAAAAAAAAAAATTCTCATCACAGGGGATTAGAATGCAAAAGTAGGAAGACAAGAGATGCCTGGAATGACAGTCAAGTTTGACTTTGGAGTACAAAATGAAGCAGGGAAAAGGTTAACAGAAAATTGGCAAAAGAAAACACTAGTCATAGAAAACAACCTCTTCCAAAAACACAAGAGATGTCTCTACACGTGAACATCATCATATGCTAAAAAATGAAACCAATTGATTATTCTTTGCAGCCAAAGATGGAGAAGCTCTCTACAGTCAGTACAAAGAAGACCAGGAGCTGACTATAGTTCAGATCATGAGATTTTTATCACAAAATTTAGGCTTAAATGAAGAAAGTAGAAAAAAGCACTAGGCATTTAGGTATAACTTAAATCGATCTCTTATGATTATACAGTGGAAGTGATAAATAGATTCAAGGAATTAAATCTGGTAGGCAAATTGCCTGAAGAACTATGGGTGCCGGTCATAAAGTTGTACAGGAGGTGGCAACCAAAATCATCATCAGGAAAAAGAAATGCAAGAATGCAAATAGTTGTCTGATGAGGTTTTACAAATAGCTGAGGAAAGAAGAGGAGTTAAAATGCAAGGGAGAAAGGGAAACATACATCCAACTTAATCACACTTTGCAAGAATAGCAATGAGGAATTTTTTTTTTAATGTTTCTTAAGTGAACAATTCCCAAAGAAAGGCAATGCCAAAGAATGCTCAACTACTGCACAATTGTACCCATCTCACATGCCAGCAAAGTAATGCTCAAAGTTCTCCAAGCCAGGCTTCCACAATACGTGAACTGTGAACTTCCAGATGTTCAAGTTGGTTGGAGAAAAGGCAGAGGAACCAGAGATCAAACTGCCAACATCTGCTGGATCATTTAAAAAGCAAGAAAGTTCCAGAAAAACATCTATTTCTGCTTTATTGACTATGCCAAAGCCTTTGACTGTGTGGATCACAATAAACTGTGGAAAATTCTGAAAGAGATGGGAATACCAGACCACCTGACTTGCCTCTTGAGAAATATGTATGCAGGTCAGGAAGCAACAGTTAGAACTGGACATGGAACAACAAACTGGTTTGAAACAGGAAAAGGAGTATGTCAAGGCTGTATATTGTCACCGTGCTTCTTTAACTTATATGCAGGGTACATCAGGAGAAATGCTGGGCTGGATGAAGCACAAGCTGGAATCAAGATTGCGGGGAAAAATATCAATAACATCAGATATGCAGATGACACCATCCTTATAGCATAAAGCAAAGAACTAAAGAGCCTCTTGATGAAAGTGAAAAAGGAGAATTACAAAGTTGGCTTAAAGCTCAACATTCAGAAAACTAAGATCATGGCATCTGGTCCCAACACTTCATGGCAAATAGATGGGGAAAGAGTGGAAACAGTGGCTGAATTTATTTTCTTGGGCTCAAGATCACTGCAGATAGTGACTGCAGCCATGAAATTAAAAGATGCTTGCTCCTTGGAAGAAAAGTTATGACCAACCTAGACAGCATATTAAAAAGCAGAGACATTACTTTGCCAACAAAGGTCCCTCTAGTCAAGGCTATGGTTTTTCGAGTAGTCATGTATGGATGTGAGAGTTGGACTGTAAAGGAAGCTGAGTGCTGCAGAATTCATGCTTCTGAACTGTAGTGTTGGAGAAGACTCTTCAGAGTCCCTTGGACTGCAAGGAGATCCAACCAGTCCATCCTAAAGGAGATCAGTCCTGGGTGTTCATTAGAAGGACTGATGTTGAAGCTGAAATGCCAATACTTTGGCCACCTGATGTGAAGAACTCACTCATTGGAAAAGACCCTGATGCTGGGAAAGACTGAGGGCAGGAGGAGAAGGAGACCACGGAGGATGAGATTGTTGGATTGCATCACCGACTCAATGGACATGAGTTTGAGTAAACTCTGGGAGTTGGTGATGGACAGGGAGGCCTGGTGTGCTGTAGTCCATGGGGTCGCAAAGAGTCGGACACGACTGAGCAGTAGAACTGAACTGAAATTAAAGTGAACAATGCAAAGAAATTGAGAAAATAAATAGAATGAGAAAGACTAGAGATATCTTCTAGAAAATTGGAGATATCACGGGAGTATTTCATGTGAGGATGGGCACAATAAAGGACAGAAATGGGAAAGACCTAATGAGGCAGAAGAGATTACGAGGAGGTAGCAAGAATACACAGAAAAACTATACAAAAAAAGGTGTTAATAACCCAGATATCCATGATGTTGTGGTAACTTAACTAGAGCCAGATATCCTGGAATGTGCAGTCAAGTGGACTTTAGGAAGAATCATTATGAACAAAGCTAGGGGAAGTGATGGAATTCCAGTTGTGCTATTTCAAATCCTGAAAGATGATGCTGTGAAAGTGCTGCACTCAATATGCCAGCAATTTTGGAACACTCAGCAGTGGCCACAGGACTGGAAAAGATCAGTTTCTATTACAATCTCAAAGAAGGGTAATAACAAAGAATGCTTAAACTATGGTTCAACTGAGCTCATTTCACATGCTAGCAAGGTAATTTCCCAAATCCTCTAAGCTAGGCTTTAACAGTATATGAACAGAGAATTTCCATATGTACAAACTGGATTTAGAAAAGGAAGAAGAACAAGAGATCACATTGCCATCATTCTTTGGATTATAGGAAAAGCAAGACAATTCCAGAATAATATCTACTTCTGCAGTATTGACTACACTGAAGCCCTTGAACGTGTTGATCACAACAGACTGTACAAAATTCTTAAAGAGATGGGAATACCACATCACTACTCCTGTCTCCTGAGAAACCTGTATGCAGGTCAAGAAGCAATAGTTAGAACAAGACATGGAAAAATGGACTGTTCAAAATTGGGAAATGAATATGACAAGGATGTATATTATCACCCCACTTATTTAACTTATATTCATAGGACATCATGCAAAATGCTGGACTGGGTGAATCACAAGTTGGAATTAAGTTTGCTGGGAGAAATATCAACAACCTTAGATATGCATAAGTTACCACTCTAATGTTAGAAAGTGAAGAAGAATAAAATACTTCTTGATGAAGGTGAAAGAGGAGAGTGAAAAAGCTGGCTTAAAACTCAACATTCAAAACAGAAAAATCATGGCATCCAGTCCCATCACTTCATGGCAAATAGAAGGGGAAAAAGTGGAAACAGTAACAGACATTATTTTCTTGGTCTCCAAATCAGTGCAGATGGTGACTGCAGTCATGTAATGACTTTTTGGAAGATGCTTGCTTTTTGGAAGAAAATGTATGATAACTCAGACCACATATTAAAAAGCAGAGACATCATTTTGCCAACAAAGGTGTGTATAGTCAAACCTATGGTTTTTCCAGTAGTCATGTTCGGATATGAGACCTGGACCATAAAGAAGGCTAAGCACCAATGAACTGATGCTTTTGAATTGTGGTGGTGAAGAAGACTCCTATGTACTCTAAGGAAATCAAACCAGTTAAGTCTACAGGAAATCAGTCATGAATATTCATTAGAAGAACTGATGCTGAAGCTGAAACTCCAATACTTTGGCCACCTAATGAAAAGAGCCAACTCATTGGAGAAGACCCTCATGGTAAGGTTGAAGGCAAAAGGAGAAGAGGGTGAAAGACGATGAGATGGTTGAATAGCATCACTGACTTGATGAACAAGAGTTTGAGCACAGTCTAGGAGATAGTGAAGGACAGGAAAGTGTGGCGTGCTGCAGTCCATGGGGTCATAGAATTCAGCATGACTTAGCCACTAAACAGCAAATATATAATTATGATTGATTCATATTTTTATATGGTTGAAACCAACACAACATCATTAAACAGTTTTCCTCTAATTGAAAAATAAATTTAAAAAAGACATATGTACACCAATATTCATTGCAGCACTATTTACAACAATCAGGATATGGAGTCAACCTAGATATCCATCGACTTATGAATGGATAAAGAAGTTATGAGAGAGAGAGAGAGAGATATATACACATTGGAACACTACTCAGCCATAAAAAGAACAAATGTAAATTGAGATAGATGAACCTAGAGCCTGTTATATAGATTGAAGTAAGTCAGAAAGAGTAAAGCAAATATTGTATATTAATTCATCTATATGGAATCTAGAAAATTAGTATTGATAAATCCATTTGTAAAAAAGTAGTGGACACATTAGTGAAAGGAGAAAAGTGAAAGTGAAAGTCATTCAGTAGTGTCCGACTCTTTGTGATCCCATGGACTGTATAGAGTCCATTCCATGGAATTCTCCAGGTCAGAATACTGGAGTGGATAGCTGTTCCCTTCTCCAGGGGATCTTCCCACCCCAGGGATTGAACCCAGGTCTCCCGCATTGCAGGCAGATTCTTTACCAGCTGAGCCACCAGGGAAGCCTAAGTGTTGGACTAATTGAAAGAGCAGCACTGAAGCGTGGACTTTACTACATAGTAAACAGATAGCTAGTGGGAAGTTGCTGTATAACATAGGGAGTTCAATGCTGCACTCTGTACAACCTAGAGGAATGGGATGTGTTGGGAGGGTGGGAGGGATGTTCAGAAGGATGGGACATATGTATACGTACGGCTGATTCACATTATTTTAAATCAATTATCCTCCAATCAGAAATAAATTAAAAAAAAAAACTAAACAAGAAGGGAAAAGTAAAAATACATTTAAGGGAGCCCTAAGATTATCAGTGGATTTTTCAGCAGAAACTCTGCAGGCTAGATGGTAATGGCATGATATATATAAAGTGATGAAAAGGAACAAAACTACAACAAAGTAAACTCTAGCCTGCAAAACACTTGTTCAGATTCAAAGGAATAATCAAAAGTATTAGAGAAAAGCAAAAGCTAAGAGGACAAAGCACTGACATAACAGAGTTACAGTAAATTCTAAAGGAACGTCTCTCCCCGCCGCCCCCCCAAGTTTGTCTGTGATGGAGTTTTTATTTTTTTTAAAATTTATTTATTTTAATTGGAGGCTAATTACCTTACAATATCGTGGTGGTTTTTGCCATACATTTACATGAATCTACCATGGGTGTTCATGTGTTCCCCATCCTGAACCTCCCTCCCACCTTTCTCCCCATCCCATCCCTCAGGGTCATCCCAGTGCACCAGTCCTGAGCACCCTGTCTTTAGAAAAAAAAAGACACCAGAATTAGAATCAAGAACATTGCAAGTGAGGAAGCTCACCAGTAAAGGTAAACATAATGTATAGGTTTGCTGACAGCAGCCACTGTTGGCATTTATTTAAGTGGTGCCACAGAAAAATCCCAGATTTCTAATGGCAGCTGCTCTGTCACAGCTCACACCCTGATACAACAGACAAAGCATATAGGTCCTGTCTTACCTATGGTTCCATACTGGAAAGGAGTGGCATAGTCTAAAGTCAGTGATCAGTTGTGAGAGGCAAAAAGGTCTTGATCCCAGGCAGGGCAGAGAGGTTTTCTCTAGTGACTCCTGGGTTTCCCATGGCTGACTTTCTATGTGCCCCAGCTCAAGCCAAATGAACACTCTGGCCTGGCTTAGTCCACACCATAGCACATCATTGGACCTGGGGGCCAGGGCTGGGGAAAAAAACTGTGGGCTATGTCCAAGCAGAACTGCAGACACCTATACAGCCGGTGCATCAGACATCTGTATACACAGAGGCCCCACTTGTTTTAGCACTTTCCTCCTCTGCGACCAAAGTCCTGATGAGGGAAGAAGGGAAAACACACACTTAAATGTAACAGAGCTATTATAACCAAGAACTAGGGAGAAATAAATTGGTGTCAAGGAATGAGAAAATATGAAAAAGATGCAGTCTAAAAAAACACATGAGAAGGAATGAAGAGTGGATTAAGTGATAGATAAAAATGCATAAGCAATCTAGAAGAATCATAAAAATCACCCAATCAGAGCAGTAGAAAGAAAAACACAATTAGAAAAAAAAGCAACTGGGAAGATCTCTGAAATAACATTAAGTGCTCCAATATTCACTTTACTGGAATTCCAGAACAGAAAGGTGGGTCAAAAACTATTTGAAAAATTTATGTCTGAAAACTTCAAACCTAAAGAAGAACACAGATATCCAGGTATAGGAATAAAGAGAGCCCCAAACAGAGTGAACCCAAACATCCCCACACCAAGACATATTGTAATTAAAATGACAAAATTTTAATTATGTGTATTGTGGTAGCAGTATACATATGAAAAAAATCAGATACTATAACAAAGTCCATAATGAAACAAAAATAAGGGGATTATTTAGATCAATAAAAAAGCCTCCAACATGCATAATCATATGTATGTATGTATGTGTTTATATATAATTATATACATATATATAATTATATCAAGCACTTTTTATGAGCACAACAGTATGAAACTAGAAATCAACAACAGAAATAAAAAACAAAATGAACAAACACATGGAGACTAAATGGCATGAAACTAAAAAACTAATGGGTCAATCAATAAATCAAGAAGAAAATTAGAAGATACTTTGAGACAAATGACAATGGAAACACAACACTCCAAATCTATGAGATTCAACAAAAGCTGTTCTAAGAGCAGTTTATACCAACACAAGCTTTCTTCAGAAAAAAAAAAAAAAAGACTTCAAATAAACTACCTAATCCTTCTGCTAAAAAAATTAGAAAAAAGAAAAACAAAGCCCAAGTAACAGAAAGGGAGAAATAATAAAGATCAAAAAGGATCAATAGAGATCAAAAGGATAATAGGAGGATAAAAAGGAGATCAAAGGATAATAGAGATCAAAAAATAGAAAACAGACAAACAAACAAACTTGACTCACAATGAAGAAAGGAGAAGACCCAAATAAACAAAATAAGAAGTGAAAGAGGAAAAATAATGAACAACTATTACAGAGATACAAAAAAAACTATAAGAGAATGTTATGAATAACTTCGTACCAACAATAGGACGACCTAAAAAAAAAAAGGACAAATTTCTAAAAATATACAACTTGCAAAGACTGGATTAAGAAGAAACCAATCATTTGAACAGACTGATCACAAGTATAGAAATAGAATATCTAATAAAAATTTTTCCCAGCACAGACAATCCAGGACTGGATGGCTTCACAGGGGAATTCTACCAAATATATAAAGAAGAACGAATGCCTAACCTTCACAAACTATTCCAAAAAACTGAAGAGGACAGAAAAATCCCAAAATCATTCTACAAGGTCACCATTACCTGAATACCCAAACCAAAGACAATATTAAATATATATATATATACACACACACACACACACATATATATATATATATATATATATATATACATACATACATACATATATATTGCAGGCAAATATCTCTGATAAATATAGATGCAAAATTCCTCAGCAAAATTTTAGCAAACTGAGTCCAAGAATACATAAAAAGTATCATACCATGATCAAATTGAACATGTTCCAAGGTCACAAGGATAGTCCAATTCTTGCAAATCAATCAGGATAAAAATCACACAATAATCTCAAAAGACACAGAAAAAGCATTTGATAAAATTCAACATCCATTCATGATAAAATCTCTCACCATAGTTGGTACAGAAGGAATGTATCTCAACATAATAAAGGCCATTCATGTCAAACCAACATCTAACATTATACACAACAGTGAAAAGCTTAAAACTTTCCCCTTAAATTTAGAAATAAGACCAGCATGCCTACTCTCATCACTTCTATTTAACGTAATATTGGAGGTCCTAGCCACAGCAATCAGTTAAAAAAAGAAATAAATGGTATCCAAATTAGAAGAGAAGAATTGGTAACTATTTATAAATGACATGATGCATTATGTAGGAAATCTTGAAGTTTCCACACACAATCATTACAACTAATAAATGAGCTCAGTAAAGTTGCAAGATACAAGTTTTATACATAGAAATTTATTGCTTTCTATATGTTATTAATGAAATAGCAGAAAGAGAAAGTTTTTAAAAATCCCTTTTAATATCACATCAGCACAAAATATCTGTGAATTAACTTAAGAAAGTAGGTAAAAGACCTATACTATGAAAACTATAAACTATTCATAAAGGAAACTGAAGATGATACAAAGTAGTTGAAGGATGTCCTTGTATTAGAAGAATTAACATTGTTAAAATTAATTAAAATCAATTAATATTGTTTAAATTAAAATTAACAATTAATATTTTTTAAATTAATATTTTAATAAATATTAAATTTATATTAATATAAATTAATATTAATAAATTTAATGTGTTTATTAATTATTTATTTAATTTAAAGTTAATAATTATTTAAGATTTAATGATTTTATTAAATTTTAAATTATTATTTATTAATTTATTAAATCACTTAACATTTAATAACTATTTATTTATTTAAATAAGTAAAATTAATATTAATATTAATTAACAAGTAATATTATTAAATTAATTAATATTGTTAAAATTAATTAACAATTAATATTGTTAAAATTTGGCTATACTACCCAAAACAAATCTACATATGTAATGCAATCCCTATGAAAATATCCATGACATTATTCACAGAACTAGAATAGTGGAGAATTCTGACAAAATGTGGTCGACTGGAGAAGGGAATGGCAAACCACTTCAGTATTCTTGTCTCAAGAACCCCATGAACAGTATAAAAAGGCAAAAAGATGACACTGAAAGATGAATCCCCCAGATCAGTAGGCATCCAATATGCTACTGGAGAAGAGTAGAGAAATAACTCCAAAAAGAATGAAGAGACAGAGCCAAAGCAAAAACAACACCCACTTGTGGATGTGACTGGTGATGGAAGTAAAGTCTGATGCTGCAAAGAACAATATCGCATAGGAACCTGGAATGTTAGGTCCATGAATCAAGGTAAATTAGAAATGGTCAAACAGGAAATGGCAAGAGTGAACATTGACATTTTTGGAATCAGTGGACTAAACTGAATTGGAATGGGTGAATTTAATTCAGATCACCAATATACTAATATCTACTAATGTGGGCAAGACTCCCTTAGAAGAAATAGAGTAGCTCTCATAGTCAACAAAAGAGTCTGAAATGCAGTCCTTGGGTGCAATATCAAAAATGATAGAACCATCTCTGTTCGTTTCCAAGGCAAACCATTGAATATCACAGTAATCCAAGTCTATGCCCCTAGCTACTAATGCCAAAGAAGCTGAGGTTGAATGGTTCTATGAAGACCTACAAGACCTATAACTAACACCAAAAAAAAAAAGATGTCCTTTTCATCAGACGGGACTGGAATGCAGAAGTAGGAAGTCAAGAGATACCTGGAGTAACAGGCCAGTTTGGCCTTGGCATACAAAATGAAGCAGGGAAAAGGCTAACAGAATTTTCTGAAGAGAATGCACTGGTCATAGCAAATACCCTCTTCCAACAACACAAGAGATAACCTTACACATGGACATCACCAGCTGGTCAATACCAAAATCAGACTGATTATATTTGTTGCAGCCAAAGATGAAGATGCTCTATACAGTCAGCAAGAACAAGACCAGGAGCTGACTGTGGCTGATATCATGAGGTCCTTATTGCAAAATTCAGACTTACATTGAAGAAAGTGCAGAAAACCACTAGACCATTCAGTTAGGATCTACATCAAATCCCTTATGATTATACAGTGGAAATAACAAATAGATTCAAGGGATTAGGTCTGATAGACAGAGTGTCTGAAGAACTAGCAATGAGGTCCATGACATTGTACAGGAGGCAGTGATCAAAACCATCCCCCCAAAAAGAAATTAAAAAAGGCACAATCGTTGTCTGAGGAGGCCTTACAAATAGTTGAGGAAAAATATACCCATCTGAATGCACAGTTCCAAAGAAGAGCAAGGAGAGATAAGAAAGACTTCCTCAGTGATCACTGCAAAGAAATAGACGAAAACTAGCAATGGGAATGGGAAAGAGTCGCAATCTCTTCAAGAAGAATAGAGATAGATACCAAGGGAACATTGCATGCAAAGATGAGCACAATAAAGAACAGAAATGATATGGATCTAACAGAAGCAGGAAATATTAAGAAGAGGTGGAAAGAATACACAGAAGAACTATACAAAAAAATATCTTAATGACCCAGTTATCCACAATGGTGTGATCACTCACCTAGAGTCAGACATCCTGGAACACAAAGCTAACTGGGTCTTAGGAAGCATCACTATGAACAAATATAGTGGAGGTGATGGAATTCTAGTTGAACTATTTCAAATCCCAAAATTACACTCACCTCACATGCTACCAAAGTAATGCTGAAAATTCTCCAAGTGAGACTTTAACAGTACATGAACTGAGAACTTCCAGATGTTCAAGCTGGATTTAGAAAAGACAGAGGTACCAGGGATCAAATTGCCAACATCCGCTGGATCATAGAAAAAGCAAAAGAGTTCCAGAAAAACATCTACTTCTGCTTTACTGACTATGCCAAAGCCTTTGACTTTGTGGATGATAACTAAATGTGGAAAATTCTTAGAGATGGATATACCAAACCACCTGACCTGCCTCCTGAGAAACCTGTATGCAGGTCAAGAAACAACAGTTAGAATCAGACATGGAACAATGGACTGATTCCAAATTGGGAAAGGAGTGCCTCAAGGCTGTATATTGGCACCCTACTTATTTAACTTATATGCAGAGTATATCATGTGAAATGCCAGGCTGGATGAAGCACAAGCTGGAATCAAGATTGCCAGAAGAAATATCAATAAACTTAGATACGCAGATGACTTCAGCCTTATGGCAGAATGCCAAGAGGAACTAAAGAGCCTCTTGATGAAAATTTAAGAGTGAAAAAGTTGTCTTAAAACTCAACATTCAAAAAACTAAGATCATGGCATCTGGTCCCATCACTTCATGGAAAATAGATGGAGACACAATGGAAACAGTGATAGACTTTATTTTCGTGGACTTCAAAATCACTGCAGATGGTGACTCCAGCCATGAAATTAAAAGACGATTGTTCCTTGGAAGAAAAGCTATGACAAACCTAGACATCATATCAAAAAGCAGACATTACTTTGCTGACATAGATCCATCTAGTCAAAGCTATGGTTTTTCCATTAGTCATGTGTGGATGTGAGAGTTGGCCTATAAAGAAAGCTGAGTGCAGAAGAACTGATGCTTTTAAACTGTGGTGTTGGAGAAGACTCTTGAGAGTCCCTTGGACTGCAAGGAGATCAAATCAGACCATCCTAAAGGAAATCAGTCTGGAATATTCATTGGAAAGGCTGATGCTGAAGCTGAAACTCCAATTCTTTGGCCACCTGGTGTGAAGAACTGACTCATTGGGAAATACCCTGATGCTGGGAAAGATTGAAGGCAGGAGGAGAAGGGGATGACAGAAGATGAGATATTATGGCATGAATGGCTCAATGGACATGAATTTGAGCAAGCTCTGGGAGTGGTGATAGACAGGGAAGCCTGGAGTGCTGCAGCCCATGGGGTTGCAAAGAGGTGAACATGACTGAGCTACTGAACTGAACTGAGAACAAATTATCTTAAAATTCATATGCAACCACAAAAGATTGAGAATATTCAATGATATCTTGAGAAAAAAAAAAGAAAGACGAAAGCTGGAATTATCACCTTCCCTAACTTCAGAATATAGCACAAAGCTACAGTAATGAAAAAAGCATGGTAATGTCACAAAAACAGACATAGACCAATGGAACAAAATAGAGAAACCAGAAATAAACACAAGTACCTATGGCCAATTAATCTATGGTAAATATGCCAAGAATACACAATGGAAAATAGACATTCTCTTCAAGAAGTCATCCTGGAGTAAATTAGACAATTAAATATAAAGCAATGATGTTAGAACATTACCTGACATGAAATACAAAATAAACTCAAAATGGATTAAATAGTTAAATGTAAAACCTGAAATAATAAAACTCCTAGAAGAGAACATAAGCAGAACAGTTTGACAAATTATAGCAATAGTTTTTAAAATATGTCTCTCAAAGAAAAAGAAATAAAAGCAAAAATAAACAAATGGGACATAATTAAGCTTTTGTACAACAACAACAGCAACAACAAAAAGAACAGAGACAAATGAAAAGACAGCCTATGGAATGGGATGAATTATTTGCAAATTTTGTGACTGAAAAAGAGTTAATATCCAAAATATTTAAACAACTCATACTAATCAATAACAAACAAGCAAAATACCAAACAACCCAATCAAAAATTAGGCAGAAGATACAAATAGAGTTTTTTTTTCCCCAAATAAGTCATACAGAGTTAATGGCCACATAAAAAGATGCTCAAAATCACTACTATTAGAGACATGTTAATTAAAATACAATGAGATACCATATTATACCTGTCAGAATAGTTATCATCAAAAATTCTACAATAAAACTTATAGATAAGTATGTGGAGAAGGAAATGGAATTCCACTCCAATCGTCTCGCTGGAAAATTTCATGGATAAAAGAGCCTGGCAGGCTACAGTCTGTGAGGTCACAGAGAGTCAGATATGGCTGAGTGACTAAAACAAACACATCTGGAGAAAAGAGAACCCTTTTACACTATTAATGAGAATGTAACTTTGTGCAGCCACTATGGAAAACAGAATGGAGGTTTCTCAAAAACCTAAGTACAGAGCTTCCATATAATTCAGCATTTCAACTCCTGGATATATATCCAGAAAAAATGAAAACACTAATATTTTGAAAAGACATGCACTCCAAGTTCATAGCAGCATCTCTATTGTAGCCAGACAAAGAGAGCACCCCAAATGCCTATGGGAGAATGGCATAGAAACATGTATAATATCATATATGAAACAAATCACCAGTCCAGGTTCAATGCATGATACTGGATACTTGGGGCTCTGGTGAACTGAGACGACCCAGAGGGATGGTATGGAGAGGAAGGAAGGAGAGGGGGTCGGGATGGGGAACACATGTATACCTGTGGTGGATTCATGTTGATGTATGGCAAAACCAATACAATGTTGTCAAGTAATTAACCTGCAATTAAAATAAATAAATTTATATTTTAAAATATATATGATTAAACATGTACAATGGAATATTACTTAGACAAAAAAAAGACATTAATTCTCCCATTTGCAGCAATGTGGATGAACCTAGAAAATATAATTAGTTAGACAGTGAAAAATGTTAGTCATGCAGTCATAGCCAGCTCTTTGCAACCCCATGGACTGTAGCCCACAAGGCTCTTTTGTTCATGGAATTCTCCAGACAAGAATACTGGAGTGGGTAGACAGCCATTCCCTTCTTTGGGAGATCTTTCCAACCCAGCGATCAAACCCAGGTCTCCTGCATTGCAGGTAGATTCATTACCATCTGAGTCATCAGGGAAGACAGTGAAAGAAAAATACTATATGATATTACATATATGTGGCATTTTAAAATAATACAAATGAGTATATATTCAAAACAGAAACAGACTTACAGATATAGAATACAAGCAATTGTTTGCTAAAGAGGAGAGGGAAGGTGGTGGGGATAAATTAGTTGTATGGAATTAAGAGATTAAAAACAACGATATTTAAAATAGATAAGCAATAAGGATTTATTGTGTAGCACAGGGAACTATATCAAATATCTTGTTAACTTTAAAGAAGTGTAATCTACAAAAATACTCAATCACTATGTTTTACTCCAATGGAAACAGTGAAAGACTATTTTCTTGGGCTCAAAAATCACTGCAGATGGTGACTGCAGCCATGAAATTAAAAGATGCTTGCTCCTTGGAAGAAAAGCTATGACAAACCTAGACAGCATATCAATAAGCAGAGACATTACTTTGCCAACATAGGTCCTTCTAGTCAAAGCTATGATTTTTCCAGTAGTCATATATGGATATGAGAGTTGAACTATAAAAAAAGCTGGAAGCTGAAGAATTGATGCTTTTGAACTGTGGTGTTCAAGAAGACTCTTGAGACTGCAAGGAGATCAAACCAGTCAGTCCTAAAGGAAATCAGTCCTGAAAGCTCATTGGAAGGACTGATGCTGAAGCTTCAATACTTTGGCCACCTGATGCAAACAACTGACTCATTGGAAAAGACCCTGATGCTGAGAAAGATTGAAGGTAGGAGGACAAGGGGAAGACAAGATGAGATGGTTGGATCGCATGACTGACTGGATGAACATGAATTTGAGCAAGCTCCGGGAGTTGGTGATGGACAGGGAAGCCTGGCGTGCTGCAGTCCATGGGGTCACAAAAAGTCAGACACAACTGAGTGACTGAACTAAACTGAACTGATGCTTTACTCCTAGAACTATTATAATATTATAAAGCAACTTTACTTCATTAAAAAAAGAAACGAAACTCCTTATTTGATGGTTGTTTACACAAAATGCAAAAGTATATACAAAGATTTCAGGGTATAAGATCAACATAAAATTATTTGTTTATTATATCTAGTAATGAATACATGGAAAATAAAATTTTAAATGTGATATTGTTTACAATTGTTTCCAAAACTAATAAAACATGTATAAGATATGCTGAAATCTACAAAACACTGATAAAAGCTATCCATAGAGATCTAAATAAATATTAATAGACAATACCAAATGCACTCCTGGATTGTAACACTCAACACAGTAAATATGTCAATTCTACACAAGTTTATATACAAGTTATGTGCAGTTACTATCAAAATCCCAGCAAGAGTTTCCATAAATATAGACAAGATTATTTTTAAATGGGTAAGAGAAAACAATGGAATAGAATAGCTAAAATAATTTTGAAAGGAAGAATAGAGTAAGAGAAATCATTCTATCTATTTTTAAGATGTATTTCATAGCCTCAGCAATCAAGATTAAGTGGCACTTGCACAGGGATAGACATAGATCAAGGGAATCAGAGAACCCAAAAATGGTCCCATAAATTTTGGCCTAATTAGAGATAGTTTTTTTTTTTGTTTGTATGCTGGAACAATTGGTTATTCTTTAACCAAAAAAAAAAAAAATAGATGAACCTCCAAATAAACCTCATGCTTTATTAAAAAAAATGAGCTAAAAATGAATAATAATTCAAATGGCAGAAAAAATAAATCATAGATTTATGTATAAAATTATGAATCTTTTCCAAGATAACACAGGAGATTTTATTCAAGATCTAGCTAGGTCTTCATTAAGGATTATTAGATATGATATCAGAAGTAAGAACCATAGAAAAAATATCAGTAACTTGGTTTTCATAAAATAAAAACCTTTTTTTCTTCAAAGAAGAAAGGACAAGCTACAAACCTGAGAAAATATTGGTAAATCATGTGGTCTTACAAAAGACATATCTTGAATAAATAAAAACTCTCAAAATTCATCAGAAGAAAATCAAAAAATTTAGTAAGAAAATGGGAAAAGATATAAGCAGACCTTTTGAAGAGGCAATGTGGATGGCAAACAAGTATATGAAACAATATTCAACATCAGCCATTAAAGGGTTAAGGATTAAAGTGAAGTCGCTAAGTCGTGTCTGACTCTTTGCAACCCCATGGACTGTAGCCTCCCAGGCTTCTCTGTTCATGGGATTTTCCAGGCAGGAGTACTGGAGTGGGTTGCCATTTCCTTCTTCAGGGGATCTTCCTGACCCAGGGACTGAACCTAGGTCTCCCACATTGCAAGCAGACACTTTGCCCTCTGAGCCACCAGGGAAGCCCTGCAAAGTAATAACACTATGAACTATCACTATATATTTATTAAAATAATTAAAATTTAAAAATGACAATATTGCAACTTCTCTGGTGGTCCAGTGGTTAAGACTTTATGCTTCCAGTGCAAATGGTGCAGGTTCAATCCCTGGTTAGGGAGCTAAGATCCCACATGCCATGTGGCATAGCCAAAAAATTAATTGACAATGTCAAATGCTGTCAACTTTTCAGGAAAAAAAAAACATTAATATATTATACATTACAATGGGAATATAGAATGGTACCTCCATTGTGGAAAAGTTTGACAACTTATTAAAAACTTAAACATAGAAAAAACATATAACTTAATAACCAAACTCTTGGGCATATATCCAATGAAAACACATGTCCATACACACAGGTGAACACAGTTTTTCATATAGTTTCATTCACAATAGCCCCAAACGAAAAACAACCAATCTATCCTATGTTAGGTACACCACACTGAAGTACATCTGTATTATAGAATGTTACTCAGTAAGAAGAAAAGAAAGAAAGTGAAGTTGCTCAGTTGTGTCTGACTCTGCAACCCCATGGACTGCAGCCTGCCAGGCTCCTCTGTCCATGGGATTTTCCAGGCAGGAATTCTGGAGTGGATTTCCATTTCCTTCTCCAGAGTATCTTCCCAACCCAGAGATTGAACCTAGGTCTCCCACATTGGAGGCAGACTCTTTACCATCTGGACCACCAGAAGAAGGATTGTTATTGGTACACAGAAAAACTTGGATGAATCTTAAGAGCATTATGATGAGTTTTTAAAAATCACAAAAGATCACATACTGTATGATAGATTTTATAAAATATGGTATTCGTAAAGAAAATTGTAGAAATGTAAAATATTTGATAGGCATAGTAAAAGAGCAGAAGAGGGGGGAAGTTGTCACTATAAAGGGAGAGCAAGAGGGGGATGTTTCTGGTGATCTAATAGTTCTATATCTTGATTACAGTTTTAGGCACATGAATCCACATGTGTGACAAAATAATACAGATTTATATACATACTTTATATCAATATTAATTTCTCTATTGGCATTATACTATAATTAGGTAACATGTAATCAATAAACAAAGTGAAGGATACAGATGATCCCTCTATACTATCTTTTCAACTTCTTGTGACTCTGAAGTCATTTCAAAAGAAAAAGTTTAAAAGTAGAGCAAATCATTTTGTTAGTAGACTAAGTAAATTCTCAGAAAAATCAAACTCATATCTTTTTATTCTTCACAGTACCTAAAAGAATGTTTTGTACCTAGACAGTAAATGTCAGTACTGTGGTGAATAAATGTTTTCTTGATTAAATGAAAATAGAAAGTGACAGAGACCCTTAGTAAAAGCTAAATATTCTGCAGACACTATATTTATTGGGAAATCCCTTTGTGATTGTCATGGAAGACCAAGTGAAACGAAAGTTAGTATGAAATTTAGAATAGCAGTTTTTCTCTAATCTGATTTGTTCTTTTACTTAAGGGCAAACAAAAAATATCAAATAAATACTGTCAAAGTGGTGTGGATGCAGTGATGTCAACAAGGTGGTGGACTAAGAAAAGAAAGTCCAGACCCTTGTTCCCCCACAGAGACACTAAGTGAACAAAAATATAAGAACTGAACTACCTTTGTGATAACTCTAGAAACCAGTCAAGAACCTTCAGCACACAAGCAAATGCAAGACTAAAAAAAAAAAAAAAAAAAAAACCTGCACCAAAAGGGTATAAAATTCACAGTATTTTGCTACCTGGGCCCCTCTCCCTACCCAGTTCACCACTGCATAATTGGGAGTAAGCTTCCTAGTTCATGGATCACTCTTTCTTTTAAATTTGTTTATTTAATTGGAGGCTAATTACTTTACAATATTGTGGTGGTTCTTGCCATACATCGGTATGAATCAGCCATGGGTGTACATGTGTCCCCTACCCTGAAACCCCTCCCACCTCCCCCCTCCCCACCATCCGTCTGGGTTGTCCCAGAGCACCGGCTTTGAGTGCTCTGCTTCATGAATCGAACTTCCACTGGTCATCTATTTTACATGTCTCAATGCTATTCTCTCAAATCATCCCACCCTCACCTTCTCCCACGTAGTCCAAAAGTCTGTTATTTATATTTGTTTCTCTTTTGCTGTCTTGCATATAGGTTTGTTGTTATTGTCTTTCTAAATTCCATATATATGTGTTAATATACTGTATTGGTGTTTCTCTTTCTGACTTACTTCACTCTGTGTAATAGGCTCCAGTTTCATCCACCTCATCAAAACGGACTCAAATGCATTCTTTTTAAAGCTGACTAATATTCAATTGTGTATATCTACCACAACTTCCTTATCCATCTGTCTGCTGACAGACATCTAGGTTGCTTCCATGTCCTAGCTATTGTAAAGAGTGCTATAATGAACATTGGGGCACATGTGTCTCTTTGAATTCTGGCTTCCTCGGTGTGTATGCCCAGCAGTGGGATTGCTGGGTTGTATGGCACTTCTATTTCCTTTTCTTAAGGACTCTCTACACTGTTTTCTATAGTGGCTGTACCACTTTGCATCCCCACCAACAGTGTAAGAGGGTTCCCACTCCAGCATTTACTGTTTGCAGACTTTGTGATGGCAGCACGGATCACTCCTGAGATGTAAAGAGTAGAACTTGTGTCCAAATTTCTGGCTTGTCTGAGGCTTCCCAAAGGCCTATTTTATCTTCTGACTGAATTGGAGCACTAGTGAGAACAACAGCATTGTTTGAATACCACGGCAAGGGCTGATGAAAACAAAAGTAAACACGGGGACATATATTACAGCAACAATAAGCCTGAAGTTCAGCAGGTAGGTGTCAGACGAGCAACAGATTACAGGCAAAGAAATACAATAGAAACTTAAACCAAAATCTCCTGAGAAGAAGTAGGGGTGAGACTCTCAGGGATATTAAGAAAGATAAAAGAAGTTGTATACAATGTAACAAAAATGTATGCACAAGTCCATTGTGGACATATCCCTAGAAAAGGTTGGTGAGATCCCAGAATCTCTAGCTGGGCTGACTTCAGAAAGTCTTTACTTGTACAAAACCAGTCTGTAAAGGATGGGAAAGGTGGAGGTTTTTAAAAATGTCAAAATCTTAACAAAAGATTACAAGGTAAAGAGAGAGGGAAAGAGTCCAATTAAAGGAATGCAATTAATCTCCAGAAACTGATCCTAAAGAACAACAAATCTCTGATTTACCTGACAAATAATTTAAAAGAGCCATCTTAAAAATGCTTAATGCGCTAAGAGAATGCTGATAGAAAGCTAAATGAAATGAGGAGAATGACACATGAACAAAATAAGAATATCAACAAAGAGAAATGATAAAATGGAACCAAATAGAATTCTGGAGCTAAAAATATAATAATTGAATTGAAATTTTATTTGGGATTCAAAAGAAAGTTCGCTTAGTCAGAAGAAAGAATCAGAAAACTTGAAGAAAGGTTACTTAATATTAAGTCAGAAGCAAGCAAAAAAAAAAAAAAAAAACCAGAATGAAGAACTGCTAAAGAGCCTAAAGGAACATGTATGAAACCATCAAGAGGACTGATACACTCAGTATGGGAGTCCCAGAAGGAGAAGAGAGTTCAAAAGGAGCACAAAGTTTGTTTGAAGCAATAATGCACAAGAATGCCCCAAACTCGAGGAAAGAAATGCACATAAGAATTCAGTAAGTTCAGATTGCTGTGGCCAAAACTTCCAAAACTATGTTGAATAGTAATGGTGAAAGTGGGCACCCTTGTCTTGTTCCTGCAATCAGAGCAGAAAAAGAAATAAAAGGAATCCAAATTGGAAAAGAAGAAGTAAAACCCTCACTATTTGCAGAAGACATGATCCTCTACATAGAAAACCCTAAAGACTCCACTACAAAATTACCAGAACTAATCAATGATTATAGTAAAGTTGCAGGATATAAAATCAACACACAGAAATCCCTTGCATTCCTATACACTAATAATGAGAAAACAGAAAGAGAAATTAAGGAAACAATTCCATTCACCATTGCAACGGAAAGAATAAAATACTTAGGAATATATCTACCTAAAGACACTAAAGACCTATATATAGAAAACTATAAAACACTGGTGAAAGAAATCAAAGAGGACACTAATAGATGGAGAAATATACCATGTTCATGGATTGGAAGAATCAATATAGTGAAAATGAGTATACTACCCAAAGCAATTTATAGATTCAATGCAACCCCTGTCAAGCTACCAACGGTATTCTTCACAGAGCTAGAACAAATAATTTCACAATTTGTATGGAAATACAAAAAACCTCCAATAGCCAAAGCAATCTTGAGAAAGAAGAATGGAACTGGAGGAATCAACCTGCCTGACTTCAGGCTCTACTACAAAGCCACAGTCATCAAGACAGTATGGTACTGGCACAAAGACAGAAATATAGATCAATGGAACAAAAGAGAAAGCCCAGATATAAATCCACACACCTGTGGACACCTTATCTTTGACAAAGGAGGCAAGAATATACAATGGATTAAAGACAATCGCTTTAACAAGTGGTGCTGGGAAATCTGGTCAACCACTTGTAAAAGAATGAAACTAGAACACTTTCTAACACCATACACAAAAATAAACTCAAAATGGATTAAAGTTCTAAATGTAAGACCAGAAACTATAAAACTCCTAGAGGAGAACATAGGCAAAACACTCTCCGACATACATCACAGCAGGATCCTCTATGACCCACCTTCCAGAGTATTGGAAATAAAAGCAAAAATAAACAAATGGGACCTAATTAAACTTAAAAGCTTCTGCACAACAAAGGAAACTATTAGCAAGGTGAAAAGGCAGCCTTCAGAATGGGAGAAAATAATAGCAAATGAAGCAACTGACAACTAATCTCAAAAAGATACAAGCAACTGCTACAGCTCAACTCCAGAAAAATAAATGACCCAATCAAAAAAAAAAAAAAAAAATGGACCAAAGAACTAAATAGACATTTCTCCAAAGAAGACATACAGATGGCTAACAAACACATGAAAAGATGCTCAACATCACTCATTATCAGAGAAATGCAAATCAAAACCACTATGAGGTACCATTTCACACCAGTCAGAATGGCTGCGATCCATAAGTCTACAAGCAATAAATGCTGGAGAGGGTGTGGAGAAAAGGGAACCCTCTTACACTGTTGGTGGGAATGCAAACTAGTACAGTCACTATGGAGAACAGTGTGGAGATTCCTTAAAAAACTGGAAATAGAACTGCCTTATGACCCAGCAATCCCATTGCTGGGCATACACACTGAGGAAACCAGAAGGGAAAGAGACACGTGTACCCCAATGTTCATTGCAGCACTGTTTATAATAGCCAAGACATGGAAGCAACCTAGATGCCCATCAGCAGATGAATGGATAAGAAAGCTGTGGTACATATACACAATGGAGTATTACTCAGCCATTAAAAAGAATACATTTGAATCAGTTCTAATGAGGTGGATGAAACTGGAACCTATTATACAGAGTGAAGTAAGCCACAAAGAAAAACACCAGTACAGTATACTAATGCATATATATGGAATTTAGAAATATGGTAACAATAACCCTGTATACGAGACAGCAAAAGAGACACTGATGTATAGAACAGTCTTATGGACTCTGTGGGAGAGGGAGAGGGTGGAAATTTGGGAGAATGGCATTGAAACATGTATAATATCATGTATGAAACAAGTCGCCTGTCCAGGTTCGATGCACAATACTGGATGCTTGGGGCTGGTGCACTGGGACGACCCAGAGGGATGGTATGGGGAGGGAGGAGGGAGGAGGGTTCAGGACGGGGAACACATGTATACCTGTGGTGGATTCATTTCGATATTTGGCAAAACTAATACAATATTGTAAAGTTTAAAAATAAAATTAAAAAAAAAGCTATAAAAAACAAAAATAAAAATAAAGAATTCAGTAAGTTCAACAAACTCCAAACAGGATAGACTCAAAGAGATTCACACCAAGACACATAATCAAACTGTCAAAAGTCAAAGCCAAACAGAGAATCTTGAAAGCAGCAAGGGAAAAGCAATTTGCCACATAAAAGGGGGCATCTCTCTAAGATTTTCAGAGGATTTATCAGGAGAAATCTTGCAGGCCATAAGTCAGTGAAACAATATATTCAAAGGGCAGCAACAACAACAAAAACAACAAAAAATGCTGACCCAAAATACCATATTTGGCAAAGCTGTCCTTCAAAAATGAAGGAGAAATGAAGACTTTCCAAGAAAAATAAAAGTTAGACATGCAATAGAAAAAATGATAAAGGGAGTCCTTCACATTGAAAGGAAATGACACTAGCCAGCTACATGAAGCCATATGAAAATATAATGTTCTCCAGTAAAAGTAAATACATGACAAACATAAATAACTATATTATTATAATTTTGGTATATAATTCTACTTTAAATTATTTTATAGAATTTAAAGACAAAGGCATAAAATATGTGTATATTAATGGATACAAATTTATATAACTATTTTAATATATAAAATATAATTTTAATTGTATTTTTAACTTGGAGGATAATTACAATATTGTGATGGTTTCTATAATTTTTTACATCACTAAAGTAGGGGTTTTAGAGCTTTAAAGATCTTTAAATGAGTAGAGTTTTGTATGTAGGTGAAGTTAACTTGATACCACTTTCAAATAGATCGTTATAATTTTAAGATGTTTTACATAACCTATACGGTAACTGCACAGAAATTATCTATAAAATATACACACTAAAATGAAGAGAAGAAATGGATTAAAACAGACAAAATATATACAGAATATTAACTAAGCAGCAATAGTAAGCCCTTCCCTATCAAAACTTAAATCTAAATGAATTAAACTCCCCAATCAAAACACACAGATTAACTGAATGGATAAAAACAGGATCCAAAATATGCTGCTTACAATTGAGTCACTTTGATGAAATAGATATTCCATGTAATTTGTAAGTAAAAGAGAGCAGATGTGGCTAAACGAATAGCAGATAAAATAGATTTTTAAGTAAAAAATTAAGTGAAGTCGCTCAGTCGTGCCTGACTCGCAGCGACCCCATGGATGGCAGCCCACCAGGCTCCTCTGTCCATGGGTTTTTCCAGGCAAGAGTACTGGAGTGGGGTGCCAATGCCTTCTCCAGTACAAGAAAGATACATAATGATAAAAGGTTCTTTTCACCAGGAATGTATAATCATAAAAATATATGCACCAAACATTGCAGTGCCTGAATATATTTTTAAAAAAGTAGTAATTAAATTCATACAGAAAGAAACTAAAGTGATGGTTGCCTAGGGCTATGGGGATGTATCAATAAATGTGATACATCACTTAAACAAAAGATTACAATAATATGATCATCTAAATAGATGCAGAAAAAGAATTTGACAAAATTCAATACCTTTTCATGATAAATATTAACAAGTTATGCATAGATGGAATGTACCTCAACATAATAAAGGCTGTGTGTGACAAGATCAGAGGTAAGATCATATTCAAGTATTACAGCTTTTTGGCCAGGATCAAAAACAAGATAACAGTGTCCACTCTCACTACTTGCATTTGACATAGCAGTGAAGTCTTAGCTAGAGCAATTAAAAATAAAAGCCATCTTTATTGCAAAGGGTTAAGTAAAATTGTCTCTGTTGTCAGATGACATGTCCTTATACATGGAAAACTTGAAAGATTCCATCTAAAAACTATTAGAAGTTATCAATGAATTTGGTAAAGTCACAGAACAGAGAATCAATATACAAAATCCAGTTGTGTCTCCATAATCTAATAACAAACTACCTAAAAATGAAATTGTGACTCCCCTGCTGGTGGTCCAGTGGTTAAGTCTTTGTGCTTCCACTGCAGAGGGCATGGGTTTAATCCCTGGTCAGAAATTATGCTATGGTGTGGCCAATAAATAAATAAGTATAAAGAGAGAAACCATATGTCTAGAAAAAGTTAAAATTAAAATATAAATGAAATTAGGAAACAATCACATTTACAAACACAACACTGAACTCAATTGCTTACCTCAGTGCCCATTGATTGATGAATGGCTAAAGAAGATTATATATAAATAATAAGACATATAATAACAATATATATATAGATAATATATAACAATAATGTGCATAATATATATGATACAATATATTATACATGTGTGTGTTTATACTTAGGCACATGTATGAATATACATGGAAAACTACTCAGCGATAAAAAATGAGATATTGCTATTTGCAACAGCATGTACTAAGTGAAATTGGTCAGACAAAGAAGGAGAAATGCCATAGGATTTCATTTATAGGAGGAATCTGAAAAACAAAACAAGTGAACAAACAGGAACAGAATCATGGATACAAAGAACAAACAGGTGGTGGCCAGATGGAGAGGCCGAAGGATGAATGAGGCAAGTGAAGGAAATTAAGAGGTACAAACTACTTACAGTAACAAAATAAGTCAGTTACAGACATATAATATACACTGTGGGAAAAATATAATTAATAACCATGTTATATATTTGTATGGTGACAGATGGTAACTAGATAGTGTGGTGGTGATAATCATTTTATAATGTATGTAAATATCAAATCACTATGTTGTGCACCAAAAATTAACATAGTGTTGTGTGTCAACAGTACTTCAAAAAAGATCTAACAAACAAACTCATAGAAAAATAGATCATATTTGTGGTTACCAGAGACAGGGGAAGGTGTGGAGGAAATTTAATTAAGATAGCCCAAAGGAACAAACTTACAGTTTTAAGAAAAATAAGTATTAGGAATAAAACTTACATGAATAATATATTATACTCAGTCAGTCAGTCAGTTCAGCCGCTCAGTCCTCTGTGACTGTTTGCGACCCCATGGACTACAGCACACCAGGCCTCCCTGTCCCTAACCAACTCCTGGAGTTTACACAAACTCATGTCCACTGAGTCAGTGATGCCATCAAACCATCTCATCCTCTGTCATCCCCTTCTTCTCCTGCCTTCAATCTTTCCCAGGATTAGGGTCTTTTCAAATGAGTCAGTTCTTTGCATCAGGTAGCCAAAGTATTGGAGTTTGAGCCTCAGCATCAGTCCTTCCAAAGAATATTCAGGACTGATTTCCATTAGGATGGACTGGCTGAATCTTCTTGCAGTCCAAGGGACTCTCTAAAATCTTCTCCAACATCACAGTTGAAAAGCATCAATTCTTCAGCACTCAGCTTTATTTACAATTCAACTCTCACATCCATACATGATCACTGGAAAAACCATAGCTTTGACCAGATGGAATTTTGTTGGCAAAGTAATGTCTCTGCTTTTGAATATCCTGTCTAGATTGGTCATAACTTTCCTTCCAAGGAGCAAGTGTCTTTAATTTCATGGCTGCAGTCACCATGTGCAGTGATTTTGGATCCCCCCAAAATAAAGTCTGTCACTGTTTCCATTGTCTCCCCATCTATTTTCAATGAAGTGATGGGACCAGATGCCACAATCTTAGTTTTCTGAATGTGGAGTTTTAAGCCAACTTTTTCACTCTCCTCTTTCACTTTCATCAAGAGACTCTTTAATTCTTCTTCATTTTCTGCCATAAGGGTGGTTTTATCTGCATATCTGAGATTATTGATATTCCTCATTGCAATCTTGATTCCAGCTCGTGCTTCATCCAGCCCAACATTTCTCATGATGTACTCTGCATATAAGTTAAATAAGCAGGGTGACAAGATACATCCTTGATGTACTCCTTTCCTAATTTGGAACCAGTCTGTTTTCCATGTCCGGTTCCAGGTGTTGCTTCCTGACCTGCATACACATTTCTCAAGAGGCAGGTCAGGTGATCTGGTATTCTCATCTCTTTAAGAATTTTCCACAGTTCTTTGTGATCCACACAGTCAAAGGCTTTGGAATTGTCAACAAAGCAGAAACAGATGTTTTTCTGAAACTCTCTTGCTATTTTTATGATCCGGTGAATGTTGGCAATTTGAGCATTACTTTGCTAGTGTGTGAGATGAGTGCTATTGTGCAGTAGTTTGAGCATTCTTTGACATTGCCTTTCTATGGGATTGGAATGTAAACTGACCTTTACCAGTCCTGTGGCCACTGCTGAGTTTCCCAAATTTGCTGGCACATTGAATGCAGCACTTTCACAGAATAATCTTTCAGCATTTAAAATAGCACAACTGGAATTCTGTCACCTCCTCTAGCTTTGTTTGTAGTGATGCTTCTTAAGGCCCACTTGATTTCATATTCCAGGATGTCTGGCTCTAGGTGAGTGATCACACCATCATGATTACCTGGGTCATGAAGATCTTTTTTGTATAGTTCTTTTGTGTACTCTTGACACCTCTTCTTAATATATTCTGCTTCTGTTAGGTACAAACCATTTATGTCTTTTATTTTGCCCATCTTTACATGAAATATTCCCTCGGTATCTCTAATTTTCTTGACGAGATCTCTAGTCTTTCCCATTCTATTGTTTTCCTCTATTTCTTTGCACTGATCACTGAGGAAGCCTTTCTTATCTCTTGTTGTTTCTCTTTGGAACTCTGCCTTCAAATGGGTATCTTTCTTTTCTTCCTTTGCCTTTCACTTCTCTTATTTTCACAGCTATTTGTAAGGCCTCTTCAGACAACCATTTTGCGTTTTTTCATTTCTTTTTCTTAGGCATGTTTTTGATCCCTGCCTCCTGTACAATGTCACGAACCTCTGTCCGTAGTTCTTCAGGCACTCTATCAGATCTAATCCCTTAAATCTATTTCTCACTTCCACTGTATAGTCATAAGGCATTAACAATATTAACACTGGTGTATGTTTTATATGCAAGTTGTTAAGAGAGTAAATCCCAAGAGTTTTCACCATAAGAAAAAATATCTTATTTTGTATCTATATGAGATGGTGGATGCTCACTGAACTTATTGTGGTAATTATTTTATGATGTAAGCCAAATCATTAGGCTATGCATCTTAAACTTACACAGTGATATATGTCAATTATATTTCAGTAAACCTGGAAGAGAAAACTCAGGTCCTTTGTTAAACATCAGCAATGGACAATTAGAATTTGAAATTTAAAACATCATTTACACTACCACTAAAAAAATGAAATACCAAGGTATAAATCTGACAGTATATGTACAAAATACATATAAAAGAGAACTACAAAACTCTGATGAAAGAAATCAAAGATCTAAATAAGTGGGTTGATATTCCATGTTCATAGATTCAGCAAAATCCCTTTCAAAATCTCTACAAGATATTTGTGGGTATCAAGAAACTTTTCTGAAGTTAAGGTAAAAGACAATGGATAGTCAATAAAATATTGAAGGAGAAGAACAACATTAGAAGATTGATACTTGACTTTAAGATTTAGTATGAGGGTATAGTAATCAAGATAGTGTTCTATTGACAAAGATAAATAGATCAAAGTAACAGATTGAAGACCCAAAAATAGACCCACAAAAATATAGTGAACTGGTCTTTGACATAGGAACAAAAGGAATTCAGTGGTAGTATAAAAACTGGACCTCACATGAAAAACATTAATCTAGACACAGACTTCACACCTTTCACAAAATTAGCTTAAAATGAATCATAGACTTAGATACAAAATGCAAACTATAATACCCCTAGCAGGCAAAAAATCTAGGTGACCTTTAGTCTGGTGATAAATTTTTAGATACAACAAAAAAGGCATAATCTATCAAAGACAAAATTGATAGATTGGACTTCATTAAAATGAATAACATTTACTCTGTGAAAGCTACTGTTAAGAGAATGAAAAGACAAGTCACAGACTGATAGAAAACTTTTGCAAAACACATGTCTAATGAAAGACCAATATCTTCAAATAATTAGCAAATACAAATAATGCTAGACTTCCAAGTTGGCACTCATGGTAAAGAACCTGCCTGCCAATGCTGGAGACATAAGAGATGGAGTTCAATCCCTGGGTTGGGAAGATCCCCTGGAAGAGGAATTGGTAACCCACTCCAGTATTCTTGACTGAAGAATCCCATGGACAGAGGAGCCTGATAGGCTACTGTCCATGGGGTTGCAAAGAGTTGGACAAGACTGAATTGATTTAGCATGCACAAATAACACTAAAATTTAACAATAAGAAAAAAAAATTACAAAGTGAACAAAGTTCTGAACAGACTCTTCACCAAAGAAGCTATACAAATGACAAATAGTTATATGAAAAAATTCTCAGCATCATATGTCATTAGGGAATTGTGAATTAAAACCATGAGATAGTATTACACATTTAGTAAAATGATAAAATTCAAAACACTGATAACACAGAATGCTGGTGAGGATATGGAGCATAAGCACTCACCTTCATTGTTGATAGGTATGCAAAATGTTATAGCCACTTTGAAAGACAGTTTCTCACAAAATTGAACATACTCTTTCAAATGATCCAGGAATTGTCCTCCTTGGTATTTATCCAAATGAGTTTAAAACACATGTCCACCCAAAAACATGCACAGAAATGTTTCTAGCAAATTTATTCAAATTGTGAAAATTTGGAAGCTATTAGGGTGTTCATCGGAAGGACTGATGCTAAAGCTGAAACTCCAATACTTTGGACACCTCATGCGAAGAGTTGACTCATTGGAAAAGACTCTGATGCTGGGAGGTATTGAGGGCAGGAGGAGAAGGGGTTGACAGAGGATGAGATGGCTGGATGGCATCACCGACTCAATGGACATGAGTTTGAGTAAACTCCGGGAGTTGGTGATGCACAGGGAGGCCTGGCATGCTGCGATTCATGGGGTTGCAAAGAGTCAGACAAGACTGAGAGACTGAACTAAACTGAACTGAACTGACTGAGGATGTTTTTCAATAGGTGAAGGGCTAAGCAAACTGTGATACATCAGTACTGTGGAATACTGTTTGAAATGAGGCATCAAACCATTGAAAGACATGGAGGAGCCTTAAACGCATGTTGCAAGGTGAAAGAAGTCAATATGAAATGGTTATATACTGTACCATGCCAACTTTATGGCAATCTGGAAAAGGCAAATCTATGGAGACACTAAAAAGATCAGTGGTAATCAGAGGCTCAATGGAAAGGAGGAAGAGAAGATAAAACCCAGGGGATTTTTAAAGCAGTGAAACTATTCCATATGATATTGTGATGGTGGATACACATCATTATGCATATGTCAAAACACACAGGATATACAACACAAAGAGTGAACCCTTCGAATTATGAACTTTGCTACTACTCTATGAACTTTAGCTAATAATAATGTATTACTATTGGTTCATCAATTATAACAAATGTACCACACTAAGGGAAGATGTTAATAATGGGGGAAAAGTATGGACAAGAAGAAGGGAGAATAAGGGTAACCTTTGTACCAAAAAAGTAGCTAAGAAAGGTAGAGTGGGTGTTCAAGAAAAGGTGAATGACATGTTTAAGTGTATAGTCTTTATTCTGAGTACAGGAGGATTCAAGTTTTCCCCAGTAGCTCAGAGGTAAAGAATCCACCTGTCAATACCGGATATGTGGATTCTATCCCTGGGTCAGAAAGATCCCCTGGAGAAGGAAATGGCAACCCACTCCAGTATTCTTACCTGAGAAATCTCATGGACAGAGGATTCTAGTCCACAGCTACAGTCCATGGGATTACAAAGAGTTGGACACGACTTAGAGACTAAATAACAATGTTGACAACTGGAGGGTTTATGTAGACCAAAATGATGATGAGAGATATTAGAAATGAAGTTTGAGGCCAGATTGTGGAAGGCCTCTAATATTGAGAAAAGGGAATTTGAGCTTTATTTTGTAGGTGTTAGGGATTTAAAACATAATTTGTCATTATAAGTTTCTTCTATGAGGATAGTGTCCTTTTGAAATCTTAAATTATTTAATTCAGACTATATTCCATACACTATCAAATGGATCAATAAAAGACATAAAGACAATATTACATGTAAAAAAAAATAATAAAACTTAAAATACGGTTACTAGGAAACTGCTTTTCCTAAACCTAAAAATAAAGCTCTACTTATATCATCTGTGAACTCAAAATTTCTCAGTGAAATGGCTGTAAGCAATTCTTATTTTTAAAAGTAACAAATATCATCAAGTATTTTTGCTGCTGCTTGTAACAATCTTGTTTAACTCTTCCATAGGTTGTACAATGGTAAAAGTTAATTCAATTTAGATTTTTATTTTACAATACTCTACTCATTCCTCAATACAACATGCAACGACCTTTCAAGTTAGCCTCAGTTTACCACAAGACATTCCTCAAACATTTCATGACATTTTAATAACTTTAAACAGAGTTTCCTTAAGATCAAGCTTTGTTCATTCTTTCATGTTCTCCATTTCCACTCCAAGATTTTGCTTGGCCCAACTTAGGTCACATGATCAATACTAAACTAATCACCACCCAAGCAAATGGAGTACTCTAATCAGACGTTTGCACCAAGTATCTGCTCTTTTAGCATGGAGAAAAGTGGGATGATTTCTATCAAAGTCATATAGAAGACTCCAGGAGACAGAAAAAGGATGGTGGAGGAGTAAGACAGGGAGATCACCTGCCTCCCCACAAATAAATAAAAAATTCATCAGAATATAGTACAACTCCTACAAAACTACTTCTATATGACAGCAGAGGACCCCAAACCACCAAAAGGCAAGCCAATCTCCTTAGAATGAGGTAGGGCAAAAGACAAAGATATAAAAAAAGACAAAGAATTTCAGGACAGGAGCTTGGGTCACAAGGGAGGGAGGGAGTTGGAAAGGAGAAAATGTTTCCAAGCAGTAGGAAACCCCCCCACCCGACTCCACAGGCCAGACCAAGGGGGAGCTATAAAACCTCAGAGTGCCATGCAATAGCAGAGACTCAGAGGGCAAAGCACAGAGAAAATTCACCACAGAAATCAATGCAGCTGCCAATTTCTCAGCCCATAAGTAGCTCACAAGCTTCAGCCCTGACCAGAGGTTAGGGGTCAGGAGTCAAGAGAAACAGCATACAAGCCTCTGCCCAAGCAGAGGCTGGGGGAGTGGTGCCAAGGCTCTAGCAAAGATCCCAGGGAGAGGTTGGGGGCTGGCAGCAATGAGAATATGCTGAGAGGGCTACTGCAACACAGCTGTGGAATTAGATGTGGTTGCCACTGCCAAAGCTGGGGAAGGTGACTGAGGCAGTGGACAAAAACACCACTGATGTGATCCTGACCCCATTGATGGCAGCTACCACCAGGCTGTGAGCAGATACAGATTACTGCCTGCAACTTTCTGGGAGCTTAAACAGCTTGGCTCTTCCTAGGGACCTATGAATTCGGCCTTTTTTTCTTCTGGGAGAACTCACAACCTACTTCAGACTGCAACAGCATCCAATAGTCTCTATTGCCCCACGCACTCCCCAGTACATCATAGTTGTTGCTGCCATATCCTTCATGTCCAGGCAGGGAACAGACTATGGACTTTAGGGGCAACTGTTATATATTTTTTAATTTATTTATTTTAATTGGAGGCTAATTACTTTACAATATTGTAGTGATTTTTGCCATACATTGACACTGTTAACTTTAGAAGCAAATACAAGTTTGAATACGGCCAGATCTGAGACTGAACTGACCCAACGCTGCCTACAACAGGTCCAGAGACCTTCCTAGAAATATTATAAGACAATGGTATAAGTCTCACTGGGTGTTTTGGGTTGTTGAGTGTTGCCTTCACCAAAAGTCTTGGGGACTTGTCTTCTGCACTTTGTGGTTTGTGAGGTCTTGGAGCTACAGTAGAGAATGAGCCTGAACCCCTGAGGTGGGAGACTCAAGCCCAAGACTATGATCCACCAGAGAACTGTTGGCCTGGAATATTAATAGGCAAGAGCACTCCAAAAGACCTCTATCTCAACACCAAAACCAAGCCCACCCAAAGGCCAGCAAGCCCCAGTGCCTAGATGCCCCATGCCAATCTTCAAGAAAACAGAAACACAATGCTGCACATTAACAGATAGGTTGCCCAAAGCCATACTGAACCGATGGACACCCCAAAACTCACTACTGGACACTTTGGCCCTTCAGAGAGACAAGATCCACCTCCACTGACCAGAACACACAGGCACAAGCCCCACCCTCCCCCACCCCCCGCCACCCAACCAGGAAATCATCACAAGGCACTGTTCCAAAGCCACCCACAGGGGAGACTCCAAAATTAAGAGGAACTGCAACATTGAGATTTTTTTCTTAAATAATACTTTTTATTTCCTTTATATACTTCTATCCCTACATTGGCCTTTTTGCAGTGCTGTGGGGATGTATTGTTTATTTTTTTATTTCTCAAAAGTTTTTTTTTTTTCTTTGACTCTGTTCTTCTTGTTCTTTTCCTGCTGTCGTAATATATATATATATATAAGCATATATATTATATGCTTCATATTTCTGGAAAAGGAAATGGTAACCCACTCCAGTATTCTTGCCTGAAGAATCCCATGGATGGAGGAGCCTGGTAGGCTACAGTCCATGGGGTCGCAAAGAGTTGGACACGACTGAGCAACTTCACTTTCACATGCTTCTATTTAATGTCTCTTTTCTATTTTTACTTCTTTACTTTTCTTCCTTTTCCTTCTTTTCTTCACAATGTTTGTTAGTTGGTTTTGTTTTCTTTGTTCTTTCCCCAGTTGACACTGCTTTGGTTTGCTGCCCAGTTTCTGTTTTAGCTAGCTTTGTTTTTAAATTGTTGATATCATTTTTGGTTTCCTTTGCTTACCAGGTCCCTCTCTTGTACTTTCTTTGGACTGTTTTGGTTTTGTGTGTGTGTTCCATCGTTTTTGTTATTTGTCTGATTTTGTATTTACAATTTGTCTGGGTTCATCTTTTGTTTCTTGTTTTTGTGTGTTTGTTTTAACCTCCTTTAATGCCATAACAAATGACTTGTGGAATCTCTGTTCCCAAGCCAGAGATTGGACCTGAATCTTTGGGGTGGGAGCACTGAGTCCAAGATCCTAGACTGCCAGATAACTCTTAAGCTCAGGGAGTATTAATTAGTGAGAACTCCCACGAAGGCCTCCAGCTGTATACAAGACCCAGCATCACACAACTGCTGGAAGCACCCAGTGCAGGACACTTCACCCAAGTAACAAGAAAGACAAGAACACAAACTCAATCATCAACAGTCAGGATTCTTACAAACATCCCAAAATATACCACTTCATGCAGCCTTACCCATCAGGAAAAAAAAAAAAAGAAACTCACCTCATCACACCATCATGCAGGCACAAGTCATCCTCAACAAAAGCCAACACAAACCATTGGATCAACCTTACCCACCGAAGGCAGAAACCAAAAGGAAGAAGGAATATGACCCTAAAGCTTGGGAAAAGGAGACCTCAAACACAGTAAGTTAGAAAAAGTGAAAAGATAGAGAAATACTGTGCAAATGAAGGAAAAAAGTAGAAGCTCACAAGAACAAATAAATGGAGAGGAAATAGGCAAACTATCTGAAAAAGAATTCAGAGTAATGATATTAAAGATGATTCAAAACCTTAAAAATAGAATGGAGAAAATAGAAGAATCAATGAACACATTTAACAAGGACATAGAAGAAATAAAGAGTAAACAAACAGAGATGAACAACAAAGTTACTAAAATTAGAAACACTCTAGAAGGAATCAATACCAAAGGCAGAAGTACAAATAAGTGAGCTGGAAGATAGAATGGTGGAAATAATTGCTGAACAGCAGAATAAAGGACAAAGAATGAAAAGAATTGAGGATAGCCTCAGAGACCTCTAGGACAATATTAAATACACCAACATTTGAATTATAGGAATCCCAGAGGAAGAAGAGATAAAGAAAGGGTCTGAGAAAATTTTTGAAGAGATTATAGTCTAAGATGTCCCCAACGTGGGAAAAGAAATAGTCAATCAAGTCCAAGAAGCAGAGAGAGTCTCATGCAGGATAAACCCAAGGAGAAACACACTGAGATACATACTAATCAAACTAACAAAGATTAAACAAAGAATATTAAAAGCAGCAAGGGAAAAGCAACAATTTACATACAAAGGAAATTCCATAAGATTAACAGTTGATTTTTCAGCAAAAACTCTGAACACAAGGAGGGAATGACAGGTTATACTTAAAATATTGAAAGGAAAAAAAAAATCTACAACCAAGATTACTCAAACTGGAAAGGATCTCACTCAAAATTGATGGAGAAATCAAAAGCTTTACAGACAAGCAGAAGTTAAGAGAATGTACCATTACCAAAATCACTGCAGATGGTGATTGCAGCCATGAAATTAAAAGATGCTTACTCCTTGGAAGGAAAGTGATGACCAACCTAGACAGCATATTAAAAAAACAGAGACATTACTTTGCCAACAAATGTCCGTCTCATCAAAATTATGGGTTTTCCAGTGGTCATGTATGGATGTGAGAGTTGGACTATAAAGAAAGCTGAGCAACGAAGAATTGATGCTTTTGAACTGTGGGTATTGGAGAAGACTCTTGAGAGTAGCTTGGACTGCAAGGAGATCTAACTAGCCCATCCTAAAGGAAATCAGTCCTGGGTGTTCATTGGAGGGACTGATGTTGAAGCTGAAACTCCAATATTTTGGCCACCTGCTGCAAAGAGCTGACTCATTTGAAAGGACCCTGATGCTGGGGAAGATTGAGGGCAAGAGAAGAAGGGGACGACAGAGGATGAGATGGTTGGATGGCATCACTAACTCAATGGACATGGGTTTGGGTGGACTCTGGGAGTTGGGGATGGACAGGGAGGCCTGGTGTTCTGTGGTTCATGGGGTCGCAAAGAGTTGGACATGACTGAGCGACTGAACTGAACCATTACCAAACCAGCTTTACAACAAAAGTTAAAGGGACTTCTATAGGCAGGAAACACAAGAGAAGGGAAAGACCTACAAAAACAAACCCAAAACAATTAAGAAAGTGTCAATAGAAACATATATATAAATAATAAGTTTAAATGTAAATGGATTAAATGCTCCAACCAAAAGACACAGACTGGCTTAATGGATACAAAAATATACCCATATATTTACTGTGTACAACAGCACCATTTCAGACTGAGAGACACATACAAACTGAAAGTGGGAGGAAGGAAAAAATATATTCTATGAAAGTGGAAACCAAAAGAATGCTGGAGTGGCAGATCTCATATTAGACAAAATAGACCATAAAATAAAGAATATTACAAGAGATAAGGACAGTATTTAATATTCAAGGTATCAATCGAAGAAGAAGAAATAGCAATTGTTAATATTTATGCACTCAACATAGGAGCACCTGAATACATGGGCAAACACTAACAGACATAAAAGGGGAAATTGACAGCAAAACAATAATAGTAGGGGACTTTAACACTCCACTTACATCAATGGACAGATCATCAAAACAGAAAATTAATAAGGAAACTCAAGCTTTAAAGGAGACATTTGATCCAGATGGACCTAATTAATATCTTCAGGATAATCCATCAAAATGCAGAAGAATACACTTTCTTCTCAAATCCACATGGAACATTCTCCAGGACAGACCACATCTTGGGTCACAAATCAGTGACCCAGTAAATTGAAGAAAATTGAAATCATATCAAGAATCTTTTCTGACCACAACACTATGAGACTAGGTAATAATTACACAGGAAAAAACTGTAAAAAACAGAAACACATTGAGATTAAACAATATATTTCTAAATAACAAACAGGTTATGGAAGAAATAAAAAGAGAAATCAAAAAGTTTCTAGAAACAAACAAAAATGAAAACATGACCCAAAACATATAGGATGCACTAAAAGCAGTTCTAAGAGGGAAGTTTATAGCAATACAATCCTACCTCAAGAAACAATAAAAATATCAAATAAATAACCTAACTTTATACCTAAAACAACTGGAAAAGAACAAAACTTTCCCAAAGTTAGTAGAAGGAAAGAAATCATAAATATTGGAGCAGAAAAAATGAAAAACAACTGAAGGAAACAATAGTAAAGATTAATAAAAACTAAAAGCTGGTTTTTTTTAAGATAAAATTGACAAACCATTAGCCAGACTCATCAAGAAAAAAAGGAGAAGAATCAAATCAAAAAATTAGAAATGAAAAAGGAGCTGTTACAGCAGACAATGCAGAAACACAGGATCATAAGAGACTATTATGAACAGCTATATGCCAATAAAATGGGCATCCTTAAGAAACTGATAAATTCTTAGGAAAGTTCAACCTTCTAAGACTGAACCAGGAAGAAATACAACTATGAACAAGCAAGTTACAAGCACTGAAATAGAAACTGTGATCAAAAACATCCCAGAAAAAAAAGCTCAGGGCCAGATGACTCTAAAGGTGAATTCTATTAAACATTTAGAGACGAGTTAATGCCTATCCTTCTGAAAATCTTTCAAAAAATTTCAGATGAAAGAATACTTCCAAAGTCAGTATGTGAGGCCACCACCACCCTGAAACCAAAACTAGGCAAAAACATCACAAAAAAAGGAAATTATAGGCCGAAGTTGATGATGAGCATTGATGCAAAAATTCTCAATAAAATTCTAGCAAACAGAATTTTAAAACACATGAAAAATATCATATACCGTGATCAAGTTGGGTTTATCTCAGGGATTCAAGGACTCTTCAAATGTGCAAATCTATTTACCCACCAATGTGACACACATATTAACAAGCTGAAGAATAAAAAAACATAATAATTTCAATAGATACAGGAAAAATTTCAACAAAATTCAGCACACCTTTATAATAAAAACTTCTCAAAAATGGGCTTAGAAGCAATCTACCTCAATAAAATAAAGGCCACATACAACAAACAGTATCCTCATCAGTGAAAAATTGAAAGCATTCCCTCTAGGATAAGGAACAAGACAAGGATGCTCACTCTTGCCACTAATATGCAATGCTGTTTTGGAAGTCCTGGCTATGATATTCAGAGAAGAAAAGAAATAAAATGAATCCAGATTGGAAGAGAGGAAATAAAATTCTCACTGTTTACAGATGACATATTATACATAGAAAACCCTAAAGACACTATCTCCAAGCTACTATAGGTAATCAGTAAATTTAGCAAAGTTGCAGGATACAAAATTAATACACAGAAATCACTTGTATTTTTATGCACTAACAATGAAAAAATAGAAAGAGAAATTAAGGAATCAATACCATTTGCAGTTGCAACAAAAAGTTTAAAATACCTAGGAATAAATCTAGCTATGGAAATGAAAGTCTTGCATAAGAAAACTATAAGCCATGGATGAAAGATGTTGTAAACAGATTAAGAGATATTCCATGCACCTGGATTGGAAGAGTCAATATTGTGAAGATGACTAAAATGACAAAATGTAACCTACAGATTCAGTGAAATTCCTATCAAATCATCAGTGCTATTCTTCACAGAACTAGAATAAAAAATTTCACAATTTGTATGGAATAGCCAAAGCAATCTTGAGAAAGAAGAATGGAGCTAGAGGTATCAACTTTCTGACTTCAGAATATACCACAAAGCTTCAGTCATCAAGACAGTATGATACTGGCACAAAAACAGAAATATAGACCATTGGAACAAGATAGAAAGCCCAGATAAACCTACGCATCTATGGGTACCTTATCTTTGACAATGGAAGCAGGAATATACAATAGGGAAATGATAGACTTTTCAATAAGTGGTACTGGGAAAAGTGGACAGGTACATGTAAAAGAATGAAATTAGAACACTTCCTCACACCATACACAAAGATAAATTCACAATAGATTAAAGACCTAAATGTAAGACCAGAAACTATAATACTCTTACAGAAAAACATAGGCAGACACTCTCTCACATAAAGAACAGCAAGATCCTCTATAACCCACCTCCCAGAATAATTAAAATAAAAATGAAAACAAAAAATGGGACCTAATTAAAATTAAAAGCTTTTGTAGAGCAAAGGAAACTATAAACAAGGTGAAAAGACAACCTCAGAATGGGAGAAAATAATAGCAAATTAAACAACTGTCAAAGCATTAATTTCAAAAATATACAAGCAGCTCATTCAGTTCCATCCCAGAAAAGCAAACAACCCAATCAAAAAAAAAAAAAAAAAAAAAAAAGGGCAAATGATATAAACAGACATTTCTCCAAAGAACACATACAGATGGCTAATAAACACATGAAAAAATGTTCAACATCACTCATAATTAGAGAAATGCAAATCAAAACTACAATGAGATATCACCTTGCACTGGTCAGGATTGCCATCATCAAAAAATCCACAAACAATAAATGTTGGAGAGGATGTGGATGAAAGGGAACATATTTGTACTATTGGTGGGAATGTAACTAGATACAGCCACTATGGAAGAGAGTATAGAGACTCTTTAAAAAAAAAAAAAGTAATTAAAAAAATACCACATGATCCAGCAATCCCACTACTAGCAATATACCCTGAGAAAATCAAAACTGAAAAAGACACATGTACCTCAATGTTTACAATATTTACAATAGCTAGGACATGGAAGAAACCTAGATACCCATTGGCATATGAATGGATAAAGAAGCTGTAGTACATATACACAATGGAATAAAATGCATCCATAAAAGGAAAACATTTAAGTCAGTTCTAATGAGGTGAATGAACCTAGAGCTTATTATACAGAGTGAAGTAAGTCAGAAAGAGAAAAACAGATATCATATCAGTTTAATTCAGTTCAGTACAGTCCATCATTTGTGTCCAATTCTTTGTTACTCCATGGAATGTGGCATGCCAGGCTTCCCTGTCCTTTAGATCTCTCAGAGTTTGCTCAAACTCATGTTCTTTGAGTCAGTGATGCCATTCCATCTTCTTCTCATCTGTTACCCTCTTCTCATGCCCTCAATCTTTCCCAGCATCTGGGTCTTTTCCAATGAGTTGGCCCTTTGCATCAGTTGGCCAAAGTTTTGGAGTTTCAGCTTTGGCATCAGTCCTTCCAATGAATACTAAGGGTTGATTCCCTTTAAGATTGACTGGTATGATCCCTTTGCAGTCCAAGAGATTCTCAAGACTCTTTTCTATCTCCACAGTAAAAAAGCATCAGTTCTTCTGCACTCAGCCTTCTTTATGGCCCAGCTCTCACATCTGTACATGACTATTGGAAAAACCACAGCTTTGACTACAGAGAGTTTTATTAGCAAAGTGATGACTCTGTTTCCTAATACACTCTCTATGTTCATCATAGCTTCTTTTCCATAAGGAGCAGGCATCTTTTAATTTCATAGCTGTAGTCACCATCTGCAGTGATTTTGGAGCCCAAGAAAACAAAGTCTGTCACTGTTTCCATTTCCCCCATCTATTTGCTAGGATGTGATGGGACGAGATGCCATGATGTTAGTTTTTTGAATGTTGAGTTTTCACTCTCCTCTTTCACCTTCATTAAGAGGCTCTTTAGTTCTTCTTTGCTTTCTGCCATAACGGTGGTGTCATCTGCATATCTGAGGTTATCCTGGCAATCTTGATTCCAGCTTGTGGTTACAAAAGCATCTTGTATGAAGTAGTCTGCATATAAGTCAAATAAGCAGGATGGCAATGTACAGCCTTGATATTCTCCATTCCCAATTTTGAACCAGTCTGTTGTTCCATGTCGGGTTCTAACTGTTGCTCCTTGACCTGCACACAGGTTTTTCAGGGGGCAGGTAAGGTGTTCTGGTATTTCCATCTCTTTAAGAATTTTCCACAGTTTGTTGTGATCTGCAAAATCAAAGGCTTTAGTATAGTCAATGAAGCGGAAATAGATGTTTTTCTGAAATCCCCTTGCTATCTCTATGACCCAGCAGATGTTGGCAATTAGATCTGTGGTTTCCCTGCCTTTTCTAAATCAAGCTTGAACATATGAAAGTTCTCAGTTCATGTACTTCGAAGCCCAGATGGAAGGATTCTGAACATTACCTTGTTAGCATTTTGAAATGAGCCACAATTGTTTGGTAGTTTGGACATTCTAGGCATCTTGCTTCTTTGGGATTGGATTGAAAGCTGAACTTTTCCAGTCCTGTGGCCACTAATGACTTGCAGATTTGCTGGCATATTGAGTGAAGCACTTTAACAATGTCATCTTTTCAGTTCAGTTCAGTCACCCAGCTGTGTCTGACTCAGAGACCCCATGGACTGCAGCACACCAGGCGTCTCTATCAACCACCAATTCCTGGAACTTGCTCAAATTCATGTCCATCGAGTCAGTGATGCCATTCAACCATCTCATACTCTGTCATCCCCTTCTCCTGCCTTCAAACTTTCCCAGCTCAGGTCTTTTCTAATGAGTCAGCCCTTCATGTTAGGTGGACCAAGTATTGGAGCTTCAGCTTCAGCTTCAGCATTAGTCCTTCCAATGAAGATTCAGGAATGATTTCCTTTAGGATTGACTGGTTTAATCTCCTTGCAGTCCAAGGAACTCTCAAGAGTCTTCTCCAGCACCAGAGTTCAAAAGAATCAATTCATTGGTGGTCAACATTCTTTATGGTCCAACACTCACATTCATACATGACTACTGGGAAAAAACATCAGATCAGATCAGATCAGATCAGTCACTCAGTCGTGTCTGACTCTTTGCGACCCCATGAATCACAGCACGCCAGGCTTCCCTGTCCATCACAAACTCCCGGAGTTCACTCAGACTCACGTCCATCGAGTCAGTGATGCCATCCAGCCATCTCATCCTCTGTCGTCCCCTTCTCATCCTGCCCCGAATCCCTCCCAGCATCAGAGTCTTTTCCAATGAATCAACTCTTCACATGAGGTGGCCAAAGTACTGGAGTTTCAGCTTTAAAATCATTCCTTCCAAAGAAATCCCAGGGCTGATCTCCTTCAGAATGGACTGGTTGGATCTCCTTGCAGTCCAAGGGACTCTCAAGAGTCTTCTCTGACACCACAGTTCAAAAGCATCAATTCTTCAGCGCTCAGCCTTCTTCACAGTTCAACTCTCACATCCATACATGACCACAGGAAAAACCATACCTTGACTAGACGAACCTTTGTTGACAAAGTAATGTCTCTGCTTTTGAATATGCTATCCAGGTTGGTCATAACTTTCCTTCCAAGGAGTAAGTGTCTTTTAATTTTATGGCTGCAGTCACCATCTGTAGTGATTTTGGAGCCCAGAAAAATAAAGTCTGACACTGTTTCCCCATCTATTTCCCATGAAGTGGTGGGACTGGATGCCATGATCTTCGTTTTCTGAATGTTGAGCTTTAAGCCAACTTTTTCACTCTCCACTTTCACTTTCATCAAGAGGCTTTTGAGTTCCTCTTCACTTTCTGCCATAAGGGTGGTGTCATCTGCATATCTGAGGTTATTGATATTTCTCCTGGCAATCTTGATTCCGGTTTGTGTTTCTTCCAGTCCAGCGTTTCTCATGATGTACTCTGCATATTAGTTAAATAAACAGGGTGACAATATACAGCCTTGACAAACTCCTTTTCCTATTTGGAACCAGTCTGTTGTTCCATGTCCAGTTCTAACTGTTGCTTATACAGACCTTTGTCAGCAAAGTAATGTCTCTGCTTTTTAATATGCTGTCTAAGTTTGTCATAGCTTTTCTTCCCAGGAGCAAGTACCTTTTAATTTCATGGCTGCAGTCACCATCTGCAGTGATTTTGGAGCCCAAAAAAACAAGGTCTGTCACTGTTTCCCCATCTATTTCCCATGAAGTGGTGGGACCAGATGCCATGATCTTCGTTTTCTGAATGTTGAGGTTCAAGCCAAATTTTTCACTCTGCTCTTTCACTTTCATCAAGAGGCTCTTTAGTTCTTCTTCACTTTCTGCCATAAGGATGGCATCATCTATATATCTGAGGTTACTAATATTTCTCCCAGCAATCTTAATTCCAGTTTGTGCTTCATCTAGCCCAGCAGTTCTCATGATGTACTCTGTATATAAGTTAAATAAGCAGGGTGACAATATACAGCCTTGACGTACTCCTTTCCCAATTTTGAAACAGTCCATTGTTTCATGTCCAGTTCTAACTGTTACTTCCTGACCTGCATACAGATTTCTCAAGAGGCAGGTCAGGTGGCCTGATATTCCCATGTCTTTCAGAATTTTCCATATTTTTTTGTGATCCACACAGTCAAAGGCTTTGGCATAGTCAATAAAGTGCAAATATATGTTTTTCTGGAACTCTCTCACTTTTTTGATGATCCAACGGATGTCGGCAATTTGATCTCTGGATCCTCCACCTTTTCTAAATCAAAGTAGATCAGCTGGAAGTTCATGTACTGTTGAAACCTGGCTTGGAGAATTTTGAGCATTAATTTGCTAGTGTGTGAGATGAGTGCAACTGTGCGGTAGTTTGAGCATTCTTTGGCATTGCCTTTCTTTGGGATTTGAATGAAAACACATTTTCCAGTCTTGTGGTCGCTGCTGAGTTTTCTAAAATTGCTGGCATTTTGAGTGCAGCACTTTCACAGCATCATCTTTTAGGATTTGAAATAGCTCAACTGGAATTCCATCACCTCCTCTAGCTTTGTTTGTAGTGATGCTTTCTAAGGCCCACTTGACTTCGCATTCCAGGATGTCTGGCTCTAGGTGAGTGATCATACCATCGTGATTATCTGGGTCGTGAAGATCTTTCCTGTATAGTTCTTCTGTGTATTCTTGCACCTCTTTTTAATATCTTCTGCTTCTGTTAGGTCCAAACCATATCTGTCCTTTATTGATCCCATCTTTGCATGAAATGTTCCCTTGGTATCTCTAATTTTCTTGAAGAGATCTTTAATCTTTCCCATTCTATTGTTTTCCTCTATTTCTTTGCACTGATCACCAAGGAAAGTTTTCTTATCTCTCCTTGCTATTCTTTGAAATTCCGCATTCAAATGGGTATATCTTCCCTTTTTACCTTTTCTTTTCACTTCTCTTTTTTTTTCTCACAGCTATTTGTAAGGCCTCCTCAGACAGCCATTTTGCTTTTTTGCATTACTTTATCTTGGGGACTATCTTGATTCCTGTCTCCTGTACAATGTTACAAACCTCCATCCATAGTTCTTCAGGCACTCTGTCTATCAGATCTAATCCCTTGAATCTATTTCTCATTTCCACTGTATAATCATAAGGGATTTGATTTAGGTCATACCTGAATAGTCTAGTGGTTTTCTATACTTTCTTCAATTTAAGTCTGAATTTTGCAATAAAGAGTTCATAATCTGAGCCACAGTCAGCTCCCGGTCTTGTTTTTGCTGACTGTATAGAGTTTCTCCATCTTTGGCTTCAATAATCAATCTGATTTTGGTGTTTGTTGACCATCTGGTGATGTCCATGTGTAGAGTCTGTCTTCTCTTGTGTTGTTGGAAGAGGGTGTTTGCTATAAGCAGTGCGTTCTCTTGGCAAACCTCTATTAGCCTTTGCTCTGCTTCATTCTGTACTCCAAGGCCAAATTTGCCTGTTACTCTAGGTGTTTCTTGACCTCCTACTTTGGCATTCCAGTCCCCTATAATGAAAAGGAAATCTTTTTTGGGTGTTAGTTCTAGAGGTCTTGTAGGTCTTCATATAACCATTCAACTTCAGCTTCTTCAGCATTACTGGTCGGAGCATAGACTTGGATTAGTGTGATATTGAATGGTTTGTCTTGGAAACTAACAGAGATCATTCTGTCGTTTTTGAGATTGCATCCAAGTATGGCAAAGAAAATATTATTTAAAAGTGTACATGGCTTGTTTACATTTTTGAGGACTTCTAAACACATGTGTAATACATATTAGTAGGAAGTATCAGTTCAATTTAGTTCAGTCGCTGAGTCATGTCCGACTCTTTGTGACCCCATGAATCGCAGCATGCCAGGCCTCCCTGTCCATCACCAACTCCCAGAGTTCACTCACACTCACGTCCATCGAGTCAATGATGCCCAGCCATCTCAACCTTTGTAATCCCCTTTTCCTCCTGTCCCCAATCCCTCCCAGCATCAGAGTCTTTTCCAATGAGTCAACTCTTCGCATGAGGTGGCCAAAGTACTGGAGTTTCAGCTTTAGCATCATTCTTTCCAAAGAAATCCCAGGGCTGATCTCCTTCAGAATGGACTGGTTGGATCTCCTTGCAGTCCAAGGGACTCTCAAGAGCCTTCTCCAACACCACAGTTCAAAAGCATCAATTCTTCGGTGCTCAGCTTCCTTCACAGTCCAACTCTCACATCCATACATGACCACTGGAGAAAACATAGCCTTGACTAGATGGACCTTTGTTGGCAAAGTAATGTCTCTGTTTTTCAATATTCTATCTAGGTTGGTCATAACTTTCTTTCCAAGGAGTAAGCGTCTTTTAATTTCATGGCTGGAGTCACCATCTGCAGTGATTTTGGAGCCCCAAAAAATAGTGTCTGACACTGTTTCCACTGTTTCCCCATCTATTTCCCATGAAGTGATGGGACCAGATGCCATGATCTTCGTTGAAGTATAAGCAAATTAATTTGTGCTAAATTTAGAATAATATTTAAATGGAAATAATAGTTAATGATATAATGTTGTTTTATTGAGCTATATTGCCTTAAAATGTGTTTTATAGTAGCATTTTATTTTTTGGATTAACTGGTAAATTTCATATCTGAGGCTCTCAAATAATAAGCTTTACTTTTCATAATAGGTTTTCCCAAGTGGCACTAGTGGTAAAGAACCCACTTCCCAATGTACAAGACAGGAGAGACACAGGTTCAGTCCTTGGGTTGGGGAGATCCTCTGTAGGAAGGCATGACAATCCTCTCCAGTATTCTTGCCTGGAGAATCCCATGAACAGAACAGCCTGGAGACTTACAATCCATACGGCCACAGTCAGACATGACTGGAGTGACTTACCACTCTTGCATATTTCATAATATTACAAAATATTAAGGCTTCTGTGGTGGCTCAGATGGTAAAGAATCTGCCCATGGTGCAGGAGACATAAGTTCAATCACTGGGTCGGGAAGATTCCCTTGGAGAAGAAAATGGCAACTCACTCCAATATTCTTGCCTGGAGAATTCCATGGACAGAAGAGCCTGGTGGGCTACAGTCCATGGGATCACAAGGCATCAGACATGACTGAGCAACATACACACACACACACAATATTAAAGATACAATGCTCTATGCATCCAGTAACAAACCTCACCTCCCACCACAGTGTTAACAGACACAATGCAGGGAGCCAGAACTCCTACCCCTTCCCAGCAGTTGGGAAGAGCCCCAAAACTGTCTTTGGTATCAACAGAGGCTGAGAATGAAACCTGGACTTCCACCTTCATCTAGATGTAACTAGGTAGTTCTTCCTCCTTAGTTGCTAAAGTAATGTCAGAGAAAGTCAGTTAAAATAGAAGGTTTAACTAAAATTCAATGTCTGAGAACATAATGAAAACATGTCAAGGCTCCATTTGAAAATCACTCATAATAACGACACCAGAAATTTATCAACCAGAATGGAAAAATAATTAGTACATGACAATAGAAAGAAGACAGGGAAGGTAGAATAATTTAACAAGTATTTTAAAACAGATATAATAGAAACGCTTCAGTAAACAATTATGAAGACACTTGAAACAACTGGAAATAGACAGCCACAGTAAAGAAATATAAAGTTTCAGGAAAAATATAGAAAATACAAAGAAGAAACAAATGGAAATCTTAGAACTGAAAAATAACTGAAATAAATAGCTCACTGAACCTCTGCCACGGCCCTCCTTCAAAGAACCTAGGTGCTCACATGGACCTTTGCCTGTTCTCCACTATCCACTGTCCCCCCAGCCCACGTGACCTGCTTTCTGTGCACCAGCACCACCAGGGTCAATGTCTTGTTGAACCAGTCAGGCCAGTGGCTTGCATGCCCACTGTAGCAAGTGGGGCCTGGATGCTGAGGCTCAGGCTTCAGGGGTCAGATGCAAGGGTGAGGACTGGGGTTGGTTATAGTGAAGATATACTGAGGTGACTAGTATGACACAGCCAAGGGAATCCAGGGAAAAGCTTGTGTCTCCCAGAGAGGCAAGAGATCATTGCCATGGGGAATCTCTAACTCCCTGTGCTCAGACTGCAGGACCCCTGCCTTCATGAATGCCATTGGTGGGATGAGCAACAGCTATGAGCTGCCAGACCCTAGAGGTAAAGATGCCCAGCCGAAGCCATCATCAATGACAGAAGGAGGAAGGCCAGGGGTGGGACTAGATGTGATAGCAGTTTGCAATCTCAGAGTGCAGAATGCAAACTGATTGGCCATTGCCAAATCCAAGGCAAGTGCCAGAGACAGTGGATAAAATTCCACTGCTGTGGTCCCGACCCAGGAAGTAGAGGCTGCCACCAAGCCATAAGCAGGCACAACTTACTGCCCATACTTTCCTGGGAGCCTATGCAGCATGGCTCTTCCTAGGGCCCCATGATCCAAGCTCAGTTCCTCTGAAAGAGAGCATGACCTGCCTCAGACTGTAGCAATATCCACAAGGTCTGTATTGTTGCAGGCACTTCCCGGTACATCCCAACTGTGGCTTTCTTATCCCTCCCTCTTCCCAAGGGTATAGATTCCAGAGGGAAGCCCACAAGCAGAAGCAGGTCCCAAACCAAAGCAGAACACCAGGGGTTGTGTGAGTAAAGAGAAGGGAATGTACTCTTGGAGCCACAGGTGCAGTGGATTAAACCCCTGCAATTAGCCTGAGACTAGACTTTGGGTGCAAGTACAAGCTGGAGTAAGGCCAGATCTGAGGTTGAGCTGACCCTACAGCACCCACAGCAGGTCCAGAGACCTTCCAAGAAGTATTGGATGACGTCCTGAGTAGGCAAATGGGCAGGTGCTCCCTGAGTGTAGAGGTCAGTGGAGGACTAAAGAAGACATTCTTCTTACTACCACTCTCTCTCTCTCACTCTTTCTATATATATATATATCCTTGTTATTTTCTCTTCTGTATTATTCTAATATTGTTCTTTATTATTCCTTTAATTTTTATTTGTATATTACTTTTTCATTTTTAAAAATCTTATTTTAAAATAAAGATTATATTTTATTCCTATTTTTACAGTGTTGTTTAGTTATATTGCATTTTTTCCATTTTTTGATCTTGTATTTTTGTTATTCTAGCTTTTAGTATTCATTTTCACTTATGGGCAGGTTTGTTGGCTTGATTTCTCTCTTCTTTTTTGATTCTTGTTTTATTTTTTTCTATTTTCTCTGTTTTTTTTTTTGTAAGGGTGTACATATCTTTAGGTTTTCTGGACCGTTGAGTATTGTTTTCATCATTATTCTTCAGGTTTTGTCTTCTGTGTTGTGTGGCCTGTGAAGTATTTGTGCCACAGTAAGGGGTTGAGCCTGAACATCCAAGGAGGGAGACTTGAGTCCAAGACTTTGGATCACCAGAGGACTCCCAACTCCATGGAGCATTAATCGATGTGAACTCTCCCAAAGGCCTCCATCTACACACTAAGACAAGGCCCCACCCAAAGGCCAGCAAGCTCTAGTGACAAACACTTCATGTCAAACCTTCAGCAAAAGAGGCATACCCATTAGCAGAAGGCTGGCCAAAGCAATAGCAAGTGTACAGAAACCCTAAAACACACTACTGGACACAGAACTGCCCTTCAGAGAGGTAAGATCCAGCTCCAAACACCAAAATATAGGCACAAGTCCTTCCAGCCAGGAAATCTTAACAAGGTACTGGCCCAACCCCACCTTTGGGGGGCAGCCACACATATAAGAGGAGCTATGACCTTCAGGCTGCAGAAATAAGACCCCAAACAGAGAAAATTAAACAAATAAAAAAGAGAGAAACGTGCAGCAGATGAAGAAACATGGTAAAAACCCACAATATCAAACAAATGAAGAGGAAATAGGCAATGTACCTGAAAAATAATTAGATCTTGGAAATAAAATGGAGGCACAGATCGAGAAGATACAAGAAATGTTTAACAAGAACCTGGAAGAAATAGGACCCCTTCATAGAACACTGCCTTGTCATGGTTAATGGGGCTTAAATACTTCAATGAAGCTATGAGCCATGCCATGCAGGGCCACACAAGATGGACGGGTCATAGTAGGAAGTTCTGACAAAATGTGATCCACTGGAGGAGGGAATGGCAAACTACCCCAGCATATGTGCCATGAGAACCCCATGAACTGTATAAAAAGGTAAAATGATATGACACCAAAAGATGAGTCCGCCAGGCTGGAAGGTGTCTAATATGCTGCTGGGGAAGAGCAGAGAACAACTGTAAATTGCTCCAGAAAGGATGAAGTGACTGGGCCAAAGCAAAAATCACACTCAGGTGCAGATGTGTCTGGTGATGAAAGTAAAACCAGATGGTGTAAAAAACAGTTAAGTTCAGTTCAGTTGCTCAGTCACGTCTGAGTCTACACCATGCCAGGCTTCCCTGTCCATATCAAATCCCAAAGCTTGATCAAACTCATGTCCATCGAGTTGGTGATGCCATCCAACCATCTCATCCTGCATTGTCCCTTTCTCCTCAAACTTTCAATTTTTCCCAGCATCAGGGTCTTTTCAAATAAGTCAGTTATTCACATCAGGTGGCCAAAGTATTGGAGCTTCAGCTTCAGCTTCAGTCCTTCCAATGAATATTCAGGACTGATTTCCTTTAGGATTGACTGGTTTGATCTCCTTGCTCTCCAAGGGACACTCAAGAGTCTTCTCCAGCACCACAGTTCAAAACAATCAATTCTTCAGTGCTCAGCTTTTCTTTATGGTCCAACTCCCACATCCACACATGACTACTCGAAAAACCATAGTTTTGACTAGATGGACCTTTGTTGCCTAAGTAATGTCTCTGCTTTTCAATATGCTCTCTAGGTTGCTCATAGCTTTTCTTCCAAGGAGCAAACATCTTTGATTTCATGGCTGCAGTCACTATCTTCAGTGATTTTGAAACCCAAGAAAATAAAATCTGCCACTGTTTCAATTGTTTCTCCATCTATTAGCCAAAAAGTGATGGGACCACGTGACATGATCTTCGTTTTTTGAATGGTGAGTTTTCCCCAGCTTTTTCACTCTCCTCTTTCACATTCATCACAAGGCTTTTTAATTCCTTTTCACTTTCTGCCATAAGGGTGGTGTCATCTGCATAACTGGGGTTATTGATATTTCTTCAAGCAATCTTGATTATAGTTTGTGCTTCATCCAGCCTGGAATTCTGCATGATGCACTCTGCATATAAGTTAAATAAGCAGGCTGACAATATACAGCCTTGAGGTACTCCATTCCCAATTTGAAACTAGTCCATTGTTCCATGTCTGGTTATAACTGTTGCTTCTTGACCTGTATACAGATTTTTCAGGAGGCAGGCAAGGTGGTCTGGTAGTCCAATCTCTTTAATAATTTTCTTTCCTTTTTTTTTTTTTTGTGATCCACAGAGTCAAAGGCTTTAGCATAGTCAATGAAGCAGAAGTAAATGTTTTTTTCTGAGATTCTGTAGCTTTTTCTATGATCCAACTGATGTTGGCAATTTTATCTCTGGTTCCTCTACATTTTCTGAATCCAGCTTGAACATCTGGAAGTTCTCCATTCACATACTGTTGAAGCCTAGCTTGGAGAATTTGGAGTATTACTTTGCTAGCATGTGAGATGAGTGCAATTATGTGGTAGTTTGAACATTCTTTGGCATTGCCTTTCTTTGGGATTGAAATGAAAACTGACCTTTTCCATTCCTGTGTTTACTGCTTAGTTTCCAACATTTTCTGGCATATTGAGTGCAGCACATTAACAGCATCATCTTTCAGGATTTGAAATAGCTCAGCTGGAATTCCATCACCTCCACTAGATTTGTTCACTGTGATGCTTCCTAAGGCCAATTTGACTTCATATTCCAGGATATCTGGCTCTAGGTGAGTGAGCATACCATTGTGGTTATCTGTGTCATTAAGATCTTTTTTGTATATTTTTTCTGTGTATTTTTGCCACTTCTTGTTAGTATCTTCTGCTTCTTTTAGGTCCATATCGTTTCTGTCCTTTATTGTGCTCATCTTTGCATGAAATTTTCCCTTGGTATCTCTAATTTTCTTGAAGAGATCGCCATCTTTCCCATTCTATTGTCTTCCTCTATTTCTTCACATTGATCACAGAGGAAGGCTTTCTTATGTCTCCTTGCTATTTTTTGGAACTCTGAATTCAGACAGGTGTATCTTTCCTTTTCTCCTTTGCCTTCAGCTTATCTTCTTTTCTCCACTGTTTGTAGGGCCTACTCAGGCAACTATGTTGACTTTTTCATTTCTTTTTTTGGGGATGGTTTGATCACAGCCTCCTGTACAATGTTATGAACCTCCATCCATAGTTTTTCAATCACTCTATCAGATCTAATCACTTGAATCTATTCATCAGTTCCACTATATAATTGTAAGGGATTTGATTTAGGTCATACCTGAATGGTCTATTAGTTTTCCCTATTTTCTAATGTAAGTCTGAATTTTGCAGTAGGGAGTTCATGATCTGAGCCATAGTCAGCTCCCTGTCTTGTTTTTGCTGACTGTATAGACCTTCTCTATCTTCAGCTACAAAGAATATAATCAGTCTGATTTTGGTATTGACCACCTTGTGATGTCCATGTGTAGAGTCGTCTCTTGTGTTGTTGGAAGAGGGTGTTTGCTGTGAGCAGTGTGTTCTCTTGGCAAAACTCTGTTAGCCTTTACCTTGCTTCATTTTGTACTCCAAGACCAAAATTTCCTTTTACTCAAAGTGTGTCTTGGCTTCCTACTTTTGCATTCCAACCCCATATGATGTAAAGGAGAAATTTTTTGGTGTTCATTCTCAAAGATCTTGTAGGTCTTCATAGAACCATTCAACTTCAGCTTCTTTGGCATTAGTGGTTAGGGCATAGACTTGGATTACTGTGATAATGAATGGATTGCCTTGGAAATAGAGATCATTCTGTCATTTTTGAGATTGTACCCAAGTACTGCTTGTTGGACTCTTCTGTTGACTATGAGGGGTATTCCATTTCTTCTAAGGGATTCTTGCCCATAGCAGTAGATATAATGGTAATCTGAATTAAATTTGCCCATTCTGGTCCATTTTAGTTCACTGATTCCTAAAATGTCAATGTACACTCTTGCCATCTCCTGTAAAGAACAAATAGATCCATAAATAAAGATAAATTGGACGTGGTCAAACAGGAGATGGCAAGAGTAAGCAGTGACATCTTAGGAATCAGTGAACTAAAACTGACAGGAATGGGTGAATTTAATTCAGATGACCATTATAAGTACTACTGTGGGCAGGAATCCCAAAGAAGAAACAGAAAGCCCTCATAATCAACAAAAGAGTCCAAAATACAACCTATAAAACAACAGAATGATCTTGGTTACTTTCCAAGGCACATCATTCAACATCACAGTAATTCAAGTCTATGCCCCAACCACCAGTGCTGAAGAAGCTGAAGTTGATCAGTTCTATGAAAACCTAGAAGATCTTCTAGAAGTAACACACACACAAAAAAAAAAAGTCCTTTTCATCAAAGGGGATTGGAATGCAAAAGTAGGAAGTAAAGAGATACTTGGGGTAACCGGCAAGTTTGGCCTTGGAGTACAAAATTAAGCAGAGAAAATGCTAACAGAATTCTGCCAAGAGAATGCATTGATCATAGCAAAAGCCTTTTTCAACAACACAAGAGACAACTTTACACATGGATATCACCAAATGGTCAATACCAAAATCACACTGATTCTATTCATTACAGCTGAAGTTGGAGAAGCTGCATACAGTCAGCAAAAAGAAGACCCGGAGCCAACTATGGCTCAGATCATAAGCTTGCCACGGCAAAATTCAAGCTTACACTAAAGAAAGTGGGGAAAACCATTAAGCCAGTCAGGTATGACTTAAATAAAATACCCTATGAATATAGGGAAATGACAAATAGATTTGAAGGATTAGATCTGATAGAGAGAGTGCCTGAATAACTATGGATGGAAATTTGTAATATTGCACAGAAGGCAGCAGACAAAATCATCCCAAGGAAAAGCAAGAAGGCAAAGTGGTTGTGTCAGGAAGCTTTACAAATAGCTGAGAAAAGAGGAGAAGAGAAAAGCAAGGAAGAAAAGGAAAGGTACAGCCAACTAAATGCAGAGTTCCAGAGAAGAGCGAAGAGAGACAAGAAGGCCTTCTTCAATGAACAGTTCAAATAAATGGAGAAAAACAACAGAACAGGAAAGACTAGCGATCTCAAGAAAATTTGAAATACCAAAGGAACATTTCATCCAAAGATGGGCACAATAAAGGACAGAAACAGTAAACACCTAATAGAAGCAGAAGACATCAAGAAGAGATGGAAAGACTACACAGAAGAACCATACAAAAAAGATCTTAATCATCTGGACAAGCATGATGATGTCATTCATCTAGAGCCAGAAATTCTGGAGTGTGAAGTCAAGTGGGCTTTAGAAAGCACTACTGTGCATAAAGCTAGTAGATATGATGGAATTTCAGCAGAGTGATTGAAAATCCTGAAATATGATGCTATCAAAATGCTGCACTCAATATGTCAGCAAATTTGTAGAACCCAGCATTGGCCACAGAAATGGAAAAGGTCAATCCTCATCCTAATTCTGAAGAAAGGCAGTACTATAGGATGTTTAAGCCACCAGAAAATTGCATCATCTCCCATGCTAGTAAGGTTATCCTCAAAATCCTGCATTCTAGTCTTCAGCATTACGTGAAGTGAGATATTCCAGATTTTCAAACAGGGTTTGGAAAAGACAGAGGAATCAGGGGTCAAATTGCCAATATTCACTGGATCATAGAGAATGCAAGGTAATTCCAGAAAAACATCTACCTCTGTTTCATTGACCACACTAACGCCTCTGATTGTGTGGATCATAACAAACTGTGTAAAGCTCTTAGAGTTGGGAATATGAGATCATCTTACCTCTCTCCTGAGAAATCTGTATGTGGGTCAAGAAGCAACAGTCAGAACCTAATATGGAACAAGTGACTGGTCCAGGATTGAGGAAGGATTATGACGAGGCTTTTTACTGTCACCCTGTTTCACTTGTACGCACAGCACATCATGCAAAATGCTAGGCTGCATGAGTTACAAGCTGGAATCAAGATTGCCAGGAGAAATATCAACAACCTCAAATATGCGGATGATACCACTCTAGTGGCAGGAAGTGAAGAGAAACTAAAGAACCTCTTGATGAGGGTGGAGGAAGAGAGTGAAAAAAGTTGGCTTACAACACAATATTAAAAACAACAACAGCAACTAAGATCGTGGCATCCAGTTCCATCCCTTAATGGCAAGTAGAAGGGGAAAATGTATAAGCAGTGAGAGATTTCCTCTTCTTGGGATCTAAAATCACTGTGGATGGTGACTGCAGCCATGAAATTAAAAGATTGCTACTTGGAAGGAAAACTATGACAAACCTAGACAATGTGTTAAAAAGCAAAGACTTCACTTTGCCAACAAAGGTCCGTATAGTCAAGGCTATTGTCTTTGGAGCAGTCATGTGCAGATGTGAGAGCTGGACCATAAAGAAGGCAGAATGCTAAAGAATTGATGCATCTGAACTGTGGTGCTGGAGAAGACTCTGGAGAGTCCCTTGGACTGCAAGGAGATCGAACCAGTCAATCTCAAAGGAAATCAACCCTGAATACTCATTGAAAGTACTGATGCTAAAGCTGATGCTCCAATACTTTGGCCACCTGATATGAACAGCTGATTCAGTGGAAAAACTCTGATGCTGGAAGAGATTGAAGGCAGAAGGAGATAAGGGCAAAAGAGGATGAGATGGTTTGATGGCATCACCAATTCAATGGACATGAACTTGGCCAAACTCCAGGAGTTGGTGAAGGGCAGGAAAGCCTGGCATGCTGCAATCCATGGGGTCATGAAGAGTCAGACACAATTTGGTGACCGAACAACAACAATATAAAAAATAAAGAATAGACATGCAGCAATGAACAACACAATAACTGAGGTGAAAAATACACTAGAGGGAACCAATAGCTGAATAACTGAGGCAGAATTACAGATAAGTGAGCCTGAAGATAGAATGGTGGAGATAACTGAAACAAAGCAGAATAAAAATAAAATAAAATAGAAAGAAATGAGGACACACTCAGAGAGTTCTGTGACAACATTAAGCACAAGGACATTCGTATTACAGGGTTCCCAGAAAAATAAGAGAAAAAGAAAGGGTATGAGAAAATATTTGTGGGGAATATTAGTTAAAAAAAAAAAATCCATAACATGGGAAAGGAGATACATACCCAAGTCCAGGAATCCCACACAGGATAAACCCAAAGAGAAGCATGCCAATACACATATAATCAACCTAATGAAAATAAAACAAGAAGACAAAAATATTTAAAGCATTAAGGGAAAAGGAAAATATAGCATACCATGGGATCCCCATAAGGCTCACAGGTGATCTTTAAACATAAACACTGCAGACCATGAAGGACTAGCAGGATATACATAAAGTGATGAAAGGAAAAAACCTACAACCAAGATTATTCTATCCAGCAAGGATCTCATTCAGACTTGAAGGAGAAATCAAAAGCCTTAGAGATAAACAAAAGTTAAGAGAATTCAGGACCACCAACCAGCTTTACAACAAATACTGAATGAACTTCTCTAGACTGGAAACATAAGAGAAAGAAAAAGCCTACAAAAGTAAACTCAAAAAAATAAAGTAAATTGTAATAGAATAATACATAACAATAATTACCTTAAATGTAAATATATTTAATGCTCCAACCAAAAGACACAGACTGGCAAAATGGATACAAAAACAGTACCTCCATATATGCTTTCTATAAGGGACCCACTTCAGACATAGGAACACTTACAGACAGAGAGGGGCTGGAAAAAGATATTCCATGCAAATGGAAATCAAAAGAAAGCAGGACCACCAATACTAATATCAGATAAGATAGACTTTAAAACAAAGACCATTACATGAGAAAAGGAAGGATACTACATCATGACAAATGGATCAATCCAAGAATAACAATTATAAATATAAATATACCCAATAAAGGACCACCTCAATACATAAACAAAAGGGAAATAAAAAAGAACATAATAATAGTGGGGGACACTGATATCAACTCACACAAATGGACAGATCATCTAGAGAGAAAATTCATAAGGAAACACAATTATTAAATTATACATTGGACCAGTTAGATCTAAATTATATCTACAGGACATTTCTTCTATTTAACATTTTTGTCAAGTGCACATGGAAACTTCTCCAGGACAGATCACATCTTGGGTCACAAGTTAAGCCTTTGCAGATAAAAAAAAAAAAAATTGAAACCATTTTAAGCATCTTTTTTGACCACAGCACTATAATATTAGATATAAACTGCAGGGAAAATAAAACTTTATAAAACAGAAATAATGTAGGCAAACAAATATGCTTCTGAAAAACCAACAGATCACTGTGGAAATCAAAATATAACTAGAAATAAATGAGAATGAAAACATGAGAATTCAAAACCTATGTGTGTGTGTCTGCCTTCTTAGTCATGTCCAACTCTTTGTGATCCCATGTACTGTAGCCTGTCAAGCTCTTCTTTCCATGGAATTTTCCAGGCAAGAGTACTGTAGTGGATTGCCATTGCCTACTCTAGGGAATCCTCCCAACCCGGGTATCAAAACCACATCTTACGTGTCTCTTTCCCTTCTGGTTTCCTCAGTGTGTATGCCCAGCAGTGGGATTGCTAGATCATAAGGCAGTTCTATTTCCAGTTTTTTAAGGAATCTCCACACTGTTCTCCATAGTGGCTGTACTAGTTTGCATTCCCACCAACAGTGTAAGAGGCTTCCCTTTTCTCCACACCCTCTCCAGCATTTATTGCTTGTAGACTTATGGATCGCAGCCATTCTGACTGGTGTGAAATGGTACCTCATAGTGGTTTTGATTTGCATTTCTCTGATAATGAGTGATATTGAGCATCTTTTCATGTGTTTGTTAGCCATCTGTATGTCTTCTTTGGAGAAATGTCTATTTAGTTCTTTGGCCCATTTTTTTATTGGGTCGTTTATTTTTCTGGAGTTGAGCTGTAGCAGTTGCTTGTATATTTTTGAGATTAGTTGTTTGTCCATTGCTTCATTTGCTATTATTTTCTCCCATTCTGAAGGCTGCCTTTTCACCTTGCTAATAGTTTCCTTTGTTGTGCAGAAGCTTTTAAGTTTAATTAGGTACCATTTGTTTATTTTTGCTTTTATTTCCAATATTCTGGGAGGTGGGTCATAGAGGATCCTGCTGTGATGTACGTTGGAGAGTGTTTTGCCTATGTTCTCCTCTAGGAGTTTTATAGTTTCTGGTCTTACGTTGAGATCTTTAATCCATTTTGAGTTTATTTTTGTGTATGGTGTTAGAAAGTGTTCTAGTTTCATTCTTTTACAAGCGGTTGACCAGTTTTCCCAGCACCACTTGTTAAAGAGATTGTCTTTAATTCATTGTATATTCTTGCCTCCTTTATCAAAGATAAGGTGTCCATATGTGCGTGGATTTATCTCTGGGCTTTCTATTTTTTCCATTGATCAATATTTCTGTCTTTGTGCCAGTACCATACTTGTCTTGATAACTGTGGCTTTGTAATAGAGCCTGAAGTCAGGTAGGTTGATTCCTCCAGTTCCATTCTTCTTTCTCAAGATCGCTTTGGCTATTGGAGGTTTTTTGTCTTTCCACACAAATTGTGAAATTATTTGTTCTAGCTCTATGAAGAATACTGTTGGTAGCTTGATAGGGATTGCATTGAATCTATAAATTGCTTTGGGTAGTATACTCATTTTCACTATATTGATTCTTCCAATCCATGAACATGGTATATTTCTCCATCTATTAGTGTCCTCTTTGATTTCTTTCACCAGTGTTTTATAGTTTTCTCTAATGTTCATCGCAGCACTGTTTATAATAGCCAGGACATGGAAGCAACCTAGATGTCCATCAGCAGATGAATGGATAAGAAAGCTGTGGTACATATACACAATGGAGTATTACTCAGCCATTAAAAAGAATACATTTGAATCAGTTCTAATGAGGTGGATGAAACTGGAGCCTATTATACAGAGTGAAGTAAGCCAGAAGGAAAAACACCAATACAGTATAATAACGCATATATATGGAATTTAGAAAGATGGTAACAATAACCCTGTGTACGAGACAGCAAAAGAGACACTGATGTACAGAACAGTCTTATGGACTCTATGGGAGAGGGAGAGGGTGGGAAGATTTGGGAGAATGGCATTGAAACATGTAAAATATCATGTATGAAACGAGATGCCAGTCCAGGTTCGATGCACGATACTGGATGCTTAGGGCTAGTGCACTGGGACGACCCAGAGGGATGGTATGCGGAGGGAGGAGGGTTCAGGATGGGGAACACATGTATACCTGTGGTGGATTCATTTTGATATTTGGCAAAACTAATACAATTATGTAAAGTTTAAAAATAAAATAAAATTTAAAATCAATACTTGAAAAGAAAAAAAAAAAAAAAAAAACACATATTTTGCATTTCCTGAATTGGCAGGCAGATTCTTTACCACTGTGTTATCCAAAACCTTTGGGATGCAGTAAAAGCATTGCTAAAAGGAAATTTTATAGCAAAACAAGAGAAACATCACATAAACAACATAACCTTACACCAAAATCAACTAGAAAAAGAAGAACAAAAAATTCCAAACTTGGTAGGAGGAACGAAATCAAAGAACAGAGCTGAAATTAATTAAGAGGAAATGAAGGAAAAAATAGCAAAGATCAATAAAAACTGAAACCTGATTCTTAGAGAAGATAAATGAAATTAACAAACCATTAGTTGGACTCATCAAGAAAAAAAGGGATAAGATGAAAATCTATAAAATTACAAATGAAAAAGGAGAGGTTACAACAGACAATGCAGAAATACAAAAAGATCATAAGAGACAACTACAAGCAACAATATGCCAAGAAAATGGAAAACCTCCAAGAAACGGGCAAATTCTTAGAAAAGTACAACCTTCTAAAACTGAACCAGGAAGAAATAGAAAATATGAACACAATCACAAGCACAGAAATCGAAACTATAATAAAAATTCAACAACAACAACAAAAGCCCAGGGCCAGATGGCTTCATGGTGAATTCTACCAAAAGTTTAGAAAACAGCGAATACCTATTCTGCTGACTCTTCCAGAAAATTGCAGAGGAAGGAAAAGTCCCAAACTCATTCTATGAGGCCACCATCACTGTGATACTAAATCTAAAGGTACCACAAAAAATAAAAATTACAGGCCGATACCACTTATGAACATAGATGCACCCCATTTTCTACAACACCTGGTCCTTCATATAATCAATTTTTCTTCTATCCCTGATGCCACCATAAACAATACCTAAATGTATTTTTATTTCGGCTACAGAGTTAAATTTTTATAGCCAGGTTTCCCAGTGACTTTTTTTTTTTTTTTACCTTTCTCTGATTATAACTATGCTTGCCGAATAAGGCAAAGATACCTATGCAAGCCAGATTACATATGCACCTGCACATTATTTTGATTATCTAAATTAGATCTGGCCCCAATTACAAAAATATCTCTGTAGCATCCACCTTTGCAAGAAATTTAGAACAACTTTTATTTCAGGATAGAATATTTACTTCCTGAATGTATTTATACTGAAAACCTAACTGACCCCAGGCATAAATGGGCATATGGAGCAATTCCTGTAAGTGAATCCATTAAAACACCATTTTAGAAAAAGTAATTGGCACTCTGCCACAATTTATCTTTGGTGGTCGACATTCTCCTCACATCTGTGAATGCCTAGATGGCTTACACATAACTGGACAGTATTGTACATTTAACTGTTCACAACCAAACTGAGATACATCTTCCCTGAATCTATATCATCAAGTTAGGACTTAGGAAGCATTTATGATTGAGGCTTCACTTCCTTTGGCAGACCCCTACATCCCTGGTTAAGAGTGAGTATGAGTACAGCTATGGTCAGAAACCTCTCTTTAACCATTGGAAACATCACCAACACTATTGCTAAGGCCATAGTGGCCCCAAAAAAAGTCCCTAGACTCTCTAAGTAAAGTTTCCCTTGTCAATAAAACAGTTCTCAATTATCTCTTCACTGAACAAGGAAGTGTCTGTGCTATAGTCAACATATTTGTTGTATTTGAATCTACACTTCTGCGGGAGTAGAGGTACAATTATCTAGAATATGAGAACAAATTCATTGGTTACAAGTCCAAAGTGACTCATAATTGCCATTTATTCAACTGGTTATCAACAGGATTGAGTGCATAGTTTAAATGTATACTATAGTTTGGTCTTTCTATCTGCCATTCTATTTTGTGTTGCAATTTTTAGAGTATATAGCTGCTGTCTATCTAACATCTGTAAAAACAGCAAAAATGAAAATGCTTGTCCAGTGCTTCAAACTGATATTGAACACTTGTAACCTAGACAAGATCTTCCTGCCTTGACCCTCCACTTAGTCCCAAAATAAAGAAGGCATTCAAATGTGGCCTTTTGAATTTAACACTGACCCCCAAAGCTTCTCTTACCCTGAAGAAAGGTGTCTAATCATAGTATGGTGAAGAAAAAGAAACAAAATGGATGATCAGTCAAAAGGTGAAGTCCATGCAGAAGAAACACCAAGCAATATATCAGATGATCAGCACCCTGTAATGGGGATGTGATTTTAAAAAGGGAAAGTACAAAAACAAATTAAAATGGAGTCACTTATGTCAGGAACAAACTGGAGATGGTCAACACAAGCTGATAAAGGAAAATTAACCTAACCTTACAGAAATTCACAGCTTACTCAGAAATCAGCATAATACACTGGCTAATTCCAAAACATCAAGTATTCTTTCTTCCTTAGTTTCCCTGAGTCAGCTATCCTAATCTATTATACAGAGTTTGGTTTTTGAAATTTCTTTTTGTTTAAATGGGGTCAATGAAATTCACTTGCCATCCTCTCCTCCATGGGACAAGATACCTGAAGATGTTCCTCCTCAGCTCTAAGGGACATGTATCTCATATAAAAATGTTGGAAAAAAAGAAAGAAAGAAGGAAGGAAGGAAAGAAACAAAGAAGGAAAAAAGAGGAAAACAATGCCTGAAGACATGGTTGATCAGTGATGCTTTCTGTGAAACATCTTGATCAAGAGAAGGAAATGTGAAAGGATTTCAATCTAAAATGGAACTGGAAGATATGAAATGGAAAAATCTCACACATACATACTAAGAAGAACAGAACCTAAGGACTGATAGACTGATTTCCATAAATGCCTAATTTACAGAAGCCCAAGACTTACCTCCTGACCAATGAGTATCTGCTAAGAATCTCTCCCCATCCTCAAGCCAATAAACTTACTGCTTAGACTCTGGCTGGAATTCCCCCTCTTTACACTTCTTGCCCATAAATACAGTCAACTTCAACCCCTCAATGAACTTTACTTGTACCTTGCTATAGCATATGGTTCCTGAATTGCAATTTCTCTGATATTCCTGAACAAACTAAATGTCTGGCAATGGGAGCTTGTTTTGCTTTACTTCTTTATTTAAGTTGATACTATAAATATCCCCAATTCGACAAGAGTTATAAAACAACAGATTCAACAATCTGAGGGAGACCTAAAGAGCATAAACCCAAATTATTTCGTGACAAGACACATCATAATTGAACTTGTAAAAATTAAGACAAATAAGATATCTTGAAGCAAAGGGAAAAAAAAATTCTTTACTTATAAGGAAAAAAAATTAAAATGATGGCATAATTCTCATCAGAAATGATGAAAGCCAAAAGCAAATGAAATATAGTTCAAGTGCTTAAAGAAAAAAAAAAATTCAACAAAATCCCTTTGAGGTGAAAATATTCTTCAGTAATGAAAAGGAAATAAAAATATTCCTAAATGAAGGAAAATTAAGAGACTATATCTTAGGCAGACTTACTCTAAATTAATAAATAAAGGAAGTTCTCTAAACAGAAAGGAAATAATAAGAGGAAGAAACCTGGAATTTCAGGAAGGAAGAAAGAACACTAAGGAAAAAAATCAATAATAAATTAAATGTCTCTTCTCCTATTGATTTTTCTAAATTATGTTTAATGTTTTAAGCAAAACCATAACACTTCCTGATGTTCTTTTAAATGTACTCAGAAGAAATATTTAAGAAAACTGTATATATGAGAGACTTAAATAGTTGTTAGGGTTTCCACACTTCATCAGAATTAGTAAAATGATGACCACAGTAGACTGTTGCAATACATACCATATATAATAACATATATAACATTCTATGTAGTGTTACATGTTATATACTATTACATATCAGATCAGATCAGATCAGTCACTCAGTCGTGTCCAACTTTTTGTGACCCCATGAATCGCAGCACGCCAGGCCTCCCTGTTCATCACCAACTCCCGGAGTTCAATGAGACTCACGTCCATCGAGTCAGTGATGCTATCCAGCCATCTCATCCTCTGTCGTCCCCTTCTCCTCCTGCCCCCAATCCCTCCCAGCATCAGAGTCTTTTCCAATGAGTCAACTCTTCGCATGAGGTGGCCAAAGTACTGGAGTTTCAGCTTTAGCATCATTCCTTCCAAAGAAATCATGTTAAAATATATCTTGGATACATGTTATACATATATATAGTGGCTATCCTAATGTGTGTGTGTGTGTATCAACATACCACTAAAATCAGCAAAAAAGATATCCTCAAAAACACTTTTAAATCAAAAAAATTCTTGCAATGTTTAAGTAACCAACAAGAAGGAGAGAAAGTAGAAAAAGAGAAAAAGGAAACATAATATACAGAAAACAAACAATAAAATGGCAAGATTAAAAGCTCTAACATATTAGGAACTATGTTAAATGTAAGTGGCATAAATACATCGATTAGAAAGAGGAATTATTAAAGTGGATTAAAAAATTATGACTTGGAGTGATGTAAACCTCACATCTAAGTGAGATGCTCCCTTTGTTTTCCCCATTCAATCTACAACCAGTAAAATAAAAAAAAATGATGCCTATGTCCAACACACCAGGACAGTGTTGAATTCCATATATCTGCACCTATAAAGTGATTCCCAGGTGGTGCTAGTTGTAAAGAACCCACTAGCCAATGCAGGAGATGTGAGAGACATGGGTTCAATTTGGGGGGCAGGAAGATTCCCTGGAGAAGAAAATGGCAACTCACTCCAGTATTCTTGCCTGAAGAACCCCATGGACAGAGGAGCCTGGTGGGCTACACTTCATAGGGTCACACAGAGTCAGATATGAGTGAAGCAACTAAGCATGCACGCACTTCTAAAGGTAGGTGAACTTGAACACATAGAGCATGTTAGAAGCAGCAATGTCTGTAATCCCAGCCCCATTGCCACAGCAGCTGAGCCATAGTCCCAGAGAACACAGTAGCATCAGGGGAGTCATCACACATGACTCAGGTCTTCCAAACATGGCAGCAGCCTCAGCCACAAATAACTAGACAGTAGTGGTAGGAGGGCATGTGACCCTCATTCTTCCAGCTGCAGAGGTACTCATGACTCCAGCTCCCCCCCCACACACACACACTACCCCTTGTCCATGGGGTACAGCCCATGGACATAGTGACACCAGTCAGGGGTCCCAGCACCCCCAGCTTCCCTCCTTCTCCAAAGGTGACAGAACCTGCAACTCAGGAGATCCCAGATACTACAGAAATATCTACTGTCCCAATGGTCCAAGTGACAATGCCAGTGACATTGGCAACAGCAAAGTATCAACAACCCAAGAGGCAAAAGCAGTTGTTGACACTTGTGATAGAAACAGTGGAGGATGGAAACTGCTTACTCAAAGTATAACCAGAGACAGCACAGGGAAGAGAAACCAAAAACTTGTGCTAGATCACCACCTACTGGAAAACAAAAAAGGCCTCTAATATCTTACCCACTGAATTAGTCCTATGTGTGTATTAGTTGCTCAGTTGTGTCTGACCCTGTGTGACCCCATGGACTGTAGCCCACCAGTCTCCTCTGTCCATGGAATTCTCCAGGCAAGAATACTGGAGGGGGTTGCCATTCCCTTCTCTATGAATCATACATGCTTCTGCTCATGTTCAGTGGCTCAGTCCTGTCAGAATCTTTGTAATGCTACGGACTGCAGCCCACCAGGCTCCTCTGTCCAATGGGATTCTCCAGGCAAGAGTACCAGAATCACTAGAATAAAGTAAAAGGGGAAAAAAGCTTTACATAAAGAAGGTGTTGGGCTTCCCAGGTGGCACAGTAGTAGAGAAGACATTGCAGGAGACGCAACAGACTGGGTTTCATTCCTGCATCAAGAAAATCCCCTGGAGTAGGAAATGGCAACCTACTCCAGTATTCTTGCCTGGAAAATTCCATGGACAGAGGAGACTCCTGTTCCAGTACAGTCGCTCAGTCATGTCCGACTCTATGCAACCCCATGAATCGCAGCACGCAAGGCCTCCCTGTCCATCATCAACTCCCGGCGTTGGCTCAAACTTATGTCCATCGCATAGGTGATGCCATCCAGCCATATCATCCTCTGTCGTCCCCTTCTCCTCCTGCCCCCAATCCCTCCCAGCATCAAAGTCTTTTCCAATGAGTCAACTTTTCGCATGAGGTGGCCAAAATATTGGAGTTTTAGATTTAGCATCAGTCCTTCCAATGAACACCCAGGAATGATCTCCTTTAGAATGGACTGGTTGGATCTCCTTGCAGTCCAAGAGACTCTCAACAATCTCCAAAACCACAGTTCAGAGGCATCAATTCTTCCATGCTCAGCTTTCTTCACAGTCCAACTCTCACATCCATACATGACCACTGGAAAAACCATAGCCTTGACTACACGGACCTTTGTTGGCAAAGTAATGTCTCTGCTTGTTAATATGCTGTCTAGGTTGGTCATAACTTTCCTTCCAAGGAGTAAGCGTCTTTTAATTTCATGGCTGCAGTCACCATCTGCAGTGATTTTGGGGCCAAAAAATAAAAAAAAATAAAATAAAGCCTGACACTGTTTTCACTGTTTCCCCATCTATTTGCCATGAAGTGATGGGATCAGATGCCATGATCTTTGTTTTCTGACTGTTGAGCTTTAAGCCAACTTTTACACTCTCCTCTTTCACCTTCATCAAGAGGCTCTTTAGTTCCTCTTCACTTTCTGCCATAAGGGTGGTGTCATCTGCATATCTGAGGTTATTGATATTTCTCCCGGCAATCTTGATTCCAGCTTGTGTGTCTTCCAGCCCAGCGTTTCTCATGATGTACTCTGCATATAAGTTAAATAAGCAGGGTGACAATATACTGCCTTGATGTACTCCTTTTCCTATTTGGAACCAGTCTGTTTTTCCATGTCCAGTTCTAACTGTTGCTTCCTGACCTGCATATAGATTTCTCAAGAGGCAGGTCAGGTGGTCTGGTATTCCCATCTCTTTCAGAATTTTCCACAGTTAATTGTGATCCACACAGTCAAAGGCTTTGTCATAGTCAATAAAGCAGAAATAGATGTTTTTCTGGAACTCTCTTGCTTTTTTGATGATCCAGCGGATGTTGGCAATTTGATCTCTGGTTCCTCTGCCTTTTCTAAAACCAGCTTGAACATCTGGAAGTTCATGGTTCACATATTGCTAAAGCCTGGCTTGGAGAATTTTGAGCATTACTTTACCAGTGAGCTACAATACATAGCATCTCAAAGAGTCAGATAAGACTGAGCACTCAGGCAAAGAAAGTGTTTGTTACTTCAAATGATCAGCAGAACAACTCACCAAGCACCATAAAGAATCATAGTAACAAATTAACATAGTAAGAAAAGAAACATAGTAAACAAAACAATTACTGAAATTAAAAATACTCTAGAAGGAATCAATAGCAGAATATCTGAAACAGAATAACGAATTAGTGAGCTGGAAGATAAAATGATGGAAATAACTTCTGAAGAGCAGAATAAAGAATGAAAAGAACTGAGGATAGTCTCAGAGACCTCTGAGACAAGAAGAAAAGAAGAAAGGGTATGAGAAAATTTTTGAAGGGATTGTAGTTTAAAATTTCCCCAACATGGAAAAGGAAATAGTCAATTAAGGCCAAAGGGCACAAAGAGTCCCATATAGGATATACCCATGGAGAAACATGCCAAGACACATACTAATCAAACTAACAAAGACTAAACACAAAGAAAGAATATTAAAAGCAGCAAGGGAAAAGCAACATGTAACATACAAGGGAAACCCCATATGTTTAACAGCTGATCTTTCAGCACAAACTCTACAGACCAGAAGGGAATGGCAGGATATATTTAAAGTATTGACACAGAGAGAAACCTACAACCAAGACTACCATATCTGGCAAGGATCTCATTCAAAACTGATGGAGAAATAAAAAGCTTTTCAGACAAGCAAAAGTTAAGACAATTCAGCACCACCAAACCAGCTTTACAACAAATATTAAAGGGACTTATATAGTCAAGAAACACAAGAGAAGAAAGATCTACAAAATCAACCCCAAACAATTAAGAAAATGGCAATAGAAACATATATATCAATAATTACTTTAAAGGTAAAAGGATCAAATGCTCCAGCCAAAAGACAAAGACTGCTTGAATGGATTAAAAAAACAAGATCTATACATATGCTGTCTACAAGAAACCCACTTCAGACCTCAATACATAGACCTTTGACACTGAAAATCAGAGGATGGAAAAATATATTCCATGCAAATGGGAAGCAAAAGAAACCTGGAGTAGCAATCCTCATATAAGACAAAATAGGCCTTAAAATAGAGAATGTAACAAGAGATAAGAAAGGACAGTACAAAATACTCAAGGGATAAATCCCAGAGGAAGACATAACGATTGTAACTATCTATGCTCTGAACATAGGAGTACTTCAATACATAAGACAAACACTAACAGACATAAAAGGAGAAACTGACAGTAACAAAATAATAGTAGGAGACTTTAACACCCCACTCATACCAATGGAGAGATCACCAAAACAGAAAATTAATAAGGAAACACAAGCCTTAAATGATACATTAGATGAGACAGATCTCACTGATAACTTCATGACATTCCATCCAAATGCATAAGAGTACACCTTCTTCTAAAGTGCACATGGAATATTCTCCAGGATATACCACATCTTGAGTCACAAATCAAACCTCAGTAAATTTAAGAAAATTGAAATCATATAAAGCATCTTCTCCAGCCACAACACTATAAAACTAGATAACAATTACAAGAAAAAAAAAACTGTAAAAAACACATGGAGATTAAACTATGAAAGACACATGGAGATTAAACAATACGTTTCTAAATAACCAACAGGTTACTGAAAAATCAAAAGGGAAATCAAAAGAATTTCTAGAAACAAATGACAAAGAAAACATGATAACTCAAAACCTATGGGATGCAGCAAAAGCAATTCTAAGAGGGAAGTTTATAGCAATATAATCCTACCTCAAGAAACAAGAAAAATATCAAATCAGATGAGATCAGATCAGATCAGTCGCTCAGTCGTGTCTGACTCTTTGCAACCCCATGAATCACAGCACGCCAGGCTTCCCTGTCCATCACCAACTCCCGGAGTTCACTCAGACTCATGTACATCAAGCCAGTGATGCCATCCAGCCATCTCATCCTCTGTCGTCCCCTTCTCCTCCTGCCCCAATCCCTCCCAGCATCAGAGTCTTTTCCAATGAGTCAACTCTTTGCATGAGGTGGCCAAAGTATTGGAGTTTCAGCTTTAGCATCATTCCTTCCAAAGAAATCCCAGGGCTGATCTCCTTCAGAATGGACTGGTTGGATCTCCTTGCAGTCCAAGGGACTCTCAAGAGTCTTCTCCAACACCACAGTTCAAAAGCATCAATTCTTCAGCGCTCAGCCTTCTTCACAGTCCAGCTCTCACATCCATACATGACCACTGGAAAAACCATAGCCTTGACTAGATGGACCTTTGTTGGCAAAGTAATGTCTCTGCTTTTGAATATGCTATGTAGGTTGGTCATAACTTTCCTTCCAAGGAGTAAGCGTCTTTTAATTTCATGGCTGCAGTCACCAGCTGCAGTGATTTTGGGGCCAAAAAAAAAAAATAAAGTCTGATACTGTTTCCACTGTTTCCCCATCTATTTCCCATGAAGTGATGGGACCAGATGCCATGATCTTTGTTTTCTGAATGTTGAGCTTGAAGCCAACTTTTTCACTCTCCTCTTTCACCTTCATCAAGAGGCTTTTGAGTTCCTCTTCACTTTCTGCTATAAGGGTGGTGTCATCTGCATATCTGAGGTTATTGATATTTCTCCTGGCAATCTTGACTCCAGCTTGTGTTTCTTCCAGTCCAGCGTTTCTCATGATATACTCTGCATATAAGTTAAATAAACAGGGTGACAATATACAGCCTTGACATACTCCTTTTCCTGTTTTGAACCAGTCTGTTTTTCCATGTCCAGTTCTAACTGTATCGAATATCGAAATATCGAATAGAAAACATCTATTCTAAAACAACTGGAAAAAGAAGAAAAAATTAGCAGAAGGAAAGACATCATAAAGAACAGAGCAGGAAAAAATGAAAAAAAAATGAAAGAAACAATAGAAAATATTAATAAAACTAAAATCTGGTTATTTGAGAAGAAAAACAAAATTGACAAGCCTTTAGCCAGACTCATCAAGGAAAAAAAAAAGAGAGAGAGAAGAATCAAATCAAAATTAGAATTGAAAAAGGAGAGGTTACAACAGACAATGAAGAAATACAAAGTATTATAAGAGAATATTATGGACAATTATATGGCAATAAAATTGATAACCTGGAAGAAATGGAAAGATTCTTAGAAAAGTTCAGTCATCCATCACTGAACCAGAAAGAAATAGAAATTATGAATAACCCAATTACAAGCACTAAAATTGAAGCTATGATCAAAAATCTTCCAAAAAACAAAAGCCCAGGACAAGATGGTTTCAGAGGAGAATTCTATCAAACATTTGGAGAAGAGCAAATGCCTATCCTTCTAAAACTCTTTCAAATTTTTTCAGAGGAAGGGACACTTCCAAACTCATTCTATAAGCCCACTATCACCCTGATACCAAAATCAGACAAAGACAATGCAGAAAAAAGAAAACTACAGGCCAGTATAACTGATGGACATAGATACAAAAATACTCAACAGAATTTTAGCAAACAGAATTCAGCAACACATCAAAAAGCTCATACACCATGAGCAAGTTGGGTTTATTCCAGGGATGCAAGGATTTTTCAATATACCAAATCAATCATTGTGATATACCATATTAACAAATTGAAAGATAAAAACCATATGATACTCTCAATAGATCCAGAAAAAGTCTTTGAAACAAATCAGCACCCATTTATGAATAAACTCTTCAAAAAATGGGCATAACATGAACCTACCTCAGCATAGTAAAGGCCATATATAATAAGCCTACAGCAAATATTATTCTCAATGGTGAAATACTGAAAGCATTCCCCCTAAGATCAGGAACAAGACAAGAGTGTCCACTTTTACCACTGCTATTCAACATAGTGCTGTTAGTCCTAGCTACAGCAATCAGAGAAGAAAAAGAAATAAAAGGAATCCAGATCAGAAAAGAGAAAGTAAAACTCTCACTGTTTGCAGATGACATGATATTTAATATAGAAAATCTTAAAGATACTATCAGAAAATTACTAGAGCCAGTCAGTGAATTTAGTAAAGTCATAGGATATAAAATAAATACACAGAAATCACTTGCACTTCTACGTACTAACAATGAAAAATCAGCAAGAGAAATTAAGTAATCAATCCCATTCACCATTGAAACAAAAAGAATTAAATATCTAGAAATAAACTTACCTACGGAGAGAAAAGAACTGTACACAGAACATTATAAGACACTAATGAAAGAAATCAAAGATGACATAAACAGACAGAGAGATATTCCATGTTCCTGGGAGGGAAAATCAATATTGTTAAAGTGACTAGACTACCAAATGCAATCTACAGACTCAGTGTGATCTCTATCAAATTACAAATGGCATTTTTCACAGAACTAGAACAAAAATTTTGCAATTCATATGGAAACACAAAAGACCCTGAATAGACAAAGCAGTCTTGAGAAAGAAGAATGGAGCTGGAGAATTCAACCTTCCTGACTTCAGATTATACTACAAAGCTACAGTCACCAAGACAGTATGGTACTGGCACAAAAACAGAAATATGGACCAATGGAACAAGACAGAAACTTCAGAAAAAAAAATGCACTTATTGGTACCTTATTTTTTACGAAGGAGGCAAGACTACACAATAGGGCAAACACAACCTCGTCAATAAATGGTGCTGGGAAAACTGGACAGCTACATGTAAAAGAATGAAATTAGAACACTTCCTAACACCATACACAAAGATAAACTCAAAATGGGTTAAAGACCTAAATGTAAAGACCAGAACAACATAGGCAGTACACTAGACTACATAAATCAAAGCAAGATCTTCTATGACCCACCTCCTAGAGTAATGGAAATAAAAACAAAAGTAAACAAATAGGACGTGATTAAACTTAAATGCTTTTGCACAGCAAAGGAAACTATACACAAGGTGAAAAGGCAACCCTCAGAATGGGAGACAATAATAGCAAATTAAACAACTGACAAATAATTAATCTCCAAACTATACAAGCAGCACATGCAGCTCAATACCAGAGTGGGGGGGGGGAATCAAAAAATGGGGAAAAGAACTAAACAGACATTTCTCCAAAGAAGACATACAGATGTCTAACAAACACATGAAAAGATGCTCAACATCACTCATTATTAGAGAAATGCAAATCAAAACTACAATGAGATATCAGCTCACACTGGTCAGAATGGCCACATCAAAAAGTCTACAGACAATAAATGCTGGAGAAGCTGTGGAGAAAAGGGAATGCTCTCGAACTGTTGGTGGAAATGTAAATTGATACAGTCACTATGAATATGGTATGGAGATTCCTTCAAAAACTAGAAATAAACCTACCATATGACCCAGAAATCCCACTCTTAGGCATATAACTTGAGAAAACCAAAATTGAAAAAGACACGTATCCCATTGCAGCACTATGTACAATAGCTAGAACATGGAAGCAACCTAGATGTCCATCGACAGATGAATGGATAAAGAAGTTGTGGTACATATACACAATGGAATATTACTCAGCCATAAAAAGGAACACATTTGAGTCAGTTCTAATGAGGTGGATGAACCAGAACCTAATATACAGAGTGAAGTAGGTCAGAAAGAGAAAGATAAATATTGTATACTAACAATCTAGAAAATATGGTATCTAGAAAAATGGTACTGAAGAATTTGTTTACAAAGCAGCAATGGAGAAACTGACATAGAGAATAGACATGGGGAGAAGGGAGTAGAGGGTGAGATGTATGGAAAGAGTAACACGGAAACTTACATTACCATATGTAAAATAGATAGCCAATGGGAATTTGTTGTATGGCCAGGAAACTCAAACAGGGGCTCTGTATCAATCTAGAGGGGTGAGATGGAAAGGGAGATGGGAGGGAGTTTCAAAAGGGAGGGGATATATTTATACCTATGGCTTATCCATGTTGAGCTTTGACAGAAAACAACAAAATTCTCTAAAGCAATTATTCTTCAATTAAAAATAAATAAATTTTTTAAAAAATTAATGATCCAAAAAAAAAAAAAAATCATAGTAATGCTGCATCGCAAGGGAAAATGGTAGTTCTCCCGAAACAGTCAGTGAGAGATGCAATTTCTAGGTAGGTTTATAAGATGCCTGGGGCCCCCAGGGAGGAGAAAGGGATTTGGGGCTTTTGAAGAGGAGATAGGTGTTTGGAGTTCTCAAGAAGGAAAGAACAAATGTTTTGCTTTGTTTTCTACATTCCTTAGCAAGGATTATATTACAGCAATGTATCTTACTTGAGGACCATTTCTCCTTCTTGAAAACCTTCTGACATCCTGTTATCTTAAAACGTATATTATGGGAGTGTGTCTGGCAAGAACTTTCTATTAGTTCTAATCCTGCTATCTTAGAATGTAAATTGTGGGAATGGGTCTAGTAAGATCTTTACAACCTTGAGACATTCTTTTGATGTATTGTAATAACCAATTTAAAAAGTATATAACTCCCTTGCTAAGACTAGCGAGTAGGGTACTCTCCACGCCCCCTAGGGTACTCTCCACGCCCCCCCATTCTTATGTCTATGTCAGAAGCTTCTTCTGTCCCTTTTTATACTTTAATAAAACTCTGCTAATGAATAAAGGTTTACTGAAATTTAAAAAAAAAAAAAGCTCTTGTGGCGGATTCATTTTGATATTTGGCAAAACTAATACAATTATGTAAAGTTTAAAAATAAAATAAAATTTAAAAAAAATTAAAAAAAAAAAAGCTCTTGAGTGATCAAGCCTGGTCCCTGGTCCCAAAGCTAAATCTTCTCCTTTGGACAACATGAATCTGACATCATTCACTATAAGCTATCATCTTGGGGGCTTTTCCAGGATCCTCAGGACAGGGTAATAAATACTCAGAGGTCTAGCCTCTCTGCTTTCTCAGTATACACATTTTCTGCTTTACTTAACTCTCCAGTGTGCTTGTGTGAATGAAAGACACGCCCTGCACAAAGCAAATGATGAACACTGCTCTGTGGTTTCATGGTGCTTGGCAAGGACTGAAGGCAGCCCCAAAAAGGGGAGCATTATAGGGTTTATACAGGTTTATACAGACCTGCCAATGCCAAGAGACATCCAAGGTCCCTGCAAGGAGAGCGGCCAGAAATGGGCGAAGCATGTCTACCGAACTATCCTTTCTTGGTCAGCTTTGCCTGGTCTCTTTGACCATTTCATAATTGCGTGGGGAATTATAATATCAACTTAATATGCCAGATCATAGACTTTCAAGGGACTTGTGATCCATGCTGTTACTATGTACTTTTACTTAGACTCCAAGTATGGAAGCACCTATCCTTACTAGGAGCTGAAAGTTACAAGAGCATATTTGGGAGCGAGGCAGAGATCTAGCTCCAGAAACATCTCTCAGTCTAGAGGTCACTCTCTTAGCTGCCTGGCTCAGGGGCCAGCGACCTGAAAGTGAGTCTTTGTTATGGTTGTATCTCCGATTTATGTGGAGAGAAGTGCTGCTGAATGACCATGAGCTTTTTGAGGACACAGATGAGGAATTGCAGTATGTGGTAAGATTGCAGTTACAATAGGCTTCTTCCTTTGATAGTGCTAGACCTTAACGGACCAGAGGAGGCTCTCTGGTAGCTTTTGTCTCAACTTCTTAGATATTCTTTTCTGTGGAATCTGTGGAAATGAACTGGAAGGATTGGCCCTAGTAGCTTGAGGACAAAAATCACTTTTTCCTCACTGGCCAACCCTCCATGACCTTTTTTGCTATATTGGTGCGGTGACACTCAGAAGGGACTTCTTGGTTGCTGTTTGTCCCTTTATGACTCAGCATTTCTACTGTGGTTTGGGTTTCCCTGGTGGCTCAGCTGGTAAAAAATCCACCTGCAATGTGGTAGACCTGGGTTTGATCCCTGGGTTGGGAAGATCCCCTGGCGAAGGGAAAGGCTACCCACTCCAGTGTTCTGGCCTAGAGAATTCCATGGACAGTCCATGGATTTGCAAAGGGTTGGACACAACTGAATGACTTTCACTTTTAGGACTATACTCAGGAAAGTGCACAGGCAAATGTAAGAGGGATGCTTCCCTGAGTAATCCTAGCTTGTGCAACATTCCAGGAAAGCTACTGTGCTCCACCCCAGGTAACATCAGAGGAAAAGGGCAAATCAGAGGGAGGAGCCAAGATGGCAGAGGAGTAGGATGGGGAGAACACTTTCTCCCCCACAAATTCATCAAAAGAGCATTTAAATGTCGAGTAAATTCCACAAAATAACTTCTGAATGCCGGCAGAGGACATCAGGCACCCAGAAAAGCAACCCAACTCTTCAAAAGGAGGTAGGAAAAAATATAAAAGACAAAAAAAGAGACAAAAGAGGGCGGGACGGAGTTCCGTCCTGGGAAGGGAGTCTTAAAAAGAGAGAAGTTTCCAAACACCAGGAAACCTTCTCACTGCCAAATCTGTGCTGAGCTTTGGAAGCACAGAGGGCAACTTAACAGGGAGAAAAAATAAATAAACAATTAAACTCGCAGATTGCGAGCCCTACGGTAACTCCTCCAGTGGAGAAGCAGCGCAGATGGCTGCACACGCCATTGGCAAGCGGGGGCTGGGCAGGGAAGCGCGGCGTGGGCTGCATCGCTTAGAGTAAGAATCTGGCCTGAATACCCTGAGCGCTATCTGAGCAAAATAATTTGGGCTAGCAAACCAGACTGTGGGATATCTACCACACGAAAAGCCAGCCCTAATCTAAGACACCGCCAGGGCCGCACAGGGAACAAAGGACTGAACAGAGATAGCCGGCTGCAGACCTTCCCCCTCTGGTGACAGGCAGCCAGAGCCAGAAGGGGGCAATTGCAGCCCCAGAGAGACATTATCTATAAAACTGTAAGCAGGCTTCTTTGCTAACTAAAACTTCTTGGGGGTCTGGACAGTCAACATCTGCCTGAGAAGGTGCGCCGGTTTTACACCCAGATAACCGAGTGGCGGGGAGGCGATAAGTCACAGCATTGGCGCTCGCCAAACACCTCATCACCTGAGCTGCTCGGACCTGGGAAGAGCACAAAACGGAGGCCCAACTGAGTGTGCGCCTCTGAGGACTACCCGAGTGCCTGAACCTGAGCGGCTTGGATCTGGGAGGTACATGCAGCCCAGGGCCAGCCTCAGATTGTTCCCCGCGGAACAACCTAGAGCCTGAGCAGTGTGGGCAGGGAGGCTACACGCGCCGTGAGCGGGGGCAGACCCAGTGTGGCTGAGGCACTGTGAGCACACGCCAGTGTTATTTGTTTGTAGCATCCCTCCCTCCCTCCCCACAGCGGGACTGAACAAGTGAGCCTAAAAAAAACAACAAAAAAGTGTCCTCCACCGTCCCCTTTGTGTCAGGGCGGAAACCAGACACTGAAGAGACCAGCAAACAGAAGTTATAACAGAGGGAAACGCCTTGGAGATTAAAACCCTGTGGTTACTATGGACTACATAGGAAGGGGCCTATAGATCTTGAGAAATATAAGTCGGACCAAGGAACTAGCCAAAAATGAACTGAACCCACAATACTCACAAAAAAACAGAGAAAGTCCTAGATACATTTTTACTATTTTTACGATCATTCTTTCTTTTTTTTTAATTAAAAAAAAATTAAGTCCTCTATTGTTCCTTTAATTTTCACTTTTATAACCTATTACTTTGCAAAAAACAAAAAAGACCCTATTTTTTTCTTCTTCAGCAAACTTCATATATATATAATTTTTGACCTTGTTTTTTTTTTTTTTTTTTCTTCTTTTCTTTAACATTGTATTTTGAAATTCCAAATTCTACTCTAGATTTTTAATTTTAGCTTTTTGGTATATGTTATCAATTTTTTACCTATAGTTTTTTTTTTATAATTTCTGTGACTTTTTTTTTCCTGCTTCTTTCTCTTCTTCTATTATATAACATTGTATATCTGAAATTCCAAACTCTACTCTAGACTTTTAATTTATGCTTTTTGGTATTTGATATCAATTTTCTACCTGTATTTTCTTTATAATTTTTGCGACATTGTTTGTTTTTGTTTGTTTGTTTTCTCTCTTTATTTTTCTTCTTCCTTTTTTTTAATATTGTATTTTTGAAATTCCAAACTCTACTCTAGATTTTCAATTTTTGCTTCTATGTATTTGTTACCAATTTTGTACATTTAAGAACCCAATCTTCAGGGCCCATTTTTCACTAGGGAGCGAGATTACTGGCTTGACTGCTCTCTCTCCCTTTGGACTCTCCTTTTTCTCCACCAGGTTGCCTGTGTCTCCTCCCTAACCCCTCTACTCTACCCAACTCTGAATTTCTGTGTGTTCCAGATGGTGGAGAACACTTAGGGAACTGATTACTGGCTGGATTTGTCTCCCTCCTTTTCATTCCCCCCTTTTATCCTTCTGGCCACCTCTGTCTCCTTCCTCCTTCTTCTCTTCTCTGTATAACTCCGTGAACATCTCTGAGTGGTCCAGTTGTGGAGTGCACATAAGGAAGTGACTACTGGCTAGCCTACTCTCTCCTCTATTGATTCCACCTCATCTCATTTGGGTCACCTCTAACATCCACCTCCCTCTTCTCTTCTCCATGTAATGCTGTGAACCTCTCTGAGTGACCCTCACAGTAGAGAAACTTTTCATCTTTAATGTAGATGTTTTATCAATGGTGCTGTATAGAAGGAGAAGTTTTGAAACTACTGTAAAAATAAGACCGATAACTGGAAGCAGGAGGCTTAAGTCCAAATCCTGACTCCAGGGAACTCCTGACTCCAAGGAACATTAATTGACAGGAGCTTATCAAACGCCTCCATACCGACACTGAAACCAAGCACCACACAAGGGCCAACAAGTTCCAGGGCAAGACATACCAAGCAAATTCTCCAGCAACAAAGGAACACAGCCCTGAGCTTCAAGATACAGGCTGCCCAAAGTCACCCCAAAACCATAGACATCTCATAATTCATTACTGGACATTTCATTGCACTCCAGAGAGAAGAAATACAGCTCCACCCACCAGAACACCGACACAAGCTTCTCTAACCAGGAAACCTTGACAAGCCACCTGTACAAGCCCACACACAGTGAGGAAATGCCACAATAAAGAGAACTCCACAAACTACCAGAATACAGAAAGGACACCCTAAACTCAGCAATTTAAACAAGATGAAGAGACAGAGGAATACCCAGCAGATAAAGGAACAGGATAAATGCCCACCAAACCAAACAAAAGAGGAAGAGATAGGGAATCTACCTGATAAAGAATTCTGAATAATGATAGTGAATTTGATCCAAAATCTTGAAATCAAAATGGAATCACAGATAAATAGCCTGGAGACAAGGATTGAGAAGATGCAAGAAAGGTTTAACAAGGACCTAGAAGAAATAAAAAAGAGTCAATATATAATGAATAATGCAATAAATGAAATTAAAAACACTCTGGAGGCAACAAATAGTAGAATAACAGAGGCAGAAGATACGATTAGTGAATTAGAAGATAGAATGGTAGAAATAAATGAATCAGAGAGGATAAAAGAAAAACGAATTAAAAGAAATGAGGACAATCTCAGAGACTTCCAGGACAATATTGAACGCTACAACGTTCGAATCATAGGGGTTCCAGAAGAAGAAGACAAAAAGAAAGACCATGAGAAAATACTTGAGGAGATAATAGTTGAAAACTTCCCTAAAATGGGGAAGGAAATAATCACCCAAGTCCAAGAAACCCAGAGAGTCCCAAACAGGATAAACCCAAGGCAAAACACCCCAAGACACATATTAATCAAATTAACAAAGATCAAACACAAAGAACAAATATTAAAAGCAGCAAGGGAAAAACAACAAATAGCACACAAGGGAATTCCCATAAGGATAACAGCTGATCTTTCAAAAGAAATTCTTCAAGCCAGGAAGGAATGGCAAGACATACTTAAAATGATGAAAGAAAATAACCTACAGCCCAGATTATTGTACCCAGCAAGGATCTCATTCAAGTATGAAGGAGAAATCAAAAGCTTTTCAGACAAGCAAAAGCTGAGAGAATTATGCACCACCAAACCAGCTCTCCAACAAATACTAAAGGATATTCTCTAGACAGGAAACACAAAAACGGTGTATAAATTCGAACCCAAAACAATAAAGTAAATGGCAACAGGATCATACTTATCAGTAATGACCTTAAACATAAATGTGTTGAATGCCCCAACCAAAAGACAAAGACTGGCTGAATGGATACAAAAACAAGACACCTACATATGTTGTCTACAAGAGACCCACCTCAAAACAGGGGACACATACAGACTGAAAGTGAAGGGCTGGAAAAAAGATTTTCCATGCAAATAGGGACCAAAAGAAAGCAGGAGTAGCAATACTCATATCAGATAAAATAGACTAAAACAAAGGCTGTGAAAAGAGACAAAGATGGTCACTACATAATGATCAAAGGATCAATCCAAGAAGAAGATATAACAATTATAAATATATATGCACCCAACATGGGAGCACCGCAGTATGTAAGACAAATGCTAACAAGTATGAAAGGAGACATTAACAATAACACAATAATAGTGGGAGACTTTAATACCCCACTCACACCTATGGATAGATCAACTAAACAGAAAATTAACAAGGAAACACAAACTTTAAACAATACAATAGACCAGTTAGACCTAATTGATATCTATAGGACATTTCATCCCAAAACAATGAATTTCACCTTTTTCTCAAGCACACATGGAACCTTCTCCAGGATAGATCACATCCTGGGCCATAAAGCTAGCCTTGGTAAATTCAAAAAAATAGAAATCATTCCAAGCATCTTTTCTGACCACAATGCAGTAAGATTAGATCTCAACTACAGGAGAAAAACTTTTAAAAATTCCAACATATGGAGGCTGAACAACACGCTGTTGAATAACCAACAAATCACAGAAGAAATCAAGAAAGAAATCAAAATTTGCATAGAAATGAATGAAAATGAAAACACAACAACCCAAAACCTGTGGGACACGGTAAAAGCAGTCCTAAGGGGAAAGTTCATAGCAATACAGGCACACCTCAAGAAACAAGAAAAAAGTTAAATAACCTAACTCTACACCTAAAGCAACTAGAAAAGGAAGAAATGAAGAACCCCAGGGTTAGTAGAAGGAAAGAAATCTTAAAAATTAGGGCAGAAATAAATGCAAAAGAGACCATAGAAAAAATCAACAAAACCAAAAGCTGGTTCTTTGAAAGGATAAATAAATTTGACAAACCATTAGCCAGACTCATCAAGAAACAAAGGGAGAAAAATCAAATCAATAAAATTAGAAACGAAAATGGAGAGATCACAACAGACAACACAGAAATACAAAGGATCATAAGAGACTACTATCAGCAATTATATGCCAATAAAATGGACAACGTGGAAGAAATGGACAAATTCTTAGAAAAGTACAACTTTCCAAAACTGGACCAGGAAGAAATAGAAAATCTTAACAGACCCATCACAAGCACGGAAATTGAAACTGTAATCAGAAATCTTCCAGCAAACAAAAGCCCCGGTCCAGACGGCTTCACAGCTGAATTCTACCAAAAATTTAGAGAAGAGCTAACACCTATCCTGCTCAAACTCTTCCAGAAAATTGCAGAGGAAGGTAAACTTCCAAACTCATTCTATGAGGCCACCATCACCCTAATACCAAAACCTGACAAAGATCCCACAAAAAAAGAAAACTACAGGCCAATATCACTGATGAACATAGATGCAAAAATCCTTAACAAAATTCTAGCAATCAGAATCCAACAACACATTAAAAAGATCATACACCATGACCATGTGGGCTTTATCCCAGGGATGCAAGGATTCTTCAATATCTGCAAATTAATCAATGTAATACACCACATTAACAAATTGAAAAATAAAAACCATATGGTTATCTCAATAGATGCAGAGAAAGCCTTTGACAAAATTCAACAACTATTTATGATAAAAACTCTTCAGAAAGCAGGAATAGAAGGAACATACCTCAACATAATAAAAGCTATATATGGCAAACCCACAGCAAACATTATCCTCAATGGTGAAAAATTGAAAGCATTTCTTCTAAAGTCAGGAGCAAGACAAGGGTGCCCACTTTCACCATTACCATTCAACATAGTTTTGGAAGTTTTGGCCACAGCAATCAGAACAGAAAAAGAAATAAAAGGAATCCAAATTGGAAAAGAAGAAGTAAAACTCTCACTATTTGCAGATGACATGATCCTCTACATAGAAAACCCTAAAGACTCCACCAGAAAATTACTAGAACTAATCAATGACTATAGTAAAGGTGCAGGATATAAAATCAACACATAGAAATCCCTTGCATTCCTATACACTAATAATGAGAAAAGAGAAAGAGAAATTAAGGAAACAATTCCATTCACCATTGCAACGGAAAGAATAAAATACTTAGGAATATATCCACCTAAAGACACTAAAGACCTATATATAGAAAACTATAAAACACTGGTGAAAGAAATCAAAGAGGACACTAATAGATGGAGAAATATACCATGTTCATGGATTGGAAGAATCAATATAGTGAAAATGAGTATACTATCCAAAGCAATTTATAGATTCAATGCAACCCCTGTCAAGCTACCAACGGTATTCTTCACAGAGCTAGAACAAATAATTTCACAATTTGTATGGAAATACAAAAAACCTCGAATAGCCAAAGCGATCTTGAGAACGAAGAATGGAACTGGAGGAATCAACCTGCCTGACTTCAGGCTCTATTACAAAGCCACAGTTATCAAGACAGTATGGTACTGGCACAAAGACAGAAATATAGATCAATGGAACAAAATAGAAAGCCCAGAGATAAATCCACGCACATATGGACACCTTATCTTTGACAAAGGAGGCAAGAATATACAATGGATTAAAGACAATCGCTTTAACAAGTGGTGCTGGGAAATCTGGTCAACCATTTGTAAAAGAATGAAACTAGAACACTTTCTAACACCATACACAAAAATAAACTCAAAATGGATTAAAGATCTCAATGTAAGACCAGAAACTACAAAACTCCTAGAGGAGAACATAGGCAAAACACTCTCCAACATAAATCACAGCAGGATCCTCTATGACCCACCTCCCAGAATATTGGAAATAAAAGCAAAAATAAATGGGACCTAATTAACCTTAAAAGCTTCTGCACATCAAAGGAAACTATTAGCAAGGTGAAAAGACAGCCTTCAGAATGGGAGAAAATAATAGCAAATGAAGCAACTGACAAACAACTAATCTCAAAAATATAGAAGCAACTGCTACAGCTCAACTCCAGAAAAATAAATGACCCAATCAAAAAATGGGTCAAAGAACTAAATAGACATTTCTCCAAAGAAGACATACAGAGGGCTAACAAACACATGAAAAGATGCTCAACATCACTCATTATCAGAGAAATGCAAATCAAAACCACTATGAGGTACCATTTCACACCAGTCAGAATGGCTGCGATCCAAAAGTCTACAAATAATAAATGCTGGAGAGGGTGTGGAGAAAAGGGAAGCCTCTTACACTGTTGGTGGGAATGCAAACTAGTACAGCCACTATGGAGAACAGTGTGGAGATTCCTTAAAAAACTGGAAATAGAACTGCCTTATGATCCAGCAATCCCACTGCTGGGCATACACACTGAGGAAACCAGAAGGGAAAGAGACACGTGTACCCCAATGTTCATCGCAGCACTGTTTATAATAGCCAGGACATGGAAGCAACCTAGATGTCCATCAGCAGATGAATGGATAAGAAAGCAGTGGTACATATACACAATGGAGTATTACTCAGCCATTAAAAAGAATACATTTGAATCAGTTCTAATGAGGTGGATGAAACTGGAGCCTATTATACAGAGTGAAGTAAGCCAGAAGGAAAAACACCAATACAGTATACTAACGCATATATATGGAATTTAGAAAGATGGTAACAATAACCCGGTGTACGAGACAGCAAAAGAGACACTGATGTGTAGAACAGTCTTATGGACTCTATGGGAGAGGGAGAGGGTGGGAAGATTTGGGAGAATGGCATTGAAACGTGTAAAATATCATGTATGAAACAAGATGCCAGTCTAGGTTCGATGCATGATACTGGATGCTTGGGGCTAGTGCACTGGGACGACCCAGAGGGATGGTATGGGGAGGGAGGAGGGAGGAGGGTTCAGGATGGGGAACACATGTATACCTGTGGCGGATTCATTTTGATATTTGGCAAAACTAATACAATTATGTAAGGTTTAAAAATAAAATAAAATTTAAAAAAAAAAAAAAAAAGAAAGGGCAAATCAAACAAAGGTCTTGTTAGTATGGAACTAAATCAATTTGAGATGCCATCAGGTCTACTGGTGCATCTCCACCTTGCCTCAGTGGTAGAACCAGGAGGGATGAGTAAGGCACCTGTGTCAGCAAGGGACAGACTAAGCCCAACTAGGGAAGGAAAGCTTTGGTGGAAAGTCTGTCTACAGTCCCATCTAGAGCAGGGAGAGATGCCTCCGATGGAAAGAAGCCATGGCTGTGGATGCCGCTTTTTTCTCTCTTACAGATAGGCATTAACAGTTCCAGAACCAGTCATTTAAAATGTATTTTTAAAAACGGGCACATGTTTGATCTCCCAAATTTAAAAAAGACACGCCTGATCTTCTGTGATACTGAATGGCCATGGTATTCTTTGGAAGACAGGGAACACTGGCTTGTTGAAGGGTCTCAATTATAATACTGTTTTACAATTAGACCAGTTCTGTAGAAACAAGAGAAATGGGTAGAAGTGATATATTTGTTGCTCTTTATCTCTCTGCCAGGCATGCCAGACCTGTGTCCTAAGGATACAGATTTGGCTGTAAAGCTTTCAACTCCTTCCTGTCCTCTTACTCTGCCTCTGCCTCTGCCTTTGTATCTGGGGCTCACAACTGAGCAAGCTGAGGGTAAAGGAACCCCTCCAGGAAGGGTTGCCTCAGTCTCAATAGAAGTTTAAACAACCCCAGTTCCAATGCAGCCTCAGACTACTTTGGTTTCAATAGGAACTCAGACAGCCAAAGTAGAGGAGGTGAAAACAACCAAAATTAAGGGTAAAATACAAGATAGAGAAGAGAATGAGAAAGAGGATGATGATGAGAAAAAGCAGGCTTCTCTAATTTATCCCTGGGGGCATATATGAAAGGTAGCTAGAAGGGCTGAGGAATAGACACACAACTTACCTCCCTTTCAGGAGGCCCCCACTGGGAAAAATAACCAATCCATAAAAATCCATAAGCCCTTTTCTTACTCAGTGGTAAGAAAGAGAGATCTGGGAGACTATTTAGAGGATAAAAAAAAGTACACAAAAACCTTTACAGGGCTAATTTTACTTTATGAGCTTACTTGGAGAGATGTAATACATGTCTTGGGACAGATGCTGACCCCTGACTCAAAAACTCGAGTTTGGGGGGAAGCTACTACTTTTGGAGATGAATGGCTTGAACGTGAGACAAGGAGAGAGAGGGAACATGGAATAGCCCTTTCCTTCCTACTGGGGGCCAAATAGTTCCCAAAGCAGAGCCACTTTGCTGGATGTATTCTTGGACTCAAGCAAGCACACGCTGAGACCTAAGACTATGCTAAGTTGGCTGACATAGAACAGGGAGAGAAGGAAACTCCTGGTAAATTCTTAAATAGACTATGGGAGGCACTCCGCAAGTTTACTGACATTGATCTCAAAATTACAAAGGTAGAAATGACCTTATAAGGTAGATTTCTCACTCACTCAGCTCCAGATATCCACCATAAGTTACAAAAACCGGCATTTGGGCCAAATATGTCTTTAGAAAAACTGTTGTACCTGGCTCAGATGGTATATCATGGTAGAGAATATGAGGAGGAAAATAGGAGGAGAAAAAGAACTAGGGAAAAAACTGAAGCCCCAACAAAGGCTGTTAGATCCACTCTGAAACAGCCTGAGAAAAATGTCCAGAGGGACCCAGATGAAAATGAATGGACTCGTTATTAGTGTGAAAAGGAGGGGCATCTCGAGCAGAATTGCCCTCAGGCATCTAAGCTGCTCCTGGCTTCATGTCTGGTCTACAAAGGACCATACTGGAGAAGAGACTACCCTCCAAGGTGTAGGCCCCAGGGGTCAGACTCTAGATAATTGGGACTGAAGGTGCCCAGGGGTCCCCACACAATCTCCCATCCTAATAACACCTGAGGAACCCTGGATATCAATAACCGTGGGGAGCGGGGGCGGCGAATCAGTCAGTTTTCTTTTGGACACTGGGGCAACTTTCTCTGTGCTCACTAAAGCTGCTGGCCTGCTTTCTCCTGATCCACTACCATAATGGGAGTGTCAGGACGAGCCAAATGTTATTATTTCAGTCATTCTTTAAGGTGCAACTGGGACTCTGTGCTATTTTCGCATGAGTTTCTGATCATTCCAGAGTCTCCCTTACCCCTTCTGGGGAGGGATATACTAAACAAGGTCCATGCCTCTGTTTTCATGAATATGGAGCCTATTTTTTCTCTCATATTAATTGAACAAAATGTAAATTATAAAGTGTGGGCTGATGGAAAAACTGTGGGTCAAGCATAAAATGCTGTTCCTGTCATTATCAAGCTCAAAGACCCTCATTTTTTCCACATCAAAAGCAGTAGCCACTAAAGCCCAAGTTTAAGGAATGATTAAAACCCATCATTGAAAATTTAAAGGAACAGGGGCTATTAATTCCTTGTAATAGCCCATGCAACACTCCTATTTTGGGTGTTAAAAAAAGTCAAATGATAAATAGAAACTTGTTCAAAACATACAAATAATTGATGCCTAATCCTTATACTTTATTGTCTGAAATTCCTAAATGAGCCAAACATTACTTTAAGACAATTGAGAGGATTGTTGGGCATTACAGGCTACTGCTACATTTGGATTCTGGGTTATGGGGAACTTGCCCAGCCTTTGTATAAACTTATAACTGAGACTCAGGAGGCCCAAACTGACAAGCTAGTTTGGTTCCCAGAGACTCAAAAGGCTTTTAAGACTCTTCAAACTGCTCTCTTGCAGGCTCCTGCTTTGAGTTTGCCCACAGGATCAGAGTTTAGTTTGTTTGTTACTGAAAAAACAGGCTATGGGCATATAGGTTAAGTGTAATTGCTACTATTGTTTTGCTAATGCCTAAAGCTCATAAGTTTACTAATGGGCAAAATCTTACTGTACTGACTGATGTAAGGGGGATCTTAAACACTAAAGTTCAGAATGACAATGGTTCTGCCTTTAAAGCTACTGTAACTCAAGGGTTATCAAAAGCTCTGGCAATAGAATACCATTTACACTGTTCCTGGAGACCCAAATCCTCAGGACAGTTGAAAAGGCTAATGACGTTAGTAAGAGGTATCTGCATAAGCTATCTCAGGAAACACAAGACAGTTGGTTTAAAGTTTTACCCATAGTTTTAATGAGGGCTTGAACTGCCCCTAAAAAAGGGGGACTGTCTCTATGGCAGACCGTTTTTGTGCACATTGTCATAGATCCGGAAGACTTAGAATTAACTATGTGACTCAACTATCAGCTTTTCAAGAGACATTAGGAGAACTCCAGGAGGAGACCCTTACCCAGCCTCCATAATCGGTCTAATTGCTGTGTCTGCTGTGTCTGCAGATCACTCCCCTCATCAGTTGAAGACTTCCATGGTGGGTTTCTCCATTTCAAGGAAAAGACTTTCTTCAACTTTGTCAATATCTTCACCAACAATAATTACTTGTGATGCCTCTCTAATTTGATGACATCTAGCAACCCTAAGCGCAGCCACTGCTCCTTACCTTGGACGAGGGGTATCTCCTCACGGCCGCCCCTCCTGACATTGAACATGGAATAGCTCCTCTCGGCCCTCCTGCACCTGCACAGCCACGGCTCCTTGGACGTGGGGTTGCTCCTCCCGGCCGCCACCCCTGGCATCGGGCATAGGTTAGCGCCTCCCAAACACTGCTCCTGACCTCTGGTGGTGGATAGTGCCTCTGGGCCTCCGCCCTTGGCCTCGGGGGGGGGCATAGTGACTCCTGGCCACTGCCCCTGACCTCCGGTGGTGGGTAGTGGCTCTGGGCCTCCACCCCTGGCATCAGGCTTGGGGTAGCCACTCCGGGCCGCTGCCCCTGGCGTTGGGCGTGGGGTAGCGCCTCCCAGCCACTGCCCCTGACCTCGGGCAGGGAGTAGCTCCTCTCTGCCATGTGGCTGCATGGGTGCAGGAAGGTCGAGAGGAGCTACTCCATATTCAAGATTAGGAGGGGCAGCCATGAGAAGATACCCCTCCTCCAAGGTAAGGAGCAGTGGCTGCGCTTTGCTGGAGCAGCTGTGAAGAGATACCCCACATCCAAGTTAAGAGAAACCCAAGTAAGACAGTAGGTGTTGCGAGAGGGCATCAGAGGGTAGACACACTGAAACCATAATCACAGAAAACTAGTCAACCTAATCACACAGACCACAGCCTTGTCTAACTCAATGAATCTAAGCCATTCCCTGTAGGGCCACTGAAGATGGGCAGGTCATGGTGGAGAGGTCAGACAGAATATGGTCCACTGGAGAAGGGAATGAAAAACCACTTCAGTATTCTTGCATTGAGAACCCCATGAAAAGTATGAAAAGGCAAAATGATTGGATACTGAAGGAGGAACTCCCCAGGTTGGTAGGTCCCCAATATGCTACTGGAGATCAGTGGAGAAATAACTCCAGAAAGAATGAAAGGATGGGGCCAAAGCAAAAACAATACCCAGTTGTGGATGTGACTGGTGATAGAAGCAAGGCCTGATGCTGTAAAGAGCAATATTGCATAGGAACGTGAAATGTTAAGTCCATGAGTCAAGGCAAATTGGAAGTGGTCAAACAAGAGAAGACAAGAGTGATATTGACACTCTAGGAATCAGCGAACTAAAACAGACTGGAATGCGTGAATTTAACTCAGATAACCATTATATATGCTGTTATAATATATATATTATATTATATATAATATATTATATTATATAATATTATAATGTATATAATATAAACATTATATATATTCCTGTGGGCAGGAATCACTTAGAAGAAATGGAGTAGACATGATGGTCAACAAAAGAGTCCGAAATGCAGTACTTGGATGCAATCTCAAAAACGAGAGAATGATCTTTGTTCGTTTCCAAGGAAAACCATTCAATATCACAGTAATCCAAGCCTATGCCCCAACCAGTAATGCTGAAGAAGCTGAAGTTGAATGGTTCTATGAAGACCTATAAGACCTTTTAGAACTAACACCCAAAAAAGATGTCCTTTTCATTATAGGGGACTGGAATCCTAAAGTAGGAAATTAAGAAACACCTGGGGTAACAGGCAAATTTGGCCTTGGAATAAGAAATGAAGTGGGGCAAAGGAGAACAGAGTTTAGCCAAGAGAATGACTGGTCATAGCAAACACCCTTTTCCAACAACACAAGAGAAGACTGTACACATGGACATCACCAGGTGGACAACACCAAAATCAGATTGATTATATTCTTTGCAGCCAAAGATGGAGAAGCTCTACACAGTTAGCAGAAATAAAACCAGGAGCTGCCTGTGGCTCAGATCATGAACTCCTTATTGCCAAATTCAGACTGAAATTGAAGAAAGTAGGGAAAACAACTAGACCATTCAGGTATGATCTAAATCAAATCCCTTATGATTATAAAGTGGAAGTGAGAAATAGATTTAAGGGACTAGATCTGATGGATAGAGTGATGAACTATGGCCAGAGGTTCATGACACTGTACAGGAGACAGGGATCAAGACCATCCCCATGGCAAAGAAATGCAAAAAAGCAAAACGGCTCTCTGAGGAGGCCTTACAAATAGCTGTGAAAAGAATAGAATCCAAAAGCAAAGGAGAAAAGGAAAGATATAAGCATCTGAATGCAGAGTTCCAAAGAATAGCAAGGAGAGACAGAAAGCCTTCATCAGTGATCAGTGCAAAGAAATAGAGGAAAACAAAAGAATGAGTGAGTAGAGATCTCTTCAAGAAAATTAGAGATACCAAGGGAATATTTCACGCAAAGATGAGTTCAATAAAGGACAGAAATGGCATGGACCTAACAGAAGCAGAAGTTATTAAGAAGAGGTGGCAAGAATACACAGAATAACTGTGAAGAAAGATCTTCATGACCAAGATAATCACAAGGTGTGATCACGCACCTAGAGCCAGACATCCTGGAATGTGAAGTTAAGTGGGCCATAGAAAGCATCAATACGAACAAAGCTAGTGGAGGTGATGGAACTTCAATTGAGCTATTTCAAATCCTGAAAGATGATGCTGTGAAAGTGCTGCACTCAATATGCCAGCAAATTTGGAAAACTCAGCAGTGGCCACAGGACTGGAAAATGTCCATTTTCATTCCAATCCCAAAGAAAGGCAATGTCAAAGAATGTTCAAACCACCGCACAATTGCACTCATCTCACTCGCTAGTAAAGTAATTCTCAAAATTCTCTCAGCCAGGCTTCAGCAACACGTGAACCATGAACTTCCAGATGTTCAAGCTGGATTTAGAAAAGGCAGAGGAACCAGAGATAAAACTGCCAACAATTGCTGGATCATGGAAAAAGCAACGGAGTTCTAGAAAAACATTTATGGACTATGCCAAAGCCTTTGACTGTGGGGATCACAATAAACTGTGGAAAATTCTTCAAGAGATGGGAATACCAGACCACCTGACGTGTCTCTTGAGAAACCTATATGCAGGTCAGGAAGAAACAGTTATAACTGGAGATGGAACAACAGACTGGTTCCAAATAGCAAAAAGAGAACGTCAAGGGTCTATATTGTCACCCGGCTTATTTAATATAAATGCAGAGTACATCATGAGAAATGCTGGGCTGGAAGAAGCACAAGCTGGAATCAAGATTGCCAGGAGAAATATCAATAACCTCAGATATGCAGATGACCCCACCCTTATTGCAGAAAGTGAAGAGGAACTCAAAAGCCTCTTGATGCAAGTGAAAGAGGAGAGTGAAAAAGTTGGCTTAAAGCTCAACATTCAGAAAATGAAGATCATGTCATCTGGTCCCATCACTTCATGGGAAATAGATGTGGAAACAATGGAAACAGTGTCAGACTTTGCTTTGGGGGCTCCAAAATCACTGCAGATGGTGATTGCAGCCATGAAATTAAAACACGCTTACTCTTTGGAAGGAAAGTTATGACCAACCTAGATAACATATTCAAAAGCAGAGACATTACTTTGCCCACAAAGGTCCGTCTAGTCGAGACTATGGTTTTTCCAGTGGTCATGTATGGATGTGAGAGTTGGACTGTGAAGAAAGCTGAGTGCCAAAGAATTGATGCTTTTGAACTGTGGTGTTGGAGAAGACTCTTGAGAGTCCCTTGGACTGCAAAGACTTCCAACCAATCCATACTAAAGGAGACCATTCCTGGGTGTTCTTTGGAAGGACTGATGTTAAAGCTGAAACTCCAATACTTTGGCCACCTCATGTGAAGAGTTGACTCATTGGAAAAGACTCTGATGCTGGGAGGGATTGGGGGCAGGAAGAGGAGTGGACGACAGAGGATGAGATGGCTGGATGGCATCATTGACTCGATGGACATGAATTTGGGTGAACTCCGGGAGCTGGTGATGGACAGGGAGGCCCGGCATGCTGCAATACATGGAGTCGCAAAGAGTCGGACACGACTGAGTGACTGAACTTAACTGAACTGAGCGATCCTAAGATGAATTGGTGTAATACTTTGTACCTTAACTATAGATATAATGTGATATTTAATCTTGATTATGTTTTAACTTTGTGTAATGTCTATTTTGCTTATATCTGCAATTGTATAATGCAGTTTGTTTCTAACCTTCTGAAAGCTTTTTTTTTAATAAATTTATTTTAATTGGAGGCTAATTACTTTACATTATTGTATTGGTTTTGCCATAGATCAACAAGAATCCACCTTCAGTTCACTTCACTTCAGTTCAATCGCTCAGTCATGTCCGACTCTTTGCGACCCCATGAATCAGAGTGCGCCAGGCCGCCTCACGTCCATCGAGTCAGAGATGCCATCCAGCCATCTCATCCTCTGTCATCCCCTTCTCCTCCTGCCCCCAATCCCTCCCAGCATCAGAGTCTTTTCCAATGAGTCAACTCTTCACATGAGGTGGCCAAAGTACTGGAGTTTCAGCTTTAGCATCATTCCTTCCAAAGAAATTCCAGGGCTGATCTTCTTCAGAATGGACTGGTTGGATCTCATTGCAGTCCAAGGGACTCTCAAGAGTCTTCTCCAACACCACAGTTCAAAAGCATCAATTCTTCAGTGCTCAGCTTCCTTCATAGTCCAACGCTCACATCCATACATGACCACTGGTAAAACCATAGCCCTGACTAGACAGACCTTTGTTGGCAAAGTAATGTCTCTGCTTTTCAATATGCTATCTAGGTTGGTCATAACTTTCCTTCCAAGGAGTAAGCGTCTTTTAATTTCATGGCTGCAGTAACCATCTGCAGTGATTTTGGAGCCCAAAAGAATAAAGTCTGACACTGTTTCCAATGTTTCCCCATCTATTTCCCATGAAGTGATGGGACCAGATGCCATGATCTTCGTTTTCTGAATGTTGAGCTTTAAGCCAACTTTTTCACTCTCCTCTTTCACTTGCATCAAGAGGCTTTTTAGTTCCTCTTCACTTTCTGCCATAAGGGTGGGGTTATCTGCATATCTGAGGTTATTGATATTTCTCCCGGCAATCTTGATTCCAGCTTCTGCTTCTTTCAGCCAAGCATTTCTCATGATGTACTCTGCATATAAGTTAAATAAGCAGGGTGACAATATACAGCCTTGACGTTCTCCTTTTGCTATTTGCAACCAGTCTGTTGTTCCATGTCCAGTTCTAACTCTTTCTTCTGACTTGCATATGACGTCCCTGGTGGCTCAGATGGTAAAGCGTCTGCCTACAATATGAGAGATCTGGGTTTGATCCCTGGGTTGGGAAGATTCCCTGGAGAAGGAATTGGCAACCCACTCCAGTACTCTTGCCTTGAAAATCCCATGGACGGAGGAGCTTTGTGCAAGCTACTATCCATGGGGTTGCAAAGAGTCAGGCAGGACTGAGCGACTTCACTTTCACTTTCTTTTTTCGACCTGCATATAGGTTTCTCAAGAGGCAGGTCAGGTGGCCTGGTATTCCCATCTCTTGAAGAATTTTCCACAGTTTTTGTGATCCACACAGTCAAAGGCTTTGGCATAGTCAATAAAGCAGAAATAGATGTTTTTCTGGAACTCCCTTGCTTTTTCGATGATCCAGCAGATGTTGGCAATTTGATCTCTGGTTTCTATGACTTTTATAAAACCAGCTTGAACTTCTGGAAGTTCACGGTTCATGTATTGCTGAAGCCTGGCTTGGAGAATTTTGAGAATTACTTTCCTAGCGTGTGAGATGAGTGCAATTGTGTGGTAGTTTGAGCATTCTTTGACATTGCCTTTCTTTGGGATTGGAATGAAAAATGGACCTTGTCTAGTCCTGTGGCCACTGCTGAGTTTTCCAAATTTGTTGGCATATTGAGTGCAGCACTTTCACAGCATCTGCCTTATGACCCAGCAATCCCACTACTGGGCCTACACACCGAGGAATTCAGAATTGAAAGAGACACGTGCACCCCAATGTTCATCACAGCACTGTTTATAATAGCCAGGACATGGAAGCAACCTAGATGTCCATCAGCAGATGAATGGATAAGAAAGCTGTGGTACGTATATACAGTGAAAGCTTTTAGGTTACAAATGGTTGTCCAGGCTCCTATGAGTGCCACAGCCTCCTCCAACGATTACTTGGGGCTCCTGGATCAGAGACCCTCAATATGAAAGTTAGAATAATACGTTGCCTCAATAATTTAAGGACAATGCCCGTCAACAGCAGGAGGTAGTTATGGAATGAAAATGACGCCCCTTTCTCCTGGCAATATAATTCTCCTAAAAGAAAAGTGGGGGTGAGAGAGTCAATTTCTAGGTAGGTACATAAGAAATCTGGGGTCCCGGAGGAGGAGAAAGGGGTCTGAGGCTTTCAAAGAGGAGATAGTGGTCTGGAGTTCTCAAGGAGGAAAGGACAAGTTTTTTGTTTTTGTTTTTGTTTTTTTTTCCCTCTATTTTCCTTAATAACGGACTATATAACAGCAATGTATCCTGCTTGAGGACAGTCTCTCCTTCTTGAAAACCTTCTGACTAATCCTGTTCTCTTAAAATGTATATTACGGGAGTTGTTCTGGCAAGATATTTCTATTGTTAGTTCTAATCCTATCATCTTAAACAACAGAATGGGAAAGACTAGATATCTCTTCAAGAAAATTAGAGATACCAAGGGAACATTTCACGCAAAGATGGGCTTGATAAAGGACAGAAATGGTATGGACCTAACAGAAGCAGAAGATATTAAGAAGAGGTGGAAAGAATACACAGAACAACTGTACAAAAAAAGATCTTAAAGACCAAGATAATCACGATGGTGTGATCATGCACCTAGAGCCAGACATCCTTGAACGTGAAGTCAAGTGGGCCTTAGAAGGCATCACTACGAACAAAGCTAGTGGAGGTGATGGAACTTCAGTTGAGCTATTTCAAATCCTGAAAGATGATGCTGTGAAAGTGCTGCACTCAATATGCCAGCAAATTTGGAAAACTCAGCAGTGGCCACAGGACTGGAAAAGGTCCGTTTTCATTCCAATCCCAAAGAAAGGCAATGTCAAAGAATGCTCAAACTACTGCACAATTGCACTCATCTCACACGCTAGTAAAGTAATGCTCAAAATTCTCCAAGCAAGGCTTTAGCAAAGCTGAACCGTGAACTTCCAGATATTCAACCTGGTTTTAGAAAAGGCATAGGAACCAGAGATCAAATTGCCGACATCCGCTGGATCATCAAAAAAGCAAGGGAATTCCAGAAAAACATCTATTTCTGCTTTATTGACTATGCCAGAGTCTTTGACTGTTTGGATCACAATAAACTGTGGAAAATTCTTCAAGAGATGGGAATACCAGTCCACCTGACATGCCTCTTGAGAAACCTATATGCAGGTCAGGAAGCAACAGTTAGAACTGGACATGGAACAACAGACTGGTTCTAAATAGGAAAAGGAGTACGTCAAGGCTCTATATTGTCACCCTGCTTATTTAACTTATATGCAGAGTACATCATGAGAAATGCTTGGCTGAAAGAAGCAGAAGCTGGAATCAAGATTGCTGGGAGAATATCAATAACCTCAGATATGCAGATGACACCACCCTTATGGCAGAAAGTGAAGAGGAACTAAAGAGCCTCTTGATGAAAATGAAAGAGGAGAGTGAAAAAGTTGGCTTAAAACTCAACATTCAGAAAACGAAGATCATGGCATCTGGTCCCATCACTTCATAGGAAATAGATGGGGAAACAGTGGAAACAGTGTCAGACTTTATTTTTGGGGGCTCCAAAATCACTGCAGATGGTGACTGCAGCCATGAAATTAAAAGAGGCTTACTCCTTGGAAAGAAAGTTATGACCAACCTAGATAGCATATTGAAAAGCAGAGACATTACTTTGCCAACAAAGGTCTGTCTAGTCAAGGCTATGGTTTTACCAGTGGTCATGTATGGATGTGAGAGTTGGACTGTGAATGAAGCTGAGCACTGAAGAATTGATGCTTTTGAACTGTGGTGTTGGAGAAGACTCTTGAGCGTCCCTTGGACTGCAATGAGATCCAACCAGTCCATTCTGAAGATCAGCCCTGGAATTTCTTTGGAAGGAATAATGCTAAAGCTGAAACTCCAGTACTTTGGCCACCTCATGAGAAGAGTTGACTCATTGGAAAAGACTCTGATGATGGGAGGGATGGTGGGCAGGAGAAGAAGGGGACGACAGAGGATGAGATGGCTGGACGGCATCACTGACTCGATGGACGTTAGTCTGAGTGAACTCCAGGAGTTGGTGATGGACAGCAAGGCCTGGCATGCTGCAATTCATGACGTCACAAAGAGTCAGACAGGACTCAGCGACTGAACTGATCACCTTAAAATATGAATTGTAGGAGTGGGTCTACTAAGATATTTACAACCTCGAGACATTCTTTTGATTTATTGTAATAACCATTTTAAAAAGTATATGACTTCCTTGCTAAGACTAGCGAAGGGGGGCACTCCCAACCCACTTCTAATGTCTATGTCAGAAGCTTTCTCTGTCCCTTTTTATACTTTAATAAAACCCTGCTACATAAAAGCTCTTGAGTGATCAAGCCTGGTCCGTGGTCCCAAAGCTAAGTCTTCTTTGGAGATCATGAATCTGACATTGTTCATGGTAAGCTATCAACAGAATATGATGATCCAACTTTCATAATTTAAAATAGCTGTCATTAAGAAATTTGATCACTCTACTTTTGGCCTGGAGGGGATCCCTGTAGTAGTTGCAGACAACAACGGTGCTGCCATGGCCCAGGGAGTCACAGCCATGCTGCCCCCACCTTCCATCCCCCCTCCTGCCCTCACCCCAGAGCCCAAAGTAGATGAGGAGGGCCTGCCGCTTCTGCCCAAGACAGGGGCTCCAGGCTGCTCAGACTCCCTTTTCCCTGCTTGAGCTGCAGCCTGGGTGCAGCCTCGGCTGCTTGAGGGGAGGCTTCAAGAATGGCGATGAGGAATTGGAAGAGGATGAGGACCTTGAAGAGGAAGAACAGGAGGAAGAGATGAATCACTTCCTGCTGAGGCTGAAGCGGTGCCAGCCAGACGCTCAGAAGGAGGAGGAGCACCTGATTAATCTCTCTGAGCCAGCCCCGTATATCTTGTGTTCCATTTGCAAAGGTTACTTAATAAATGCAACTACCATAACAAAATGTCTTCATACATTTTGTAAAAACTGCATTGTAAGACACATTTGCTATAGCAACAGATGTCCAAAATACAACATAGTAGTACATCAGACACAACGTCTTTACCACATAAGGTTGGACCAAGTGTTACAAGACATAGTGTACAAATTAGTGATCAGTCTAAGAGAAAAAAGCAAATGCATGATTTCTATAAAGAAAGGGGTCTAGAAACACCTAAAGCTGTTGTTCCACAGCCAGTCCTTTCAAACAAAAGAAAAACTTAAAAAGTCTTAAAATGAATGTTTCCTATTCCACCTGAACTTGATATGTCTTTATTACTAAAGTTTATTGGTGTTGATGAAGGCACAGGACATTTTAAGCCACTGGAAAAGAAGTTTGTCTGAATTTTGCAAGAAGCAACTATTGGACATGCAGGAAAATTCCTCAGAAGAAAAAGAAAAATGTGTCTTGATTCAGCTTGTCAGGTAGATATCATCTGTGGTGATCACTTGTTAGAGAGTATCAAACTCTAAAGGAAACATGACATGTAATAGGTGATGCAGCAATGCAGGATGGTCTGCTGATCCTTCATTATGGACTTATGGTTTCTTTTTTGAAAATTACTTGGATGATTCTAACGGTATCTAACAGTAGAAGGGAAACAAAATAAGACACTTCTGCAGGATTGCAGTCTCACCAAAGATTTTCATGAAACGTGTAATTGCTATCACTTTGTGCTGTTTGAGACATAACTGATCTATTTTCAGCAAAAAGAATCATGGATTTATAAATACAACTTGGAATGATAGAATGCATCTGTTTTACTAGAGACTACATGTAAAAAGCTTCCATAGCTCATGGGGAAAATTTGTAAAGCATTGAATTTTTATGATTTCAGATACTTTGACATTGATTTTGTTTCCTAATCGAGGTAAATCAGTTAGTTACTGTTTGTCTTCATGGAGCCACACCACTTTCCAGTTGGTTCAGATTCTGCTCTCTTCAATGGCATCAGTTTTGCAGTCATCCTTTTGGAAAATGTGTCCTTTTGAACTGAAAATTTAAAGCCAGGCTTTGTTAAATTACAAAATGTACCTCCTAAAAAACACCAAAATTTCTCTCCTTATGTCTGTTACTATTTGTTTTATGTATTTGGGTCTTCCTATATGTACCTCTATGTTTGTTTTATGGATTTGGGTCTTCCTATATGTACCTAAATGTACCTCTTAAAAAACACCAACATTTCTCTCCTTATGTCTGTTACTATTTGTTTTATGTATTTGGGTCTTCCTATATTAGGTCCATATATATTAACAAGATATATATTACATATATTAACAGTAACTCAATGGGCACGAGTTTAAGTAAAATCCAGGAGTTGGCAATAGTGAGTCCTGGCATGCTGCAGTTCATGGGGTTGCAGAGTCGGACATGACTGAGCAACTGAACTGACTGATATTAACAAGTGTAAAATCCCCTTCTTGTATGGATCCTTTTATTATATATAGAGAGAAGGCAGTGGCACCCCACTCCAGTACTCTTGCCTAGAAAATCTCATGGATGGAGGAGCCTGGTGGGCTGCAGTCCATGGGGTTGCTTAGAGTCGGATACGACTGAGCGACTTCACTTTCACTTTTCACTTTCATACAGTGGAGAAGGAAATGGCAACCCACTCCAGTGTTCTTGCCTGGAAAATCCCAGGGACGGGGGAGCCTGGTGGGCTGCCGTCTATGGGGTCACACAGAGTCGGACACGACTGAAGTGATTTAGCATTTAGCATTATTATATAGTGTCCTTTTTAATCTTTCTCTTGATCTTTTAATTGGGAGTGGTTCCTCTGTTTCTCCATTTTACTTATATTCTCTTATTCTGTGACTTTAGGAGAAATAATTATCTACTGTGGTCTTGGAGGGTTATTTATATGTGGGGGTATCTTTGTGTAGGTTTAATATATTTGGTGTGAGGACTGTTTTTAGTATGGATGCTTATCACTTCTTTCCTCAGTGTGTGTTAGTTGTTATTCCCTTGATAGGAGGTGTGTAGATATGGTAGCTGTTTCCTGGTCCTGAGGTTCTCAGAGGCAGGGGTGGCTCAGGTACAACCCTGAAGGTGGTTCCTGACCACTTCTGGAGACTGTGAGGGTGGTGATGGCATCTTGGGACCACTCTTGGTGTCTGAGTGGGTAGTAGAGGGGTGGGTCATGAATACTCCTGGGCTCCAGGAGGGATGCATCAGGGACTCACAAACACTCCAGGCATCTGGGTGGATAGTGGTGGCAGCTTGATACCCCACCCCTGAAGCCTGTGCAGGCAGTGTCCAGTCCTCTGTGAGTGCACTCACTGAGAAAAGGGCTACAATCAGGAGTCCCTCCTGTCTCTTCATGCAACCCTCAAACAGTGGTGACTAGCCTGTAAGTAACCCAGGCTTCCTCCGTGTACACTCTCAGCTGTGGTCATAATGGATTCCAGCAACCCCCACATTGAGGCTATTTCCACACAGCCAACTCCAGTCCTCTTCCCAGTTCTGATCTCCGAACTCTGAATTCCAGCATCCAGCCCCTGCCCACAGTGGTGGTAGCGTATTTCAGGCTGGGGAGTGCAGGGCAATGGCACTGACTGTTCTGTTCTTCCTCTGGTTTTGCTGCCACAAATAATCTGCTGCATTCTCCTCTCATGCTCTGAGGCTCCCCTTCTGTCCTGGCTGATCTCCCTACCAGTGAAGGGCCTTCCAGGATTCAGGAACCTTTATTCTCTCACAGCTCCTTCTTAGGGGCACAGGTTCTGTCCTGATTTTTTTTTTTTTTACTTTTTTGCCTACCCAGTTACACGGAGATTTTCTTGCCCTTTCAGCAGCCTGAGATCTTCTTCCAGTGTTCAGTAGATACCCCATGAGAACTGTTCTACATATAGATGTATTTTTCATGTATCTGGGGGAGAAGGTGAGCTTCACATCCTACTAGTCTACTGTCTTGATTATTCTCATGGTATCTTTAAATGGGCCTTGTATAAGATAGTTACCTCTCTTTTGCTTAATTATATTGTGTGATAGACATTATGTCTCCCTGGGGAATCTTTCTCCTGCCTGGTATTATAAGACAGGGTTGAACAAGATGATTAGGGCCATGGATACTCCTGAAGCCTCAATTGCTTCACTTTGGGAAACGTTAACTAGTTCCCCATGGTGGACAACTATCTTAATTACAATAATTCTGGTTGTTTTGTTCTTGCTGTTTGCTCCCTGCATCTGTAATTGTATAACTGGATTTGTTTCTAGCTGCATGAAAGCTTTTAAGTTACAAATGGTTGCTCAAACTCCTGCTACTGCTGTAGCTTCCTCCAGCTACTATTTGGGGCCCCTGGATCAGATATCCTCAATATGAGGATTAGGAGAATATGTTGCCTCACCAATTTAGGGACAACACCCCTTGTCAGCTCGGAAGCAGTTATGGAATGAGAACGACGCCCCTTTTCCCTAGGCAACATAATTCTCCTAAAAGAAAAGGGGGGAATGAGAGAATCATTTCCTAGGCAGGTTGATAAGGAGTCTAGGGTCCCCAAGGAGAGAAGGGTCTGGAATTCTCAAGGAGGAAGAAAGGACAAACTTTATTCTTTCTCCACATTCCTTAGGATTATATAACAATAATGTATCCTGCCTAAGGACAGTCTTTGGATTCAACCTTCTGTTATTTTAAAATGTTAATTATGGGAGTATACCTGGTCTTTACAAGGATGTATCTTGCCTGAGGACAGTGTTATCTTAAAATGTAAATTATGGGAGTAGGTCTGATGAGGTCTTTACAACCTCCAGACATTCTTTGGATTATATAACCTCATTGTTAACACTAGCAAGCGGGTACTCTTTCTGCCCCCTTCTGATGCCTATGTCAGAAGCTTTCTCTATCTCCTTCATACTTTAATAAAACTTTATTACACACACACACACACACAAAAAAAAAAAGACAGGGCATATAAATCTTCCCCTCAGGCAATAATAATTAAACATACACAAAGAAGCCAACAGGTTACCCAAACCGACACAGTATAAAATAAAAACTGGGAGCTAATATACATAGGCTAATACAGTCAATAATGGAGATTTTATTTGCCCCTATGGTACATTGCTCTGGGTTTAACTTGTAAACTCAGAAAGAGGGCCTTTGTTGAATGCCTTGTGCAAACTTTTGAAGGCATGATAAATTAAAATTTAAATTAAAAATTCTAGAACATAGAATTCTTGATTTCCATTTTAGTTAACTATCTCACAGATACAGAGGCAAATTAAACACAGTGTAGGCAATCAATCCTTGATATCCTTTTTGTAGATGATTAGTTTTGGAGGTAATTAAAGTAACTGTCTTTGTTTTGCATGTATCTACAAGTTAGAAATATAAACATAGCCCACAATGACCTGAGATTAAGCCTAATTAGCTCAATCAAGTAGAACCTGAAACCAAAAAGAAAAAAGGGGGAAAAAGAAGCTTTTTTAAAACTTCTGCAAAAGCTCCTTCATCCAAAATCTAATACATAGCCTTCATAAGGATTTAAGGACAAACACAAATATCAAATCTTTCTGACTAATAGTAAAAAGCTTTAGTCATCTGAGCAAATAAATTGGTCTTATTACAATTATTATTTATAAACAAGAAAGCTTACATTGTAACACCTAATGCATGATTAAATTCTAAAGTAAAGCTGTGAGATCTCTAGTTATATCTATTAATATGCCTATGTATAAATTATACATCAAGCTTCCCAGGTGGCACAGTATGCAGGAGATGTAGGTTCAATCCCTGGATAGGGAAGATTCCCTGGAGTAGGAAATGGCAACCCATTCCAGTATTCTTGCCTGGAAAATTCTATGGATAGAAGAGCCGACTCAGCACAAACACACACACACAGACACACACACACACAGACACACACACACACACACACACACATTATACATATAATGTTTCTACTTTCAGATAGTATTAACAAAATTAAAATTTTAAAAGAGCTCTATTTAACTGACCTTAAAGTAAGTGATTACACATTAAAAATTATAAATATAATAGAAAACTATCCAAATGAACTGCAGATTCACATCAACTGGGAAATAGTCAATATTAATGTTTGATATTGTTTTGTTGGTTTAATGAATACAGATGTGTTACTTTTATTGCACTTATGTTTACTAGATGTCAAATAATGTCATGTTATCTCTAAGAAAATTTGTTAGGAAGAAAAATACCTTGGAATGATGGCTGACTTTGCCTAATGTCTGATAAAATTTTCACAGGTAATATAAAAATGGTTGTTGGAAACAAATTAAGTAGATTTAAATGAAATAAAAGCTTTTCAGTTCAGTTCAGTCACTCAGTCATGTCCAACTCTTTGAGACCCCATGAACCGCAACACGCCAGGCCTCCCTGTCCATCACCAACACCTGGAGTCCACCCAAGCCCATGTCCATCGAGTCAGTGATGCCATCCAACCATCTCATCCTCTGTCGTCCCCTTATCCTCCTGACCTCAATCTTTCCCAGCATCACGGTCTTTTCCAATGAGTCATCTCTTTGCATCAGGTGGCCACAATATTGGAGTTTAAGCTTCAACATCACTCCGTCCAATGAACACCCAGGACTGATCTCCTCTAAGGTAGACTGCCTAGATCTCCTTGCAGTCCAAGGGACTCTCAAGAGTCTTCTCCAACACCACAGTTCAAAAGCATCAATTCTTCTGTGCTCAGCTTTCTTTATAGTCCAACTATCACATCCATACATGACCATTGGAAAAACCATAGCCTTGACTAGATGGAACTTTGTTGGCAAAGTAATGTCTCTGCTTTTTAATATGCTGTCTAGGTTGGTCATAACTTTCCTTCAAAGGAGTAAGTGTCTTTTAATTTCATGGCTGCAATCACCATCTGCAGTGATTTTGGAGCCCAGAAAAATAAAGTCAGCCACTGTTTCCACTGTTTCCCCATCTATTTGCTATGAAGTGATGGGACTGGATGCCATTATCTTACTTTTCTGAATGTTGACCTCTAAACCAACTTTTGACTCTCCTCTTTCACTTTCATCAAGAGGCTCTTTAATTTTTCTTCACTTTCTGCCATAAGGGTGGTTTTATCTGCATATCTGAAGTTATTGATATTTCTCCAGGCAATCTTGATTCCAGCTTGTGCTTCATCCAGCCCAGCTTTTCTCATGATGTACTCTGCATTTATGTTAAATAAGCAGGGTGACAATATACAGCCTTGATGTAATCATTTTCCTATTTGGAACCAGTCTGTTGTTCTATGTCCAGTTCTAACTGTTGCTTCCTGACCTGCATACATGTTTCTCAAGAGGCAGGTGAGGTGTTCTGGTATTCCCATCTCTTTCAGAATTTTCCACAGTTTATTGTGATCCACACAGTCAAAGGCTTCGGCCTAGTCAATAAAGCAGAAATAGATGTTTTTCTGGAACTCTCTTGCTTTATCGATTATCCAGCAGATGTTTTCAATTTGATCTCTGGTTCCTCTGCACTTTCTAAAACCAGCCTGAACATATAGAAATTCATGGCTCACATACAGCTGAGGTCTGGCTTGGAGAATTTTGAGCATTACTTTACTAGCATGTGAGATGAGTGCAATTGTGTGGCAGTTTGAGCATTCATTGGCATTGCCTTTCTTTGGGATTGGAATGAAAACAGACCTTTTCCAGTCCTATGGAACCTGCTGAGTTTTCAAAATTTGCTGGCATATTGAGTGCAGCACTTTCACAACCTCATCTTTTAGGATTTGAAATAGCTCAACTAGAATTCCATCATCTCTACTAGCTTTGTTCATAGTGATGCTTTCTAAGGCCCACTTGACTTCTCGTTCCAGGATGTCTGGATGTCTATTTCTGTGTATTCTTGACACCTCTTCTTAATATCTTCTGCCTCTGTTAGGTCCCTACCATTTCTATCCATTATTAAGCCCATCTTTGCATGAAATATTCCCTTGGTATCTCTAATTTTCTTGAAGAGATGTCTAGTCTTTCCCATTCTGTTGTGTTCCTCTATTTCTTTGCATTGATCACTGAGGAAGGCTTTCTTCTCTCTCCTTGCGATTATTTGGAACTCTGCATTCAGATGCTTATGTCTTTCCTTTTCTCCTTTGCTTTTTGCTTCCCTTCTTTTCACAGCTATTTGTAAGGCCTTCTCAGACAGCCATTTTGCTTTTTTGCATTTCTTTTCTATGGGGATGTTCTTGATCCCTGTCTCCTGTACAATGTCACGAACCTTGATTCATAGTTCATTACTCTATCTATCAGATCTAGTCCCTTAAATCTATTTCCCACTCCCACTGTATAATCATAAGGGATTTGATTTAGGTCATTCCTGAATGGTCTAGTGGTTTTCCCTACTTTCTTCAATTTCAGTCTGAATTTGGCAATAAGGAGTTCATGATGTGAGCCACAGTCAGCTCCTGGTCTTGTTTTTGCTGACTGTATAGAGCTTCTCCATCTTTGGCTGCAAAGAATATAATCAATCTGATTTTGGTGTTGACCATCTGGTGATGTCCATGTGTAGAGTCTTCTCTTGTGTTGTTGGAAGAGGGTGTTTGCTATGACCAGTGCGTTCTCTTGGCAAAATCTATTAGCCTTTGCCCTGCTTCATTCTGTACTCCAAGGCCAAACTTGCCTGTTACTCCAGGTGTTTCTTGACTCTCTACTTTTGCATTCCAGTCCTCTATAATGAAAAGGACATCTTTTTTGGGGTGTTAGTTCTAGAAGGTCTTGTACGTCTTCACAGAACTGTTCAACTTCAGCTATTTCAGCAATTACTGGTCTGGGCATAGACTTGGATTACAGTGATATTGTTTGGTTTGCCTTGGAAACAAGCAGAGATCATTCTGTCATTTTTGAGATTACATTCAAGTACTGTATTTTGGACTCTTTTGTTAAGTATGATGGCTACTCCATTTCTTCTAAGGGATTCCTGCCCACAGTAGAATAGATATAATGGTCATCTGAGTTAGACTCACCCATTCCAGTCCATCTTAGTTCGCTGATTCCTAGAATGTTGATGTTCACTGTTGTCATCTCCTATTAGACCACTTCCAATTTGCTTTGATTCATGGACCTAACATTCAATAACTATGCTTTATGCTATGTCTACTTAAAAATAGTTTCTCCAGATTTTTGGTAACTTGAAACTTTAGAGTTTTGCAAAGTTAAATGATGGAAATTTATTAAATAGCTAGATCATTCCCAAATTAAATATGATACTGAAACATTAATTACTGAACAAAGCATTCCTTTTATGGATAAACTAAAAATACTTAAAACTAAGAATAAAAATTTGGGGAGTCACATTGAAAATTTTTCTATAAAAAACATGATTTTATAAATATAAATAATATTTATATGTTTGACAACCTATAGAACATTAATATAATATCTAATAATTACTTCTCACTTTTCACTAGAAATTAAAGTTTTTAAAGTTAAGATTTCTCTTGACATAGATAACAAATCTACTATATTAATAAGGAAAACATCTTTGTATAAAAGGAGAAAAGTATAAAGAATAGAATTGCATTTTGTTTAGTGAAAAGAAAGTAATTTTGTTCCGGAGAGAGAGAAAGAAAAAAAAGCAAAGAAAAAAATCTGAAAGCAAGAAGAAAGTTATAGAAAGTTTGTGGGAAAAGAACCCTGAAAACAGAGTTTCTTCGTGGTCATGACTGGCTAAGTTCAAGATAAAATTTAATTGAATAAATAAATCTTAAGATTAAAAGTAAGCTGGTACAAAACTAGAATTTAATTAACTCTTTTTTCTTAAGAGAACAAAGTTTTCTTGGAATATTGATCTGCTTTTGATAACATTGAATGCTTTCTTTGTGTTTTAAATAATGTTGTAACTTTCTTTATTTGTCTTTAAAATATTTTATTGTCATTTTGGCTGAGTGAGTAAATAATACCTAACAGTGATATATGATCCTATTTGACCAAGTGTTTTAAAACCTTTTGATATCTTGACAACATTTCCCAAGTTAATTTCTAAATGAAGTTCTTTTGACCTCTAGCTAACTTTGGAATGCTTCAAAGGGCCCTGAAACATTCCAAAGTGAGATACTATAATGATTCTGTTTATTTGGCATCTTAAATTAAATATTGACAAGTAGTATTACTAAATCTTCTTTGGTTATATTTCTTGGGTAAATGTCATTAAAACATATTCCAAAAATTATATGGAATTTCTAAAAATCAGTCTGGTATTATATCAGTCATAACTCTATCATCTTAAAATGGTGTATCTCACAGCAACTGGCAAGTTTCTTTGTCAATTTCACTCTAATCAGATTTTTACCCATGTCATTTTAGGTTTTTTTTGCCATTTACGGTCATTTAATTCTGAACACTTTACAAAATGAAGATCTTCATGAAGATCCATTAAAAGGATTTTCTGACAAATATGTTTCTGATGATTTTTAGATCATATCACTGAATTGGGTAAGAAATTACAAAGCTCTAAAGGAAAACCTAATGGCTTCATCCAGATAAACAGGAATTAATTAACATGGGACTGAAAGGGCTGATAAATATGATTTATAATTTTGTTACTTTTGTTTAAAATATTACTGTTTTTTACATTTGTTTTCCAGAATCCCTTTCTTATGCTAACTATGACCCACATGAAAAATAAGATCTCTGCCTTAAATGATCAACTTCCTAGTCGTGGTGATCTTTGAGGGAGTTCGTTTGGTTCTAGAAAGTGATGGCACAAACCCCCATTTATGATTTTATTAATGTTAATAACTGTATTACTTATGCTCTATTTTATAAGATTGTTGTCTCTTGCATTATCCAATGTGTAACCAATCTTCTAACAAAATAAATGATGACTAAATATCTTAATACAATTCCTCACATAAGTAGCTCTATATAAAATTAATTGTAATAGTGCAACTCTAGATATAGGGGGAAGTAACAAGGCAAAAAACATTTCCTGAATTTTAATAGACTAGTAAGACAGATGACCCAGAGAATTTGGTTATTAACATGGCCTAACCCAGATATGGGCTTCCCTCATGGCTCAGATGGTAAAGAATCTTCCAGCAATGCAGGAGACCATGGTTCAATACCTGGGTTGGGAAGATGACCTGGAGAAGGCAATGTCCACCCACTCTAGTATTCTTGCTGGAGAATTCCATGAACACAAGAGCCTGGCCTGCTACAGTCCATGGGGTCGCAAAGAACTGGACACAACTGACCAAATGAACTGAGCACAAAATAAACTGATTATAAGAGGATGTTATGAACAGCTGTATGCTAACAAATTGGACAACCTAGAAATGGACAAGTTCTTGGAATTATGCAAACTTAATCATGAAGAAACCAAAACTCTGAATAAACCAAATACTAGTTAAGATATTAAAATAGTAATCAAAACCTCTCCCAAAACAAAAGCCCAGAACCAGACACCATCAGAGATGAATTCTTCTAAACATTCAAAGATTTAATACCTTTCATCCTGAAACTTCCAAAAAGTTAGAGAGGAAAGAATGCTTCTTAACTCACTTTATGAGGCCCAAATTACATTAATATAAAAATCAAAGATAGCAGACAAAAAAAAAAAAGAAAGAAAGAAAAGAAAAGAAAATTACAAGCCAATATCCCAGATTAACATAGATGCAAAATTCTTTAAAAATATATTATCAAGTTAAATGCAATATATCATAAGTATTATATACCATAATCAAGTTAAATTTATTCCAGGGTTGCAAGAATGGTTTAAGGGAGCAAATCAATCAACATAATGCAAAATTTTCACAAAATGAAAGACAGAAAATATTCGATTATCTCTAGTAGAAAATGAAATAAACAATACTATTTACAGTTGCAATGAAAAGAATAAAATATGTAGGAATAAATTTAACCTAGGAGGTGAAAGACATACACTGAAAACTATAAGGCATTGATGAATGGAACTGAAGGAGACACAACAACATAAAAAGATGAGAATTAACATTGTTTAAATGTCCATATTATGCAATATAATCTATAGATTCAATGAAATTACTGTCAAAATTTAAAGGTTATTTTTCACAAAAAAGGACCAAAAATTCTAATTTTTTTATGAACTCCAAAAGACCTCAAGCAGCCAAAGAAATCTGGAGAAAAAAAAGAACACATCTGGAATTATCACCCTCACTGATTTCAAGTGACATTACAAAGCTATAGTAGTCAAATCAGTTTGGTATTGGTAGATATGGAATAGAACATAGCCCAGAAATAAACCTACACATGTAATGGACAATTAAATTATGACAAAAGAGCAAAGAACATACAATGAAAAAAAAAGCATAATTTCTTCAATAAATGGTGCTAGGAAAACCGGATGGTCACATGCAAAAAAATGAAATTAGACTACTATCTCACATCATACATAAAATTAATTCAAATTAATTAGACTTACAATAAGACCTGAAATGACAAAAACCCTAGAAGAAAACATGCCATATAATCTTTTATATTGGTCATAGCAGTGTCTTTCTGAATATGTCTCCTCAGGCAAAGGAAAAAGAAAATAAATAGCATGACATCAAACTAAAAAGATTTTGCCAAGTGACAGAAAATAACAACAAAAGGAAAAGACTTCCTACTAAAAAGGAGAGAATATTTGCAAACGATTTATCCAAAAAGGGGTAAGTATTCAAATATACAAGTTCAGTTCAGTTGCTCAGTCATGTCTGACTCTTTCCAACCCCATGGACTGCAGCATGCCAGACCTCCCTGCCCATCATCAACTCCCGGAGTTTACTCAAACTCATGTCCATTGAGTGGATGATGCCATCCAAACATCTCATCCTCTGTCCCCTTCTCATCTCACCTTTAATCTTTCCCAGCATTAAGGTCTTTCCCAATGAGTCAATTCTTCACATGAGGTGGCCAAAGTATTGGAGTTTCAGCTTCAGCATCAGTCCCTCCAATGAATATTCAGGACTGATTTCCTTTAGGATGGAATGGTTGGATATTCATGCTGTCCAGGGGACTCTCAAGAGTCTTCTCCAACACCACAGTTAAAAAGCATCGGTTCTTCGGTGCTCAGCTTTCTTGATAGTCCAACTCTCACATCCATACACGACTAATGGAAGAACCATAGAATTGACTAGATGGACCTTTGTTGGCAAAGTAATGTCTCTGCTTTTTAATATGCTGCCTAGATTGGTCATAACTTTTCTTCCAAGGAGCAAGTGTTTGTTTGTTTGTTTGTTTTTAAATTTCATGACTGAAGTCACCATCTGCAGTGATTTTGGAGCCAAAAAAAGTCTGTCACTGTTTTCATTGTTTCCCCATCTATTTGCCATAAAGTGATGTGGCCAGATGCCATGATCTTGTTTTCTGAATGTTGAGTTTTAAGCCAACTTTTTCATGCTCCTCTTTCACTTTCATCAAGGGGCTCTTTAGTTCTTTTTCACTTTTGGCCATAAGTGTGGGGTAATCTGCATGTCTAAGGTTATTGATATTTGTTGTAGCAATCTTGATTTCACCTTGTGCTTCATCCAGTCCAGCATTTCACATGATGTAATCTGCATATAATTTAAATAAGCAGAGTGACAATATACAGCTTTGATATACTCCTTTCCTGATTTGGAACCAGGCTGTTGTTCCATGTCTAGTTCTAATTGTTGTTTCTTGACCTTCATATATATTTGTTAGGAGGCAGGTCAGGTGGTCTGGTATTCCCATCTCTTTCAGAATTTTCCACAGTTTGTTGTGATCCACATGTCAAAGTTTTTGGCATAGTCAATAAAGCAGAAATAGATGTTTTTCTGGACTTCTCTCACTTTTTCGATGATCCATCAGATGTTGGAAATTTGATATCTGGTTCCTCTGCCTTTTTAAAATCCAGCTTGAACATCTGAAAGCTCATGGTTTATATACTGTTGAAGCCTGCCTTGGAGAATTTTGAGCATTACTTTGCAAGCATGTGAGATGAGTGTGATTGTGTGGTAGTTTGAGCATTTTTTGGCATTGCCTTTCTTTGGGATTGGAATGACAACTGATCTTTTCCAGTCCTGTGGCCATTGCTGAGTTTCCCAAATTTGCTGGCATACTGAGTGCAGCACTTTCACACGATCATCTTTCAGGATTTGAAATAGCTCAACTGGAATTCCATCACATCCACTAGCGTTGTCGTACTGATGTTTCCTAAGGCCCACTTGACTTCGCATTCCAGCTAGATGAGTGATCATACCATCGTGATTATCTGGGTCGTGAAGATCTTTTTTGTACAGTTCTTCTGTGTATTCTTGTCACCTCTTCTTAATATCTTCTGTTTCTATTAGGTCCAAACCATTTCTGTCCTTTATTGTGCCCATCTTTGCATGAAATGTTCCCTTGGTATCCCTAATTTTCTTGAAGAGATCTCTAGTCTTTCCCATTCTATTGTTTTCCTCTATTTCCTTGCATTGATCACTGAGGAAGAGTTTCTTATCTCTCCTTGCTATTCTTTGGAACTCTGCCTTCAAAAGGGTATATCTTTCCTTTTCTCCTTTGCCTTTCAGTTCTCTTATTTTCACAGCTATGTGTAAGGCCTCCTCAGAAAACCATTTTGCCTTTTTGCATTTATTTTTCTTGGGGATGGTCTTGATCACTGCCTCCTGTACAATGTCATGAACCTCCATCCATAGTTCTTCAGGCACTTTATCAGATCTAATCCCTTGAATCTATTTGTCACTTCCACTGTATAATTGTAAGGGATTTTATTTAGGTCATACCTGAATGGTCTAGTGGTTTTCCCTACTTTCTTCAATTTCAGTCTGAATTTGGCAATAAGGAGTTCATGATCTGAGCCACAGTCAACTCCCATTCTCGTTTCTGACTGTATAGAGCTTCTCCATCTTTGGCTGCAAATAATATAATCAATCTGATTTCAGCATTGACCATCTGGTGATGTCCTTATGTACAGTCTTCTCTTGTGTTGTTGGAAGATGGTGCTTGCAATGACCAGTGCATTCTCTTGGCAAAACTCTATTAGCCTTTGCTCTACTTCATTCTGTACTGCAAGGCCAAATTTGCCTGTTACTCCAGGTATCTCTTCACTTCCTACTTTTGCATTCCAGTCCCCTGTAATGAAAAGGATATCTTTTGGGGGTATTAGTTCTAGAAGACCTTCTAGAACACACACACACACACACACATATTCCATATAAATAAACACCAAAAGAAAACAAAAGAAAAACCAGACAAACCAATTAAAAATGGGCAGGGCAGCTGAATAAACAGGTATACAAAGAAGATATACAGGTGGTCAATAGGCACATGATAAGATGCTCAACACCAAAAAATGCAAATCATGAGATATTACCTTACACTTCTCAAAATGTCTATCAACCTATAGACCAAAACCCAACAAATAACTAGTGATGGCAAGGTTGCAGGAAAAGGGAACTCTGGTGAACTACTGGTGGGAATATAAATTGGTGCAACCATTATGGAAAACATTATAGAGATTTCTCAATAAACTAAGAATAGAATTACTATTTATAGCTATCCCACTTATGTGTTTTATCTAAAGAATATGAGAACACAATTTCTAAAAGATACATGCAACCTATGTTCATTGTACTATTATTTACAATAACAAAGATGTGGAAACAACCTAAGTAGAATATAATGTTGTATACCTGAAACTCATGTAATACTCTAAATCAATGCTACTTCAATAAAAAATAAATTTAAAATAATATTGCCTGAATATCTAGGGTCGTCAAGAAAATCACTTCAAATATAGTGAGTTAAAAGTAAAAGTATGGAAAAAATGATACCACATGGAAACAGTACTGAAAGGAAAGCAGGAGTGTCTGTGTTTGATATCAGATGAAGTAGACATCAGAGCAAAGAAAATATCAGAGGCAAAAAGGAAAATAATGTAGTTATAGCAAGACACAGCAACCTTTTATATAAAAAATATCAATGGACCAAAAAATAGAGCTTCTAAATATGTGGAGACTTCCCTGATGGTCCAATGGTTAAGAATGTGCCTTACTATGCAGAGGACAGAGGTTCAATCTCTGACCAGAGAACTAAGATTCCACATGTGGTGGAGCAACTAAGCCTGCACACCACAGCTACTGAAACCTAGGTGTTCTGGAACCCTTGAGTCACAGCTAGAGAGACTATGAGTTGAAACAGAAGATCCTGCATGCCCCAACTAAGACCCAACACAGACAAATAAATTTTAAAAAGTTTTAAATTATTAGTTGGTGATGGACAGGGATGCCTGGTGTGCTGCTATCCATGAGGTCGCAGAGTTGGACATGACTGAGTGAATGAACTGAACTGAACTGAAATATGTGAAGGAAATACTAAGAGATCTGAAATGAGAAACAGACAAATCCACAGTTATGGTTCAAAAGTTCAACAATCCTCTTGCAACCAATGAGACAGAAAACAAGGATATAGAAGAATGCAAAAAAAAAAAAAAAACTATCAACCAATAGAAATTAATTCACATGTATTTAGAACAGTACACTCAAAAACAGAAGACTGCACATTCTTTTGAGGTGCCTACAAAACATGTCAAGGTAGACCATATCTCAGATCAAAGGCATATTCAAATTGTTTAAGAGAACCGAAATAATATCAACTGTGTTTACCAATCACAATGAAATCAAACTAGAAAGCAATAACAGAGAGATAACAAAAGACTATATAAACAGTTGAACATTAAGTGATAAACTTACTCAATATTCATGGGCCAAAATAAATCTCAAGGGAAATGAAAAATACATTGAACTAAATGAAAATAAATACATATTAAAATTAAGACACACAACTAACACAAGGCTGGGGTGAAATTTTATAGCACTGACTATATCCTTTAGAATAATAGAAATAAAGTTATACCAATTTTTTAAATCTGTCTCCTAAGGCAAAGGAAATAAAAGCAAAAATAAATCAATGGGTCTTAATCAAAATTAAAAGCTTTTGCACAGCAAAGGAAACTACGAACAAAACAATAAGACAACTTACTGAATTGGAGAAAATATTTGCAAACAGCATGACTGATTGGGGCTTAATATTAAAAGTACCCAAACAGCTCGTAAAACTCAACATCAAAAAACAACCTGATTTAAAAATGGGCAGAAGACCTAAGTAGATATTTTTACAATAGGACATGCAGATAGCCTACAGGCACATAAAATGGTGCTCAGATCAGATCAGATCAGTCGCTCAGTCGTGTCCGACTCTTTGTGACCCCATGAATTGCAGCACGCCAGACCTCCCTGTCTGTCACCAACTCCCAGAGTTCACTCAGACTCATGTCCATCGAGTCAGTGATGCCATCCAGCCATCTCATCCTCTGTCGTCCCCTTCTCCTCTTGCCCCCAATCCCTCCCAGAATCAGAGTCTTTTCCAATGAGTCAACTCTTTGCATGAGGTGACCAAAGTACTGGAGTTTCAGATTTAGCATCATTCCTTCCAAAGAAATCCCAGGGCTGATCTCCTTCAGAATGGACTGGTTGGATCTCCTTGCAGTCCACGGGACTCGCAAGAGTCTTCTCCAACACCACAGTTCAAAAGCATCAATTCTTCGCCGCTCAGCCTTCTTCACAGTCCAACTCTCATATCCATACATGACCACAGGAAAAACCATAGCCTTGAATAGACGGACCTTTGTTGGCAAAGTAATGTCTCTGCTTTTCAGTACACCATCTAGCTTGGTCATAACTTTCCTTCCAAGGAGTAAGTGTCTTTTAATTTCATGGCTGCAGTCACCATCTGCAGTGATTTTGGAGCCCAAAAAAATAAAGTCTGCCACTGTTTCCACTGTTTCCCCATCGATTTCCCATGAAGTAATGGGACTGGATGCCATGATCTTCTTTTTCTGAATGTTGAGCTTTAAGCCAACTTTTTCACTCTCCACTTTCACTTTCATCAAGAGGCTTTTTAGTTCCTCTTCACCTTCTGCCATAAGGGTAGTGTCATCTACATATCTGAGATTATTGATATTTCTCCCAGCAATCTTGATTCCAGCTTGTGTTTCTTCCAGTCCAGCATTTCTCATGATGTACTCTGCATATAAGTTAAATAAACAGGGTGACAATATACAGCCTTGACGTACTCCTTTTCCTATTTGGAACCAGTCTGTTTTTCCATGTCCAGTTCTAACTGTTGCTTCCTGACCTGCATATAGATTTCTCAAGAGGCAGATCAGGCGGTCTGGTATTCCCATCTCTTTCAGAATTTTCCACAGTTTATTGTGATCCTCACAGTCAAAGGCTTTGACATAGTCAATAAAGCAGAAATAGATGTTTTTCTGGAACTCTCTTGCTTTTTCGATGATCCAGCGGATGTTGGCAATTTGTTCTCTGGTTCCTCTGCCTTTTCTAATACTAGCTTGAACATCAGAAAGTTCACAGTTCACATATTGCTGAAGCCTGGCTTGGAGAATTTTGAGCATTACTTTACTAGCGTGTGAGATGAGTGCAACTGTGCAGTAGTTTGAGCATTCTTTGGCATTGCCTTTCTTTGGGATTGGAATGAAAACAGACCTTTTCCAGTCCTGTGACCACTGCTGAGTTTTCCAAATTTGCTGGCATATTGAGTGTAGCACTTTCACAGCATCATCTTTCAGGATTTGGAGTAGCTCAACTGGAATTCTATCACCTCCACTAGCTTTGTTCGTAGTGATGCTTTCTAAGGCCCACTTGACTTCACATTCCAGGATGTCTGGCTCTAGGTCAGTTATGACACCATCGTGGTTATCTGGGTCGTGACATCGCTAATCATCACTAAAATGTGTGACTTATTCGTGTCGATGTATAGCAAAAATCACCACAGTATTTGAAAGTAATTAGCTTCCAATTAAAATAAATAAATTACTTCAAAAACACAATAAGCTATCATCTCACATTTCTCAGAAAGGCTACCGTAAAAAAGAACAGAAACAACAAATTTTGGTGAGGATGTGAAGAAAAAGGAACCTCAAACACCATAGGTGGATGTTTGAGTTGATGCAGCCACTGTGGAAATCACCATGGTGTTTTCTCAAAAAAACTAAAAATCGAATCACCATATGACCCAGAAATTCAATTGGGTATGCATTGTAAAAACAAAAAGCACTAATTTGAAAAGACACATGCCCCGCAATGTTCATAGCAGCATTATTTACAATGGCCAAGATACAGAAGCAACCTAAATGTTCATCAATACATTCTGGAATACTACTTAACTGTAAAAAAAAAAGAAAAGAAAGAAAGAAAATTTTGCCATTTGAAAAATCATTGACGGACATGAAGGGTACTGTATGCTATCACATATTTGTGAAGTCTGAAAAATTAGTGAATATAACAAAAAGAAGCAGAGTCACACACAGAGAGAACAAACTGGGTTTACCAGGGGGAAGAGAGAAGGGTAAGATAGGGGTAAGGGATTAAGAGTTATAAACTATTATGTACAAAAAAAATAAGCTAAAAGAATGTGTTGTACAAAACAAGGAATATAGCCAGTATTTTGTAGTAACAATTAAGGAATATAATCTCTAAAAATTGTGAATCACTGTGTTGAACAATGTAACATATAATAGCCTGAGACTGTGGACTTTAGAGGCAACTATAGACTCTGAGAGCGAATGCCAGTTGCAGCAAAGCAAGATCTGAGTCTGAGCTGACCCCACAATGTCCACAGCAGGTCCAGAGACCTTCCTAGATATACTGGATGACTTTATGAATAGGGATATCAACTGTAGCTGAAAAAAGGGGGACTCACTTGGACATTTCCCCTCACTACCACTCTACTTGACATTAAGTTGATTCAGTCGTGTTGGAATCTTTGGGACCCCATGGACTGCGGCACACCAGGCTTCCCTGTCCTTCAGTATCTCCTGGAGTTTAGTGACGCTCATCTCCATTAAGTTGGTGATGTAATCCAACCATCTCATCCTCTGTTGTCCACTTCTCCTCCCACCTTCAATCTTTCCCAGCATCAGGGTATTGTCCATTGAGTCAGTTCTTCGCATCAGCAAGCCAAAGTATTGGAGCTTCAGATACAGCATCAGTCCTTCCAATGAATATTTAGGACTGATTTCCTTTAAGATGGACTGGTTGGATCTCCTTGCAGTCCAAGGGGCTCTCAAGAGTCTTCTCTAACACCACGGTTCAAAAGCATCAATTCTTTGGCACTCAGCCTTCTTTATGGTCCAGTTCTCACATCCATACATGACTACTGGGAAAACCATAGCTTTGACTATATGGACTGTTGTTGCAATGTAATGTCTCTGATTTTTAACATGCTTCTTAGGTTTGTCATTTCTTTTCTTCCAAGTAGCAAGAATTTTAAATTTCATGCCTTAAGTCACCATCCACAATGATTTTGGAGCCCAAGAAAATAAAGTCTAATTGTTTCCATTGTTTTACCATAAATTAGCCATGAAGTGATGGGACCAGATTCCATGATCTTAGTTTTCTGAATGTTCAGTTTTAAACCAGCCTTTTGACTCTCCTCTTTTACCTTCATCAAGAGGTTCTTTAGATCCTCTTCGCTTTCTGCCATAAAGTTGGCATCATATACATATCTGAGGTTATGGATATTTTTCCTTGAAAACTTGATTCATGCTTGTGTCTCATCAAACCTGGCATTTGGCATGATGTACTCTGCATAGAAAACTAATATCATGGCATCTGGTCCCATCACTTCATGGAAAATAGATGGGGAAACAATGGAAACAGTGACAGACTTAATTTTCTTTGGCTCGAAAATCACTGCAGCTAGTGACTGCAGCCATGAAATTAAAAGACACGTGCTCCTTGGAAGAAAAGTTATGACCAACTTAGACAGCATATTAAAAAGCAGAGACATTATTTTTTCAAAAAAGTCTGTCTAGTCAAAACTATGGTTTTTCCAGTAGTCATGTATGGATGTGAGAGTTGGACTATAAAGAAAGCTGAGCACTTAAGAATTGATGCTTTTGAACTGTGGCACCGGAGAAGACTCTTCTTGGACAGCAAGGAGATCCAACCAGTCCATCCTAAAGGAAATCAGTCCTGAATATTCATTGGAAGGACTGATGCTGAAGTGGAAACTCCAATACTTTGGCCATCTGATGTGAAGAACTGACGCATTGGAAATGACCTTGATGCTGGGAAAGATTGAAGGTGGGAGGAGAAGGGGACGGCAGAGGATGACATGGTTGGATGGCATCACCAACTCAATGTACATGAGTTTGAGTAACCTCTGGGAGTTGGTGATGGACAGGGAAGCCTGGCGTGGTGTAGTCCATGGGGTCACAGAGTCAGACACGACTGAGCAACCGAACTGAACTGAACTCTGCATAGAAGTTAAATAAGCAGGGTAACAATATAGAGCCTTGACATAACTCCTTTCCCAATTTTCAACCATTTCATTCTTCCAGATCTGGTTCTGTTGCTTCTTGACCTGCATACAGGCATCTCAGGAGGCAGGTAAGATTATCTGCCATTCTCATCTCTTTAAGAATTTTCCACAGTTTGTTGTGATCTACACAGTCAAAGCCTTCAGTATAGTAAATGAAGCAGAAGCAGATGTTTTCCTAGAATTCCCTTGATTTTCTATGAACCAACAGATATTGGAAATTTAATTCCTGGTTCTTCTGCCTTTTCTAAATCCAGCTTGTACATTTGGAAGTTCTCGGTTCAGATAATGTTGAAGCCTAGCTTGAAAGATTTTGAGCATTACCTTGTTAACATGTGAAATGTGTGCAACTGTGACATAGTTCGGAGAAGGCAATGGCAACCCACTCCAGTACTCTTGCCTGGACAATCCATGGGTGGAGGAACCTGGTAGACTGCAGTCCATGGGGTCGCTGAGAGTTGGACGTGACTGAGCGACTTCACTTTCACTTTCCTGCATTGGAGAAGGAAATGGAAACCCACTCCAGTGTTCTTGCCTGGAGAATCCCATGGATGGGGGAGCCTGGTGGGCTGCCGTCTCTGGGGTTGCACAGAGTCAGACATGACTGAAGTGACTTAGCAGCAGCAGCAGTGTCATAGTTTGAACATTCTTTGTCATTGCCCTTCTTTGGGATTGGAATGAAAACTGACATTTTTCAGTCCTGTGGCCACTGCCAAGTATTACAATTTTGCTGGCATATTGAGTGCAGGTCTTTCACAGCATCATCTTTTAGGGTTTGAAATAGCTCAGCTAGAATCCCATCACCTCTACATGCTCTGTTCATAGTGACGCTTCCTAAGGCCCACTTGACTTCGCAATCCAGGATGTCTAACTCTAGGTGAGTGATTACACCAGCATAAATTATCCATGTGATTAAGATCTTTTTTTGTACAGTTCTTCTGTGTATTCTTTCCACCTCTTCTTAATATCTTCTGCTTCTGTTCAGTTCAGTTCGGTCTCTCAGTCGTGTCTGACTCCTTGCGACCCAATGAATCACAGCACGCCAGGCCTCCCTGTCCATCACCAACTCTCGGAGTTCACTCAGACTCATGTCCATCGAGTCGGTGATGTCATCCAGCCATCTCATCCTCTGTCGTCCCTTTCTCCTCCTGCCCCCAATCCCTCCCAGCATCAGGGTCTTTTCCAATGAGTCAACTCTTCGTATGAGGTGGCCAAAGTATTGGAGTTTCAGCTTCAGCATCAGTCCTTCCAAAGAACACCCAGGACTGATCTCCTTTAGTATGGACTGGTTGGATCTCCTTGCAGTCCAAGGGACTCGTAAGAGTCTTCTCCAACACCACAGTTCAAAAGCATCAATGCTTTGGCGCTCAGCTTTCTTTACAGTCCAACTCTCACATCCATACATGACCACTGGAAAAACCATAGTCTTGACTAAACAGACCTTTGTTGGCAGAGTAATGTCTCTGCTTTTCAATATACTATCTAGGTTGGTCATAACTTTCCTTCCAAGGAATACACATCTTTTAATTTCATGGCTTCAATCACCATCTGCAGTGATTTTGGAGCCCCCCAAAATAAAGTCTGACACTGTTTCCACTGTTTCCGCATCTATCTCCCATGAAGTGATGGGACCAGATGCCATGATCTTAGTTTTCTGAATGTTGAGCTTCAGCTTCTGTTAGGTTCATACTATTTCTAGACTTTATTGTGCCCATCTTTGTATGCAATGTTCCCTTGGTATCTTTAATTTTCTTTTTTTTTTAATTTAATTCTTTTATTTTTCTTTTAGAGAATATTAGATATTATGAACAAAATTTTACTGTTCACTATAGTTACACATTCTTATTTGTTTTATATGTTATAAGCATACTGAAGCAGATAAAATTCACTTAAGTAAATTAGACATATTCCACAACTCTGACATTTACTTTTCTAAGTCAGGACAAAAGAAAGCTTATTAGCTTTCCCTAAGAAATCAGCATCAAACTGAAACTAGTATATACTGGAGTTCCTTGGACTGCAAGGAGGTCCAACCAGTCTATCCTAAAGGAAATTAGTCATGAATATTCATTGGAAGGACTGATGCTGAAGCTGAAACTCCAATACTTTGGCCATCTGATGTGAAGAACTGACTCATTTGAAAAGACCCTGAAAAAAAAAAAAAGAAAAGACCCTGATGCTGGGAAAGATTGAAGGTGGGAGAAGGGGACGACAGAGGATGAGATGGTTGGATGGCATTACCGATTCAGTGGACATGAGTTTGAGTAAACTACAGAAGTTGATGATGGGCAAGGAGGCCTGCCACGGTGCACTCCATGGGGTCACAGAGTTGGACCTGACTGAGTGACTAAACTGAACTGAACTGAACATCTGCCATTTTTCAGACTTTAACTTTAGGTTACAGCTAAAATAATTTTTATCTCAAGTTTTATGAAATAACAGAGGCTGAAACATACAAATCCTGTTTGTAATCATATTGGCCATTTAAAAATAAAAAAATAACTTTAATCAAGAAAATTATACTCACCTTGCTAGGAAAAAAAAAAAAAGCTACCATTAAGTTGTTTTACAATACTTTAATTACAGTTGGAATTTACAATAACTAGATTTCACTGTATTTTGTTTTATTGCTTAATGCTTCTCTTTTAATCTTAAAGTAACAGAGTACCTCCCCCCACCCCAGAAAAAAATCCAGATCAGCATTACAAAACAATTGGCCTTCAGAACATATGTTGTTTAGCAGCCAGAATGATTCTTAACCTTTGGAAGTGTTAATACCTTCATGCAATACTTATCTGCTCAAGAAGACCACAATAGTTCCCCACACTGTTGCTTGCTGAGCACATAATACTGATATTCTGTTTTTATGTTATAAAGCCCAGTTGTTGTTTAGTTATTCACTCATGTCCAACTCGGTGACACCACAGACTATACAGCCCACCAGGCTCCTTTGTCCATGGAATTTTCCAGGCAAGATTACTGGAGTGGGTTGCCATTTCCTATTACAGAGGATCTTCCTGACCCAGGGATCAAACATGTGTCTCCACATCTCCTGCATTGCAGGTGGATTCTTTACCACTGAGCCACTGTGAAAGCTCATAAAACCCAGTATTTACTTAGAAGAATTAGTTGCACTCATGGAGAAAAAAATCAAACTTTACATAAACTTGATATAAAACGTTACTAGTTACTTCTTATTTAAGAAAAACAGATCAAACCAAAAAGGTCTCATTATCATAAAACCCCTTACATAACAAATTATCAAACACATTTGTACATATGCTTGTACTATCTTCTTAAAATATTTTTATAAATAACCTAAAGTTTGATTTGGCAAATCATTCAACTGAAAACTGATTTTATTATACAGTCTTGACTCAACAGTAGTTTTCAGCTTTATTCATATATATATAGCATAAAAATTCCAAAACATTTGAAACAAATATTCTCAAATATTTGAGGAAAGATTAAATTAATATGGCTAATAAAATAACAAGTAACAAAGGTTTTCCCTAATCCTAGAGAATGAAGCAAAAAGAGAGACCTTATAAGACAAATTGGAGAAGAAGAAGAATTTGAAGTAAATTTGGCCTTGGACCTTTTTACATTGCTACTCCTTCAATTTACACAAGTTAAAGAATAAGAGAAGCTAATAACTATTTCTCAGTGGAAAAGGCTGCAAGGAAAGCAAAGCAGCTGAGTAGTGATGGAGAAAGTACAACAAAGAAAATAAAAATTTATAGTTAAGATAATCAAGAAATGATGTCACAACTATTCTGAAGTTGAGAAATAGCAAGGAATAATCAATGAATTAGGAAAGCAATAATCTGCTGCATCTTTTAAAGTTATATACAAACAAAAGACTTATTTTTATTAAAGCAAAAGTCTTAGCTGCACTTTGATGGGGTTATACAAAAATGTCACATCATCAACCTAAAGGGGTGGGAAGGGAGGAGATTCCAGAGGGAAGGGATATATGCATGAGTGAAGTGAGTGAAGGTCACTCAGTCGTGTCGACTCTTTGCAACCCCATGGACTATACACTGCATGGAATTCTCCAGGCCAGAATACTAGAGCGCATAGCCTTTCCCTTCTCCAGGGGATCTTCCCAACCCAGAGATCAAACCCAGGTCTCCTGTATTGCAGATGGATTCTTTACTAGCTGAGCCACAAGGGAAGCCCAGATATATGCATACCTATGGATGATTCATGTTGTTATATGGCAGAAACCAACATAACATTGTAAAGAAATTATCCTCCAATTAAAAATAATTTTTTAAAAAGTCACAGGATTAATCCCATCAACAGCCATGTTACTGCAATAAAGTTATTTATAAACATTAATTAAATTTGCTATCACCACATTATTGCAATATCAAAGAAACTGAGTCATTTCACTTCTTCATGAAAAATTACATTGATATGGTTACTGAAAGCTTTCAGTAATAAGGAGAAAAAAAATTTTTAACAATTTCAACACAGAATAGAATGTTCAGAATCTTATATTTCATAAAAATATCAATAATCATGGTACCATCTTGGTCTATAAATGATATTCTCCACAAAGAACTTTCAAGTGTTTTTTTTTTTTTTTTTTAAACACCATGAAGGGGACATTAGTTAAAGTTTCGCTCTGACACATTTTAAAAAAACCTATTAGTAACTTTGCCATAAAACTGATTTAAGGTAGTTGTGTTTTTTTTTCAGAAACACTGAGAATAATCCAATATTTAGTATTAATACTCAAATCAGCACACTGACATAATAGCAACATTTTATAGACTAGCTGCAATTTTCAGTAACTGTGTTCACCAACTGTGTAACAGAATTGTAGCGTTCTCCTAAGCCATATGCATGTCTCATATAAACAAGTATTAATAGGTCTTCTGGATATTCTTTACCAACAAAAATAGGAGGAGAATCTGCCTGTATTACCTCTATTGGTTTTCATAAAATGTGAGATAAGGCTCTTAGCTCAAGTTGACCCCCTCCCCCATGAAGTTGCGTTTACAATATCATCACAGTACTTTCCAAACTCGTCTGGAGTATACATAGCTCCCATATTAGGATTTGTTAAAAATGGCAGAAAGTCTTCCACATGACTTTGCATATAGTTACCAGTTTGACATCTTAAGGCAGCCACAGGCAGAATGCAGTTCTGTTCTTTCAGTTGATCTTCAATGGCTCTATACATACAGTGCCATCAGATGGAATCTATTTAATTTCCAACTGTCTAGCTGCCAATGTTTGAGCAAGTTTTTCACTTTCTACATGTCTAACTCTGGTTAAGTTTTCAATATCAGCTTTGGCTATCCTTTCTTCCCACTCCTTTTCCAGTGTAGCTTTTTTGTCTTTACTCTCTTTAGAAGTCAACTTCAACTGATCCATCTCCCCTTTATGTTTCTGTTCCATTTCTGCTTATAACTTAGAAACATCTTCTGTAAGCTGCTTCCTCCTCTTTTTGTCATTCCTGGGAAAAGCAATCTTCATACCCTGTATTTTGGCTTGCAACTCCTTCTTTTTGCAATGCCTTCTCACTAGCTGTTCCTCTTCATCAAGCTCCTCAGTCAAGACTGCCTCCATGATGACCAGGTCTATCTTTAATTTTCTTAAAGAGATCTCTAGTCTTCCCCATTCTATTGTTTTCCTCTGTGTCTTTCACTGTTCACATAGGAAGGCTTTCTTATCTCCCCTTGTTATTCTTTGGAACTCTACACTTAGATGGGTATATCTTTCCTTTTATTCTTTTCCTTTCACTTCTCTTCTTTTCTCAGCTATTTGTAAGACATCCTCAGACAACCATTTTGCCTTTGTGCATTTTTTTTCCTTTGGTGATGGCTTTGCCTACTATTGCCTCCTGTGCAATAGTAGCTTCCCTGAGAGCTCAGTTGGTAAAGAATCTGCCTGTAATGAAGGAGACCCCAGTTTGACTCCTGGGTTGGAAAGATCTGCTGGAGGAGGAATAAGCTACACACTCCAGTATTCTTGGGCTTCCCTTGAGGCTCAGCTCGTAAAGAATCCACCTGTAATGCAGGAAACCTGGGTTTGATCCCTGGGTTGGGAAGACCCCTGGAGAAGGAAAGGCTATGCACTCCAGTATTCTAGCCTGGAGAATTCCATTGACTGTGTAGTCCATGGGGTCACAAAGAGTCAGACACTACTGGGCGACTTTCACTTTCACTTCCTGTACAGTATTATGAACCTTCATCCATAGTTCTTCAGGCACTCTGTCTATCAAATCTAATCTCTTAAATCTATTTGTCACTACCACTGTATCATCTTAAGGGATTTAATTTGGGTCATACCTGAATGGCCTAGTGGTCTTCTCTACTTTCTTTGATTTAAGCCTGAATTTTGCAATAAAGGAGTTCATGATCTGAGCCAGAGTCAGCTCCTGGTCTTGTTTACTTGTTTCTGTTGACTGTATGGAGCTTCTCCATCTCTGGCTGCAAAGAATATAATCAGTCTGATGTAGGTATTGACCATCTGGTGATGTCCATGTGTAGAGTCGGCTCTTACGTTTCTAGAAGAGATTGTTTGCTATGACTGGTGTGTTCTCTTGGCAAATCTCTGTTAATGTTTGCCCTGCTTGGTTTTGTACTCCAAGGCCTAATTTGCCTGTTACTCTGGGTATCTTTTGAGTACCTATTTTTGCATTTCAGTCCCCTATCATGAAAGGTCTGTCTAGTCAACCTATGGTTTTTCCAGTAGTCATGTGTGGATGTGAGAACTGGACCATACAGAAAGCTGAGTACCAAAGAACTGATGCTTTTGAACTGTGGTGTTGGAGAAAACTCTTGCAAGTCCTTTGGACTGCTAGGAGATCAAATCTGTCAATCCAAAAGGAAGTCAGTCCTGAATATTCATGGGAAAGACTGATGCTGAAGCTGAAGCTCCGATACTTTGGCCACCTAATGCAAAGAACTGACTCATTGGAAAAGACCCTGACACTGTAAAAGACTGAAAAGCAGGAGGAAAAGGGGATCACAGAGGATGAGATGATTGGATGACATCACTGACTCAATGGACATGAGTTTGAGCAAGCTCCAGGAGTTGGTGATAGACAGAAAAGCCTGGTGTGCTGCAGTTCATGTGGTTGCAGAGTTGGACCCAACTGAGCAACTGAACTGAAGTGAATCCCATATTCTGCAACATGGATGAACCTAAAGATTATTATGCTAAATAAAGTGAGCAATATAGAGACAAATATCATGTGCTATCACTTATATGTGGAATCTAAAAAAAATGATACCAATGAACTTATATTCAAGATAGAAACAGATCCACAGACATAGAAAACAGACTTGTGGTTTACCAAAGGGGAAGTGAGAGGAGGATAAATTTGGAGTTTGGGATTAACATAAACACTATTACATATGAAACAGATAACCCCCACTTATCTCCTGCATAGCAAAGGAAACTATACTCAATTGTCAGGGAACATTTAACAGGAGGATTCCTGCATGCTGTTTTTTATTTTTCAAGGATTTTCTGTTTCTTATTGGTTCTTATTCCAGGAATGAGTAAAGCTGCATGTAGTTTTCAGGACTGAGGTCATGGGATGAGACATGCAGTGACTCTTTTCAGTGTCAGTGACCTTGTATGTATTAGACTATCCATATTGTGGCTATTGATAAAATTTCATCCTGTGTAATAGCTGAGTAATCATCTTACTAAAGATATATAAGCCTTCATTTCTGCTAATAAAGAACCTTTGCTCCATCAGAGCTTGGGTCCCCGTGTCTTTCTCTCTCTCTCTCTCTCTCTCTCTGTCTCCTCAGCTGATTCTTTGGAGTGCAGAGACTCATCTTGCTCACTCTCCTGCCTGGGCTTCTAAGACTCTCTTGAGAAGGCGCCCTATGCCTTCACCCACCTCGAGAGGGCGCCCGGTGCCTTTGTGAGAGATGCAAGTCCTGTGTCGAGGGCTTTAGTGGTTTTCTGCATAAACCAGAGAGTATCAGCTTCTCTCTCTCTCTTTCTTATCATTGCCTCCGGACCGCCAAGTCCTGGTCCATTAAAGGACCCCAATAAGTGGTGCCCAAAACAGGGACTCTGGTATACATCGCATTTCAGTCACAGGGATTCAGGACCTATTGAGGTCGGTAAGTACTAAGACATGGGTCAAACGGCTGGAAAGCCCCATCATTTCTCTATGTTACTTCACCATTTGTTTAAATCTCAGGGACTTTTGGTTGTGTGCCAATGACTAGAGCCTTGCTTTCAAACAATGTTTAAATATAATCCGTGGTTTCCTGATAAAGGCAATTTTGATTTAGAAATTTGGCACCAGGTCAAAGAAAATGTTAAATGAGCCACCAAACAAACAAACAAACAAAAAAACATATTTCAGTTGATTTCTGACCATTTAAAGGTAAACTCTAGCCCTCCTAATATTCAACAACAGACAGAACACTTATTGCATGAAAATAAATTAGATGATGAAACTTTACAAAAGGCCCAATTAAAACAACATAAAATATTTCAAAATTTTCTTATTAGCCCTGCCCCAGCTGCTCCGAATGCTCCTCCTCTGCCAACAGGCACAACTCCAAAAGTCTCTCCTTTGTTGGAGAGGAACTCCCCAGGTTGGTAGGTGCCCAATATGCTACTGGAGATGAGTGGAGAAATAACTCCAGAAAGAATGAAGGAATGGAGCAAAGCAAAAACAATACCCAGTTGTGGATGTGATTGGTGATAGAAGCAAGGTCCAATGCTATAAAGAGCAATATTGCATAGGAACCTGGAATGTTAGGTCCATGAATCAAGGCTAATTGTAAGTACTCAAACAGGAAACGGCAAGAGTGAACATCAACATTCTAGGAATCAGCAAACTAAAATGTATTGGAATGGGTGAATTTAACTCAGATGACCATTATATCTACTACTGCAGGCAGGAATCCCTTAGAAGAAATGGAGTAGCCATCATGGTCAACAAAAGAGCCTGAAATGCAGTACTTGGATGCAATCTCAAAAACGACAGAATTATCTCTGTTCATTTCCAAGGCAAACCATTCAATATCACAGTAATTCAAGTTATGCCCCAATCAGTAATGCTGAAGAAGCTGAAGTCGAATGGTTATATGAAGATCTACAAGATCTTTTAGAACTAACACTCAAAAAACATGTCCTTTTCATTATAGGGGACTGCAATGCCAAAGTAGGAAGTCAAGAAACACCTGGAGTAACAGGCAAATTTGGCCTTGGTATAGGGAATGAAGCAGGGCAAAGGCTAATAGAGTTTTGCCAAGAGAACACACTGGTCATAGCAAACACCCTCTTCCAACAACACAAGAGAAGACTCTACACATAGACATCACCAGATGGTCAACTCTGAAATCAGATTGATTATATTCTTTGCAGCCAAAGATGGAGAAGCTCTATACAGTCAGCAAACACAAGACCAGGAGCTGACTGTGGCTCAGATCATGAACTTCTTGTTGCAAAATTCAGACTTAAATTGAAGAAAGTAGGGAAAACCACTAGGCCCTTCAGGTATGACCTAAATCAAATCCCTTATGATTATACAGTGGAAGTGAGAAATAGATTTAAGGGACTAGATCTGATAGATAGAGTGCCTGATGAACTATGTGGAGGTTCGTGACATTGTACAGGAGACAGGGATCAAGACCATCCCCGTGGAAAAGAAATGGAAAAAAGCAAAATGGCTGTCTGGGGAGGGCTTACAAATAGCCTTACAAATAGTGAAAAGAAGAGAAGCAAAAAGCAAAGGAGAAAAGGAAAAATATAAGCATGTGAATGCAGAGTTCCAAAGAATAGCAAGAAGAGATAAGAAAGCCTTCCTCAGGGATCAATGCAAAGAAATAGAGGAAAACAATAGAATGGGAAAGACTAGAGATCTCTTCAAGAAAATTAGAGATACAAAGGGAACATTTCATGCAAAGATGGGCTTGATAAAGGACAGAAACGGTATGGACCTAACAGAAGCATATGATATTAAGAGGAGGTGGCAAGAATACACAGAAGAACTGTACAAAAAAAATCTTCATGACCAAGATAATCACAGTGGTGTGATCACTCACCTAGAGCCAGACATCCTGGAATGGGAAGTCAAGTGGACCTTAGAAAGCATCACTTTGAACAAAGCTAGTGGAAGTGATGGAACTCCAGTTGAGCTAATTCAAATACTGAAAGATGATGCTGAGAAAGTGCTGCACTCAATATGCCAGCAAATTTGGAAAACTCAGCAGTGGCCATAGGACTGGAAAAGGTCAGTTTTCATTCCAATTCCAAATAAAGGCAATGCCAAGAATGCTCAAACTACCACACAATTGCACTCATCTCACATGATAGTAAAGTAATGCTCAAAATTCTCCAAGTCAGGCTTCAGCAATATGTGAACCGTGAACTTCCAGATGTTCAAGCTGGTTTTAGAAAAGGCAGAGGAACCAGAGATCAAATTGCCAACATCCACTGGATCATGGAAAAAGCAAGAGAGTTCCAGAAAAACATCTATTTCTGCTTTATGGACTATGCCAAAACCTTTGACTGTGTGAATCACAATAAACTGTGGAAAATTCTGAAAGAGATGGGAATAACAGACCACCTGACCTGCCTCTTGAGAAACCTATACGCAGGTCAGGAATCAACAGTTAGAACTGTACATGGAACAACAGACTGGTTCCAAATAAGAAAAGGAGTACATCAAGGCTGCATATTGTCACCCTGCTTATTTAATTTAGATGCAGTGTACATCATGAGAAATGCTGGGTTGGAAAAAGCACAAGCTGGAATCAAGATTGCTGGGAGAAATATCAATAACCTCAGATATGCAGATGATCCCACTCTTATGGCAGAAAGTGAAGAGGAACTAAAAAGCCTCTTGATGAAAGTGAAAGTGGAGAGTGAAAAAGTTGGCTTAAAGCTCAGCATTCAGAAAACTAAGATCATGGCATCTGGCCCCATCACTTCATGGCAAATGGATGGGGAAACAGTAGAAACAGTGTCAGACTTTATTTTGGGGGGCTCTAAAATCACTGCAGATGGTGATTGCAGCCATGAAATTAAAAGATGCTTACTCCTTGGAAGGAAAGTTATGACCGGCCTAGATAGCATATTCAAAAGCAGAGACATTACTTTGCCAACAAAAGTCCGTCTAGTCAAGGCTATGTTTTTTCCAGTAGTCATGTATGGATGTGAGAGTTGGACTGTGAAGAAAGATGAGTGCTGAAGAATTGATGTTTTTGAACTGGTGTTGCAAAAGACTCTTGTGAGTCCCTTGGACTGCAAGGAGATCCAACCAGTCCATTCTGAAGATCAGCCCTGGAATTACTTTGGAAGGAATGATGCTAAAGCTGAAACTCCAGTACTTTGGCCACCTCATGCGAAGAGTTGATGCACTGGAAAAGACTCTGATGCTGGGAGGGATTGGGGCAGGAAGAGAGGGGAACGACAGAGGATGAGATGGCTGGATGCCGTCACTGACTCGATGGACATGAGTTTGAGTGAACTCTGGGATTTGGTGATGGACAGGGAGGCCTGGCGTGCTGCAGTTCATGGGGTCGCAAAGAGTCGGACATGACTGATTGACTGAACTGTACTGAATGAAAGTTATGCTATTTTTTTTGTTGTTGTTGCTAGATTAGAAACTATTATTTCCCATACTGTAATCAGAAAAAAAAAAAAAAAAAACAAGAAACAGCTAGAAAAATTACTTGCTTATGAGAATAAAAATCAGGAATGTCAAAGAACTATCGCTTCAGTTCATGAGACTGGGCCTATTATTGATTATTTAAAGCTTGTCACAATCTAGGATCAGAAACTCAAAAGATGCAAATGCTAGCTGAAACAATGGCTATTGCCTTTAAAAAGAAAAATGAAGGATGCTTTACATGTGGAGATAAAAACCATTTAAAAGGAGACTACCCTAAGAAGGCTAATAAAACCCTCCAAGAATTCGCCCTCACTGCCATAGAGGAATACTTTGGGTCAAAGATTTTAAATTTAAAATTGATATTGATGGAAAACCCATTCCACGGAACTCAAAACAGGGGACCCCCAGGTCCCCTACAACAAAAACCAGGGGCAAATTCTATCTTTTCCCTCAAACCCTCAACATCCGGCAATGCTACCATTAATATACCAGCCCTAGATGATTTTTTTCCTTTACTCTTAAGCAGTCCCTTCTAGAGTACCTACCGGACTTTTTTGGACCCCTTTCCCCACAAACCTTCAATCTTTTATTTGGCCGATCTAATTTGGCTTCTAAAGGAATTACTGTTCACCCTGGAATAATTGATTCAAATTATAAAGGAGAGATTCAAATTATGATGTCATCTCAGATTCTATGACAATCAAAAAGGGGGACAAAATTGCTCAATTACTTCTTTTTTTTTTTTTTTTTTTTTTTGCTCAATTACTTCTTTTGCCTTACATTTCTATTAACTCCTCTAATAATGTATGGACAGACAGATTTAACAGTACAGATCAAAAACAATCCTTATGGACATCATTGGTATCTGAATATGCCCAACGAAATATAAATATCAAAATTAATAATAAAAGATTTTCTGGTCTCCTCAACACTGGATCTAGTATTACTATTATTTCCAAACACTTATGGCCCAAATCCTGGCCTATACAAAAGGTCTCTTGCCAAATTGCAAAAATTTCTCAAGCCAAAGTACACAAAATTTATCAAAATGTTTAGATCTACCCATACGAAGGACAAAAAGGCCAACATACAACATTAAGACCTTATGTGATAAATACACCCCTTAATCTAATAGAAAGAGACTTACTTATACAATGGCAAGCTCAGACATATATCCCATATTTTTCCTAAGGGCCACTGCTCATTTAACAAACAAAACAATTATTAAAATAACTTGGAAAAATGGCAAGCCTATTTGGACACAGCAATTGCCCCTTACAAAAGATAAATTACAGTCTACTAAAAAACTTATAGACACACAATTAAAATTAAAACAGATTGAGGAATCTTACTCTCCTTAGAACTTTCCTATTTTTATTATAAAAAAGAAATCTGGCAAATGGTATCTCTTAACAGACCTTTAAAAAGTTAATGAATCTATGAAACATATAGATACATTACAACTAGAGATCCCATCACCTATTACTATTCCTCAAAATTGACATATTATTACTGACTTACAAGATTGTCTTTTTAATATACCTTTACACTCTTTAGACTAGGAGAGATTCACTTTCTCTCTCCCTTATTCTAATCATATCAGGCCTCACAAAAGATTTCAACAGACTATATTACCTCAAAATATGCTTAACAATCCTAATATTTGTCAAAAATTGTGTAGCCAAGGCTTTACATCCAATGTGACAACAATTCCTTCATGCATATATCATTAATAATATACTATAACTACAAAAAGGAGAAATGATATTTTTGACACTGAGTGGCCATGGTATTCTTTAGACTCCAGAAAAAAACTGATTACAATAAAATCTTTTTTGAAATTACAAAACTGATTCTTCTTACACGTACAGTTAAGAAAAGTTTAACTTGTTAAAAACTTTTTTGAAGCTCCAATTCTGCCTGGAAAACAAAACAGGTCTAAGAAAAAACCTAAAGTTAACTCTTATCATGTCCTTGAGATACACAACCCACTCTATCTGGGATTCCAGCCATAAACAAAATTGGTGACAAAAAACAAATTTAAAACAGAAAAGATATTTCAAGTGAAAAACTATGCCTATATGTCTCAATGTATGTCTTTGTTTTCGGAAAATATGAAGTTAATGAGCTCTATTTAAATTTAGGTTCACATAAACTAAAAAATATTCAATATTAAATATAATGTTTGTTTAAATATAAATATAATTTAAATATAATTGTTTGCTAATCTAATTAAGACATATCTTAAATCACCAACATTATATAATACTTTTATTATGTCTAGGTTTAAGATAAATTAAATTTGTCAACAAAAAGGTAACTTTTAACATATATATATATATAAATGAGATGAAAACTTTTAAACTCTATTAAAATAATTATACTTTTAATAGAATAATCTATTATTATAATCTAAAATAATCTCAGGATTGGGGTAACTTCAGTTTCTGGAGGTATACAAAACTAAATAACAAAAGTTTTTTAAATAGCTAGGTCATTTCCAAATGAAATAATATTTTAAAACATTAATTACTGAACATTAACTTCCTCTTACAAAAAGTTTTTCTTATAGAAAAACTAAAGAGATTTTAGAATATTAATAAATATATATTATAATATATAATATGATATAATAAATATATTCACCAATCTATAAAATACTAACATAGAAGACACTTCATAGTTGCTAAAGAAAAATAAGATGTATACTTTTAATAAAAAGATATAAGATATGGCAAATAAAATGATAAATACAAAAATATAAAAAAGGTTTATGACAAATAAAAAAAAATTTATGACAAACAGATTTAACCCATTACCCTGAACTTTATTCCTCTTCCGTCTTACATATCTTGATCAATACAAATTCTTCTTTTATATGGGCCACGCCTCTTCAAGGTAAAACTACATAACATGTTATAACCTACCTATCAACTTACCTTACAATAATGAAAACACCTAATTCTATAAAAACAGACAATGGCCCTGCCTATATTTCTAAACAAATTCAAACAATTTTTACATTCATTCTCTATTAAACAGATTACAAACATTCCTTATAATCCACAAACACAAGACATAATTAAACAAACACATTACACACTGTAACTACAAATAAAAAATTAAATAAAAAGATATACATAAAACACTTTTACCTTCCTTTTCCAAAACAGACTTAACTAGATTCTAATACAATATATTCTTTAAGCCTATAACTATTATTAATATAGCTTTATTTCTGTTTCCAATATGTAAGATTCTTAAAACAAAATAACATCAACTTCAATGCCTGTTTCACAATATAAAACAAAAACAACATAAAAAAACACCATTTGCCAAATAAGTTATTTGTTCCTAAGAGTATCAAAAATACAAAATATTCACCTTCTTTTCAGGTCTATCTTTAAAATATAATCATCTTCCTTGACACACTAAACAGAGAGATTCAACAGCTACCAGGCTGTACTTCTTTTCCAAGGACAAGGTCAAATATATTTGGATATGAACAACGTTTCATTTATCAAGTTGTTTTGCACCAGCTTTTCAATAATTGCACTTAAAAAAAATGTTTGAGTGTTTACTCCTAATCCTTTGCCCCAAATAACACAAACCACTTAAAACACAGTCAGATCCCGTTTCTGTTTATATCAAAAAAATGTATACACTAAATTACAAAAGAAAATCAACCCATTAATTCAAAACCACAGCCAAATACCAATCCCAAACAGATTTCTAGATGATTTTTTTTCTTTTAGACTAAAATGTTTCCTAAAAATGTTTTCATCATTGTCGCTTTCCTTTCTTTCTATAACTATTGTTAATATAGCTTTATTTATTTAAAAATTTTTAAACTTACCACAAAGAGATATTTTGACAAAAACAAAAAAAATGTTTTAAAACATTAAAAGACATCTCCCTTCCTTTTCCCATTTGATATCAAAATGGGTTAACTAATCTATAAAAATCTAAAAAACTAATCTTACAGAGAAAGAGATATGCTTCTGTTTCTCCAGATAGATCCAATGCACTCATATAACTTCCTCTTCAAAAGATTCAACCTAAGGGGTCCCCCAACATTCAGACTAAAAACGATACAACAAAAACCTCAGGAAAAAAAGAATTCCAATACAAGCCATGGCGACTTTAAAAATTTCCAAAAAACACCACACTCAACGTCATCGACCTTATGATCTCCCTACTTGGAGACAGATAGAAACCCTTACTAATCAAGCTGAAAATCTGATTTCTCAACAAGAAGTGTCTCAGAATCCTGAAAATATTTTTCTTCACTATGCTTGCTTTGCTTGCTTTTGCTTCCCCCACTCAGACTGACTTGATTGGTCACACTTAATGGGCTTATGTACCTAACCCCCCCCCCTTTTTATTATAGGTTATAAAATAGACAGATATAAGACCAATCGTATCCACTAATGACTCAACACATATGCCCCCTCCTTGGAACTTAGAGGAGCCCTCTCATCCTAAAAAAAAAAAAAAAAAGAAAAACTAATTAATATCTCTCTAGGTTATAAAGGCCTTCCTTTGTATATGGGCCCAACAAAATTAAACATAAATGTTAGCCGACAAACTTGGGCTTTCGCCCTGCCTCTAGAAGAAGACTTTCAGACACTGCTTAGATTATTTACTGCCCTTTATTTGTCCATAAACCATGTTTATACTACTGAAACTTTAGAGAAAAAATTAAGAAAAGAACAAAAAACACTAGGCAAAGTGTTTACTAATAACAAGTTTAAATATATTACTATTCATTGGGACAAATGTCAGGCCAAATCAGAAAAATTAATGTTAATGGCTAATCATACAATTGTTATTTGGAGACCCCATAATATATGCTTATCTAACTGCTCAAATGATATTAACAACACTGTGTGTGATTTTGTTACTCAAATAACATAAAAGGTTACTAATACTACAATAGAATATTACCATGACAGAGGACTCCTTGGGTGACTTGATGGTGAACTGGCCCCCCATCGCCCTCAAATCGTCCTTGATAAAAGATTGGGCCTAAACAATGAGACATCTAAAAACTTGCTACAAACACCGAAAAACTTAGGACTTAGACTGGACATTTCACAGAGACCAATCACAGTCATAAAAACTATTTCTTTCATCATAATCAATCATATTTTATACAAGCCTACCATACCAGACCACCTGGCCTGCCTCTTGAGAAACCTGTATGCAGGTCAGGAAGCAACAATTAGAACTGGACATGGAACAACAGACTGGTTTCAAATAGGAAAAGGAGTACATCAAGGCTGTATATTGTCACCATGCTTATTTAACTTATATGTAGAGTACATCATGAGAAACGTTGGGCTGGAAGAAGCACAAGCTGGAATCAAGATTGCTGGGAGAAATATCAGTAACCTCAGATATGCAGATGACACAACCCCTATGGCAGAAAGTGAAGAGGAACTAAAAATCCTCTTGATGAAAGTGAAAGAGGAGAGTGAAAAAGTTGGCTTAAAGCTCAACATTCAGAAAACAAAGATCATGGCATCCAGTCCCATCACTTCATGGCAAATAGATGGGGAAACAGTGGAAACAGTGTCAGACTTTATTTTGGGGGGGCTCCAAAAATCACTGCAGATGGTGACTTCAGCCATGAAATTAAAAGATGCTTACTCCTTGGAAGGAACGTTTTGACCAACCTAGATAGCATATTCAAAAGCAGAGACATTACATTGCCAACAAAAGTCCATCTAGTCAAGGCTACGATTTTTCCAGTAGTCATGTATAGATATGAGAGTTGGACTGTGAAGAAAGCTGAGCACCGAAGAATTGATGCTTTTGAACTGTGGTGTTGGAGAAGACTCTTGCGAGTCCCTTGGACTGCAAGGAGATCCAACCAGTTCATTCTAAAGGAGATCAGTCCTGGGTGTTCTTTGGAAGGACTGATGCTAAAGCTGAAACTCCAATACTTTGGCCACCTCACGTGAAGAGTTGACTCATTAGAAAAGACTCTGATGCTGGGAGGGATTGGGGGCAGGAGGAGAGGGGATGACAGAGGATGAGATGGCTGGATGGCATCACTGACTTGATGGACATGAGTCTGAGTGAACTCTGAGAGTTGGTGATGGACAGGGAGGCCTGGTGTGCTGCAATTCATGGGGTTGCAAAGAGTCAGACACGACTGCGTGACTGAACTGAACTGAACTGATGTTCCACTTCCTTTTGTTATAGCTATAGGAAATTTGCAATTCAATAAGACTTTACGTTCTATAACTTACATAAATTGTAAATTGTATACTTGTCTTAACTCCTCTATTTCCTTAAAAAATGACTCCCTTTTGATTCTTTGATCTCAACATAATCTCTGGTTACCAATAAATTGCCAGCAGCCCTGGGAAAAACGTCCCATGGCTTCCCGATTACTTACTAAATTGCTCCGGCGATCTAAACAATTCATTAGATGGCTGATTTTTGACATTTTTAAATTAATAGCTATTTACACCACTGCTGCTGTCACTGGTGTTGTTTTACAAGCCTCAATTCAAACACATAATTTTATTCAAAAGTAGACTAAAGATGCCCATACTATACAGGCCACTTAGGCTCAGATAGATGAAGATATTCAAGATAAAATATGAAAACTAAAAACAGCCATCAAATGGGTTAGAAATCAATTAATAGATGTACAAAAACAGATAATGCTAAAATGTGATTAAAATTCTACTCAATTTTGTGTTACTCCTGTTCATTTCAATAATAATGCTTACAACTAGAAACAAATCAAATTTCACTTACAAAACATACATAATAATGCCTCTCTAAATGTACAATTATTACAAAAAATATTTAAAACCTTTTCTAATAATATGCCCTCTTCTACTAATTTAAAAACTTTACGTGAACAACTAGCTGATCAATTATCTGGGCTAGACCCACACAGATGGTTTCAAAACATTACTCACAACATCGGGTCTAAAACTGTAATTTTGGTAATTGTCCTAACAATTATATTTGTCATCTACCATTGCCTTCATGCCAAGATTGTTAAAACTAAACAAACTCTAATGTTCAAAACTCTTTTTACAAATATTATAAATAAATAAGGGGGAATTATCAGGGAGTGTTTAACAGGAGAATTCCTAAGTGCTGTTTCTCACAAGTCCTTTGTTTTCTTAAGCGGAACAGCAGGCTGCTCCCAGGAACTGAGGTCATTGTGTGAGACAGGATTCAGTCTCCTTTAGTAAACATTCTCTTTACAACAAATTCAATTAATCAAGACCCTTTTTACAAATATAATAAATAAGGGGGAATTTTCAGGGAACATTTAACAGGAGGATTCCTGCATGTTTTTGTTTTTTGTGTTTGTTTTTTTTTTTTTTTCTATTTCTCAAGGATTATCTGTTCCTTATCAGTTCCTATTCCAAGAATGAGTAAAGCTGCATGCAGTTCTCAGGACTTAGGTCATGGGATGAGACATGCAGTGACTCTTTTCAGCATCAGTGACATTGTATGTATTAGACTATCCATATTGTGGCTGTTGACGAAATGTCATCCTGTGTAATAGCTGAGTAATCATCTTACTAAAGATATATAAGCCTGCATTTCTGCTAATAAAGCACCTTTGCTCCATCAGAACTTGGGTCCACACGTCTGTCTGTCTTTCTCTCTCTCTCTCTCTTCTTGGCTGATTTCTTTTTCTTTTTTTTTTTGTCTCTCTCTCTCTCTCCTCCGCTGATTCTCTTGGAACACGGAGACCTGTCTTGCTCACTCTCCTGCCCGGGCTTCTAAGACTCTCTCTAGAAGGTGCCCTGTGCCTTCACCTGCCTTGAGAGGGTGCCCAGTGCCTTCATGAGAGACACAAGTCCTGTGTCGAGGGCTTTATTGGTTTTCTGCATAAACCAGGGAGTATCAGCCTCTTTCTATCTCTTTCACTTTCTTATTGTTGCCTCCGGACCGCCAGGTCCAAGTTCATTAAAAGACCCCAGCACTCAACATTTTGAAATAACCAACAAGGGGAAATAATCTGAAAAATGTAGATATACAGGTATGTGTAACTGATTCACTTTGTTGTACACCTGAAACTCACAAAAAAAAAACTGTACAACTAATACTTCAATGAAAATTAATTTTTAAAAAATCACAATGAGATATTGCCCCAAACCTGATACAATGGCTATTATAAAAAAGAAAATAGACAACCAGTGCTAACAAGGATGTGGAGAAAAGTAAATCCTAGTTCACTGTTGGTAGGAATATAAATTTGTACAGCCACTATGAAAAACAGCATTCCTCAAAAAAATCACGTTCCTCAAAAAATTAAAAATACAACTACCATATGATCCAGCAATTTCACTTTGGGGAATATATCAATAGGAAACAAAATGACTACTTGTAAAAGATATATGCATCCCAATGTTCATAGTAGCATTATTTACAACAGCTAAGGGACAGAAATAATCTAAGTGCCCATCAATCAATGAATAAAGAAGCTGTAATATATACTGGATGGTGTTTTGCTTAGTGAAGTAAGTCAGACAGACAAAGCCAAATACTGTATGTTTTCACTTACATCTTGAATCTAAAAAAATAAAAATAATGAAGATAACAAAAACAGAAACAGATTCATAGATACATTGAACATTTAGACTAGTGGTTACTATTAAGGAGGGGGATGGGGGAAGAGCAAAATATAGAAGAAGATTAAGAGGTACAAAGTACTAGGTAAAAAATAAATAAGTTACAAGGATATAATGTATAGCACAGGGAATATAGCTAATATTTTATAACTTTGAAAGTGAAAGTCTCTCAGTCATGTCCAACTCTTTGCAACTATAAAGTCCATGGAATTCTCTAGGCCAGAATACTGGAGTAGGTAGCCTTTCCCTTCTCCAGGGAATCTTCCCAACCCAGAGATCAAACCCAGGTCTCCCACACTGCAGGCAGATTCTTTACCAGCTGAGCCACAAGGGAAGTCCAAGAATACTGGAGTGGGTAGCCCATCCCTTCTCCAGCAGATCTTTCCGACTCAGGAATTGAACCAGGGTCTCCTACATTGCAGGCAGATTCTTTACCAACTGAACAAGTGAGCCCTAATAAGCTGCTGGAGTCACCCGCTCTGGTCTTGGTGGGGAACAGACACCAGAGGGCAGCTTACAAGTAGCTGCTGCTGCTGCTGCTAAGTCGCTTCAGTCGTGTCCGACTCTTAGCGACCCCATGGACTGCAGCCCACCAGGCTCCTCCATCCATGGGATTTTCGAGGCAAGAGTACTGGAGTCGGGTGCCATTGCCTTCTCTGCTTACAAGTAGAGGTGGGGCCAAAACTAAAGCAGAGCACCAGGGGCTGTGTAAGCAAAGAAGAGGAAGGGAATTCACACCTGTAGCCACAGATGCAGCAGATTAAATCCGCCCAATTAGCCAGAGAGTGTGGACTTTGGGGGCAACTGTAGATTTCAAAGCAAGTACAAGCTGAAGTAAGGCTAGATAGGGTAGCTGGCTGCAAACTGTCTGACCCCAGAGGTAAATACACCCGGTGACCACCAAAGGCAGCATGAGCAGGAGAAGTGAAAACAGAGGCAACTACAGTTTACAATCCAAGAGGGAGAAACGCAAGCTGATTTGGCACTGCCAAAGTCAAGTGTGAGCTGACCCTATAGCACCTATAGCATGTCCAGAGATCTTCATAGAAATATTGGAGGGCTTCCTGAGTAGGCAGATTAGCTGGTGCTCACTGTGTGAGAAGACAATAGAGGACTCAGGAGGACATTCTACTTACTATCACTCTCTGTATATATATATATTTTTTGTTTCTCTTTTTATGTTATTTTTCTTCATATTGTTCTAATGTTCTTTATTATTCCTTTAATTTTTTTTTAACTTTGCTGTTGTTGTTTAGTCACTAAATTATGTCCAACTCTTTTGTGACCCCATAGACTGTAGCCTGTCAGGCTCCTCTGTCCATGGGATTTCCCAGGCAAGAATACTGGAGTGTGTTGCCATTTCTTTCTCCAGGGGATCTTTCCAACCCAGGGATTGAATCCAGGTCTCTTGCATGGCAGGTAGACGCTTTACCACTGAGCCATCAGGGGATCTCAATATAACTTACTGTTTTTTAAATATAGCCAGGACATGGAAGCAACCTAGATGCCCATCAGCAGATGAATGGATAAGAAAGCTGTGGTACATATACACAATGGAGTATTACTCAGCCATTAAAAAGAATACATTTGAATCAGTTCTAATGAGATGGATGAAACTGGAACCTATTATACAGAGTGAAGTAAGCCAGAAAGAAAAACACCAATACAATATACTAACGCATATATATGGAATTTAGAAAGATGGTAACAATAACCCTGTGTACAAGACTGCAAAAGAGACACCGATGTATAGATCAGTCTTATGGACTCTGTGGGAGAGGGAGAGGGTGGGGAGATTTGGGAGAATAAAATTGAAACATGTATAATATCATGTATGAAACGAGTCGCCAGTCCAGGTTTGATGCACGGTACTTGATGCTTGGGGCTGGTGCACTGGGACGACCCAGAGGGAGGGTAGAGGAGGGAGGAGGGAGGAGGGTTCAGGATGGGGAACGCAGGTATACCTGTGGTGGATTCATTTCGATATTTGGCAAAACTAATACAATATTGTAAAATTTAAATAAAATAAAATTTAAAAATAAATAAATATATTAATGTTTCCTATCTTTAGAGTACCCTTTATTTATATTGCATATTTTCCATACTTTTCATTTTGTAGTTTTGCTAGTCTAGTTTTTAGTATTCATTTGCACCTATGGGTTGGTTAATTGTCTTGATTGCTTCCGTAGTAGCTCAGCTGGTAAAGAATCCACCTGCAATGCAGGAGACCCCAGTTTGATTCCTGGGTTGGGAAGATCTGCTGTAGGAGAGATAGGCAACCCACTCCAGTATTCTTGGGCTTCCCTAGTGGCTCAGCTGGTAAAGAATCTGCCTGCACTGTTAGAGACCTGGGTTCGATCCCCTGGGTTGGGAAGATCCCCAGAGAAGGAAAGCCTACCCACTCCAGTATTCTGGTCTGGAGAATTCCATGGACTCTGTGGGGTCACCAAGACACTACTGAGTGACTTTCATTTTCACTTATTGGCTTGATTGCTCTCTTCTTTTTGATTCCTGTTTTTATTCTTATTTTCATTTTATTCAACCTTTTTCATCAGTATGTGAGTTTCTTTGTGTGTTCTTGGCTGTTGAATGTTGATTTCAGCATCTGTCTTGAGATTTTGTCTTCTGTGCTGTGGCTTGTAGCGTCTTGGTGCTACAGTAAGCCTGAATCTCTGAGGTGGGAGACCCGAGGCTAGGACTTTGGCTCACCAGAGAACTCCCGACCTAATGGAGCATTAATTGGTCAGAGCTCTCAAAGGCTTTCATCTCAACACTGAGGCCAGCCCCCACCCAAAGGCCAGTATACCTCACTGCAAACCTTCAGTAAAACAGGAACATAACCCTGCCCGTTAGTAGAGACAGACTGTCCAAAGCCAAACAAAGCCAATAGAAACCCCTGAAACTGTATTACTGAACACAGCATTGCCCTTCAGAGAGACAAGATCCAGCTTTATTCACCAGAACACAGACATAAGTCCCCCCAACCAGGAAACCTTCACAAGGCACTGGCCCATCCCCACCCACAGGGGGAAGATTCCACAATTAAGAGGAACTATGACCTTCCAGTCTACATAAAGAAAACCCCAAACACAAATTAAACAAAATGAATTAAATTAAACAAAATGAAAAGAGACATAAACATGCAGCAGATGAAGCAACATGGTAAAACTCCACAAGACCAAACAAATGGAGAGGAAACAGGCAGTCCACCAGAAAAAGAATTCAGAGTAATTATAGTAAAAATGATCCAAAATCTAGAAAATAAAATGGAGGCACAGATAAATAGAATGGAGTCATGGATTAAGAATATACAAGAAATGTTTAACAAAGAACTAGAAGAAATTAACAATCAGCAATAAACAACACAATAACTGAGATTAGAAATATACTAAAAGGAACCAATAGCAGATACCTGAGGCAGAATGATGGGTAAGTGAGCTGGAAGATGGAATAGTGGAAATAATTGAAGTGGAACAGAATAAAGGGGAAAAATAAAAGAAAAGAAATGAGAACAGTCTCAGAGAGTGCTGGGACAACATTAAGCACATCAACATTCAAATTATAGGGGTCCCAAAAGAAGAAGAGAAAAAGAAAGGGTATGAGAAAATATTTGAAGAGATTATAGTCGAAAATCTCCCTAACATGGGAAAGGTAATAGCCACTCAAGTCCAGGAAGTTCAGAGCATCCCATACATGATAAATCCAAAGAGAAATACACCAAGACACATATTAATCAAACTAATGAAAATTAAACACAAATAAAAAATATTAACAGCTGCAAGGGAAAAAGCAACGAAAACATACAAGAGGATCCCCGTAAGGCTAACAGCTGATCTTTCAACAGAAACTCTGCAGGCCAGAAGGGAGTGACAGCATATACTTAAAGTGAGAAAAGGAAAACACCTACAACCATGGTTACTCTACCCAGAAAGGATTGAGAGGGCAATAGGCAGGAAGGGCAGGGGTCCCCAAATGGAGGAAATAGGCTGAAAGTTTCAGACATTTTTTTTTTCTCTCTCTTAAGTGGCAGGAGGAAACAAACTAGTGTTCTATTTTTTTCCCCGTCTCTATACAAATTTAAAAAGAGGTTTCTCTTAAAATTCTGTGTCACCATAATGACACCTGGTTCCACCTGAATTTAACTTTTCTCAAACCTTGAGCTAACCAATACATTTTTTCTTATGGAAATGTTTGTCTTAAGCTAAGTTAATGTAATATGTATTTATATGGAAATTTGCTTTTCTTCAAGATTCATGTCAATCATTTTATGGCCCAGGATGACTCACCTGGTGCCAATGTTATCTCAAAATGCATGTTGTGGGTGAGGGGCCTGGTGCCATTCTGAGTTTTGAGATATTTCCTTTCTTTAATTAGCAGACTGCTAGTAGCTATATAACATCTGGCTAAAGACTAGCAGGGGGGGCATTCTCTCTGCCCCCTTCTAATGTCTATGTCAGTAGCTTTCTCTATCTCTTTTACACTTTAATAAAACTTTATTACACAAAAGTTCTGAGTGATCAAGCCTCATCACTGGCCCTGGATTGAATTCTTCTCCTCCAGAGGCCAAGAATTCAATCATCTTTCGTGGTTTAGCAATAATCTTTCATCTTGGGATCTCATCCGGGATTCTTCAGGACAAGATAAGGATACTTGGACCTCTAGTTCTTTGTTCTACCAAACAGATTTTCTGCTGTACTTTACTAACTCTACAGTGTACTTGTGTGAATGAATGACACGCCCTGTGAGAAGCAAGTGAGGAGCCCTGCTCTGCTGTTCTGCAGTGACCTCATACGGCTTATGGCAGAAATCTGTCGGGGGATTATACCAATCTGCCAATGCCAAGAGGCACCCAAAGTCTCCTTCAGGGTGCAGCCAGAAATGGGCAAAGCGTGTGGACCGAACTCTCCTTTCTTGGTCAAACTTTCTCATCTCTTTGACCATTTCCTAACTTGCCAGGAATTAGAACTACTAGCCTAATGTGTAGGATCATAGACTTTCAAGGGACTTGTGATCTATGCTGTTACTGTGTACTGTTACTTAGGTCCCAAACTTGGATTGGTAGTCAGGAAGCACCTAGCTTCACTAGGAGTCGAAAGTTTAGAAGCCAGATGGAGCTCTACCTTCAAGAGCATCTCTGAGGTTAAAGGTTACTCAGATCGGAAGTGCAATGGGCTTCTTCCTTTGGTAACACTAGCTCTTAATGGATTAGAGGAGGCTTTCCAGTGGCTTTTGTCCAAACTCCTTAGACATTCTTTCTGTGTAATCTGTGGGAATGAATGGAAGGGCTGGTCCTAATAACTCAAGGAAAAAATCACTTTTTCCTCACTGGCCAGCCCTTCACCATCTCTTTTGGTACTGCTTATTCTGGTGTGGTGAAGCTCAGAAGGAACATCTTGGTTTTATATTCATGCCAATCTATTGTGGTCAGGAATATACTCAGGGTCAGGCACAGGCACTCAGGTGACGAATGTTTCCCCCAGTGGTCTTAGCTTGGAAGGCATTCTGGAAGGTTACTCTGATTGTACCCCAAGTGGCATCAGAGGCAAGCAAGGTTTTCATGGTGAGGAACTGGACATCAGTCTGGGATGCCATCAAGTCTACCGCTGGTGCATCTCCATCCCACCCCAGTGGTAGAACCAGGAGGGATGAGTATGGCGCCTACGTCAGTAAGGGACAGACTAACTCCGGCCAGGGAAGGAAAGCTTTGGTGTAAAGTCTGTGTATACCCCTATCTAGAGCAGGGAGGGACCCCTCCAGTAGAAAGATGGCGCTGGTTGCATTTTTTCTTTCTTATGGGAGCTAACAATTCCAGCCTCACTCCTTTGAACCATATCCTGAAAAATGGGGATATATTTGGTCCCCAGAGCTTAAAGAAGACACACCTGATCTTCTTGTGTGACCCTGCATGGCCATGGTATCCATTGGAGGATGGCAAGTGGTGGCCAGTTGGAGAGTCTCTTAATTATAATTATCTTTTACAATTAGACTGGTTCTGTAGAAAAGAAGGGAAATGGGTAGAAGTATCATACATATGTTGCCTTTTTTCTCTCTGCGAGATATGCCAGGCTTATGTCCTAAGGGTACAGATTGGGGTATAAAACCTTCAGCTCCCTCCTGTCCTACTTTGCCCCCATACCTGGGGCTCCAAAAAGAGCAAACTGAAAGTCTTCCCCCCTCCCAGGAAGAGTGGCCTTGGTCTCAATAAAAATGCAAACTGAGATTCAAACTGCCCACATAGAGGTCCAAACACCCCATGTCTCAGTACAACCTCAGACTATCCTGGTTTCAATAGAAACTCAGACAATCAAAGTAAGAGAAGCTCAGACTGCAAAAACTAAGGGTGAAATGCAGGATGAGACGGAGGACAGGAGACAAAGAGATAAAGGAAAGCAGGTTTCTCCAATCTTCCCTGGGATCATATGCAAAGAGCAGCCAGAGAGGCTGAGGAACATCCACACAAGCTGTTGCCTCGTCATGAAGCACCCACCAGGAGAAATAATCAGTCTATGAGAGTTAATAAGCCCTTTTCTTATCAAGAAATTTAAAGAATCAAGGAGGATCTGGTAGACTATTTACAGGACCCAGAATAATATATTAGAGCTTTTAAAGGTATTACTCTGCTTTATCACCTTACTTGGAAGGATGTGATATATATCTTGGGACAAACACGCACTCCCGACTCAAAACCACGAGTTTTGAGGAAAGCAGTTGCCTATGGAAGATTAATGGCTTGGTAATGAATCAGTAGTGAAGAGGGAGGATGAGATAGCTGCCCTCCCCACTAGGAATCAGGCGGTCCCAACTATAGAACCATATTGGGACTATAACACAGCTAAAGGAAAAACATCTATTTCTCCTTTATTGACTATGCCAAAGCCTTTGACTGTGTTGATCACAATAAACTGTGGAAAATTCTGAAAGAGATAGGAATACCAGACCACCTGACCTGCCTTTTGAGAAACCTATATGCAGGTCATGAAACAACAGTTAGAAGAGGACGTGGAACAACAGACTGGTTCCAAATAGGAAAAGAGTACGTCAATGCTGTATATTGTCACCCTGCTTATTTAACTTATATGCAGAGTACATCATGAGAAACACTGGGCTGGAAGAAGCACAAGCTGGAATCAAGATTTCCAGGAGAAATATCAGTAACCTCAGATATGCAGATGACACAACCCCTATGGCAGAAAGTGAAGAGGAACTAAAAATCCTCTTGATGAAAGTGAAAGAGGAGAGTGAAAAAGTTGGCTTAAAGCTCAACGTTCAGAAAACAAAGATCATGGCATCTGGTCCCATCACTTTATGGCAAATAGAAGGAGAAACAGTGAAAACAGTGTCAGACTTGATTTTGGGGGGCTCCAAAGTCACTGCAGATGGAGATTGCAGCCATGAAATTAAAAGAAGCTTACTCCTTGGAGGGAAAGTTATGACCAATCTAGACTGCATATTCAAAAGCAGAGACATTACTTGGCCAACAAAGGTCCATCTAGTCAAGGCTATGGTTTTTCCAGTGGTCATGTATGGATGTGAGAGGTGGACTGTGAAGAAAGCTGAGCACTGAAGAATTGATGCTTCTGAACTGTGGTGTTGGAGAAGACTCTTGAGTGTCCCTTGGACTGCAGGGAGATCCAACTGGTACATTCTAAAGGAGATCAGTCCTGGGTGTTCATTGGAAGGACTCATGCTAAAGCTGAAACTCCGATACTTTGGCCACCTTGTGTGAAGAGTTGACTTTGATGCTGGGAGGAAATTGGGGCAGGAGGAGAAGGGGACGACAGAGGATGAGATGGCTAGATGGCATCACCGACTCGATGGACATGAGTTTGAGTGAACTCTGGGAGTTGGTGATGGATAGGGAGGCCTGGCGTGCTGCAATTCATGGGGTCGCAAAGAGTCAGACATGACTGAGTGACTGAACTGAACTGAAAGGAAGATGGGATCAGAGTCATTTTGTCAGATGTATTCTTGAAGGACTCAGGCAAGCACATGCTAAGACTTTAAACTATGCCAAATTAGCAAACAGAACAGGAGGAGAAGGAAGCTCCTGGTAAATTCCTAGATAGGCTGAGAGAAGCCCTTCGCAGATTCACTGAGATTGATCCCAAAATTGAAGAGGGGAGAATGATCTTAAAAGATAGATTTCTCACTCAGTCGGCTCCAGATATGTGCCGTAAACTATTAAAACAGGCATATGGGCCAAATCAGTCTTTAGATAGTCTGTTGCAACTGGCTCAGACAGTCTTTTATGGTAGGGAATATGAAGAAAAGAAAGAAAGGCAGAAAAAGACAAAGGAACAGGCAGAAGCCCTTATAATGGCTGTCACAACTGTTCTTAAACAGCCTGAGAAAAATGCCCAGAGGGACCCAGGTGACAAGGTATGGGCGTGCATTACTGTGGAAAGGAAGGGCATTCTCTCTGCCCCCTTCCAATGTCTATGTCAGAAGCTTTCTCTATCTCTTTGATACTTTAATAAAACTTTATTACACAACAGCTCTGAGTAATCAAGCCTCATCATTGGCCCCGGATTGAATTCTTCTCCAGAGGCCAAGAATCCCAGCATCTTTCATGGTTCAGCAACAACATTTAAGGATCTCATGCAGATTTGAAGAAGAAACCAAAAATTTTTAGAGATAAACAAAAGGTAAGAGAATTCACTACCACCAAACCAGCTTTAAAACAAATGCTAAAGGAACTTCTCTAGACAGGAAAAACATGAGAAAGAAAAGTCCTACAGAAACAAACCCAAAACAACAAAATAAATGGTAATAGGATCATGCATATATTCTCAGTTGTTAAGTCATGTCAAACTCCTTGTAACTCCATGGATTGCAGCCCAGCAGGCTCCCCTGTCCATGGGATTTTCCAGGCAAAAATACTGGAACTCACTCATACCCCACTCACACCAATGGACAGATCATCCAGACAAAAAAATTAACAAGGAAACAGAAGTCTTAAATGAGACACCAGACCAGATGGACCTAATTGATATCTACTGGGCATTTCATAGAAAAAAAAAAATAGATTTCACATTTTTCTCAAGTGCACTTAGAACATTCTCCAGGATATATAACATTATGGGTCACAAATTAAGCTTTGGTAAATTTTAAAATATTGAATTCAGAGAGGACAAGATGGCAGAGGAGTAGGTGGCTGTTGAGTCCATCTCTCTTCAAAGATGTATCAGAAATATACCTTCAGACACAGAAGATCTCGCATAACACTAGCTGAGAGTGGGCAAGAGTCTCTGACCACCAGAAAGGAATATACTAATCCATGGAAAACCCAGTAGGATGAAGGAATGAAAGGAAAAAGAGGACAGTGAGAAGGACTGGACCTGCACATGGGAGTTTGGGGAACTGAGGCACGAGTCAGATGCCCACATTAAGGCAATTGTTTGGAACAGTGGAGAAGGATTTGAGGCTGTTGGAGAGTGCAGCAGCTGATCTGTGACAGTCTGAATGGAATGAGAACCACGCAGACAAACTTTGCCACAGCCCTATGTACCCTGGACAGGGATGCAAGTCCCCTGGAATGTGCGGTGGCTGGGAACTGGAGTGTAGAGTTTGGACAGCAATCACAGTGCAAGGTCTGCTGCTGACTACAGGGAAAGAGCCTGAGGGGATGTGATGGAGAAGATCCTGGTGGGAAATGTTTTTGGAGGGAAGTAGAGGCCAGGGAGGCAAGGAGATAATGCTGAGTCATATGCAGGGGGTGGATCCATCACTGTAACCTTTCTCTCCCCACACATAAGCACCAGCAGTTGATCAATATAGACCCCATAGAGGATGGACATTTAAGTGCCTGACATGCTGAGCAATAGTGAAATACCACAGCCACGGGGGCCCTTTAAGAGTCTGACACACCAAGTAACAGAGAAGAACCAGTCGAAGAGGCCCTTGATGTCGGCCAGAGGCTAGAGAAAGACTAATACTGCCACAGCTCCTGTGGATGAGATGGCCAGTGTCCCTACAGACTTGGCACCACCAGGGCCCCTGTGATCCAAGCAGCTGCACCACCTCCATGTTCAATTCTCACTGGGTCAGGGCTGCTAGACACTAGAAAAAGCCCTAATAGTGCCATATCTACTGTGCCAAAGGCTGCTGGCTTCCCTGCATACTTGGCATTGCTAGGGTCCCTGTGACCTAAGCAGCTGCACCACCTCCACGCTTGATCCTCACTAGGACAGAGCTGCCAGAGACTAAGGCAAAAAGGCTAACAGCATTATATCTCCTGCTTCCCTGGCTGCAGGCTCCCCTGCATACCTGGCACTGCCTGGGTCCCTGTGACCCAAGCAGCTGTGCCACCTCCACACCCGGTCCTCACAAGGGCAGGCCCAAATCCTCCAGGGAAGCCTCAGAAGCAAACTCCTGTGGATGACCCACATGTAGAGGTGGAGAAAAAAACACAGATGAACCCCCAAGAGCTGTGTGGCTAAGGAAGAGGACTGAAAGCCTCCCCACCAGCTGTAAAAGCTGCAGATTAACCCCACATGATTAACTAGGCAGACTCGTGCCTATAGGCATAGACTGTGCCTATGGAATATGTAAAAAGACAGTGAGAGTTCCCATAAAAGAAAACACACTAGCTCTGGCAGCTGTGGACTTTAGAGACAAGAACGTGCAGGAGTAGGACCAGATTAGAGTCTGAGCTGTCCCCAAAACAAGTCCAGAGACCAGTCGAGTATTGGAGGACATCCTAGGGAGGGGTAAATGGACTGTGACTTAGTGAGGGAAAGGACACTTACAGCTGAGATCTGAGAAAAAAAATTTATTATTATTATTATATTTTGATTTGTTCTATAGTTGGTTCTGGATCTTTTTCTTCTGTTTTCCCCCTAAGTTGCTGAGGTTGTTGATTTTACTATTATTATTAACACTATTTAAGCTTTAGAGAAAAAAAAATTTAACCACCCTTTTTTTTTTATTTCCTTTATATATTCCTACCTCTACATTGGCCTTTTGCAGTTTGGTGGGGTAATTTTTAAACTTTTTATTTTGCTTTTTAAAATTTTCTCTTGTTTTGTTTATTTGTTTTTCTTACTGTTCTGTGCTTGCTGTAGCTATTCTTTTCACATATATAAATCTTTTTATATACTTGTATTTAATTTTGCTTTTCTATATATTTTCTAGTTTCTGTTCTTCCTTTTATTTCTTCTCTTCACCATGTTTCTTAGTTTGTTTTGTTTTCTTTGCTTTATTCCTCAGTTGGTGCTCTGTTTTGGTTTTGTTTTCTCGTTTGTGTTTTAGTAAGTTTTGTCTCTATTTGGATAATATTTTTGGTATCATTTGCTCACCAGGTCACTCTTGTACTTTCTTTTCTTTGGACTGTTTTGGTTTTGTGTATGTGTGAGTGTGTGTGAGTGTGTGTGTATGTTCCATTGTTTTAGTTATTATTTGTCTAATTTTGTATTTACCATTTGTCTGGGTTTGTCTTTTGTTTTTATGTGTTGTTTGTTTGTTCTTGTGTGTTTGTTTTAATCCCCTTTGTGCATGCATGCATGTGTGCTAAGTTGCTTCATTTTTGTTCAACTCTTTGCGACCCTATGGACTGTAGCCTCCCAGGTTCCCCTGTCCATGGGATTCTCCAGGCAAGCCTAATAGAGTGGGTTGCCATGACCTCTTCCAGGGGATCTTCCAGACTCAGGAAATGAATCCACATGTCTTACATCTCCTGCATTGCCAGGCCAGTTCTTTACCACTATGGTCATCTGAGCAGCCCTTAATCCCCTTTATTGTCATAAAAAAATGACATGTGAAATCTCAGTTCTCCAACCAGCAATCCAGCCTGATCCCTTGGAGTCAGGGTGCAGAACCCAGGACCCTAGACTACCAGAGAACTCCTAACCCCAGGTAGTATTAATTAGTGAGTGCTCCCATGAAGGCCTCCACCTGTATATAAGACCCAGCATCACCCAATTGCCAGAATCACACAATACAGGATGTGTCACCCAAACAGCAAGCAAGAAAAACAACAACAACAACAATCATCAGCGTACAGGATTCTTACAGATACCCCCAAAATATACCACCTTGCACAGCCCTGCCCATCAGAGACGGGAAAAAAAAAAAAACTGACCTTCTCCCACACGAATGCAGGCACAAGTCACTCCTAATTAAAGCCTATACAAACCACTAGACCAACCTTATCCACCAAGAGCAGAAAACTAAAGGATGAAGGAGTAAAACCCTAAATCCTAAGAAATGGAGACATCAAGTACAGTAAGTTAGAAAAATTGAAAAGACAGAAATATTATGCAAATGAAGGAAGAAAGTTGAAACTCAAAACATCAAGTACAGTAAGTTAGAAAAATTGAAAAGACAGAAACGTTATGCAAATGAAGGAAGAAAGTAGAAACTCAAAACATCAAGTACAGTAAGTTAGAAAAATTGAAAAGACAGAAACGTTATGCAAATGAAGGAAGAAAGTAGAAACTCATAAGATCAAATAAATGAAGAGGAAATAGCAAATTATCTGAAAAAGAATTCAGGGTAATGATAGTAAAGATTGTCAAAACCTCAGAAATAAGATTGAGAAAATTCAAGAAAAAAATACAAATTTAATAAGGACTTGAAGACATAAAGGATAAACAAACAGACAAATGACACAATTCCTGAAATTAAAAACATTCAGGATTCTAGAAGGAATCAATATCAGAATAACTGAGGTATATGAATGGATATATGAAAGCGACTTCACTTTCACTTTTCACTTTCATGCATTGGAGAAAGAAATGGCAACCCACTCCAGTGTTCTTGCCTCCAGAATTCCAGGGATGGGGGGAGCCTGGTGGGCTGCCATCTATGGGGTCGCACAGAGTCGGACATGGCTGAAGCAACTTAGTAGCAGTAGCAACATGAATGGATAAGTGAGCTGGAAGATAGAATGGTGGGAATTACTGTGGAAAAGAAGAATAAAGGGAAAAGAATGAAAAGAATTGAGGATAATAAGGAAAGACAAGCCTTAAATGACATAGTAGACCAGATGAACCTGATATCTTTAGAACATTCCATCCAAATGCAGAAGAATACACTACCTTCTCAAGTAAAAAACACAGACACATGGATATTAAGCAATATCCAAAACAACAAACAGGTTACTGAAGTAATAAAAAGATAAATTAAAGAATTTCTAGAAACAAACAACAACAAAAAATGAGGACCTATGGAATGCAGCAAAAGCAATTCTAAGAGGTAAGATTATATCAATACAATCCTATCTCAAGGAACACGAAAAATACCAAATAGACAGCCTAACTTTAACAACTTTAAAACAACTGGAAAAAGAAGGACAAAAATCCCTCAAAGTTAGTAGAAGGAAAGAAATCATAAAGATCAGGGCAGAAATAAATGAAAAACAACTGAAGGAAACAGTAGTAAAGGTTAATAAAAACTAAAAGCTGGTTCTTTGAGAAGATGAAAAAAAAAAAAGTCAAACCATTAGCCAGACTCATCAAGAAAACAAGGAGGAAGAATCAAGACAACAAAATTAGAAATGAAAAAGGAGAGGTTACAACAGACAACACAGAAATAAAAAAGATCATAAGAGAATGCTAGAAGCAACTATAGGCTAATAAAATGGACAACATTAAGAAATGAGTCGATTCTTAGAAAAGTTCAACCTTCCAAGACTGAAACAGGAAGAAGTAGAAATTATGAACAAGCCAATTAGAAGCATTAAAATCGAAACTGTGATCAAAAATCTCCTGCAAATAACAAAATCCCAGAGCCAAATGGCTTCACAGATAAATTCTATCAAATATTTAGAGAAGAGTTAATGCCTATCCTTCTGAAACTCTTTCAAAAAATTGCAGAGGAAGGAACACACTCAAAGTCATTCTATGATGCAAAATCACCCTGATAACAAAAGCAGACAAAGACATTACAAAAAAAGAAAATCACAGGCAGATATCTATGATGAACCCAGATGCAAAAATTCTCAACAAAATTCTAGCAAACTACATTCAACAATACATTAAAAGGATCATACACCATGATCAAGTTGGGTGTATCCCAACTTCTTCAATATAGCAAATCAATCAAAGTAATATACCATATTAACAAATTGAAATGTAAAATCCATATGATAATCTCAGCAGATGAAGAAGAGGCTTTTGACAAAATTAAGCATACATTTATAATAAAAACTTTTGAAAAAATGGGCATAGAAGTAAACTACCTCAACATAATAAAGGCCATATAAAACAAACCCACAGCAAGCATTATTCAATGGCAAAAAACTGAAACCATTCCCTCAGAGATCAGGAACAAGACAAGGGTGCCCACTCTCATGAGTGTTATTCAACATAGTTTTGGAAGTCCTAGCTATGGCAATCAGAGGAGAAAAAGAAATAAAAGAAATCCAGATTGGAAAAGAAGTAAAACCATCACTGTTTACAAACACCATAATACTATGCATAAAATATTCCTCGGTTGGAAGAAACAATATTGTGACACTATCACAAAGTTATAGTGAATTACTAGTAAATTCAGCTAATTCGTGGATTTCATAAAGTCACAGGTTACAAAATCAATACACAGAACACTTTCATTCTTATACACTATCAATGAAAAATCAGAAAGAGAAATTAAGGAGTCAATCCTATTTACCATTGCAACATACAGGATAAAATACCTAAGAATAAACCTACCTAAGGAGACAAGGGGTTCCCCTTGTGGATCAGACAGTTAAGAATCCTACCCACAATGTGGGAGACCAGGGTTCGATCCTTGGTTTGGGAAGATCCCCTGGAGGAGGGCATGGCAATTCACTCCAATATTCTTGCCTGGAAAATCCCCATGGACAGAGGAGCCTGGTGAGCTACAGTCCATGAGTTCACACAAAGTCATACATGACTGAGTGACTAAGCAAAAGGAGACAAAAGGGCTTTATACAGAAAACTATAAGATGCTGATGAAAGAAATCAAAGACAACATAAACAGATGGAGAGATAGTTAATATTCCTCAGTTGGAAGAAACAATATTGTGAAAATGACTATACTTACAATTGCAATCTACAGACTCAATGCAATCCCTATCAAATTATCAATGGCATTTTTCACAGAACTAGAACAAAAAACATTTTCAATTCATATGGAAACACAAAAGACCCCGAATAGCCAAAGCACACTTGAGAAAGAAGAATGGAGCTGGAGAAATAAATCCTCTGACTTCAGACTGCACTACAAAGCTACAGTCATCAAGACAGTATGGTACTGGCACAAAAACAGAAATATAGATCATCGGAACAAGGTAGAATGTCTAGAGATAAACTCATACATCTACAGGCCTCTTATCTTTGACAAAGGAGGCAAGAATATACAATAGGGAAAGACAGTCTCTTCAAAAATTGATTATGGGAAAACTGGACAGCTATTTGTACAAGAATGAAATTAGAACACGTCTTAACATGATACACAAAAATAAATTCAAAATGGATTAAAGCCCTAAATATAAGACCAGAAAGTATAAAACTGTCAGAGGAAAATATAGGCAGAACACCATATAACTTAAGTCACAGTAGGATGCTCGATGGCTCACCTCACAGAGTAATGGAAATAAAAACAAAACAAATAAACAAACAAAAAAAAATAAACAAGTGGGACCTAATTAAACTTAAAAGTTTTTGCACAGCAAAGGAAACTATAAACAAAGTGAGAAGACAATCTTCAAAATGGGAGAAAATAATGGAAAATGGGAAAACTGACTAAGGATTAATTTCCAAAATATACCATGCAGCTCATTCAACTCCATACCAGAAAAACAAACAACCCAATAAAAAAAAGTGGGCAAAATACCTTAACAGACACTTCTCCAAAGGAGACATAAAGATGACTAATAAACACATGAAAAGATGCTCAACACCATACATTATTACAGAAATATAAATCAAAGTTACAATGAAATATCACCTCCCCCAGAAACAATGACCATTGTCAAAAAAATATACAAACAGTAAATGCTGGAGAGGGTTTGAAAGAAAGGGAATCCTCTTGCGCTGTTGGTGGGAATGTAAATTGATACAGCCACTACGGAAGACAGTATGGAGATTCCTTTAAAAACTAGGAATAAAACTACCATATAACCCAGTAATCCCACTACTAGGCATAAACCCTGAGGAAATAATTGAAAAAGACACTTGTACCCCAATGTTCACTGCATCACTCTTTACAATAGCTACAACATGGAAGTAAAATAGACGTCCATGGATAGATGAATGCATAAAGAAGCTGTGGTACATTTATAAATGAAATACTACTACTACTACTAAGTCCAACTCTGTACGACCCCATAGACGGTAGCCCACCAGGCTCCTCCATCCCTGGGATTCTCCAGGCAAGAACACTGGAGTGGGTTGCCATTTCCTTCTCCAATGCATGAAAGTGAAAAGTGAAAGTGAAGTAGCTCAGTCCTGTCCAACTCTTAGCGACCCCATGGACTGCAGCCTTCCAGGCTCCTCCATCCATGGATTTTCCAGGCAAGAGTACTGGAGTGGGGTGCCATTGCCTTCTCCATATACATGGGATATTAGTCATAAAAAGGAACACATTTGAGTCAGTTCTAATGAGATGGCTGAACCCAGAACCTATTATACAGGGTGAAGTAAGTCATAAAGAAAAACACAAATACTGTAATATTATTGCATACATAAGGAATCTAGAAAGATGGTATGGATGAACCTACTTGTAGGGCAGAAATGGAGATGCACACATAGAAAACAGACTTATAGACACGGGGTGGGGAGGAAGGAGAGGGTGGGATGAATGGAGAGAATAGCATGTAAACATATACAATACCATATATAAAATACATAGCCAATGAGAATTTGATGTATGACTCAGAGAAGTCATATTGGGGCTCTGTAATGACCTAGAGGGGTGAAATAACATGGGAGGTGGGGGGGGGAGAGATTTAAGAGGAAGGGGATATATGTATACTAATGGCTGATCATGTTGATATATGGCAGAAACCAACACAATATTGTAAAGCAATTACCCTAAACTTTAAATAAATTTTTAAAATAATAATAAAAATTGAATTCATTTCAAGCATCTTTTCTGACCATAACTGTATAAGATTAGATATCAACTAAAGTAAAAGAACTGTAAAAAAAAAAAATGCAAACACATATACACTAAACAATGTACTTCTGAATAACCAACAAATCACTGAAGAAATCAAAAAGGAAATCAAAAAGTACCTAGAAACAAATAACAATGAAAACACAGAAATTCAAAAATGATGGATTGCAGTAAAAGCAGTGCTAAGAAGGAAGTTTATGGAAATACACACCTACCTCAAGAACCAACAGTAAACATCAAATAAACAACCTAAACTTACACCTAAAGCAACTTAAAAAAAAAAGAACACAAACTCCCAATTTAGAAGGAAAGAAATCATGAATATAAGAGTAGAAATATTATTAAAAAGAAATGAGTGTGATCATAGCAAAGATGAATAAAACTAAAAGCTAATTCTTGAGAAGATAAAATTGACAAACCATCAGCCAGAGTCGTCAAGATAAAGGAGAGAAGACTCGAATCAATAAAATTAGAAATGAAAAAGGAGAAATACAAATGATCATAAAAGCCTATGACAAACAACTATATGCCTACAAAATGGACAACATGAAAGAAATTGATAAATTCTTAGAAAATGATAATTTGGGGGCTTACTTGAGGCTAAACAGTAAAGCCTTAGGAAACATCACTACAAACAAAGCTAGTGGAGGTGATGAAATTGCAGTTGAGCTATTTCAAATCCTGAAAGATGATGCAGTGAAAGTGCTGCACTCAATATGCCAGCAAATTTGGAAAACTCAGCAGTGGCCACAGGACTGAAAAAGATCAGTTTTCATTCCAATCCCAAATAAAGGTAACGCCAAAGAATGCTCAAACTACCACACAATTGCACTCATCTCACATGCTAGTAAAGTAATGCTCAAAATTCTCCAAGCCAGCCTTCAGCAATACATGAACGTGAACTTCCAGATGTTCAAGCTGGATTTTAAAAAGGCAGAGGAACCAGAGATCAAATTGCCAACATCCGCTGGATCATCAAAAACGCAAGAGAGTTCCAGAAAAACATCTATTTCTGCTTTATTGACTATGCCAAAGCCTTTGACTGTATGGATCACAATAAACTGGAAAATTTTGAAAGAGATAGGAATACCAGACCACCTGACCTGCCTCTTGAGAAACCTATATGCAGGTCAGGAAGCAACAGTTAGAATTGGACATGGAACAACAGACTGGTTCCAAATTGGGAAAGGAGTAAGTCAAAGCTGCATATTGTCACCCTGCTTATTTAACTTATATGCAGAGTACATTGTGAGAAATTCTGGGCTGGAGAAGCACGAGCTGAAATCAAGATTGCTGGGAGAAGAAATCAAGATTGCATATCAATAACCTCAGATATGCAGATGACACCATCCTTATGGCAGAAAGTGAAGAAGAACTAAAGAGCCTCTTGATGAAAGTGAAAGAGGAGAGTGAAAAAGTTGGCTTAAAGCTCAACATTCAGAAAACTAAGATCATGGCATCTGGTCCCATCACTTCATGGGATATAGATCAAGAAACAGTGCAAACAGTGGCTGACGTTATTTTTGGGGGGCTCCAAAACCACTGCAGATGGTGATTGCAGCCATGAAATTAAAAGACACTTACTCCTTGGAAGGAAAGTTATGACCAACCTAGACTGCATATTAAAAAGCAGAGAAATTACTTTGCCAACAAAGGTCCATCTAGTCAAGACTATGGTTTTTCCAGTGGTCATGTACGGATGTGAGACTTGGACTATAAAGAAAGCTGAACACCGAAGAACTGATGCTTTTGAACTGTGTTGTTGGAGAAGATTCTTGAGAGTCCCTTGGACTGCAAGGAGATCCAACCAGTCCATCTTAAAGGAGATCAGTCCTGGGTGTTCATTGGTAGGACTGATGTTGAAGCTGAAACTCCAGTTCTTTGCCCACCTGATGCAAAGAGCTGAATAATTTGAAAAGACCCTGATCAGAGTTGGACAAGACTGAGTGACTGAACTGAAACAGTAAAGAATTTGACTATAATGCAGGAGGCACAGATTCGATTCCTGAGTCTTGAAAATTCCCCTGGAGAAGGGAATGGCAAACTACTCCTGTATTCTTGCCCAGCAAATCGCATGGACAGAGGAGCCTGGCAGGTTACAGTACATGGCATTGCAAGTGTTGGACACAACTTGGTGATTAAATCACCACAACCAAGACTGAACCAGGAAGAAATAGAAAATATGAACAGATCAAACAGAAGCATGGAAATGAAAACTATTATCAGAATCCTGCAACAAACAAAAGACCAGGGCAAGATGGCTTCACAGCAAATTCTACCAATAGTTTAGAGAAAAAATTACACCTATAATACTCAAATTCATCCAGAAAACTGAAAAAGGAAAACTCCCAAAGCCATTCTACAAAATCACCATTGAGTGAGTGAGTGAGTGAAGTCACTCAGTCGTGTCCAATTCTTTGAGACTCCATGGACTGTAGCCCGCCAGGCTCCTCTGTCCATGGGATTCTCCAGGCAAGAATACTGGAGTGGGTTGCCATTTCCTTCTCCAACAAGGTTGTTGAGGATTTTTGGATCCTCAATAGTGATGTTCTATCAGTGATATTGGCCTGTAATGTTCTTTTTTGTGATATACAAGACAAAGCTACCACAGAAAAGAAAATCGCAGGCCAATATCACTGATAGAACATCACTACTGAGGATCCAAAAATCCTCAACAAATTCTAGCAGAAAAAATTCAACAACACATTAAAAAGATCACATATCAGGATCAACTGTGTATCCTAGGAACTCAAGGATTCTTCAATTTATGCAAATCAACCAATGTGGCACACCATATTAACAAATTGAAAGATGAAACCATATGATCAATGATCATCTCAATAGATGCATAGAAAGCTTTAGAGAAAATCCAACACCTGTGTATGATAAAAAAAAAAAAAAAAAACTCTCCTGAAATTAGGCACAGAAGGAACCTGCATACATACTCAGTCATGTCCAACTCTTTGCAACTCTTGCACTGTAGCCAGCCAGGCTCCTCTGTCCATGGGATTTTCCAGGCAAGAATGGGGTGTCATTCCCTTCTCCAGGGAGAAGAAACATACCTCAACATAAAAAAGGCTATATACAGCAAACCAACAGCAAGCTATTCTCAGTGGTGAAAAACAAAGCATTTCCTCCAAAACCAGGAACAACACAAGGGTGCCCACACTTGTCATTATTATTCAACATAGTTTTGGAAGTCCTAGCCAGGGAAATTTAGGGAAATAAAAGGAATACAGATTGGAAAAAAAAGATGTAAAACTCTCACTGTTTGCAGGTGATGTGATAATACACATAATACCCTAAAGATGCCACAAGAAATTTTCTAGAGCTAATCAATGAAAATAGTAAAGTTGGCAAGACACAAAACTAATACACATAAATTACTTGTATTCCTATATACTAACAATGAAAAATCAGCAAAAGAAATTAAGGAAAAATCCCATTCACCTTTGCAACAAAAAGAAGAAAATGCTAAGGAATATACCTACCCAAAGAGACAAAAGACTTTTTTGGAGAAGTCTCTAAGACAATGATGAAAGAAATAAAAGAAACAGAGATATATACCATATTCTTGCATTGGAAGAATCAATATTCTTAAAAAGCACTGTACTATCCAAAGCAATCTACAGATTCCATGCAATATCATACTACCAATGGTGTTTTTCACAGGATTAGAAGAAAAAATTTCACAATTCATATGAAAACAAAAAAGACTCTGAATAGTCAAAGCAATCTTAAGAAAGAAAAATGGACTTGGAGGAATCAAACTTCATGATGTTAGACTCTACTACAAAGTCACAGGAATAAAGATAGTATGATACTGGCACAGAAACAGAAATACAGATCAATGGAACAAGATACAAAGCCCAGAGATAAACCCACACATCTATGGGCACCTTATCTTTGACAAAGGAGGCAAGAATATACAATTGAGTAAAGACAGTCAAAAAGTGGTGCTGAGAAAACCAGACAGCCACATGTAAAATAATGAAATCAGAACATGTCCTAATACCATACATAAAAATAAACTCAAAATGGATTAAAGACTTAACTGTGAAGCCATAAACTATGAAACTCTTAGAGGAAAACAAAGGCAGTACACTCTTTGACATAAATCACAGCAAATCTTTGACTCATCTCCTAGAGTAGTGGAAATAAAAGCAAAGATAAACAAGTGGGATATAATAAAATTTAAAACATTTTGCCCACCAAATGAAACAATAAGCAAGATGAAAAGACAACACTCAGAATGGTAGTAAATAATTGCAAAGAAAACAACTGACAAAGGATTGATCACCAAAATATATAAGCAGCTCATGCAGCTCAATATAAGAAAAAGAAACAGCCAAAAAAAAAAAAAGGGCAGAAGACCTAAACAGACATTACTCCAAAGACATACAGATTGCCAATAAACACATGAAAAGATGCTCAACATCACTAATTATTAGAGAAATAAAAATAAAAAGTACAATGAGGTATCACCTCATACCAATCAGACTGGCCATCATTGAAACATCTACAAACAATAAATGCTGGAGAGGATGTGGAGAAAAGAGAACCCTCCAACACTGCTTGTGGGAATGGAAACTGATAGAGCCTTTATGGGGAACATCATGCTAATTTCTTAAAAAATGGAAGCCCAAATCTACCACATGACCCAGCAATCCCATTACTAGGCCTATACCCTGAGAAAGTCTCATTTCTAAAAAAAAAAAAAAAAAAAAAACATGCACCCTAATGTTCATTGCAGTACTATTTACAATAGTCAGGGCAAGGAAGCAACCTAGATGTTTCTCTACAGATGAACAGATAAAGAAAATGTGGTACATAAAATCAATGGAATATTACTCAGCCATAAAAAAGAGTGAATTTCCATCAGTTCTATTAAGGTGGATGAACCTAGAGCTTATAACATAGGATGAAGTAAGTCAGAAAAACAAATATTGCATATATATAGACTCTATGAAAATTATATTGATGAATGTATTTCCAGGGAAGTCATGGAGATGCAGATGTAGAGAACGGACTTGTGGATACCATAGGGGAAAGAGAGTGTAGGACAAAAGGAGAAAGTAGCAGTGACAATATACAGTAACATGTGTAAAATATATATCTGCTGAGAAATTACCATATAATACAGTAAGCCCAGCCTGGCACTCTGTGATGCCTTAGAAGGGGATATGCGGGAGAAAGAGAGGCACAAGATGGAGAGGTTATATGAATAATTATGGCTGATTTGCACTCCTGTTCAGCAGAAACGAACACAAAATTATAAAGCAACTTTCCTCCACTTAAAAAATAAATTCACAAAAATCATAGAGGAAATGCTTCATGACATTGATCTTGGCAATAAGTTTTGGGAACATGATACAAAAATCACAGGTGACAACAACAACAAAAAGACAAGAGAGATTACATCAAGCTAAAAATATTATGCACAGGAAAGTAAACAATCAACACTGAAAAAAGCAACCTTTGGACTGAGTGACTAACAGTCCTGTCTGACTATTGGCAATACGATAGATTGTAGCCCGCTAGGCTCCTCTGTCCATGGAATTCCCCATGCAAGAATACTGGAGTGGGTTGCCATTCCCTTCTCCAGGGGATCTTCCCCGCCCAGGGCTCAAAACCAGTACTCCATTGCAGGCAGAATCTTTACCATCTGTTGCCACCAGGAAAGAGTTAGGGATGGAGACCTATCCTGCGGGGGGGGGGGGGGGGGGGAGTTACTCATGAAGGAGGAGAAGTTTCCAAACACCAGAAAACCCTCTCACCAGAGGGTCTGTAGGGAGTTTTGGAATCTCAGAGGGCAACATAATCAGGAGGAAAAAAAAAATCCACAGATTATGCACCTAACCACAATTCTTAGCAGAGAAGTAGCCCAGACACTGACGTCCACCAGCAGCGAGTGGGGGCTGAACAGGGGAGCATGGGCTGCATGCTTAGGGTAAGGACCGGGCCTGAATGCCCTGAGTACAATCTGAGGGAGCTAACGTGAGATAGCAACCCAAACTGTGGGATAGCCAGAGAAGGGAAAAGAGAGAGAGAGAGAGAGAGAGAGAGAGAGAGAAATTTCCCATGAAAAGCTATAAGGCACAACCTGGCCCGCTCACACAACAAAGGACTGAAGGAATACCAGAGGAGAGCTAGCCAGCTGTGGACCAGCCCCTCCCCCCACAGGAGGCAGAGAGGCAGGTGGGTGACATCCAGAGCTGGAAGGCGTGGGGCAAATTCAGCCCCAGAGATGGCAACCTCCACCAAACTGCAAGCAGGCTTCCAGTTGCTAACCAAGTCTTCCTGGGATCCTGGATGGTTGACATACACCAGGAGGTTTGCAATCAGAGATCAGCTCCCCACAGGAGACACAGGGCACAGCTGAGATGTTGCTCCCACTGGGCACCCAGGAAACCAAGGGGCTGGGATTGGGGAGGTGATAAGATGCACTGCTCACCTGGGGAGAGTGCACTCGCCAAGCATCTGGTCACCTGAGCTGCTCAGACCTGGGAAGGGCACAAAACGCAGGCCCAACCGAGTCTGTGCCTTTGTGGAGTACCCAAGAACCTGAACCTGAGTGGCTTAGACCTGGGAAGTGCACAAAACCGGGGGCCTGCTTAGGAGAGTTCCCTGACAGAGCAACCTGGAGCCAGAGCACTGAAGACTGGGAAAGCACACATGTTGAGAGAGAAGGCAAAACCAGTGTGGCCCAGACACTGTGAGCACTTGCCACAAACACCAGTGATATTTGTTTGCAGTGTTCGTCCCTCCCCACAGCACAAATGAACAAGTGAGCCTAAATAAGTGAACACCTTCGCCCCCTTGTGTCAGGGCAGAAATTAGACACAGAAGAGACTTGCAAACAGAGGAAGCCAAAACAAACAAACAAGAGGGAACTGCTCTGTAAGTGACAGGTGCAACAGATTAAAACCCTGTAGTTAGCACTGACTATATTGGAAGGGGCCTATAGACTTGAGAAAAAGTGTAACCTGGAACAAGGAACTATCTGTAACTGAACTGACCCCACAATGCCCTCAACAGCTCCAGAAAAATTCCTAGATATATTTGATTATGATCATTTTTAAATTTTTAAAAATTTTTAAGGTCTTTATTAATCCTTTAATTTTCAATTTTATAACCTACTATTATCTTGCAAAAAAGGACCCTATTTTTAAAGCAAATTTCATAAATATGTATTTTTATAATGTTTGTGATTTTGTCTTGTTTTTTAATATTGCATTTGTGAGGGTCTAACCTCTACTGTAGATTTTTAATCTTTGCATTTTAGTATTTGTTATCAATTTTGTACCTTTAAGAATCCAGTCTTCAGTACCCCTTTTTACTTAGGAGTGTGATTATTGGCTTGATTGCTCTAACCCCACTTTGACTCTCTTTCTTCTCCCCCAGGTCACCTCTATCTTCTCCCTCCCCCTTCTCTAGTCTACCCAACTCTGTGAATCTCTTTGGGTGTTCTGGGCTGTGGAGAACACTTAGAGAACTGATTACTGGCTAGATCTTTCTCTCTCCTTTTGCCTCCCCCTCTTCTCCTCCTGGTCACCTCTATCTCCTTACTCCCTCTTCTCTTCCCTACGTAACTCCGTGAAACTCTCTGAGTATTCCAGATTGTAGAGACCACATAGGGAATTGATTACTGGCTAGATTGCTCTCTCCCCTTTTGATTCCCCCTCTTCTCCTCCTGGTCATCTCTATCTCGCTCCTCCCTCTTCTCTTCTCCATATAACTCTGTGAACCTCTCTGGATGTCTCTCACTGTGGAGAATCTTTTCACCATTACTCTAGATGTTTTATCATCTGTGCCATATGGATGGAGAAGTCTTCAGGCTACTATAAGAATAAGACTGAAAGCCAGAAGCAGGAGGCTTAAATCCAAAACTTGAGAACACCAGAAAACTCCTGACTCCAGGGAACATTAATTGACAAGAGCTCATGCAAAAGCCTCCATACCAAGACTGAAACCAAGTTTCACCCAAGAGCCAACAAGTTTCAGAGCAAGAAATACCAGGCTAACTCTCCAACAATGCAAGAACATAACCCTGAGCATTAAAACACAGGTGGCCAAAAGTCACACCAAACCTAAAGACACGTCAAAACCCACTACTGGACACTTCATTGCACTTCAGAGAGAAGAGATCCAGCTCCACTCACCAGAACACCTACGTAAGCTTCCCTAAACAGGAAATCTTGGCAAGCCCTCATCCAACCCCACCCACATGGAGGAACCTCCACAATAAAGAGAAACCACAAACTTCTAGCCTACAGAAAGGCCACCCCAAACCGAGCAATCTAAACAAGATGGAAAGGCAGAGAAATATTCACCAGGTAAAGGAACATGATAAATGCCCATCAAACCAAACAAAAGAGGAGGAAACAGGGACTCTACCAGAAAAATAATTCAGAATAATGATAGTAAAAATGATCCAAAATCTTGAAAACAAAATAGAGTTATAGATAAATAGTCTAGAGATAAGGACTGAGAAAATGCAAGAAATGTTTAACAAGGACCTAGAAGTAATAAAAAAGAGTCAATCAATAATGAATAATGCAATAACTGAGATAAAAAAAAAAAAAAACACTCTACATGGAACCAAAAGTAAAATAACTGAGGCAGAAGATAGGATAAGTGAGGTGGAAGATAGAATGGTGGAAAAATATGAAGCAGAGAGGATTAAAGAATTAAAAGAAATGAGGACAACCTTAGAGATTTCTGGGACAATGTCAAATGCCGCAACATTCAAATCATAGGAGTCCCAGAAGAAGACAAAAAGAAAGGCCATGAGAAAATACTTGAGTTGATAATAGTGGAAAACTTCCCTAAAATGGGGAAGGAAATAGCCACCCAAGTCCAAGAAACCCAGAGAGTCCCAAACAGGATAAACCCAAGGCAAAACACCCCAATACACAAATTAATCAAATTAACAAAGGTCAAACACAAAGAAGAAATATTAAAGCACCAAGGGAAAAACAACAAATAACACACAAGGGGATTCTCCTAAGGAAAACAGCTGATCTTTCAGTAGAAACTCTTCAGGCCAGAAGGGAATAGCAGGACATATTTAAATGATGAAAGAGAAAAACCTACAACCCAGATTACTGTATCTAGCAAGGATCTCATTCATATATGAAGGAGAAATCAAAAGCTTTACAGACAAGCAAGAGCTGAGAGAATTCATCACCACCAAACCAGCTCTTCAGCAAATGCTAAAGTATTTTCTCTAGATAGGAAAAACAAAAAAGGTGTATAAACTTGAACCCCAAATAACAAAGTAAATGGCAACAGGATCATACTTATCAATAATTACCTTAAATGTAAATGGGTTGAATGCTCCATTCAAAAGACAAAGACTGGCTGAATGGATACAAAAACAAGACCCCTATATATGCTGTCTATAAGAAACCCACCTCAAAATAAAGGACACACACAGACTGAAAGAGAAGGGCTGGAAAAAGATATTTCATGCAAATGGAGACCAAAAGAAAGCAGGATTAGCAATACTCAGATAAAATAGACTTTGAAATAAAGGCCAAGAAAAGAGCCAAAGAAGGACACTACATAATGATCAAAGGATCGATCCAAGAAGAAGATACAACAATTATAAACATATATGCACCTGAAATAGGAGCTCTGCAACATGTAAGGCAAAAGCTAAAAAATATGAATGGGGAAATGACCAATAGCACAATAACAGTGGGAGACTTTAATACCTCACTCACACGTATGGATAGATCAACTAAACAGAAAATTAGCAAGGAAACACAAACTTTAGTTGATACAATGGACCAGTTAGACATAATTGATATCTATAAGACACTTCATCCCAAAATAATTAATTTCACATTTTTTCTGAAGTGTACACGGAACCTTCTCCAGGATAGTCATATCCTGGGCCATAAATCTAGCCTTGGTAAATTAAAAACATTGAAATCATTTCAACCATATTCTCTGATCACAATGCAGTAAGATTAGATGTCAACTACACGGAAAAAAAAAAAAAAAACTAGTTAAAATACAAACCTATGGAGGCTAAACAACACGCTTCTGAATAACCAACACATCACAGAAGAAACCAAAAAAGAAATAAAAATATGCATAAAAATGAATGAAAATGAAAACACAACAACCCAAAATCTATGGGATTCAGTAAAAGCAGGGCTAAGGGTAAGGTTTATAGCAATACAAGCTTACCTTAAGAAACAAGAGAAAAATCAAGTAAATAAGCTAACGCTACACCTATAGCAACTAGAAAAGGAAGAAATGAAGAACCCTATCTTTAGCAGAAGGAAATAAATCATAAAATTAGGGCAGAAATAAATAAAAAAGAAACAAAGGAGACCGTAGCAAAACATCAACAAAGCTAAAAGCTGGTTCTTTGAGAAGATAAATAAAATTGACAAACCATTAGCCAGACTCATCAAGAAACAAAGGGAGAAGAATCAAATCAACAAAATTAGAAATGAAAATGGAGAAATCATAACATACAACATAGAAATAAAAAGGATCATAAGAGACTACTATCAGTAATTATATGCCAATAAAATGGACAGCTTGGAAGAAATGGATGAATTCTTATAAAAGTATAAGTTTCCAAAACTAAACGAGGGAGAAATAGAAAATCTTAACAGACCCACCAACAGCATGGAAATCGAAACTGTAATCAGAAATCTTCCAAGAAACAAAAGCCCAGGACCAGATGGCTTCACATCTGAATTCTACCAAAAATTGAGAGAAGAGCTAACTCCTATCCTACTCAAACTCTTCCAGAAAATTGCAGAAAGTAAACTTCCAAACCCATTCTATCAGGCCACCATCACCCTAATACCAAATCCAGACAAAGATGCCACATAAAAAGAAAACTACAGGCCAATATCACTGATGAACATAGTTGCAAAAACCCTTAACAAAATTCTAGCAAACAGAATCCAACAACATATTAAAAAGATCATACATCATGACTAAGTGGGTTTTATCCCAGGGATGCAAGGATTCTTCAGTATTTGCAAATCAATCATTGTGATATACCAGATTAACAATTTGAAAGATAAAAACCATATGATTATCTCAATAGATGCAGAAAAAGCCTTTGACAAAATTCAACACCCATTTGTGATAATAATAAAAAAAAAAAACTCTCCAGAAAGAAGACATAGAAGGAACATAACTCAACATAATAAAAGTCATATATTATAAACCCACAGCAGACACTATCCTCAATGATTAAATATTGAAAGCATTTCCCCTAAAGTCAGGAACAAGACAAGAGTGCCCACTCTTACGACTACTATTCAACATAGTTTTGGAGGTTTTGGCCACAGCAATCAGAGCAGAAAAGGAAATAAAAGGAATCCAGAGTGGAAAAGAAGAAGTAAAACTCTCATTTTCTATGATCCTCTACATAGAAAACCCTAAAGACTCCACCAGAGAATTATTAGAGCTAATCAATGAATAAAGTTGCAGGATATAAAATTAACACAGAGAAATCCCTTGCATTGCTATACACTAACAATGAGAAAAAAAAAGAGAGAGAAATTAAGGAAACAGTCCCATTCACCATTGCAACAAAAAGAATAAAATATTTATTAATAAATCTACCTAAAGAAACAAAAGACCTATATATAGAAAACTATAAAACACTGAGGCAAGAAATCAAAGAGGACACACATAGATGGAGAAATATACCATGTTTATGGATCAGAAGAGTCAATATAGTGTAAATGGTTATACTGTCCAAAGCAATCTATAGATTCAATGCAATCCCTATCAAGTTACCAATGGTATTTTTCAGAGACCTAGAACAAATAATTTCACAATTTGTATGAAAATACAGAAAACCTCAATTAGCTAAAGCAATCTTGAGAAAGTAGACTGGAACTGGAGGAATCAACCTGCTTGACTTCAGACTATACTACAAAGCTACAGTCATCAAGACAATATGGTACTGGTACAAAGACAGAAATATAGATCAATGGAACAAAATAGGAAGCCCAGAGATAAATCCATGCACCTATTGATACCTTATCTTTGACAAGGGAGGCAAGAATATACAATGGAGAAAATATAATCTCTTTAACAAGTGGTGCTGGGAAAAGTGGTCAATCACTTGTAAAAGAGTGAAACTGTAACATTTTCTAACACCATACACAAAAATAAACTCCAAATGGATTAAAGATCTAAACATGAGACCAGAAACTATAAAACTCCTAGAGGAAAACATAGGCAGAACACTCTCTGACATAAATCACAGCAGGATCCTCTATGACCCACCTCCCAGAGTAATGGAAATAAAAACAAAAATAAACATAATTGGGACCTAATTAAACTTAAAAGCTTTTGCACAATGAAGGAAACTATAAACAAGGTGAAAAGACAGCCTTCAGAATGGAAGTAAAGAATAGCGAACAAAGCAACTGACAAATAATTGGAGATTCAACTTCAGCATCAGTCCTTCCAATCAATATTCAGGACTGATTTCCTTTAGGATTGACTGGTTTGATCCCCTTGCTGTCCAAGGGACTCTCAAGAGTCTTCTCCAATACCACAGTTCAAAAACATCAATTCTTCAGTGCTGAGGTTTCTTTATGGTCCAACTGTCACACATACATGAGTACTGGAAAAACCATAGCTTTGACTATACAGACCTTTGCCAGCAAAGTAATGTCTCTGTTTTTTAATATGCTGCTTAGGTTTGTCATAATTTGTCTTCCAAGGGGCAAGCATTATTCCAAGGAGCAAGCATCATTAGGGAAGTACAAATCAAAAACCCAATAAGATAGCATTTCACAATTGTAAGGATGGTTATATTCAAAAAAACAAAACCCAACAAATGGTGGTGGTGATATGGAGAAATTGACAGCTTTGCACACTGTTAATGGGACTGTAAAATTGTGCAACCATTATGGAAAACTTTATGGAGGTGTGTCCAGGTCATTAGAACTAAAGCTGGATAAGGAAAGCATGCATGCTAGAAGGGGTATGGCATCAGATGTTAGAGCAAAGACAGGGTGAAGTAGGTGTTTGTGTGCATGGAGGGGAGTGACCTAGAATGGGGAGTCAGAGCCTGAGCAAGATTAGATCATCCTGACTAGGAAGGGAATGGTGGTAGAAATGGGAGTATGGTTACAAATGGATTGCTCCATTAAGGATAATGGAAGCCAGGTTTCTTGCTGTTACAAATAAAGGGAGAAAATTAGAATAAATCCTGTGATATTAGATTGACTTTAGCATTCATGGGTTTTAATATTTATATAGAGAGAAATATAGATATAAAAACTTTGTAATTTTCAAAAGTGTCAAGATAATAAACGTCAAGGACAGAGTAGGGAACTATTCCAGACTGAAGAAGACTAAAGATAGGTGACAGTTAAAAGCAACACAAGACTGTGAACTGTGTTTTTTTCCCACATAAAGAACAATTTTGAGATAATTTTTGGAACATGAATGAGCTCTAAGGATTTGAGTGCAGTCTATCATTGTTATTTTTTTTATATTTTGCTGGATGCTTTGTGGTCATATAGGAGAATGTTCTTATTTATAGGAAGCATATGTAAAAGTATTTAGGGTTATGTGGTGCAACTTTATTATCAAATGGTAGTTTTAAAAAGTTATTTACACTATATATCCAGCTTCTCTCTAAATCTATGATTGTATTCAAAATTTTAAGAATGAAAATGAAACTCACCAAACCATGGTAATTTTGTTTCACTTTAAAACTACAAGCCTGAAATGGGCAACCAGTGCTATCCAACAGTCCTATTCTCTTTCCCTAGTTGGTTCATTCTCCCACTTGTTGAGGTTGCTATATTACATCTCCTCTCTCCTTCAACACCTTCCTCCTTCTGATTCTAAGCTGATTACCTTGCTTCTAGTTTCAGAAAAACAAAACCTATCAAAAGAGAACTTTCTTATTCTTTCAGCATGAGTTTTGTTTTTTGTTTTTTACCCTACTTGCACCTATACTTATATACTCTGCCTCCCCACCTGTTACTATGGATACTTTCTCCTTCTCCTAAAACCAATCTTTTACTTATACATGGGATTTCATTCTTGTTGCTTCTGTACCATCAAAAGTTTTCCTCTCTATTAAATATTTCCCACTAGCACTCAAACCTACTCTTGGATCTCCCATTATAAAGAAAAAACTACAGCAAAAGTACATTTACTTGTTCACAGTTTTAGAAAAGGCCTCCAAATAATTATAATCTCCCTGCCTCCACTTCATTCCCTGTCATCCTTTTGGACTCAACGCAATCAATCTTTTGATCTCAGGCTTGCATTAAAATATCTCTCATTAAGGTCACCCATAATCTTCATATTACCAAATCTCCAGTGGTCATCTTGATCTCTCAGCAGTATTTGTTACAATTAATCATTCTCTCCTTCTGAAAACACTTGTTTTATTTGGCTTTAATGACAAGAGGTTGTCCTTATTTTCCTCCTACCACACTGACTATTCCTTTTGCCTCCTTTACTTCTCTACTTCCCCAACACTAAACATTGGATTATACCAGTGCTGGTCCTTGAACTTACACTCTTCTATATCTACACTCATTCCCTACATGATTTTTCTGAGTTTTGTGGTTGTAAATACAATTTCTGATCTGATGAATTTATATTTCCATGTCTGAAATCCAAATTTCCAAATCTTACTATGTACTTGATATTAATATAATCACTTGAATATCTAAAATTTAATATTCTACAACAGAACTCTTAATTTCCATTCATAGCTCCACAAAATCTGGTCCTTCTCTGGTATTTTCCTTTTTAGTGATACCATTCACTTTATTGTTTAGGCTAAACTCCTTGGAACCATCCTTGTTTCTCTTTCTCTCATAACCAAAACACAACTCCTGAGTAAAATGTGTTAGTTTGGCATTTAAAATATATCTAGAATCTCTAGAAAAGCTAATGTAGATTCACATTTCCCTGTCACTTCAATCTAAATACTTTGGAAATAGTTAACAAATAGGATAACAAAATTTGTAGTGTGGCAAGAAGGTAGGCAGAACAGGGACCTCACATTTCAAAGAACATCAATGCTATAAGTTCCCTGAGTTTTCCTTTTATCTCCAAAATATCCAAGGTTGGGCACCTGAAGCTCTGAAATTCCAAACTGCAAATAGGAATAGAAAAAATAAATAAATATATAAAAATAGCTTTCTTTGGCCAAGGTATTAAGCAAAGGGAAGTTCAATAGAGGACCTAGTGAGGAGCCCCAACCTCTGCTTCACAACTGGACCACCAGAGGATGATTTGATCAGGACACAAGGCAGATGCAAAGCCTCCAGCAGAACAACATCCATTCCAAAACCAGGACATGAGCATGTAGACTGATAGGCCCACAACAGAAGCTTCAAAACCCCAGTGGGCATCGAACCTCTTACTTCACAATAAGCAGACCAACTTAACAAAAGCTCAACACTGATGGCAACTGCAGACTGATGTGCCTTCAGTGGAAGCAGTAAACCATTAGGTCGACACAATTCCTATTCCATACCTGGGCACCACCGTCCCCAGTCTTCTATCCAGCAGCATGGAGAAGATGCAGTCATAGTGGCTTCTGTCTCAACCCCTTCAGGAGAAGGTGGTCCAATGACAGCAGTGGCCTAGGAAAAAGTTTAATGCTCTGGAAAGTGGCACCAATGTAGAAAGAACAGGAGCTGCAGCATCAAAAGAAGGAAACAGATCACAGTAGCACAAAAATGACTGAAAGTTAACATAGGAACTAAAGTCCACACAAGTAGACAAAACAAACAAACAAACAAACAAAACATATTCTAAACTTAATAGGATGCTGTTGTTCAGGCTTTAACTTGTGTCCATGACTCTTTGCAACCCCACAGACCTCAGCACACCAGGCTTTCCTGTCCTTCACTATCTCCTGGAGTTTGCTCAAATTCATGTCCATTGAACTGGTGATGCTATCTAGCCACCTCTAACTCTGCTACCCTTTTCTCCTTCTGCCTTCAATCTTTTCCTAGCATCAGGGTCTTTTCCAGTGTGTCAGCTCTTCAAATCATGTGGCCAACTACTGGACCTTCAGCTTCAGCATCAGTCCTCAATGAATATTCAAGGTTTATTTCCATTAGGATTGACTGGTTGGATCTCCTTGCATTCCAAGGGACTATCAGGAGTCTTCTTCAGCACCAAAATTAAAAAACATCAGAAATCTTCCAGCAAACAAAAGCACAGGTCCAGACGGCTTCACAGCTGAATTCTACCAAAAATTTAGAGAATAGCTAACACCTATCCTACTCAAACTCTTCCAGAAAATAGCAGAGGAAGGTAAACTTCCAAACTCATTCTATGAGGCCACCATCACCCTAAAACCAAAACCTGACAAAGATGCCCCAAAAAGAAAACTACAGGCCAATATCACTGAGGAACATAGATGCAGAAATCCTTAACAAAATTCTAGCAATCAGAATCCAACAATGCATTAAAAAGATCATACACCATGACCATGTGGGCTTTATCCCACGGATGCAAGGATTCTTCAATATCCAAAAATCAATCAATGTAGTACACCACATTAACAAATTGAAAAATAAAAGCCAAATGAATATCTCAGTAGATGCAGAGAAAGCCTTTGATAAAATTCAACATCCATTTATGATTAAAACTCTCCAGAAAGCAGGAATAGAAGGAACATACCTCAACATAATAAAAGCTATATAGGAAAAACCCATAGCAAACATTATCCTCAATGGTGAAAAATTGAAAGCATTTCCCCCAAAGTCAGGAACAAGACAAGGGTGCCCACTTTCACCACTACTATTCAACATAGTTTTGGAAGTTTTGGCAAAAGCAATCAGGGTAGAAATAGAAATAAAAGGAATCCAAATTGGAAAAGAAGAAGTAAAACTCTCACTGCAGATGACATGACCCTCTACATAGAAAACCCTAAAGACTCCACCAGAAAACTACTAGAGCTAATCAATGAATATAGTAAAGTTGCAGGATATAAAATCAACACACAGAAATCCCTTGCATTCCTATACACTAATAATGAGAAAATAGAAAGAAATTAAGGAAACAATTCCATTCACCATTGCAATGAAAATAAAATATTTAGGAATATATATACCTAAAGAAACTAAAGACCTATGTATAGAAAACTATAAAACATTGGTAAAAGAAATCAAAGAGGACACTAATAGGTGGAGAAATGTACCATGATCATGGATCAGAAGAATCCATATAGTGAAAATGAGTATACTACCTAAATCAATCTATAGATTCAATGCAATCCTTATCAAGCTACCAATGGTATTTTTCACAAATCTAGAACAAATAATTTCACAATTTGTATGGAAATACAAAAAAAAAAAAAAAAAAACTCAAATAGCCAAAGCAATCTTGAGAAAGAATAATGGAACTGGAGGAATTAACGTGCCTGACTTCAGGCTCTACTACAAAGCAAGAGTCATCAAGACTGTATGGTACTGGCACAAAGACAGAAATATAGATCAATGGAACAAAAGAGAAAGCCCAGAGATAAATCCACGCACCTAAGGACAACTTATCTTTGACAAAGGAGGCAAGAATATACAATGGAGAAAAGACAATCTCTTTAACAAGTGGTGCTGGAAAAACTGGTCAACCACTTGTAAAAGAATGAAACTAGAACACTTTCTAACACCATACACAAAAATAAACTCAAAATGGATTAAAGATCTAAATGTAAGACCAGAAACTATAAAACTCCTAGAGGAGAACATAGGCAAAACACTCTCTGACATAAGTCACAGCAGGATCCTCTATGACCCACCTCCCAGAATATTGGAAATAAAAGCAAAAATTAACAAATAGGACCTGATTAAAATTAAAAGCTTCTGCACAACAAAGGAAACTATCAGCAAGGTGAAAAGACAACCTTCAGAATGGGAGAAAATAATAACAAATGAAGCAACTGACAGAGAACTAATCTCAAAAATATACAAGCAACTCCTGAAGCTCAATTCCAGAAAAATAAACAACCCAATCAAAAAATAGGACAAAGAACTAAACAGACATTTCTCCAAAGAAGACATAGAGATGGCTAACAAACACGTGAAAAGATGCCCAACATCACTCATCAGAGAAATGCAAATCACAACCACAATGAGGTACCATTTCACGCCAGTCAGAATGGCTGCTATCCAAAAGTCTACAAGCAATAAATGCTGGAGATGGTGTGGAGAAAAGGGAACCCTCTTACACTGTTGGTGGGAATGCAAACTAGTACAGCCACTATGGAGAACAGTGTGGAGATTCCTTTTAAAGCTGGAAATAGAACTGCCTTATGACCCAGCAATCCCACTAATGGGTATACACACTGAGGAAACCAGAATTGAAAGAGACACGTGTACCCCAATGTTCACCTCAGCACTGTTTATAATAGCCAGGACATGGAAGCAACCTAGATATCCATCAGCAGACGAATGGATAAGAAAGCTGTGGTACACATACACAATGGAGTATTACTCAGCCGTTAAAAAGAATGCATTTGAGTCAGTTTAATGAGTTGGATGAAACTGGAGCCTAGTATACAGAGTGAAGTAAGCCAGAAAGAAAAACACCAATACAGTATACTAACACACACACACACACACACACACACACACACATTATATATATGAAATTTAGAAAGATGGTAACAATAACCCTATATACGAGACAGCAAAAGAGACACAGATGTATAGAACAGTCTTTTGGACTCTGTGGGAGAAGGCGAGGGTGGGATGGTCTGAGAGAATAGCATTGAAACATGTATATTATCATATATGAAACAGATCGCCAGTCCAGGTTCGATGCATGAGACACAGTACTCAGGGCTCGTGCACTGGGATGACCCAGAGGGATGGGATGGGGATGGAGGTGAGAGTGGGGTTCAGGATTGGGAACACATATACACCCATGACTGATTCATGCCAATGTATGGCAAAAACCACTACAATATTGTAAAGTAATTAGCCTACAACTGAAAAAAAAAAAAAGCATCGATTCTTCCGTGCTTAGTCTGTTTGTGGTCCAACTCTCACATCCACACATGACTACTGGAAAAAGCATATCTTTGACTATAGATACAAACCTTTGTTGGCAAAGTGATATCTCTGCTTTTTGCTTTTTCATATGCCATCTAGGTTCATCATAGCTTTTCTTTCACGGAATAAGTGTCTTTTAATTTCATGGCTGCAGTCAGTGTCCACAGTGATCTGTCACTGCTTCCACTCTATTCCTTTCTATTTGTCATGAAGTGATGGAATTGGATGCCATGATCATAGTTTTTTGAATACTGAGTTTTAAGCCATCTCTTCTTTTTCACCCTCACCAAGAGGCTGTTTAGTTCTTCAATTCTTCCATTAAAGTGGTATCTTCTGCATATCTGAGGTTGTTGATAAATACAATGACTGCCTGCTAAAATAGAAGATTTGAAAAAGATCAAGAGACCCCTAAAATAGCAACTAAAACACCCAAGATGCATTAAAAATCACTCTTCATACTAAGAACAACAACAAAAACAGAAACAAAATTCGAATGAAAAAAGAAAAAAGAAACACAATTAACTGACACCATTACAGTTATCTGCCAACAGTTTCAAGGTTGCTATCATAAAAATGCCTCAAAAGACAATTTAGAATTTTCTTGAAAAAATCAGAAATTTAACCATAGAAAAAGGACTTGTTTTTAAAAGAACCAAATGGAAAATATGGAACTGAAAAAATTGTCAAAAACTGTTTAAATTGCTAGCTGGACGCAGTACTACAGTAGAGATGAAAGAGAACAGAATTAGTAAAACTGAAGACAGATCACAGTCTTCAACTGACCCAGTCTGAACAAAGAGAAAAAACAGTGGGGAAAAAAAGGAAAAAGCAAAGGCTCAGAGATCAGTAGAACCATAACAAAATAATAATAATAATATTTATATCACTTGAGACCCAGAAGGAGATGAAAAAGTATTTGGAGCTGAAAAGGTATTTGATGAGGAAAGAAAAACAGAGGGAAAAAAACAAAACAAATAATAAAATTAGAGACTGGTTATTTAAACAAGATGGTGGAACAGGAAACCCCAGACTCTCCTTTTCAGAGAAGCACTGATTCAAAAATACAAAGATAATTACCCTCTGTGAGAAATCTACAAACCATTTAAAGTTTCCTGCACCTAGCTGACTGTGAAACCAGTTGCATCAAACCCAACAAAGTAATAAAAGTAATAAAATGTGTGGCTCTCATTTACCGTAGTCCTTCTCACTGTCTCAGGGTAGTGTACTTGGGAAAAAGTTCCCAGCTTTTGGCTTCTTCCTAGGGAGGAAAAGAAGGCAGAAACACATGTCTAATGTTCAGACTTTTCACTGAACTTCCCAGGGAATCGGTCTCTTTCTTTCCTGAATCTGGGTACTGGTAGGAATACACATCATATTGGGGGATACTGAGAACAAGTGTTAAGTTTGAAATAGTGTGCATTTACTTGTCGTAGTTCCCCCACCCACCCAGTTCAATGCAGAATAAGGGGGAAAAATCCCAAACTCCTGGCTTCTCCCTGAGGAGGAAAAGATTTGGAGCATGTATCTAACATTCAGCTTTTGAAGGGGCTGGTCACTAGTTCACCTGTCTTACAATGCTGACAGGACCTGGCATACTCTATATGCCTGCAGGCCTCTGAGAACAAAGGAGAACTGGAAGTTTTGCTGCTATTCCAGAGGTACACAGTATAGCAAATAGGTTGATACAGCTCAGAAGTTCTCCCTTGGGGAGAGAAGAGGGAGAGAGATGATTGGAGCACATAATACTCTGGCTTTTGGGGACAAGGGGATGCTGCCAAGGAACTTGTTTCTCTCTCACCAGACTCAGAATATTGACAGGACCCAGAATACTATACAAGACTGGGGCCACTGAGAACAAAAGAGAGCTGGACAGCTTACTGCAGCACTACAAAACCTTTAGAGAGTACCACAGATAGACATTAGAGGGAAGAAGATATTATTAACTCCTGAAAAAATAACCAAGCAAATATCTCTAAAATAGGGAATTTACAAGTTCAGAGAAAATATATTCACAAAAAATATTTGAGAGACTACCAGAATCTCTAGCTGGGATGACTGATAAAAATCTTTCACTGTATAAAGTCAGTAGATAAAGGAGAGGGGGCTATTTTGTCAAATGTGCCTGTCTCAATAAAAACTTTTAAAGGAACATGAAAAAACAGCAGAACACAGCCCAATCAAATGGAAAAAAAAAATCTCCAGAAACTAACCCAAAAGAAAAATATTTATATGAATTACCTGACAAGGAATTCAAAATAACCATCATAAAGATGTTTAATAAGCTCAGGAAATGATGAATAAATAAAATTAGAATACCAAAAAAGAGAAAATATAAAAATGAACTAAACAGAAACTTTGGAACTGAAAACTACCTGAACAAAAATTCACTAGAGGTGTTAATGAGCACACTTCATCAGTCAGAAGAAAAAAATCAGTAAACCAAGAAAAGTCACTTAAAATTAACCAGAGAATCATAAAGAAAAAAGTGTAAGGAAAGAAAGCCTAAGGGACTTATATAACAACATCAAAAGAATTCAAATATGCATGATGGGAATCCCAGACAGAGAAGAGGGAGAGAAAAGGGTAGAAACTTATTTAAAGAAAGAATGACAAAATTTCTCTAACCTAAGGAAGAAAATGGACATCTACATTCAGAAGACCAGTTCAGTTCAGCTCAGTTCAGTCGCTCAGTCATGTTCGACTCTTTGCAACCCCATAGACTGTAGCACATCGGGCTTCCCAGTCCATCATCAACTCCCAAAGGTCACTCAAATTCAGGTATATTGAGTCAGTGATGCCGTTCAACCATCTCATCCTCTGTCGTCCCCTTCTACCGCCTTCAATCTTTCCCAGCATCAGGATCTTTTCAAGTGAGTCAGCTCTTCGCATCAGGTGGCCTAAGTATTGAAGTTTCAGCTTCAACATTAGTTCTTCCGATGAATAGTCAGGACTGGCTTCCTTTAGGATGGACGGGTTGGATCTCATTGCAGTCAAAGGGACACTCAAGAGTTTTCTCCAACACCACAGTTCAAAAGCATCAATTCTTCGGTGCTCAGCTTTCTTTATAGTCCAACTCTCACATCCATACATGACTACTGGAAAACCATAGCCTTGACTAGACACAACGTTGTTGGCAAAATAATGTCTCTGCTTTTCAAAATGCTGCCTAGGTCGATCATAAATTTGCTTTCAAAGAGTAAGCATCTTTTAATTTCATGGATGCAGTAAACATCTTCAGTGATTTTGGAGCCCCCCAAAAATGAAGTGTGCCACTGTTTCCACTGTTTCCCCATCTATTTTCCATGAAGTGATGGGACCACATGCCATGGTCTTAGTTTCCTGAATGTTGAGCTTTAAGCCAACATTTTCACTCTCCTCTTTCAATTTCATCAAGAGGCTCTTTAGTTTTTCTTCACTTTCTGCCACAAAGGTGGTGTCATCTGCATATCTGAGGTTATTGATATTTCTCCTGGAAATCTTGATTCCAGATTGTGATTCATCCAGCCCAGCATTTCTCATGATGTACTCTGCATAGAAGTTAAATAAGCAGGGAGATAATATACAGCCTTGACGTACTTTTTCCTATTTGGAACCATTCTGTTGGTTCATGTCCAGTTCTAACTGTTGCTTCCTGACCTGCATACAGGTTTCTCAAGAGGCAGGTCAGGTGGTCTGGTATTTCCATCTCTTTCAGAATTTTCCACCGTTTATTCTGATCCACACAGTCAAAGGCTTTGGCATAGTCAATAAAGCAGAAATAGATGTTTTTCTGGAACTCTCCTTTTTCGATGATCCAGCTGATGTTGGCAATTTGATCTCTGGTTCCTTTGCCTTTACTAAATTCAGCTTGAACATTTGTACGTTCACAGCTCATGTACTGTTGAAGCCTGGCTTGGAGAATTTTGAGCATTATTTTGCTAGCATGTGAGATGAGTGCAACTGTGCAGTAGTTTGAGCATTCTTTGGCATTGCCTTTCTTTGAGATTGGAATGAAAAATGACCTTTTCCAGTCCTGTGGCCACTGCTGAGTTTTCCAATATTGCTGACATTGAGTACAGCACTTTCAGAGCATTATCTTTTAGGACTTGAAATAGCTCAACTGGAATTACATCACCTCCACTAGCTTTGCTCATACTGATGCTTCCTAAGGCTCACTTGACTTCACATTCCAGGATGTCTGGCTCTAGGTGAGTAGTCACACCATCATCATTATCTGGGTCATGGATATCTTTTTTTTGTACAGTTCTTCTGTGTATTCTTACCACTTTTTCTTAATATCTTCTGCTTCTGTTAGGTCAATATCATTTTTCTCCTTTATTGAGCCCATCTTTGCATGAAATATTCCCTTGGTATCTGTAATTTTCTTGAAGAGGTCTCTAGTCTTTCCCATTCTATTGTTTTCCTCTATTTCTTTGCACTGATCACTGAGGAAGGCTTTCTTATCTCTCCTTTTTATTCTTTGGAACTCTGCATTCAAATGGGTATATCTTTTCTTTTCTCATTTGCTTTTCTCTTCTCTTCTTTTCACAGCTATTTGTAAGGCCTCCTCAGATAGCCATTTTGCTTTTTTGCATTTCTTTTTCTTGGAGATGGTCCTGATCCCTGTCTCCTGTACAATGTCATGAACCTCCATCTGTAGTTTATCAGGCACACTGTGTATCAGATCTAGTATCTTAAATCTATTTCTCACTTCCACTGTATAATCGTAAGGGATTTGATTTAGGTCAAAGCTGATTGGTCTAGTGGTTTTCCCGACTTTCTTCAATTGAGTCTGAATTTGGCAATAAGGAGCTCATGATCTGAGCCACAGTCACCTCCCAGTCTCGTTTTTGCTGACTGTATAGAGCTTCTCCATCTTTGGCTGCAGAGAATATAATCAGTCTGGTTTCAGTGTTGATCATCTGATGATGTCCATGTGCAGAGTCATCTCTTGTGTTGTTGGAAGAGGGTGTTTGCTATGAGTAGTGTGTTCTCTTGGCAAAACTCTATTAGCCTTTGCCCTGCTTCATTCTGTACTCCAAGGCCAAATATGCTTGTTATTCCAGGTGTTTCTTAACCTCCTACTTTTGCATTCCAGTCCCCTATAATGAAAATGACACATTTTTGGGGTGTTAGTTCTAAAACGTCTTGTAGGTCCTCATAGAACCATTCAACTTCAGCTTCTTCTTCTGTGATATTGAATGGTTTGCCTTGGAAATGAACAGAGATCATTCTGTCATTTTTGAGATTGCCTCCAAGCACCGCATTTCAGACTCTTTTGTTGACTATGATGGCTATTCCATTCTTCTAAGGAATTCTTGCCCACAATAGTGGATAATGGTCATCTGAGTTAGATTTACCCATTCCAGTCGATTTTAGTTCACTGATTCCTAAAACGTTGACGTTCACTCTTGATATCTCCTGTTTGACCACATCCAATTTGCCTTGATTCATGGACCTAACATTCCAGGTTCCTATGCAACATTGCTCTTCACAGCATCAAACCTGGCTTCCATCACTAGTCACATTCACAACTAGGTGTTGTTTTTTCTTTGGCTCCGCCTCTTCACTCTTCCTGGAGTTATTTTCCCTCTGATTTCCAGTAGCATCAGAAGCCCGGTGAATTCCAATGATAAATAAAGTAATCTGCCCTGAGACACATTATAATCAAATTGTCAAATATCAAAAAGACAAATATTTTTGAAATCTTCAAGATGAAAGAGACTTAGCCAAAGGGAATTCTTATAAAACTATCAGTGGATTTGTCAGCAGAAATCTTGCTGAACAAGAGGGAGTAGGACGATATATTCAAAGTGCTGAAAGGGAAGATCTGCCAAATAAGAATATTATTTTTGGAAAAAAATGGTCCTCAAAAAAGGAAGGATAAAGACTTTCCTGGATAAACAAAGGCTTAGGGAATTCATTACCACTATACTTGCCTTAGAATAAACAGTAGAAGGAGTCCTTCAATATGAAACATAAGGATGATAGAAAGCAACATGAAAGCATAAATTTCACTGGCAAAGATAAATATATAAAAAAAATAGAATATTATAATACTCTAATGGTGAGGCATAAATCACTTAACTCTGGTATAGAAGCTAACAGACCAAAGTATAAAAGTATCACTATTATAAAACGCGCTAATGGATACAGAATACAAATTATGTAATTTGTGACATCAATAACATAAAGTAGGGGGGAGAAGAAGAAAAAACAAAGTAGAAGTTCTGTATGCAATTGAAATCATTATGGACATAAAATAGATTGTTAGAACTATAAAGTATTATATATAATTCCCATGTAAATCACAAAAAAACAACTATAAAATACACAAAAGAAAATTGGAAAAGAACGAAAGCATGTTTCTACAAAAATCAAGGAAACACAAAGAAAGATAGCAAGAGGAAAAGAGGAACAAAAGAGCTACAAACTAAACAGAAAACAATTAACAAAATGGCAATTGCTATTTCTTCCCTATTAATAACTACATTAAATATATATGGATTTAACTCTCCAATCAAAATAATATAGTGACTTCATGCATTTAAAAAACAAAATCTAATATATACTATCTACAAAAGACTCTTTTTAATTTTTTATTGGAATATAGCTGCATTACAATGTTGTGTTAGTTTCTGTTGTACAGCAATGTGAATCAGCTATATGTGTGTGTGTATATATATATATATATATATATTCTCTCCGTTTTGGATTTCCTTCCCATTTAAGTCATCACAGAGCATGGAGTAGTTTCCTACGCTATACAGTCAGTTCTCATTAGTCATCTATTTTATATATAGTAGATCATGGCATCCGGTCCCATCACTTCATGGCAAATAGACGGGGAAATAGTGGAAACAGTGGCTGACTTTATTTTTCTGGGCTCCAAAATTATTGCAGATGGTGATTGTAGCCATGAAATTAAAAGATGCTTGCTCCTTGGAAGAAAAGTTATGACCAACCTAGACAGAATATTAAAAAGCAGAGACATTACTTTGCCAACAAATGTCTGTCTAGTCAAGGCTATGGTTTTTCCAGTGGTCATTTATGGATGTGAGAGTTGGACTATAAAGAAAGCTGAGCACCAAAGAATTGATGCTTTTGAGCTGTGGTGTTGGAGAAGACTCTTGAGAGTCCCTTGGACTGCAAGGAGATCCAACCAGTCCACCCTAAAGGAGATCAGTCCTGATTGTTCATTGGAAGGACTGATGCTGAAGTTGAAACTCCAATACTTCGGCCACCTGATGCGAAGAGCTGATTCATTGGAAAAGACCCTGATGCTGGGAAAGATTGAGGGCAGGAGGAGCAGGGGACGACAGAGGATGAGATGGTTGGATGGCATCACCGACTCGATGGACATGGGTTTGGGTATACTCCGGGAGTTGGGGGAGACCAGGTGTGCTGCAGTTCATGGGCTCACAAAGAGTCGCACACAACTGAGCGACTGAACTGAACTGAACTGGACTGCAAGGAAATCCAACCAGTCCATCCTAAAGGAGATCAGTCCTGGGCATTCATTGGTGGGACTGATGTTGATGCTGAAACTCCAATACTTTGGCCACCTGATGCGAAGAGCTGACTCATTTGAAAAGACCCTGATGCTGGGATAGATTGAGGGCAGGAGGAGAAGGGGACGACAGAGGATGAGATGGTTGGATGGCATCACTGACTCGATGGACATGGGTTTGGGTGAACTCTGGGAGTTGGTGATGGACAGGGAGGCCTGGCGTGCTGCGACTCATGGAGTTGTAAAGAGTTTTCACTTTCATGCATTGGAGAAGGAAATGGCAACCCGCTCTAGTATTCTTGCCTGGAGAATCCCAGGGACGGTGGAGCCTGGTGGGCTGCTGTCTATGGGGTCGCACAGAGTCGGACACTACTGAAGCGACTTAGCAGACTTAGCAAAGAGTTGGACATGACTTAGCAACTCAACTGAACTGAACTGAATGTGTGTGTGTGTATCCCAATCTCCCAATCCATCCTACCCCTGTCCACGCTTCAGTATCTGTACATTTGTTCTCTATGTCTGTGTCTCTATTTCTGCTTTGCAAGTAAGTTCATCTGTATCATTTTTCTAGATTTCACATATGTGTATGGTGTGTATCTTAGTTGCTCAGTCATGTAGGGATTAATATATAATTTTTTTTTGTCCTTCTCTTTCTGATTTAGTCTCTGGATCCATCCACATCTCTGAAAATGGCATAATTTTGTGTTTTTTTATGGCTAATATTCCACCGAATATATGGACCACATCTTTTTTCTCCATTCCTGTGTTAATGGACATTTTGTTTACTTTCCTATCTTGGCTATTGTAAACAATGTTGCAATGAACATTGCGGGGGGTCGGGGGGAGCATGGATCTTTTTAAGTTATGTTTTTTTCTGGGTAAATGCCCAGGAGTGGGAGTGCTGGATCATATGGTAGTTTTATTTTTAGGTTTTAAATGAACATACATATTGTTCCCAATAGTGGCTGTACCAATTTAAAATCTCACCAGTAGTGTAGGAGGGTTCCTTTTCCTCCACATCCGCTCCAGGATTTATTGTTTGTAGGTTTTTTTTTTTTTTTCATGATAACCATTCCGACTGGTGTGAGCTAATATTTCATTGTAGTTTTGATTTGCATTTGTATAATAATTAGGAATGTTGGGCATCTTTTCATGCATTTGTGTCTTCCTTGGATAAATGTTTATTTAGGGCTTCTGCCCATTTTTTTATTGGGTTGTTTGGGGTTTTTTTGATATTGAGCTTCATGAGCTGTTCATATATTTTGAAGATTAATCCATTGTCAGTTGCATTGTTTGAATTTTTTTTTTTTTTTTGCATTCTGAGGGTTCTCTTTTTGTCTTGTTTATGGTTCCTTTAACCATGCAAAATCTTATAAGTTAAATTAGGTCTCACTTGTTTATTTTTGGTTTTGTTGTCACTACTCTAGGAGATGGATCCAAAAAGGCATTGCTGCAATTTATATCAAAGAGTGTTCTGCCTATGTTTTCCTTCTCAGTTTTATAATATCCAGCCTTACAATAGGTCTTTAATCCATTTTGAGTTTATTTTTGGTAACGGTGTTGGGGAGTGTTTAACTTCATTCTTTTACATAGAGCTGTCTAGTTTTCCTGGCACCACTTATTGAAGAAACTATCTTTCCTTCATGGTATATTCTTGCCTCCTTTGTCATAGATTAGGTGATCATAGGTGCATGGGTTTATCTGTGAGTTTTCTATCTAGTTCCATTGCTCTATATTTCTGTTTTTTGAACTAATACCATACTGTCTTGATGACTGTAGCCTTGTAGTATAAAAGAGACTAATTTTATATTTAAGGCTACATATAGGCTGAAAGTGAAAGAATGAAAAAATATATTTCATCCAAATGGAATAGGAAAAAGGGAGTAGAGGTAGCCATATTTGTAGCAAACAAAACAGACTTTAAGTTCAAAATGTTCATAAGAGACAAAGAAGGATATTTATAATGATAAAAGGATCAGTTCAACAGAAAAATATGAGTATAAATATATATGAACTCCAAATCAGAGCACCCAAATAGGTTAAACAAATGCTGACTGAACTAAAAGGAGATTAATTCTTTGTCAGTTGTTGTTTGCCATTATTTTCTCGCAATCTGAGGGCTTTCTTTTTAACTTGCTTATAGTTTCCTTCTGTGTTCTTCTATGTCTAATATGCTATAGAATGTGTCATCAATCAAGAAATCATTACATTGTAAACCAACTAAAAGGTAGTCCTTAAGATCTATCTCTCCCTAAATGGCCTAGGAGAAGTGTCACTACTCATTATTGCCACTTACAAATCATAGTGGGGTACATATGAAGAGGTATTTTTATAAAATCAAAATACACCTGAAATAGGAAAAGATTAACCCAAGTAAATAATATGCAAGGAGAAAGGAATTATCTGTTACTAACAACATAAATATTTTATAACTATAGTTATTCTCCATGCTATTGTTCTTCTGTCACTAAGTCATGTCCAACTCTTTGTGACCCCATGGACTGCAGCATGCCAGGCTCCCCTGTCCTTCACTATCTCCCAAAATTTGCTCAGATACATGTCCATTGAGTCAGTGATGCTATCACTATCTAAACATCTCATCTTCTGCTACCCCTTTCTCCTTTTGCCTTCAAACTTTATTAGGTAATCAATTACTGTTTTTCATAATTGAAAACACCTGAATTAGTATAAACATGAAAAATATGAATCTGTAGTGCTATAAATAATATTAAATGGATAGGGCTTTCTTAAAGAAAAAAATATAATTGATTATTGGAGGTAAAATCTGCATTTTAATCACTTTTAATACACATGAATATCTTTTAAATTCAATATCGATTCATTATAGAAGCCTTGATTAAAAATTTGTTGAACACTCCAAAAAAAAAAAAAAAAAAACCCTAAAAGGAGAAATAGACATCAGCACAACAATAGTAGGATTTTTCAATACTAATGAATAGAACATCCACACATAAGATCAACAGGAAACAGAGAACATGGACAACACCATAGGCCACTTTAGAAAACTGTGGACCTGTCAGAGAAAATATTCACATGGAATATTATCTGAAATAAATCATATATTAAGTGACAAAACACATCTTAATAAGTTTAAGACTGAAAACATATCAGGTATCTATTATTTCCACAATGGAATGAAACTAGAGAAGAATAGCAGAAAGAAAACTAGAAAATTCACAAACACGTAGACATCAACCACCCAAAGAAGATGTCCTTTTCATTATAGGGGCCTGGAATGCAAAAGTAGGAAGTCAAGAAACACCTGGAGTAACAGGCAAATTTGGCCTAGGAGTACAGAATGAAGCAGGGCAAAGGCTAATAGAGTTTTGCCAAGAGAATGCACTACTCATAGCAAACACCCTCTTCCAACAACACAAGAGATGACTCTGCACATGGACATCATCAGATGATCAACACTGAAACCAGACTGATTATATTCTCTGCAGCCAAAGATGGAGAAGCTCTATATAGTCAGCAAAAACAAGACTGGGAGGTGACTGTGGCTCAGATTATGAACTCCTTATTGCCAAATTCAGACTTAAATTGAAGAAAGTGGGGAAAACCACTAGGCCATTCAGGTATGACCTAAATCAAATCCCTTACGATTATACAGTGGAAGTGACAAATAGATTTAAGGTAGGAGATCTGATAGACAGACTACCTGATGAACTAGGGATGGAGGTTCGTGACATTGTACAGGTGGCAGGGATCAAGACCATCCCCAAGAAAAAGAAATGTGAAAAAGCAAAATGGCTATCTGAGGAGGCCTTACAAATAGCTGTGGAAAGAAGAGAAGAGAAAAGCAAATGAGAAAAGGAAAGATATACCCGTTTGAATTAAGAGTTCCAAAGAAGAGCAAGGAGAGATAAGAAAGCCTTCCTCAGCAATCAATGCAAAGAAATAGAGGAAAACATCAGAATGGGAAAGACTACAGATCTCTTCAAGAAAATTAGAGATACTAAGGGAACATTTCATGCAAAGATGGGCTCAATATAGGACAGAAATGGTAGGGACCTAACAGAAGCAGAAGATATTAAGAAGAGGTGGCAAGGATACACAAAAGAACTGTACAAAAAACAAGATCTTCAGGAACCATATAAACACGATGGTGTGATCACTCACGTAGAGCCTGACATTCTAGAATGTCAAATCAAATGGGCCTTAGGAAGCAACACTATGAACAAAGCTAATGGAGGTGATGTAATTCCAGCTGAGCTATTTCAAATCCTAAAAGATGATGCTGTGAAAGTGCTGCTCTCAATATGTCAGCAAATTTTGAAAACTCAGCAATGGCCACAGGACTGGAAAAGATCAGTTTTCATTCCAATCTCAAAGAAAGGCAATGCCAAAGAATGCTCAAACTACTGCATATTTGCACTCATCTCACACACTAGTAAATTAATGCTCAAAATTCTCCAAGCCAGGCTTCAGCAATACATGAACCGTGAACTTCCAGATGTTCAAGCTGGTTTTAGAAAAGATAGAGGAACCAGAGATCAAATTGCCAACATGCCCTGGATCATCGAAAAAGCAATAGAAAAACATCTATTTCTGCTTTATTGACTATGCCAAAGCCTTTGACTGTGTGGATCACAACAAACTGTGGACAATTCTGAAAGAGATGGGAATAGCAGAACACCTGCCCTGCCTCTTGAGAAACCTGTATGCAGGTCAGGAAGCAACAGTTAGAAATGAACATGGAACAACAGTCTGGGTCCAAATCGGGAAAGGAGTACATCAAGGCTGTATATTGTCACCCTGCTTATTTAACTTATATGCAGAGTACAGCATGAGAAATGCTGGGCTGAAAGAAGCACAAGCTGGAATCAAGATTTCTGGGAGAAATATCAATAACCTCAGATATGCAGATGACACAACCCTTATGGCAGAAAGAAAAGAACTAAAGAGCCTCCTGATGAATGTGAAAGAGGACAGTGAAAATGTTGTCTTAAAGTTCAACATTCAGAAAACTAAGATCATGGCATCCAGTCCCATCACTTCATGGCAAATAGATGGTGAAACAGTGGAAACAGTGGCTGACTTTATTTTTCTGGGCTCCAAAATCACTGTGGATGGTGATTGCTGCCATGAAATTAAAAGATGCTTACTACTTGGAAGGAAAGTTATGACCAACCTAGACAGCATATTAAAAAGCAGAGACATTACTTTGTCAACAAAGGTCCATCTAGTCAAGGCTATGGCTTTTCCAGTGGTCATGTATGGATGTGAGGGTTGGACTGAGAAGAAAGCTGAGTGCTGAAGAATTGATGTTTTTGAACTGTGGTGTTGGAGAAGACTCTTGAGAGTCCCTTGGACTGCAAGGAGATCCAACCAATCCATCCTAAAGGAGATCAGTCCTGGGTGTCCTTTGGAAGGACTGACACTAAAGCTGAAACTCCAGTACTTTGACCACCTGATGTGAAGATCTGACTCATTTGAAAAGACCCTGATGCTGGGAAAGACTGAGGGCAGGAGGAGAAGGGGACGACAGAGGATGCGATGATTGGATGGCATCACCAACTCAATGCACATGGGTTTGGGTGAACTCTGGGAATTGGTGATGGACAGGGAGGCCTGGCGTGCTGCGGTTCATCAGATTGCAAAGAGTCACACACAACTGAGAGAATCAACTGAGCTGATATGTAACCTTGTTCTGTATTTGCCAAGTCTCCTATCAATGTGTTATAATATTTTCATAATTTAAAGAATTAAAAAGAGAGAAAATAAATGGAATCTAAATTGGAAAGGAAAAAAGAAAATTATGATTTTCTGCAGATGATATGTTCCCATACTTAGAAAAATTCTAAAGAGTCAGCCACAAAAGTATTGGACCTAATCAACCAATTCAGTAAAGTCCCAGGATATAAAATCAACATATAAAATCAGTTTCATTTCTATACACTAACAACAAAACATCTGAAAAAAAGGTAACCCGTTTACAACATTATCAAAAGCAGTGAAATACCGTTTTCTCTTGAACAACATGGGGTTGTGGTACTGATGCCCTGTGCAGCCAAAAGTCTGCATATAGCTTATTGGTGTATGTCCTCCATGTATGTTGTTCCTCATACATGTAACCCCATGTAACATGTAGCCTCATACATGTAACCCCATATAACATCATATGTGTAACCCCGTGTGACATGTAACCTCATACATGTAACCCCGTGTAACATGTGATCTCATACATGTAACCCCATGTTCCACCTCCATGGATTCAACCAATTGTGGATTATATTGTACTGTAGTATTTATTATTGAAAAAAAATCATGTATGTGGATCTTCACAGTTCAAACTCATGTTTTTCAAGGGTCAACTGTCTTTAGGAAATATACATACAATGAAAACTATAGACCTTAATGAAACCAACTGAAAAAGACTGAAACAAATGGAAAGATATCTATCATGTGTTCATGGATTGGAAGAATTAAGAGTGTTAAAATGCTCAAGTATCCAAAGCCATCTGTAGGTTAAATAGAATCTCTGTCAAAATTCCAATGACATTTTTGACAGAAATAGAAAAAAAATCACAACATTTTTGTGGAACCACAAAATACTCCAAATAGCCAAAAAATCATAAGAAAAAAGAAGATGAAATAATCACACTTCCTAACTTCAAACTATACTACAATGTTACAGTAATCAAAATGGTATGAAACTGGCATAACACAGACAAACAGAGCAGTAGAATAGAATTGAGAGCCCAGAAATAAATTCCACATATATGGTCAACCAATATTTGACATAGGTTCCAAAAACCCTCAATGAAGAAATTATAGTCAGCAAATTATATTAGAAAAATTGAATAATCAGATGCAGGAAAATTAAACTGGGTCCCTATCTTATGCCACTCACAAAAATTAACTTGAAATAGGATAAAAAATTAAACCTAAGACCTGATACCCTGAAACTCTTAGAAAAAAACATAGGGAAGAAAGTCCTTAATATTGGACTGGGCAGTGACTTTGGTATGACACTAAAAGCACAAGCAATAAAAACATATCAACAAGTAGAATTACATCATATTTAAAAACTACACAGGAAAAGTAACAGTTAAAAAAACGAAAAGGCAACCTATGGAATGGGAGGAAATATTTACAAAGCATATACCAAAGCATGAATAAATGAAACAAACAATAGAAAATATTGTTTGTTCTTTTGAAATGAAAATACAATTTTAAACCCTTCAGCCAGAGTAACTAAGGAAAATAGAAGAATAAAATTAAAAAAAAGAAATTCTAGAGGAGATATTACAACCAAAACTGATGTCACATAAATTAAAATTATAGGAGGTCATAGATAGCTGGTGAGAAGTTGCTATATAACATAGGGAGCCCAGAATGATGCTCTGTGATGATCTACAGGGGTGGGATGGGGGAGGAGAGGGAGGCTCAAGAGGAAGGGGATACAAGTATAATTATGGATGATTCAGTTATTGTACAGGAGAAACCAACACATTATTGTGAAGTTGTAAAGGGACTCCTGAAAGTCCCTTGGACAGCAAGATCAAACCAGTCAATCTTAAGGGCAATCAACCCTGAATACTCATTGGAAGGACTGATGATGAGGCTGAAACTTTAGTATTTTGGTCATCTGATGAAAACAGCCAACTCACTGGAAAAAAAACCTGATGCTGGGAAAGATTGAGGGCAGAGGAGAAGAGGGCGTCAGAGGATGAGATGGCTGGATGGTATCACCAGTGCAATGGACATGAACTTGGGCAAACTTCGGAAGATGGTGAGGGACAGGGAGGCCTGGTGTGCTGCAGTGCATGGAGTTGCAAAGAGTCGGACATGACTGGGTAACTGAACAACAATGGCTGATCCAGTTGTTGTACACAGAAATCAACACAATTTTATGAAGCAAAGATACAGGATGCTTGGGGCTGGTGCACTGGGATGACCCAGAGGGATGGTATGGGGAGAGACGTGGGAGGGGGGTTCAGGATTAGGAACACGTGTACACCCGTGGTGGATTCCTGTTGATGTATGGCAAAACCAATACAATATTGTAAAGTAATTAGCCTCTAATAAAAATAAATAAATTTAAAATAAATAAATTAATTAATTAAAATAAATAAATTTAAAAAGAGATCATAAAGGACTACTAAGAAAATTACATGCCAACAATCTTGATAACCTGGAAGAAATGGATAAATTACTAAAATGAAAAAAATGCAACCTACCGAGACTAAATCAGGAATAAACTGATAATCTGAACAGACCTATAACTAGTAAGGGGATTCCAACAACTTCCATCTGAAATTGTTTCATATATATATATATATATTTTTTTTTTTTTACATGTATATGGCACTTCCCTGATGTTTCAGTGATAAAGAATCCACCTGCCAAGGCAGGAGACGTGGGTTCGATCCCTGGGCCAGGAAGATCTCCTGAAGAAAGAAATGGCAACCCACTCCAGGTTTTTTTGCCTGGGAAATCCTATGGGGGGCTACAGTCTGTGGGGTCATAAAAGAGTTGGAAATGACTTAGCAACTAAACAATAACAACAACAATACATGTATATACACATTATTACATTGGTCTCCTTGCTCTTTCCTGAACATGTCAAGCAAGCTCCCACATCAGGGCCGTTTCACATTCTGTTCTGTCTAAAATGCTCTTCCTCTTGAAATTCACATGACCACCTTCATTCAAGTCTCTGCTCAATATCACCTCATCAAAGGTATGTCTCCTGATCAGTGTTGTTTATTGATTTATTCTTTATCCCCTTTTTTATCTTGGTTCGTAAGCCTCACAGCCCTTATTACTCTGACATTATACATTATTTATTTATTTATTCACTGCGTGCATCATCCTCTAGAATGCAAACTCCATTGAAAGCAGGAACTTTGTTCTGTTCACCATTGTATCCCCAGTGCCTAAAACATAACTGAGCACATGAAAGATGTTCAATAAATAAACATTAAATAAATGAATAGATCAAAAGGGGAAAAACAGATTCAGTTTATGATCTAGATTTCCCAGTAGAAAAAATACCATATTTATATGACCGTTTCTGCCTAATAACATTAAACCATATAGTCCACTTATTTGCTCTTCAAAATCACCCTTTGTTTTTATGCTTCTTTTAAAAAGTTACTATATATATATATATATATATATATATATATATATATATATATATATATAAAAGATGTAGCCCATGGACTTTTGGTGTTTTCTGCTTCACTGAAATGACAAGGGAGTATTATTTTTATTTTCCTCTATATTTACTTTGCTTAGACAAAATAGTAATCAAATATTACCTTTATTGTATGCATTTTTAAATTATATTAAAATTTTATTAGATTCTCTGATTACATTGCTGGTAGCATTTAGTAAAAAACTATTAATAGAAACCAAAAACTTAGGATTCAGTCATAATTTCTCATGTGACCTTCAATAATTTTAAAAAATCATCTCTGGGCCTCAAACTTCTTCTCCTTAATATGGAGAGACTAGATAATATGACGGAGAAGGCAATGCCATCCCACTCCAGTATTCTTGCCTGGAAAATCCCATGGATGGAGGAGCCTGGTAGGCTGCAGTCCATGGGGTCGCTAGGAGTCGGACACGACTGAGCGACTTCACTTTCACTTTTCACTTTCGTGCACTGGAGAAGGAAATGGCACCCCACTCCAGTACTCTTGTCTGGAGAATCCCAGGGACGGGGGAGCCTGATGGGCTGCTGTCCATGGGGTCACACAGAGTTGGACACGACTGAAGTGACTTAGCAGCAGCAGCAGAAGATAATATGCTATCTTGTTCTACGAATGAAGTTAAGCATATGGCAAATGTTCTCTATACCTGATTATACTCCATGGTAGATACAATTTGATAATCATTTCAGCCCACAATCTCCCTTGCTGTAGGAAATGTATGTCCTTTCACAGGGTGGGGGCCTAATAGCCATGTGTATACTCATAATCTTGCCCCTCCTAGTAGTAGATAATCAAATTCTGGATTGACATCTGATCCAAACTGGGTCAATCAGAGCTGGGAATTAAAATTCAGAAATGCTAGTAAATCTCTGCTGATTGCCTGCATTTTGAATATGTAGGAGAAGGCAATGGCACCCCACTCCAATACTCTTGCCTAGAAAATCCCATGGATGGAGGAGCCTGGTAGGCTGCAGTCCATGGGGTCGCTAAGAGTCGGACATGGCTGAGAGACTTCACTCTCACTTTTCACTTTCATGCATTGGAGAAGGAAATGGCAACCCATTCCAGTGTTCTTGCCTGGAGAATCCCAGGGACAGGGGAACCTGGTGGGCTGCTGTCTATGGGGTCGCACAGAGTTGGAAACGACTGAAGTGACTTAGCAGCAGCAGCAGCAGCAGAATATGTAAACTTGGGAGCTCTAGGATAATCCCTATTTGTCTAGGTGCTGAGGGAGTGAGAAGAATAAAGCATATAAGTTGAAAGAAACTGAGATAAACTTGAGACCCTTTGGTTCCAGGGATGGGGAAGGAGAAAAGAAGGTGGCAAACTCCCATGGCCATTGTCAGCTTTTCATTCCTAGTTATTCTCTCTCATGTGCCTGGGCTATATGTTTTGCCCTTGGGTTCCATGAGAAACTCTTATATCCTTAATATAAATTACTGTTTTGTTTTCACTTAGTTTGCAGTAGATCTTTGTTATTTGCAACCAAAAATCCTTAATCAAGACAGACACAACTGGATCAGTGATCAACAAACAAAATTTTGCACAACTTAAAGCTCTAGACATGTTAAGCAAAGCAACTTAAAGCTCTAGACATGTTAAGCAAAGCATCCTTGCCCCAGTTTTATTATATACTTGAATTAATCCTTAGTTAATTAGAAAAATCATTAACCAAGATATTTTATTCAATAGCTTTTAGTTAACTAAAGTCTCTGGGACTACCTGGATTAGAAACATTCATTAATGGAAATACAACATTTACCTTCCAAAAATCAAATGGTTTTATTTTTTTTCTAAGTGTCTGTCCCCTTTTGTTACTGAAAACTATTAATCATTAAACAGATTTAACTAATTCTTATTCTGTATTGGATGTTTGGCTATGTTTGCATAGAATACTCTGTCTCTCTTCCTTTCATCCATAATGGCAAAGGGGGTGGGAGATGAGAGTTCTAATTAATTAAAAAATTCCAGAGAGCTAATTTGTTTAATTCTAGTTGATCCAATGAACTCTGTGTTATTTCTTCCTTTGCTCTTTCTCCTAAAATCTAAGATCCATAAGTTAAGAGCAATGAATTACACAATAGAGACAAACTATCATTACTGTAAAAGGCATTGAAGCAGAGAATTAGCTTTTTTCCCTTCCCCAAGACTCAATAGTATATAAGAAACATCTAACAACTCCATTATTAGGGAGTTGCTCAGTCTTGGTTAACTTTGACATTCATTCCAGCTTCTTGTTGGAAGGATTTCATTTCTGAATGCAAAACATGCTGTTTTTTACAGCTTATTGCATCATAACCTAAACAGAACAAATCTGTATCAATTCACCTGTATGCATTTATGATTATTAATTCATAACTGGGAAGGAGTTCCTGAAGTTTTACTATTTTCAGAGTTATTATAAGGTCATTAGTATATGAAAACTACTCAGTGTAAATTTTAATAAACACTACTTTCTTACTCTGATGGATTAATAAGAAGAATTTATAAAATCACAGAATTTACATTCAAATAATACTGCTATTGCAGTTTTTAAAACATCTGAAACCAGTTCACTGTAACTATCACCCTAATTTTTTTTTAACTATTAACTGAGATTCAATTTCCTTTTCTTTAAAGAGTTGAATGCAATTAATATCCTAATTCTTACATATTCAATAGAGCACTTAGAAGACATTTTTAAATACATAAAATCTAGATGTTCTAACATTTATCCATCTCAGCACTTATCTGAATTAAATATAAATGTTTTAATAGCCAGTAAAAAACAAACAAACAAAAACCTGCCATTTCCTAATCCAAAATCACTGCAGACGGTGACTGCAGCCATGAAATTAAAAGACGCTTACTCCTTGGAAGGAACGTTTTGACCAACCTAGATAGCATATTCAAAAGCAGAGACATTACTTTGCCAACAAAGGTCCATCTAGTCAAGGCTATGGTTTTTCCAGTGGTCATGTATGGATGTGAGAGTTGGACTGTGAAGAAAGCTGAGTGCTGAAGAATTGATGCTTTTGAACTGTGGTGTTGGAGAAGACTCTTGAGAGTCCCTTGGACTGCAAGGAGATCCAACCAGTCCATTCTAAAGATCAGCCCTGGGATTTCTTTGGAAGGAATGATGTTAAAGCTGAAACTCCAGTACTTTGGCCACATCATGCGAAGAGTTGACTCATTGGAAAAGACTCTGATGCTGGGTGGGATTGGGGACAGGAGGAGAAGGGGACGACAGAGGATGAGATGGCTGGATGGCATCACTGACTCAATGGACATGAGTCTGAGTGAACTCCAGGAATTGGTGATGGACAGGGAGGCCTGGTGTGCTGCAATTTATGGGGTCACAAAGAGTCAGACATGACTGAGTGACTGAACTGAACTGAATCTCCCATAGGACTCTGGCTGATTCTCCATGGAGTAAACACTCTTAAAAATATATATTTTAGCATGACTACTATAACCAGGCTATAACAAATTTTCACTGGGGTTCTGAATTAAGGAAATTTTGTTTTATTGTAATTGAGACCCCAGTGATTCAGAATCTGTGATAATTCAGAAAGGGGCTGAGACTAAATCAACTTTAGTATTATTTAAGAAGAATGATAACCAAATAAATAGCATAAACAAAATAGAGAAGATATAAAATTACTTAAAGGAAAAAGTGCTTCCAACCACATTTAAATACTTTATGAGAGGGGCGGTCCTAAGATGGCAGAGGAATAGGACGGGGAGACCACTTTCTCCCCAAGAAATTCACCAAAAGAACATTTGAAAGCTGAGTAAATTCCACAAAACAACTTCTGAATGCTGGCAGAGAACATTAGGCACCTGGAAAAGCAGCCCATTGTCTTCGAAAGGAGGTAGGAAAAAATATAAAAGACAAAAAGAGAGACAAAAGAGGTAGGGATGGAGCTCCATCCCGGGAAGGGAGTCTTAAAAAAGAGAATTTTCCAAACACCAGGAAACACTCTCACTGCCAAGTCTGTGGCGAGCCTTGGAACCACAGAGGGCAACATAAAAGGGAGGAAAAATAAATAAATAAATTAAAACCCGCAGATTACGTGCCCAACGGTAACTCCCCCAGCGGATAAGCAGCACAGATGCCTGCATCTACCACTAGCAAGCAGGGGCTGGGCAGGGAGGCGCGGACTGCATTGCTTAGAGTAAGGACCAGGCCTGAATGCCCCGAGGGCAATCTGAGGGAACTAACTTGGGATAGCAAACCAGACTGTGGGATAGCTACAACACAAAAAGCTTTAACCTAAGACACCGTCAGGCCCGCTCACAGAACAAAGGACTGAGCAGAGCTAGCTGGCTGCAGGCCGGCCCATCCCCCTCCAGAGACAGGAAGGCGAGGGCAGCCAGAGCCGAAAGGGGGCAATCATGGCCCCAGAGAGGCATTATCTACAAAACTGCAAGCAGGCTTTGTTGCTAATCAAGACTTCTTGGACGGGCAACATCTGCCTGAGAAGGTGCACTGGTTGTACACCCAGAAAACTGAGTGACAGAGACGGGGGAGGAGATAAGCCGCAGCAACCGTGCTCACCAAACACCTGGTCATCTGAGCTGCTCGGACCTGGGAAGGGCACAAAACGCAGGCCCAACCGAGTCTGCACCTCTGAGGACTACCTGAGTACCTGAACCAGAGCAGCTTAGACCTGGGAAGTGCATACAACCCAGGGCCAGCCTCAGACAGTTCCCAGCAGAGCAACCTAGAGCCTAAGCAGTGTAGACAGGGAAAGCGCACACACCGTGAGTAGGGGCAAACCCAGTGTGGCCGAGACGCTGCAAGCACATGCCAGTGTTATTTGTTTGCAGCGTCATTCCTTCCCCACAGCACGACTGAAGAAGTGAGCCTACAAAAAAAAGTGTCCACCACCGCCCCCTTGTATCAGGTCAGAAATTAGACACTGAAGAGACCAGCAAACAGAAGAAGCTAAAACAGAAGGAACCTCCTTAGAAGTGACAGGTGCAATAGATTAAAACCCTGTAGTTAGTACATAGCAAGGGGCCTATAGATCTTGAGAAATATAAGCTGGATCAAGGAAATATGCAAAAATGAACTGATCTCACACTGCCCACAACAACACCAGAGAAAGTCCTTGATATATTTTTATTATTTTAACTATCATACTTTAATTTTTTTAAATTTTTAGTCCTCTATTACTCCTTTAATTTTCATTTTTATAATCTACTATTACTTTGCAAAAAAAAAAAAAAGAGAGAGAGAGAGAGAGAGACCCTATTTTGTAAAGCAAACTTCATATATATATATATATATAATTTTTGTGACTTTTTTTCCTTTAATATTGTATTTTTGAAAATCTAACTTCTACTCTAGATTTTTAATCTTTGCTTTTTGGTATTTGTTATCAATTTTGTATTTTTAAGAACCCAATCTTTAGTACCCATTTTTACTTCAGAGCAACATTACTGGCTTGACTGCTCTCTCCCACTTTGGACTCTCCTTTTTCTCCGCCTGGTCGCCTCTATTTCCTCCCTCCCCCTTCTCTTCTATACCCAACTCTGTGAATCTCTTTGTGTGTTCCAGATGGTGCAGAACACTTAGGGAACTGATTACTGGCTGGATTTGTCTCTCTCCTTTTGATTTCCCCCACTTTATCCTAATGGAGATCTCTGTCTCCTTCCTCTCTCTTCTCTTCTCTGTATAACTCTGTGAACATCTCTGAGCGGTCCAGACTGTGGAGTTCACATAAGGAAGTGATTACTGGCTAGCTTGCTCTCTCCTCTTTTGATTCCACCTCATCTCATCCTGGTCGCCTCTATCTCTCTCCTCCCTCTTCACTTCTCCATGTAACTCTGTGAAACTCTCTAGGTGTCCCTCACTGTGGAGAAACTTTTCATCTTTAAACTAGATGTTTTATCAATGGTGCTGTATAGATGGAGAAGTCTTGAGGCTACTGTAAAAATAAGATTGAAAACCAGAAGCAGGAGGCTTAAGTACAAATCCTGAGAACACCAGAGAACTCCTGACTCCAGGGAACATTAATTGATAGGAGCTCATCAAACTCCTCCATACCTACACTGAAACCAAGCACCACGCAAGGGCCAACAAGTTCCAGAGAAAGACATACCATGCACATTCTCCAGCAACACAGGAAGATAGCCCTGAGCTTCAATATACAGGCTGCCCAAAGTCACTCCAAACCATTGACATCCCATAATTCATTACTGGACACTTCATTGCACTCCAGAGAGAAGAAATCAAGCTCCACCCACCAGAACACCGACACAAGCTTCCCTAACCAGGAAACCTAGACAAGCCACCCATACAACCCCACCCACAGCAAGGAAACTCCACAATAAAGAGAACTCCACAAACTGCCAGAATACAGAAAGTCCACCCCAAACTCAGCAACATAAACAAGATGAAGAGACAGAGGAATACCCAGCAGGTAAAGGAACAGGATAAATGCCCACCAAACCAAACCAAAGAGGAAGAGATAGGAAATCGACCTGATAAAGAATTCTGAAAAATGATAGTGAAAATGATCCAAAATCTTGAAAACAAAATGGAATCACAGATAAATAGCCTGGAGACAAGGATTGAGAAGATACAAGAAAGGTTTAACAAGGACCTAGAAGGAAAAAAAAAAGAGTCAATATATAATGAATAATGCAATAAACGAGATCAAAAACACCCTGGAGGGAATATTCTGCTATTCTGCTATTTACCAAAATAACGGAGAATAGCAGAATAATGGAGATAGCAGAATAATGGAGGCAGAATATAGGATCAGTGAGGTAGAAGATAGAATGGCAGAAATAAATGAATCAGAGAGGAAAAAAGAAAAATGAATTAAAAGAAATGAGGACAATCTCAGAGACCTTATGAGACAATGTTAAACGCCCCAACATTCGAATCATAGGAGTCCCAGAAGAAGAAGACAAAAAAAAAAAAAAGGAAGACCATGAGAAAATACTTGAGGAGATAATAGTTGAAAACTTCCCTAAAATGGGGAAGGAAATAATCACCCAAGTCCAAGAAACCCAGGGGGTCCCAAACAGGATAAACCTAAGGTGAAACACCCCAAGACATATTATTAATCAAATTAACAAAGATAAAACACAAAGAACAAATATTAAAAGCAGCAAGGGAAAAACAGCTAATCACACACAAGCGGATTCCCTTAAGGATAACAGCTGATCTTTCAAAAGAAACTCTTCAGGCCAGGAGGGAATGGCAGGACATACTTAAAGTGATGAATGAAACTAACCTACAACCCAGATTACTGTACCCAGCAAGGATCTCATTCATATATGAAGGGGAAATCAAAAGCTTTACAGATAAGCAAAAGCTGAGAGAATTCATCACCAGCAAAACAGCTCTCCAACAAATGCTAAAGGATCTTCTCTAGAAGGAAACATAAAAAGGGTGTATAAACTCGAACCCAAAACAATAAAGTAAATGGCAACGGGATCATACTTATCAATAATTACCTTAAATGTAAATGGGTTGAATGACCCAACCAAAAGACAAAGACTGGCTGAATGGATACAAAAACAAGACCCTTATATATGCTGTCTACAAGAGACCCACCTCAAAATAAGGGACACATACAGACTGAAAGTGAAGGGCTGGAAAAAGATATTCCACGCAAATAGAGACCAAAAGAAAGCAGGAGTAGCAATCAATACTCATATCACATAAAATAGACTTTAAAACAAAGGCTGTGAAAAGTGACAAACAAGGACACTACGTAATGATCAAAGGATCAATCCAAGAAAAAGATATAACAATTATAAATATATATGCACCCAACATAGGAGCACCACAATATGTAAGAGAAATGCTAACAAGTATGAAAGGGGACATTAACAATAACACAATAATAGCAGGAGACTTTAATACCCCACTCACACCTATGGATAGATCAACTAAACAGAAAATTAACAAGGAAACACAAACTTTAAATGATACAATAGACCAGTTAGACCTAGTTGATATCTATAGGACATTTCACCCCAAAACAATGAATTTCACCTTTTTCTCAAGTGCACACGGAACCTTCTCCAGGATAGATCACATCCTGGGCCATAAATCTAGCCTTGGTAAATTCAAAAAAATTGAAATCATTCCAAGCATCTTTTCTGACCACAACGCAGTAAGATTAGATCTCAATTACAGGAAAAAAAATATTAAAAATTCCACAGTATGGAGGCTGAACAACACGCTGCTGAATAACCAACAAATCACAGAAGAAATTAAAAAAGAAATCAAAATATGCATAGAAACAAATAAAAATGAAAACACAACCCAAAACCTGTGGGACACTGTAAAAGCAGTGCTAAGGGGAAGGTTCATAGCAATACAAGCATACCTCAAGAAACAAGAAAAAAGTCAAATAAATAACCTAACTCTACACCTAAAGCAACTGGAAAAGGAAGCAATGAAGAACCCCAGGGTAAGTAGAAAGAAAAAAATCTTAAAAATTAGGGCAGAAATAAATGCAAAAGGAACAAAAGAGACCATAGCAAAAATTGACAAAGCCAAAAGCTGGTTCTTTGAGAGGATAAATAAAATTGACAAACCATTAGCCAGACTCATCAGGAAACAAAGGGAGAAAAATCAAATCAATAAAATTAGAAATGAAAATGGTGAGATCACAACAGACAACACAGAAATACAAAAGATGATAAGAGACTACTGTTAGCATGCACAACTTGGAAGAAATGGACAAATTCTTAGAAAAGTACAACTTTCCAAAACTGGACCAGGAAGAAATAGAACATCTTAACAGACCCATTACAAGTGCGGAAACTGAAACTGTAATCAGAAATCTTCCAGCAAACAAAAGTCCAGGATCAGGCGGCTTCACAGCTGAACTCTACCAACAATTTAGAGAAGAGCTAACACCTATCCTACTCAAACTCTTCTAGAAATTTGCAGAGGAAGGTGAACTTCCAAACTCATTCTATGAGGCCATCATCAGCCTAATACCAAAACCTAACAAAGATGCCACAAAAAAAAGAAAACTACAGGCCAATATCACTGATGAACATAGATGCAAAAATCCTTAACAAAATTCTATCAATCAGAATCCAAGAACACATTAAAAAGATCATACATCATGACCAAGTGGGCTTTATCCCAGGGATGCAAGGATTCTTCAATATCTGCAAATCAATCAATGTAATACACCACATTAACAAATTGAAAAATAAAAGCCATATGATTACCTAAACAGATGCAGAGAAAGCCTTTGACAAAATTCAACATCCATTTATGATAAAAACTCTCCAGAAAGAGGGAATAGAAGGAACATACCTCAACATAATAAAAGCTATATATGGTAAACCCACAGCTAACATTATCCTCAATGGTGAAAAATTGAAAGCATTTCCCCTAAAGTCAGGAACAAGACAAGGGTGCCCACTTTCACCACTACTATTCAACATAGTTTTGGAAGTTTTGGCCGCAGCAATCAGAGCAGAAAAAGAAATAAAAGGAATCCAAATTGGAAAAGAAGAAGTAAAACTCTCACTATTTGCAGATGACATGATCCTCTACATAGAAAACCCTAAAGACTCCACCAGAAAATTACTAGAGATAATCAATGAATATAGTAAAGTTGCAGGATATTATATCAACACACAGAAATCCCTTGCATTCTTATACACTAATAATGAGAAAATAGAAAGAGAAATTAAGGAAACAATTCCATTCACCATTGCAACGAAAAGAATAAAATACATAGGAATATATCTACCTAAAGAAACTAAAGACCTATATATAGAAAACTATAAAACACTGGTGAAAGAAATCAAAGAGGACACTAATAGATGGAGAAATATACCATGTTCATGGATCGGAAGAATCAGTATAATGAAAATGAGTACACTACCCAAAGCAATCTATAGATTCAATGCAATCCCTATCGAGTCACCAATGGTATTTTTCACAGAGCTAGAACAAATAACTTCACAATTTGTATGGAAATACAAAAAACCTCGAATAGCCAAAGCAATCTTGAGAAAGAAGAATGGAAGTGGAAGAATCAATCTGCCTGACTTCAGGCTGTACTACAAAGCCACAGTCATCAAGACAGTATGGTACTGGCACAAAGACAGAAATATAGATCAATGGAACAAAATAGAAAGCCCAGAGATAAATCCATGCACCTATGGACAACTTATCTTTGACAAAGGAGGCAAGAATATACAATGGAGGAAAGACAAACTCTTTTACAAGTGGTGCTGGGAAAACTGGTCAACCACTTGTAAAAGAATGAAACTAGAACACTTTCTAACACCATACACAAAAATAAACTCAAAATGGATTAAAGATCTAAACGTAAGACCAGAAACTATAAAACTCCTAAAGGAGAATATAGGCAAAACACTCTCCAACATAAATCACAGCAGGATCCTCTATGACCCACCTCCCAGAATATTGGAAATAAAGGCAAAAATAAACAAATGGGACCTAATTAAAATTAAAAGAGTCTGCACAACAAAGGAAACTATCAGCAAGGTGAAAAGACAGCCTTCAGAATGGGAGAAAATAATAGCAAAGGAAGCAACTGACAAACAACTATTCTCAAAAATATACAAGCAACTTTTGCAGCTCAATTCCAGAAAAATAAATGACCCAATCAAAAAATGGACCAAAGAACTAAGCAGACATTTCTCCAAGGAAGACATACAGATGGCTGCTGCTGCTGCTGCTGCTAAGTTGCCTCAGTCGTGTACGACTCTGTGCGACCCCATAGACAAAAGCCCACCAGGCTCCCCTGTCCCTGGGATTCTCAAGGCAAAAACACTGGAGTGGGTTGCCATTTCCTTCTCCAGTGCATTAAAGTGAAAAATGAAAGTGAAGTCGTTCAGTCGTGTCCGACTCCCAGCGATCCCATGGACTGCAGCCTACCAGGCTCCTTCTTCCATGGGATTTTCCAGGCAAGAGTACTGGAGTGGGTTGCCATTGCCTTCTCCATACAGATGGCTAACAAACACGTGAAAAGATGCTCTACATCACTCATTATCAGAGAAATGAAAATCAAAACCAAAGTGAGGTGCCATTTCACTCCAGTCAGAACGGCTGCTATCCAAAAGTCTATAAGCAATAAATGCTGGAGAGGGTGTGGAGAAAAGGGAAACTTGTACACTGTTGGTGGGAATGCAAACTAGTCCAGCCACTATGGAGAACAGTGTGGAGATTCCTTAAAAAACTGGAAATAGAACTGCCATACAACCCGGAATCCCACGGCCTGGCATATACACCGAGGAAACCAGAAGTGAAAGAGACACGTGTACCCCAGTGTTCATTGCAGCACTGTTTATAATAGCCAGTACGTGGAAACAACCTAGATGTCCATCAGCAGATGAATGGATAAGAAAGCTGTGATACATATACACAATGGAGTATTACTCAGCCATTAAAAAGAATACATTTGAATCAGTTCTAATGAGATGGATGAAACTGGAACCTATTATACAGAGTGAAGTAAGCCAGAAAGAAAAACCCCAATACAGTATACTAACACATATATATGGAATTTAGAAAGATGGTAACAATAACCCTGTATGCGAGATACCAAAAGAGACACAGATGTATAGAACAGTCTTATGGACTCTGTGGGAGAGGGCTAGGGTGAGATGATTTGGGAGAATGGCATTGAAATATGTATAATATCATATGTGAAATGAATTGCCAATCCAGGTTTGATGCATGATACAGGATGCTTGGGGCTGGTGAACTGGGATGACCCAGAGGGATGGTAAGGGGAGGGAGATGAGAGGGGGGTTCAGGATGGGGAACACATGTACACCCATGGTGGATTCATGTCAATGTATGTCAAAACCAATACAATATTGTAAAGTAATTAGCCTCCAATTAAAATAAATAAATTTATATTAAAAATACTTTATGAATATCTCATAACATATAATTCATTGATATACTAGCTACAAACCACTCCCATCTATTTATTAAAACAAAATTCATAAGAGTAATACTTTGTTTAACCTAGTTCTAGTTACTATGTGCACAAGTTATGCACAACTGCATAGCTGCAGTTCATAAAAATATTCTAAATTTCAAAACTTCAACCATTTTAGGACTATTTTTATTACAAATTAAGAAAATTTTGAAACATAGAAAATCTAATACTCATTTATTATACCTTTACTTCTTCACTTATGGAATCACAGACATGTGTACCAATATAGTAGCAATAATAATACAACCCATAACTAAATCTATTGATGATAAGCAAAAACAACCCAGATTATAATGATAGCTTTGAAAGTACACAGGAAAAGTAACAGAAAAGCCTCTGTGCACATTTAGAGTTTAAACTCAATAACAGTTAAATGAATTAGTATGTGATATTTGCCCAGCCCTGCAAAGAGCAAACATCAACTAATAAGTGATGAGACTAGTATATGTATGACTTGTGATATCAAACTTATTACTTGTGTCACACCTGATTATGTCAACTAGTTTTCAACTTGAAAGAAAAATAAAAGTAGCTCCAAATGAATGATAAGAAATGTCACAAAATGTAAAAGGAATGCTTTGAATTTCTCAGTTGAAAGATACTGTATAAACATAAAATCTAGCAATAAGACAGAATGGAAAAATAGAGAAGACATACCTTTTTATTCTAAATAAAAAACATCTATATGATTAAAATGTAATGTTTAGATTATAAAAATGCAATGAAGAACTTGGAATTATCATCTGAATGAAAGGATCCATAATTTTAATCTAGAAGTAACTAACTTCTGACTTTTTCCTTCATACAATAAAGGAAATTATTTTTGAAGTAAAAATACAGGTAATTCAAAAATTGCCTGAGTTAGATACAGTATTTTAAAGTAACTTGGGCTAGTCTTCTTGGTGCTCCTTCTAGTCAAATCATCCAGTTTCAAATGCAGTTTATCTGACATGGATCCAGCCTTTGAGACTACAACAAAAAATCTTTCCTAAATAAGTTTTTTAAAATATAAATGTATTTTGTAAAACTCACTTAGGAGCTAAAAAAGCAGCTCATAATTGACAGTGAAAACAACCAATACCCACAATGGTTAGGATAAGTGGAAATGAGGTACAGAAAGTGGACATAATAAGGAGACATAATTCAGGACTCTGAAAGGTTATGAAGATATTAATATCATAGAAATAGTTTAGTGAAGATTGTTAGAAAACATCCATTTTCCTCATTATTAATCATATCAAAATTCAATTTAAGGTTTTCAGTCAACATGTATTGCATTTTAAAATTGCTACAAAAAGCTTATCTTTCAGCAACAAAGTTTCACCACCAAATTCCTGAGGTATATTAAGAAAATAGGAATGACTTAATAATGTGGAATCTTTTGGGTGCCAACAGTTCAAAGAGAGTTAACAATTCATAATATAAGATACCATACTAAAAGAATGATAACTATATGTGAGACAGTTCCTGTGAATATTAGTTTACATCTTATATATGAAGATTTTCTTTTATTTTGTTTGTAGGTACCATACTTTAAGAAGAAACTCTAATCTTCACTCTTCTTCCTATACTTAATTGGCTGTGGGTATTTTTCACTTTGTGAAAAAGGTTATGTTCCAGAAAATATGCTCCAAAATTAAATTGTTGGGTAAAAGCCATTTTCCCATAAGCTTCCACAATAAAATATAGAGATGTACTGAGCTGGAAAATGTTTCAATCCATTGACATAATAAAGATCATACTTAAAAATATGATAGCAGTTTAAAAACTACGTATTTAAAGAAAATTATAACTTATGGATACACCATTGGTACTTAGTGCTCTACCTTCAGACTCAGTAGCAGAGTGATAAAAAACATCAAGACATATTATCAGTAACAAAACTAACAATTCCATACCATATTTCATGTACAGCTACCACTGATATTTAGCAATACAACTAAGATATGTACCTGCCTTAAACCTCCATAGTACTTAGAACTTGGCATATGAAGTAATTCTAACTTTCTCAACAGTTTCTCTATCATTTAGATTAACCAGTTCTCTTTCCAAAGATATTCCCTTTTGATACCAGCATAAGCAGCTAAGAACAGAAATGTGCAATAATGCTTAGCAAAGGAAACCCCAATGCCCTCTGAAAATATTTTGTTATCTACTAACTTGTTAATTTCCAACAATGATCAGTATTCATTGACTGTGTCTGTGTGGGCCATTCTGTTCTCTAATAACTATTTAGAAGTCATAAACTATTGTTTATTTAACTAACAGCTGACATCCTAAGCAGAGGATTCTCAAAAGAATTATATTTGTTGAAATTATTAGATACTTTAAATTAGGGTTTATCAGTAATAACTATATTCAGAGAAAACTATTACTGGCAGCCAAAAGATACCAAATGAAAGATATATGATGTTATATAGAAGCTCCTTGGAAGGCAAGCTATGACAAATCTAGACAGTGTATTAAAAAGCAGAGATACCACTTTGCTGACACAGGTCTATATAGTCAAAGCTATGGATTTTCCAGTAGTCAAGTATAGATGTGAGAGTTGGACTATGAAGAAGGCTGAGCACCAAAACATTGATGCTTTTGAATTGCAATGCTGGAGAAGACTCTTGAGAGTCCCTTGGACTGCAAGGAGATCAAACCAGCCAATCCTAAAGGAAACCAACCCTAAATATTCATTGGAAGGACTGAGCTGAAGCTGAAGCTCCAACACTTTGGCCACCTGATGTGAAGAGCTGGCTCATTGGAAAAGACCTGATGCTGGGAAAGATTGAAGGCAAAAGGAGAAGGAGGCGGCAGAGAATGAGATGGTTAGACAGCATCACAGGCTCAATGGACATGAATTTGAGCAAACCTGAGAAATAGTGGAGGACAGAGGAGCCTGGCATGCTATATTCCACGTGGTCACAAAGAACTGAACACCAACAGCATGGAAGCCTCAAAAAATGTCAAGTTTGGGTATATTTTTCCTTAGAGCAAATCTGTGAATTAACTCGAAAATTCTTGTTATTTGGAATTCTAATATGCAAATTTCTGTTTGTGGGGTGCATATTTTTTTCTTGATGTAACAATTACACTATATTATCTTGTTCTATACACACACACACACACACACACACACACACCTATAGACATCAACTTACAATGGTTGACAAAAACCCAGAAGACTAGCCATTTAACTGATTCTCAACACAGCAGACAGTTGTTAGAAAAACACTGTAAGTGTTGCAGAGGTTTATATTTGGAGTTTAAACACTGATGTTAGTCACTGATAGGAGCTTCCCTGGTGGCTCGGATGGTTAAAAAAAAAAAAAAAAAATCTGCCTGCAATGCAGGAGACACAGATTTGAGTCCTGGGTTGGGAAAATCCCCTGGAGAAGGAAATGGCAACCCACCCCAATATTCTTGCTGGGAAAATCCCATGGACAGAGGTGCCTTGCAGGCTACAGTTCACAGGGTCGCAAAGAGTCAACCACGACTGAACAACTAACACACACTAGTCACTGATTACTAATGACATCATTTTAAAACTTTGACAGACATCAATTAGCAGGACTCTAGAAATAGTAGTGTTAATGAGCTGTACTAAAAACTATCATGTGTTTTAATGGACCAAAATTTATGTTATTTATAGAATTTCCCCCAATTTACTTTATTACTAATCTGAAGTTGACTAATCAGATCAATCTTGTACAAAGCACTTATATTTTAACAATCTTAGGAGACAGTGAAAAGTTTGCCCCAGGAAATAGGATTATGTTAAGTCTGACTTCTATAGTGTGTACATTTGTAAAAGTATTGACATTTAATTTAATAAAGGTATGTAATTTGACATAAAACTATTCCCACTACAATGTAGTTAATTGCCACTGACAATCCCCTTCTCCACCTTTAAGGTTTATCCAGGAGAATAATTTGCACAAAGATTTGAAAATCAAGTGTCTTAGCTCAAGCTGTGCTGAACTCCTCCCCTTCCAACAGTCTATACTTCTAATAAAACAAATCAAGACTTTCTCTATAATGCCTTCTCAGACAAACACTGGTCTCCAAAGATCTCGTCTTACTCTTAATCCTTTTAGTTCTTATTCTGTACTATTTTATGCTCCATTTGTTGACCATGATATCTCATGTATGTATTTTCTTTCTCCAATGGATAAGCAATTTTTCTCCCAGAACCTGTTTCTGTTCTGTTCTCCACAGTGCCTAGTATAGTAATGGGCACACATAGAAAAGAAAAACTTGTTAAAGTCAATTTAAAAAAACCTCATTCTAGAGTTCACTGGTCAAAAGCCTGGCAAAATGAACTATTACTATTATCTTATAACGTGGCTATGACAACATAGATAGATGCTCTTGAGTATGTGGTGCCTTCATAGCCATACTCATTACAATAGAATTTTAAGTTAGATTCAAATTACTGCCTATTTCTAACAGTAGGTGACGATGAATAGCAAGTATCCACGTGGCACATTATTGTTTCAAATAATTCAGATTTAATTCATCAAGAGCTTTTCCAAAACAAAAATATTTCTAACTTTGGCATCTATTAATAGCACTGAGAAGCACATCAGTTTGCCAATTCATGCATAAAACAAACAATACTAGCTGAGGTCCAAGATTATTTTGCAGTGATACTCAGAATTACATCCTGCTTTAACCGCTACCCAAGAGAACTTCAAACAACATGAAAGCTTCCAAAGAAAAGCATTTTACCCAAAACTACTGGAGATGTCAGTCTTGACTGATTCACTAAAGTTACCTTATCACAAATGACATCTATATCTTTTTAAAAAATCTTTTATCTTAAAAGATTTTACCCAAAACTAAAGTTAGAATTTTTATTATTTCACTTCTTTTTCAAATAAAAGAAACCTGAAATGGCTTAAAATCAGCAGGGAGGGAAGAGAGCCAAATAAAACAAGGAACCCATCTTTCATTGTCTGCACACAGAAGTACCTTATAATAAAAATTACTAGTTAATCTAAATTCGGTCTGCTTTTGAAAGGGGTCAACTAAGAACTGTAATTTTTTTTAACCATTTTCTCTTAAAGAAACAACTTTGCTGCTCAAAGATAATATTGATTTTTTTTAAGTACCAAAACTTTAGATCCTCATCTAATCACTCTGTCCAAAATATCACTTCAGGTTCCATACATCAGTGTTTTTTGGAGTAACAATTCTCAAACACAGGCTACCTCAAGAAGAACAGATATATCATAATACAACTTCACTTTTATTAGGGAAATTTTAGGTTTCTTCATCATACTTATTTTTATATAAATACGTCATTCTGGATAATGAGCAGTTAGTTTGTAAAGCTTGTTTGCCCTCTTATCAGTAACTCTTCGCCTCCTTTTTTCAAGTTTGATGCCACTCTGGAAGTCAAAAGTATGTGTTTGCTAGTTTGTTTTATTAGTATTATTTAATATAAGTACTGTCTTCCTAACTTGTATACATCAGAAGCCAGAAACCAGGCACAAGGCTTTTAAAGGCTCTCACCTCAAAAGTAGCAAGAAAACTGAAAAGTAAGGGGCCACGCCAGCTGCCTGTTCAAGCCTTGAGGCATCGAGCCACAGCAGCCTGATAATTGGCTCTAGAGAAGCCTGCGGTTAGACAGCCTCCTGAGAGCTGAGAGCGAGGGAAAGGGGCAAGCATAGCACTGGAAACGTCTGTCCCCGAATTAGGGACCAGGCTGCATGATTGTACGTAGATGTATCAGCATCCACGGCATCTAAGAAGCAAAGCCAGGCCTTAAGCACCGACCTCTCGTTCCTGGACGCCCGGGTTTAGACCAGAAAGTGATGCTTTTTAGAAGGAAAACTACCTCGAAGGGAATAGGTAACCACGAGCAGATATGTAGCAGAGGCATCAGAAGCGTCTGCAGGAGAACGCAGAGATTCAGTCTCTTCCCGGGGCCCCAGAGGCCAGAAAGGTGCCCCAGCACCAGGCGAGTGCGGTGCCACTACTCACCCCTACTCTCCTACGGTCCCCGTCGTCGCCCAGCTCGACACAGCCCCTGCAGAGGGAGCCCCTCCCCCGCCCGCCGCCAGGGGTGGGCTCAGCGGGCTAGAGGAGGCTGCGGCGCAGGTGTCCGTGAGCCGGGACGAGAGACGTGCCCCAAGAGGAACTGGGTTCAAGGAAGGCAGCCTGGTGCCTTGCGCTCCCCGGCGCTGACAACTTCACCACCATCGACGTGGAGGGGTGAGGGGAGGCAATGAGGGAAGGCCCTCGCCCAGCGGCCCGGACCCCCCCGCGGTACTAGGCCCGAGCTCGGGCGGGACCTCTGCCCCTTCAGGGACGCGATCCCCAGGCCTGATTCCCGTCCCTCAGCCCTGGCGGCCACAGAGCAGCAGCGGCTCCCTCTCGGGGCCGCGGTCGCAGCGGCATCCTCGTGCTCCTCCTTCTCTGGCGCTGCTGCCTACACACACAGCCGCTGCACCCTGAATGCTGTCGCCTAGCAACCGCGCGCATGCGCCCCGCCTCCGCCATCGACCGCCGTCACTGCTGGCGCTGCTTTCGGAGCTCAGTCTGTGACCTAGAAAAGTACGCAAAATCACGTTTCCTAGGGCCCAGATAGAGCGATGTCAAGGTAGGGGTGGGAGAAGTAAATGGCATCCTACTCCATTATTCTTGCCTAGAGAATCCTGTGGCCAGAGGAGCCTGCTGGGCTGCTGTCCATGGGGTCGCAGAGTCGGAAACGACTGAAGCGACTTAGCATGCATGGATACATTAGAGAAGTAAATAGCAACCCACTCCAGTATTCTTGCCTGGAGAATCCCAGGGACTGAGGAGCCTGGTGCGCTGCCGTCTATGGGGTCGCACAAAGTCGGACACGACTGAAATGATTTAGCAGCAGCAGCAAGGTATGGGTGAAGTGGGGAGAGGTGCAGAATGCTCTGCAAATCTAAAGAGGCTGGAGGATCTAGGTTATGATCGTCTCCTGGCACCTCCACAGGCACACTGATGGTTGAGACTGACAGTCCTGAGAATCTCCTAACTTATTTTCCAAAAGCGCTTCTTGCAATCTGATCCTTCACAAGGGCTTCCGGAAGAATTTTCTAAATAGCTTCTCTGACCATGTCACTCATCTGCATAACTCCAATGATTAACGGACAGTCTGCTGAATAGGCCCTAACTGTTCTTGACTACTGTATTAGCACCCTCTCTGGTCTCCCTGCCTTTAGACTTGTCTTTCTGAAATCCGTTCTCATATTTCTACCAGATTGATTTTTGTAAAACATAAATCTACCCTCACTTCCCTCCGGTTTGGAGAATGAATGGGCTTTGAAGTTAGAGCCAGTATTTAAATTATGCCTCATACACTGAGTAGATAGATTTTCTTGAGCTATGGTGCTTAACTTCTCTGAATATGTTTCCTCATGGAGATAATTATAGCACCTATAGACTAGTTTTTAGGATTAAATGAGAGAGTACATATAAGGTACTTAATATACATAACTTACTCTGGCACAGAGTAAGCATTTAGTAAAAATTAGAGCTATTTTTCCAGAAAAGGCAATGGCACCCCACTCCAGTACTCTTGCCTGGAAAATCCATGGACAGAGGAGCCTGGTGGGCTGCAGTCCATGGGGTCGTGAAGAGTCAGACACGAGTGAGCGACTTCCCTTTTACTTTTCACTTTCATGCATTGGAGAAGGAAATGGCAACCCACTCCAGTGTTCTTGCCTGGAGAATCCCAGCGACTGGGGAGTCTGGTGGGCTGCCGTCTATGGGGTCACACAGAGTCGGACACGACTGAAGTGACTTAGTAGTAGTAGTAGAGCTATTTTTCAGTAGGTCTTGTTGCCTATAATAAAATACAAACTCCCTAGCTTAGCATTTAAAGTCTTCTAAGATCTTGCCTCTATTTTTCTAGCCCTAGCTACTTTCAATCCCTCCTGGGCATCCAGCAACAGACAAGTACTTTTTGAGATATACCTGGATCAAAGAAGTACTTGGATATATTTCCTCAAGGTTCATTTGGGGAAGAATTCTGTGTAAACTCTCCAATTAGTGAACATGTAAATATCAGTGGTCCTTCCCAAATCACACGTTAATATTAATATATTTACACTGAGAATTGACATGTAGGTAGTGACTATTTACAAAAATTGTATGTTTTTCTGGGGGCTTATTTACTTGATCTTTTTGAAATTGGGCTTAGAGATTTTATAAGGTGTAATGAAAAAAATGTCACCAATTTTGAACTTAATACAATACATAAACATATTTACCAACAACCTGTACCCTTCTGGGTGTTTAATAAAAGTTTTAAACATTTTAGGAAGTGTAAAAAAGGGTGGGGGGAGGGCTTCCTTGATGGCTTATTGGTAAAGAATCCTTCTGCAATGCCAGAGTTGCAGGAGATGCAAGTTTGATCCCTGGGTCAGGAAGATCCCTTGAAGGCAGGCATGGCAACCTCCAATACTTTTGCCTGGAGAATCCCATGAACAGAGGACTGGTGGACTACAGTCCATAGAGTCAGACATGACTGAAGTGACTTAGCACACACTATGCATGCACATGTGTAAGAAGTTTGAGAAACACCAGAATTGCTAATGAAACATTAGTGTAATCTCAAATGGAATATAAAACTAAAATAAAACTTTATGGGAACCAGACAGTCAGAAAATATTAAAGAAATAGAACAATTGGAAAGGTGCAAAAGGGTGAATCACTCTGAGACTAATTAAATGGAAGTACTAGATGGAAATAATCAACAAACTAACCAACAGGGAAGATTATAACATAGAGAATATTTATTATAACTGTGAATATGGCAGTGGGCTTGGATGGAGTTCTCTCATAGATCATACCTTTCCTTTTGTATGATACAGAAATGCTCTTCAGTTTCAAAAGAAGACAACTATTTAGCATTCAGCCTTTTGCAAGGGCCATTAACAGCTCCCAGGAGTAGACTTCTAAGAGAACTTTCTTGGATCTTCTAAAATCTGTATTTAGTTACATAAAATCTTTATTCCCTATTTACTTATTGAACTCATAACATTCTATAGCACACATTATGTTTATTAGTGAAACAGAGGAATAAATAATCACTTTTAATTCTCCCATATACTTCTAGATACAGAGCTGTGTCACTGGTTCACTTACACTCTTTCAATACTTTTCCTGGGGTTTCAATATAAAATCTGAGCTCCTTTGCACACAGCAGTGTATCTGCCTCTATTATGGTGGTGAAGTAAAAACTCCTATCAACAAAGAGATCTATCCACATCAATATGGAAAAAAATAAAACATTTATTATTAAGTGCAACACAGTACATGCATAAGGGTAAACCTTAAGAGACTGCAAGTCAGGATAAAGTTCCACACAACTTACAATAAAGCAAATAAAAGTTTACTTGGAAATTTAGGCAGTTATTTGTTTAGTTAATTTACTTCCTCCAAAAGAATAATAAAACTTTCATTATCTTCCCCAAAGACGCCTTGAATCTTCTGGAAAGACAAATGGTTACACCTGGAGATGGACTCCCATGCTAACTCTGTATTTACATTTCCATAGGGAATATGGCTCATGACCTTGGAAACATGTCTACATTATAAAACTGGAGACAGACATTTTAGTTCTGGAAAGGGACATTCCAAAAGTTAGATAGAAGATTCAGGTTCACTATGTCTCCTCAAAAGACACTATAAGAAGTGAAGGGAAGGAAAATAATCTTTGTCCTTTAAATAAAGTGAAGTCGCTCAGTTGTGTCCGACTCTTTGTGACCCCATGGACAGTAGCCTACCAGGCTCCACTGTCCATGGGATTTTCCAGGCAAGAATACTGGAGTGGGCTGTCATTTCCTTCTCCAGGGGATCTTCCCAACCCAGGGATTAAACCCAGGTCTCCTGCATTGCAGACAGATGGTTTACCGTCTGAGCCACCACCTTTTCAATTCAATGAGTTCCTCAAAAACAGAACTCCATGTTGGTACAGTAGATGGCACCTAGAAGACCATGGAGAAGTTTTTCTTAAATGAGAAAGTCACAAAAAAAGATAGCATTGTTGTGGGTGTTGATGAATAAGAGTTTTCCAAAAGGGGATAAAAATAGTCCATGCAAAGGAAAAAGTATATTCAAAGGTCCAGAGAATGTGAAAGTGTACGGTATGTTCAGTTTGATTTACACATACTATGTATCTATATTTAGGAGATGAGCACCATAAGGCTGTAATGGAGTAGAGTATAGAGAAGTAAGTTGGAGATAGATTGTGAAATCCCTTTAATGCCATGTCAAAGAATTTAGAAAAGGTCTATATCTGATGGTTAAAATAGGGTAATGTTCTAATACTTGTTAAGGAGTCTGGCGTAAATATTAGATAGTACTGGAGCCCCAAAGAGCTTATAATCTAACGGATGCAACAAGGCAAAGTAGCAATTAACATAAATAAAATACTATAAGTTGACAGAAGTATTTTAGGGGAATAGATTTGGAATAGACTTTGGGTAAAGTTTCTGAGAAAGTGCCTTGGAGACTCCATCTTTACCTATAACATAAGATGTCTCCTTTATTGGAACTCCAAATACTTGAACCCTGTGTATCCATATATTATAGTCCTACCCCCCCACCTCTGTTCTGTTTCCATTTCAGATTTTCTGAAGAAAATCACTCTGACTTTTTGGTGTAAATTGATATCGCACAGACTTAGTTTTTTATCTCACTACTTGGCACCACTTGGCAATCCTTTAACTTTGTTTTGGTCAGTCCCTCTCCAATTTTCCTCAGCTGTCATTCTAAACTCTAACCATTCTCCACTGTAACTGACATACTTCACCCACCCATCAAACCCACCATCCAACTTATTACTTCATCACCTACATTCCTTACAAAAATGGAAGCTATTAAGTGTTTTTTTTCACCTACAACCTGCATCTGCACCCATATTGTACTTCAGTTCCTTCAGCTTCACATTGACTGTGTAAAACTACATCTTCCACCTGAGCTCCCGAATCTTGCCTTACCCAGCTCCTCAGAGACCTTGTTTATCACTGTTTCTGTCTTTATTATCTTAGATCTCTCCCTCTCTGACCTTCTCCTAAATCTATAAACATACTCAAGATTCTTCCATCCTTAAAAGAAACACTTTTCCTTTATCCTGGAGCTTCCTCTCGTTTCCTTGAAATGTCTCCTTTATCTTATTACCTTTCCTTATGACACAGAGGTCTCAAAAGCGGTCATCTACATTTACTGTCCCTATTTCTTCACTTCCTATTCACTTTTAAACCATTGAATTCACCTATACATCTCTACTGAAACCTCTTTTTTATAAGTATAACAACTACCCATAAGTTTCTCTGTGCCATGGGCACTTTCTTTTGGACCTCACCACTACATCAATAGTGTTGACTGTTTTGATTTGCTTGAAATTATCTATTCACTTGACTTCCAAACACACACTCTGTTCTTTTCCTTCCTCTTTAGCTTTCTCACTTTTGTAATCTTCATGGATTTTTTTTCTTTTTCTACATATCTCTTAAACATTTATGTTCTTATATGGTTATGTCCATGGCTTATTTCTTTTGTTCTACTCTCCACAGTCTATTACTTATACATGGATGACTTTCAAATCTGTAATGTTAGTTCAGACCTCCCTCCTGATCTAACTGTGCACTAGACATTATCACCTGGATGATCCCCAAACAATTCATTTTGTCCATAACTGAATTCATTATCTTCTCATGCTAAATATTCTTCTTCCATGTTAAGGGAGATTCCCCCAAAAAAACTCACCACAGAGAGATCCTGTTATTACAACACAATAATTCTGTCTTCCTGCAGAAACAAATGAAATGACTAGATTATGGCCATTTTATGTGAGCTATGTCAGGATAGCTCTACATTTTCCTGAAAATAGATTGCATATATGTACCAAGGAATAGTAAGTTGTGTCAATTAAAAAAAAAAAAAAAGGAAGTTCCATGAGGACAGAGATTTTTGTCTGTTTTCTTCACTGCTGTATCTCCAGTGCTTAGAATAGTACCCGGGACATAGTAAGACCTCAATAAATAAAGGAATGAACATATCCTCTGCTTAAAGAATTTTCATTTAGGAATTCTGCTAGGCTGTAGCAGAATACATATGTCCATAGATTATAGATGAATGTATTCATTTTGTATCTGAAATCGAATGAAAGGAAATTACAGCTGCATTTCACCCAGATTTCTGCCCATGGGAAATAAAGAGAAAGGATCAGGAAGGATAAAAACATTCATCTATTACCTGGAACAGCCAATTGGCAATTCATTCTTCCAGAAGCTCAGATATCTGCTATTGACAAAACTCGTCTGAGGTTTGCCTCCAGTTCCAGAGTGAACAATGCCAACTCACCTCCAAGAAGATTGGAAGGATTGTGGGTCTTGTCTAGATCTTGTTTGGCATTATATTTAATGGTGAATAAAGAACATGTGAAACCCTTCACCTTGTCTTCTGAGTCAGAAACGTGGACTCTCCCTTTTACCTCCCTACTCCCACCACGTCTAATTAATAAACCCTGTCAATTATATCTCCTAAATATCTCTCATATTCATCTGTCCTTTATACTTGCACTGCCACCAGTTTTGCCTTAGTTTAGGCCCGGACCTCTTTTTAGGACTATTTCAAAAACTTTCTAACTGGGTTCCTTGCCTTCTCTAAACCATCTTCCACACTGCTTCTTGAATGGGTTATCTAAAATGCAAACCTAACAAAATTCCTCCTTGCTTAAAATATTGCAAACCTATCCCTAGTGCCTATTGAATACACTCCAAGCTACATAATTCTTTATAATCTATTTCTTCTCCAGCCTTATTTCCTACTGTTCTATGCATTCCATTCCATGCACAGGAATTACTACATGCAATTCTTCTTTGATAAATATCCTCCTTCATCTGGGAGCTTCTCTTCCCAGCAGTTTATCTTAGTGCTACTATAGAGTTTCAGATTATGTGACCCCTTAGCCACAGTTGACCAATCAAGGTCTGTCATATTCCTTCCTCAGAAAATTGAAGTCAAGCCTAAGAGATTTCTGCCCACTCTGGCTGCTTTATTATGCTGTGTAGTATATACTCCAGAGCTGTTGGCAGCAGCAATTTTTATGCCGTATGGTCTGTGAAAAATAAAAACCTGCTCTGGTATGATAGATGGAAAAGATACACAGAGAGATTCAGAGATGAGAAAAGGGAGAATTTAGATAGCAGTTGAGTCCCTGGATTCCAGCTTACTCCTTTAGGCCCACCTGCCTTATTGTTCTTGGGTTCCCTATGACACTCTATGTTCATGTTAAATTGTTTTGTTGCTCAAGATAGTTAGAATTGAATTTCTCTTCCTTGCAAAAAAAAATACTCTATTGTATCAAGCTATTTAACATGCCTATGTCTTTGATTATTATTTTTCCCTTTAACCAAAAAATTGTTGCTCTTCCCATGACTATTTTACCTGAATAATTCCTATTTTAGTAGAGAAGGTAGCACTCAGACCCTTCACCTGTCCTGGAAAGATACCTACCTTTATACCCTGGCTTTTCTTCATTCCTCCCCAAGGAAAAGGAATACTGATAAGTCAGATTGCATGACCATGATTAGATCAGACTTAGTAGTAAATTGTATAACTATCTACAAATAAATCCCATGGCTATGTATGGCCCTTCCTTTTCTGTTCCTCCACTGTCTCTGTTGTAGGTATTGTTAGAAAGCCAAAGCCTACATTCCAGAAATCTGTCTGTCTGTCCCTCCCTCCCTCTCTCTCTCCACCTAATAATATTGGCATTAATTCAGATTCCTGTGCCTCATGACTACCCAGAGAACACTAACATTTGGATTTAAGATTAGGAACAGGAGTGTCATTTAGAGACCTTCACTTAGGTTTTAAGTGAGCCACACTTCAACCACATTTTTCCATCATGTTTTACCAGGGAATACTTTGTGCAGTCCCTTATATTTAGTCATCACAGTTGTAGCTGGTATTAGGAGGAAAAGAGATTCTATCCTGAAGTAGGAGATCCTTTGTGGAATGTAGATTAAAGAGATAGCTGCACTGCTGCTGAAGCTAGATTAGAAGGCAGAGTTCCACACAGAGAAAGGAAAGTTCTCCTTATGGCCAGCCAGGAAAAGACTCTTTAGACAGAATTTTGGTGCACATGCTTTTAGTCATTGACTAGAGGGACAGTATCTTGCTCTCCTCCTTCCCACCCTCTTATCTCTCACTTGGAATTGAGCAATGGACTAGTTCCCCAAGAGAGGTTACATCCTGCTATGGCAAGAATATTTGGATGGTAGAAGAAAAATTTTTTTCTGTTTAGGTAACCAAAGTGTTATTGTTGTTGTTTAGTCACTTAGTCATGTCCAACTGTTTTGCAACCCCATAGACTATAGCCCACCAGGCTCCTCAGTCCATGGAATTCTCCAGGGATGAATACTGGAGTGGGTTGCCATTCGCTTCTGCAGGGTAGCTTCCTGACCCAGGGATCAAACCTGCATCTCCTGCGTTGGCAGGTGGATTCTTTACCACTGAGCCACCAGGAAAGCCCAAAAGGCCTAGTTAACCAAAGTGTGGAGAATTTGAATACTGAGGGAAAACAATACTTCCATAGGTCCATATTTGATAAGTGCCAATAGTCACAGCAAAGAGCCAATAAATATTTGAGAGGCTTTTAAAAAATAAATATGGAAGCTGACTTGATCTTTTGACAGGCAGTTTCTCAAATGAATTTTTTTAATTTGTGGAACATTGCTTTACAATTTTGTGCTGGTTTCTGCTATTGTTGTTGTTGTTCAGTCACACAGTCATGTCTGCCTCTTTGCAACCCCATGAACTGCAGTACACCAGGCCTCTCTGTCCCTCACCTTCTCCTGTCTATTGTCCATTGAATCTCCAGCCATCTCATCCTCTGACTGGTTTCTGTCATACAACAATGTAAATCAGTCATAATATATACCCCTTGCCAGTTGTGCCTCCTTCCCCTATCCCCATCGCACCCTTCTATGTCATCACAGAGCACCAGACTTGGTTTTCTGTGTCATTTAGCAACTTCCTACTAACTATCTTTGGGCTTCCCTTGTGGATCAGCTGATAAAGAATCTGCCTGCAATGCAGGAGACCTAGGTTCAATCTCTGGGTTGGGAAGATACCCTGGAAAAGGGAAAGGCTACCCACTCCAGTATTCTGGCCTGAAGAATTCCATGGACTGTACGTCAATGGGATCACAAAGAGTTGGACACGACTGAGTGATTTTCACTTTCACTATCTTATTACGTGATAATGTGTGTGTGTGTGTGTGTATATATATATATGTGTGTATATATATATATATATATATATGTTACTTTCTCAGTTCATCCCACCCTCACCTCCCCTCGCTGTGTCCACAAGTCTGTTCTCTCCTAGATTCATCAGTATCATTTTTCTAGTTTCCATATATATGCATTAATGTATGATACTTATTTTTCTCTTTATGACTTACTTCACTTTGTATAACAGGGTTTAGGTTCATTCACCTCACTACAACTGACTCAAATTAATTATTTTTATGGGTAATATTCCATTGTATAAATGTACCACAACTTCTTTATCCATTCATCTGTTGATGGACATCTAGGTTGCTTCCATGTCTTGGCTATCATAAATAGTGCTGTAATGAACATTGTGTTACACATGTATTTTAAAACAGTCATTTTCTCAGGGTATATGCCCAGTAGTGGGATAGCTGGATCATATGGAAGATTTATTCCAAGTTTTTAAATGAATTTCCATACTGTTTTCCATAATGGCTGTGTCAGTTTACCTTCCTACCAACAGTGTAGGAGGGTTCCATTTTCTCCACATCCTCTCCAGCATTTATTATTTGTAGGTTTTTTATGATGACCATTCTGACTGGTTTGAGGTGATACCTCATTGTAGTTTTTATCTGCTTTTCTCTAATAATGAGCAATGTTGAGCATCTTCTAATGTGTTTATTGGCCATCTGTATGTCTTCTTTGGAGAATTGTCTGTTTAGGTCTTCTGCCCATTTTTTTATTGTGTTGTTTGTCTTTCTGATATTAAGCTATATGAACTGCTTATATATTTTGGAGATTTAATCACTTTTGAGTTATGTCATTTGAAAATATTTTCTCTCATTCTGAGGGATGTCTTTTCATATTGTTTATAGTATCATTTGCTGTGCAAAGCTTTTATGTTTAATTATATCCCACTTGTTTATTTTTGTTTTTATTTTCATTAACCTAGGAGGTGGATCAGAGAGAATCTGCTGTGATTTATGTCAGAGTGTACTGCCTATGTTTTCCTCTAAGAGCTTTATAGTATCTGCCTTTACATTTAAGTCTTTAATCCATTTTTAATTTATTTTTGTGTTTGGTGTTAGGAAGTGTTCTAATTTAGTTATTTTACATGTAGCTGTCCAGTTTTACCAGCACTACTTACTGAAGAGGCTGTCTTTACTCCACTGTATATTCTTGCCTCTTTTGTCAAAGATAACTTGCCCATAGGTGTGTGGGTTTATCTCTGAGTTTTCTACTTTGTTCAATTGATCTATATTTCTGCTGTTGTGTCAGTACCATACTGTCTTGATGACTGTAGCTTTGTGGTATAATCTGAAGTCAGGAAGATTGATTCCTCCAACTCATTTTTCTTTCTCAAGATTGCTTTGGCTATTCAGGGTATTTTGTGTTTCCATAAAGATTGTGAAATTTTTTGTTCTAGTGAAAAGAGCCACTGGTAATTTTATAAGTATTGTATTGAATCTATAGGTTGCTTCAGGTAGTATAGCCATTTTCACAATATTGATTCTTCCAATCCAAGAACAGGGTATATCTCTCCATCTGTTTGTGTCATCTTTGATTTCTTTCATCAGTGTATATAGTTTTCTGCATACAGGTTTTTTGTCTCTTTAGGTAGGTTTATTCTTAGGTATTTTATTCTTTTTGTTGCAATAGTGAATGGGATTGTTTTCTTAATATCTATTTCTGATTTTTTTATTGTTACTGTATAAGAGTGCAAGGGATTTCTGTGTATTACTTTTATATCCCATGAGTTTACTAGATTTATTGATTAGCTCTAGTAGTTTTTCGGTGGTGTTTTTATGGTTTTATATGTATAGTATCATATCATCTTCAAACAGTGAGGGTTTTACTTCTTTTCCAATCTGGATTCCTTTTATTTCTTTTTCTTCTCTGATTGCTGTTACTAGGAATTTCAAAATTATATTGAATAATAATGGTGAGATTGGGCACGCTTGTCATGTTCCTGATCTTAAAGGAAATACTTTTAGTTTTTCATCATTGAGAATACTGTTTGCTGTAGGTTTGTCATGTATGCTGTTTATTATGTTGAAATGGTTTCCTTCTATACACATTTTCTGGAGAGTTTTTTTTTTTATCATAAGTGAGTATTGAATTTTGTCAAATATTTCTCTGTATCTATTGAGGTAATCATATGGTTTTTATCTTTCAATTTGTTAATATGGTGTATCACATTGATTTACTTATGTATACTGAAGAATCCTTGCATCTCTGGGATAAACCCCACTTGATCATGGTGTATAATTTTAATGTGTTTTTGGATTGTTTACTAGTATATTGTTGAGGATTTTTGCATTTATGTTCATCAGTTATATTGGCCTGCAATTTTCTCTCAGTTAAATTTTGTGTAATAGATTATAGACACTGCACAGATAGTACAAATTTATAGGCATACAGGTGAAGTTAAAACCAATATTTTGGCTTTTTTCTATCCCCTTTCTAACCTTGTTCCATAAGCATTAAGGCTGCTATAAGCAATATGTAAAACATTGTTTCTTAGGACTGTCATAAGCACTAGTCTTACATTTTATGAGTGTGGGACTGAAACGTGAAAAAAGAGTGACCGTGGGAGGTGTGAAGTTGTATCAGTACAACTTCAGAAGTGTTAGAAGAGTTACAACCCCAGTGAAATGGAGCCAATTCTGTAGCTACTGAAAAATACTAAGCTCCACCCCATAGGGCTTCCCTGGTGGCTCAGACAGTAAATAATCTGCCTGCAATGCAGGAGACACAGGTTTGATACCTGAGTTGGTAAGATCCTCTGGAGGAGGGAATGGCTACCCACTTCAGTATTCTTGCCTGGAGAATTCCATGCACAGAGGAGCCTGGTAGGCTACATACAGTCCATGTGTTTGCAGAGTCAGACACCACTGAGAAACTAACACATTCACTTTTCAAACACCGCCCAGGCAACTGGGTATACCTACTCTGGCTGAGATAAAAAAACAAAATCAGAAATTGGAGATAAGATAATTTTTGACTTTAATTTATCTGGGGGTTTAATTTCCATATACAAAGTAAACAAGTTTCCATATGTGACTCTATCTTTGTGGAAACAATCTTTGAGGGAATTCATATTGTTCAAAAGTAAAAGATTATATTGCTGGGCTAGTGTTTCATTATCTGGACTATTGATACCATGTAGTATTACTCATTGACCCAGATTGGACAATTGTAGATAAGCATAATTTGAGATGTAAAGTAAAATATTAGATAAATTTCTGGCCTGCTGTGCAGCTGTGGTACAGGGAAGGTAAATAAAGAATAACGAATGTCTTGGAGATGGTATCACAAAAGAAATAGTAGAACTTACCTGATATTCTATGGGTTTTCTTCCACAAAAGGTGACTACCATTATAGATGACCCTCATCTTGACTGTTAAGGCCAAAGGGTTAAGAGAGAATAAAATGTAGAGGAGTATAAAGGGAGAAGAGCTCTCAGATGTCAAGACACTTTGCAGGGCCCATTTTCTTGTGAACTGAGGAACTGGAGTCACTAAAGACCAGGCAGCTGAACACGGCCTTGCTCTCAGCTGTTCCTCCTTCCATTCCTCTGGGATCATCAAAGTTCTTTCTCTCCACCTAAGGTTCCTGCCACGGAAGTTATAAAATTGTGGTAATATGTTTATTCATAATAAGTTGGGGATGTAGCAACCTCTTTTAGGCTTCAAATTTCTGTCACTCATGCACTTCAAATCAGGTTTATAAGAACTTTGTATTGCACATATAAGACCCAGGTCTAACTGATAATAATAACATGGTGCTCTGTTTACCTTTTTTTATTTGTTCTGTCTTAAGGGAACAATTAAAGGGGAAGAGTTAAGCAAAATTAAGGCACTCTTAGGTAGTCTAGCCAATACCAACAAAATCTCTTCATACCCCCAGTATGAATCATCTTCTAACATTTTTTCATCAGGTGCCTACAGGATTGTTTACTAGAAAACTCTCACTAGGAATTCTGATCCACTTATCCTTTTCCTCTACCCCACCATCTACATTAAGAGAGAATAAAATGTAGAGGAGTATAAAGGGGAAAGAGCTCTCAGTTCCTCTCCTCATGAGTACCTCCCGTGACTACAGTAAGAGTTGCTATATTATTACATTGTTGCCATAACTCTTAACCATAGTTGATCAGACCAGGGGTGAAGACATTATTTCAGATGAACCTTTTCCTTGGTCTTTTTTGAGGTGAGATGGCAGCACCAGCTCCACCTGTGCCTTCTATTAGGATTTTTAAAAAAATCTTTCCTGGGATCCTTGCAGGCTGATTCCCCCTTATGATCATTGACTAAACCTGGACGCATTGGCTACTCTGGCTTTAAGGAAGCCAGAAAGTCAATACTTTGCCTGGGAGCTTCTCATATTGCCTCCCAGAACAAATTTAGGGGTCTGTTTGCAAGGGAAAAAGTGAGAAATCAGTATTGGGAAAATAGTTAACAAGGTCCACCACACTAACACATTTATGTACAGATTTAATACAAAAACAAATATAAACATAACTGCCTTTGCAAGGAAAGTGATCCATTTTAAAGGGAGGCTTTACTTTTATTCAGGATAGTTTTGGAAGTCCCAGCCATGGCTATCAGAGAAGAAAAAGAAATAAAAGGGATCCAAATTGGAAAAGAAGTAAAATTGTCACTGTTTGCAGGTTACATAATACTATACATAGAAAATCCTAAAGATGCTACCAGAAAACTACAAGAGCTCATAAATGAATTTGGTGAAGTTGCAGGATACAAATTATTACACAAAAATCTCTTGCATTCCTATACACTAAGAATGAAAGAACAGAAAGAAAAATTAAGGAAACAATCCCATTTATCACTGCATCAAGAAGAATAAAATATCTAGGCATAAATCTACCTAAGGAGACAAAAGACCTGTACTCAGAAAAATATAAAATACTGATGAAACCAACAAAAGGTGACACAAACAAATGGAGATAGATCATGTTGTTGAATTAGAATAATCAATATTATTAACTGAATATATTAACCAGAGCAATCCACAGATTCAATACAAATCTTATCAAATTACCAATGGCATTTTTCACAGAATTAGAACACAAAGTGACAATTTGTGTGAAAATACAAACACCTCAAATAGCCAAAGCAGTCTTGAGAAATTAAAACAGGATTGGAGGAATTTGGCACCATGACTTCAGACTATACTAAAAAGCTATAGTCATCAAAACAGTATGGCACTAACACCAAAAGAAAAATATCAATCAGTGAGACAGGATAGAAAGTCCACAGATAAACCCATGCAGTTATGGTCACCTAATCTATAACAAAGCAGGGAATAATACACAACAGAGAAAAGACAATCTCTTCAATAAGTGGTGCTGGGAAAACTAGACAGCTACATGTAAAAGAATGAAATTAGAACACTCCATCAGTTCAGTTTAGTTGCTCAGTCGTGTCCGACATTTGCGACCCCATGGATTGCAGCATGCCAGGCCTCCCTGTCCATCACTAACTCCCAGAGTTAGCTCAAACTCATGTCCATCGAGTCAGTGATGCCATCCAGCCATCTCATCCTCTGTTGTCCCCTTCTCCTCCTGCCCCCAATTCCTCCTAGCATCAGAGTCTTTTCCAATGAGTCAACTCTTCGCATGAGGTGACCAAAGTATTGGACTTTCAGCTTTAGCATCAGTCCTTCCAAAGAACACACAGGACTGATCTCCTTTAGAATGGACTGGTTGGATCTCCTTGCCGTCCAAGGGACTCACAAGAGTCTTCTCCAATACCACAGTTCAAAAGCATCAGTTCTTCGGCACTCAGCTTTTTCACAGTCCAACTCTCACATCCATACATGACCACTGGAAAAACCATAGCCTTGACTACACGGACCTTTGTTGACAAAGTAATGTCTCCGCTTTTGAATATGCTATCTAGGTTGGTCATAACTTTCCTTCCAAGGAGTAAGCGTCTTTTAATTTCATGGCTGCAATCACCATCTGCAGTGATTTTGGAGCCCAGAAAAATAAAGTCTGACACTGTTTCCACTGTTTCTCCATCTATTTGCCATGAAGTGATGGGACCAGATGCCATGGTCTTAGTTTTCTGAATGTTGAGCTTTAAGCCAAAGTTTTCACTCTCCTCTTTCCCTTTTATCAAGAGGCTTTTTAGTTCCTCTTCACTTTCTCCCATAAGGGTGGGGTCATCTGCATATCCAAGGTAATCGATATTTCTCCCGGCAATCTTGATTCCAGCTTGTGCTTCTTCCAGCCCAGAGTTTCTCATGATGTACTCTGCATATAAGTTAAATAAGCAGGGTAACAATATACAGCCTTTTTGTACTCCTTTCCTGATTTGGAACCAGTCTGTTGTTCCATGTCCAGTTCTAACTGTTGCTTCCTGACCTGCACATAGGTTTCTCAAGAGGCAGGTCAGGTGGTCTGGTATTCCCATCTCTTTCAGAATTTTCCACAGTTTATTGTGATCCACATAGTCAAAGGCTTTGGCATAGTCAGTAAAGCAGAAATAGATGTTTTTCTGGAACTCCCCTGACACTCAATAACCATACACAAAAATAAACTCAAAATGGATTAAAAGCCTAAATATAAGGCCAGATACTATAATACTCTTAGAGCAAAAGATATGTAGAACACTCTCTGACATAAAATGCAGCAAGATCTTTTAAATCCAGTTCCTACAGTAATTAAAAATAAAAATAAATGAATCAGACTGAATTAAACTTAAAAGCAAAGGAAACCATAAACAAGTTGAAAAGACAACCCTCAGAATAGGAGAAAACATTTACAAAGAATCCAACAAGGGAGTAATCTCCAAAATACACCAACAGCTTATGCTGCTCAATATCAAAAAGCCAAACAACCCAATAAAAAAAAATGGGCACAAAATCCAAATGGACATTTCTCTAAGAAGACACATAGATAGTTAAAAACACATGAAAATATGCTCAACATCACTAATTATTAGAGAAATGCAAATCAAAACTACAATGAAGTATCACCTCACACCAATTAGACTTATCTTCATCAAAAAATCTACAAACAATAAATACTGGAGAAGGTGTGTTGAAGAGAGAACCTTTTTACACTGTTGGGGGGAATGCAAACTGGTAGAGTCACTATGGTGAACAGTATGGAAGTTCCTTAACAAACTGAAAATAGAGCTACTATATGATCCATCAATCCCACTCTTGAGCATATATCTGTTAAAAAAAAAAAAAACATAATTCAAAAAGATACACGCACCCCAATGTTCATTGCAGTACTATTCACAATAGCCAGGACATGGAAGCAATCCAAATGCCTATAAACAGAGGAATGAATAAGGAAGATATGATTAGTTTATGAAATAGAATATTATTAATCCATTGAAAAGAATGAAATAATGTAATTTGCAGCAACATGAATGGACCTAGAGAGTCTCATACCTAGTGAAGTAAGTCAGACAAAGACAAATATCATATGATATCACTTATATGTGGAATCTAAAAAGGCTACAAATGAACTTATCTACAAAACCAAAGTAGAGTTATAGATGAAGAAAATATTTATTGTTACCAGAGGTTAAGTGAGGGAGGAGGGATAAACCAGAGATTGAGATTGACATGTTCACACTACTATATATAAAATAGATACTAATAGGGACCTACTGTATAGCACAGGGAACTCTACTCAATACTGTGTAATGGCCCATATGGAAAAAAAGAATCTAAAAAAGAGTGGATATATGTCTTTGTAAAACAGATTCACTTTGCTGTACATCTCAAACTAACACAATATTGTAAATCAACTATACTCCAATAAGAATTTTTAAATAAATAATTAAAAAAATGAAAAGGAGGCTCTTTGTTTAGCTGCATATCTTTTATAGGTTGGGGTAGGCAAGCTAGTAAGGAAAAGCCAGAGGGACAGGTGTGCTCTGCATAATAGAGGAGGAAGTGTTTGGAACTAAGGGAGCAGTCTGGGAGGGAGAGGGATACAAGGTGATATGAGAAGAGGAAAAAGAAGATGGATGAAAGCCACATGTTCTGTGTTCTGCGTTTCCCTGTTACCTCCAAATATTTAATGATGTCTAGAACTCGTGAAAGGATTTTTGTCGATGGATTTCTTGTGAAAAATAATGAAGGGTTGAGCTCTGTGTATAAATTGTATTGGAGTAAAACACAGACATCATGTGCAGATACAGTTGCTATAGGCCAGAGCCTGAGGAAAGCAAGAACGTGTAAGCCCCATAGGTAATCACAGAAATCATGGGGAGAATCAGTTCATATATCCTGGAACAATAGAGGCCAAAAACAATTTTTGCAAGATCTCTGCGAAATAAAGCAGGCCCATCCAACATCTGTGATGTATATATTCCTTGTCTCCAATAAGTAGTGAGCTCTTTGAGGATTGGAATAACATTTTATGCATCATTGTGTCCTAAGATTTAGCCAGATGCCTGGTACATAGTATATAGTCTGTAAATTCTTATTGAATTAAATTGAACTGACCTTCCCTATATTGTAACTCTTAATATAATTATCTTACTCCTTTAGTAATTTGGAATCTCTATGATGAGTGTGTCTGATTCACCTTTTCATTAAATAAGTTGCCGTTAACATACTAGGTGCTAAAAGATACATTTTCAGAGTTCTGCCTTCATGGAGAGGGATAAAGTTTTTGGCAATATGAGTCCCATTCCTAGTGTAGTCTGTAATACAAGCACTGATTTCTTGGCAGCTTGTTTCTCTTAAGCCAGTATGAAAATGAATTTCAAACAATATTAATTGATGGCAGGAAAAGGTAATACATGCACATGCTATGTGGCAGAAGGAAACTGGTTTGGAATTTTAATTTGCCATCAATGATCCACAAAGAGTCTAGCAGACAATCAAGGGATGGCAGTATATAGTCATTACTCACAATTAGAAATTATAGTTCACTTATTGTAAATATAACTGGGTATATAATTAACAGTGGAATGATATGCACTGTAATGTTGACTGTGAAAATCTTTACAAAGTGAAATTATGGGTGATTTTTTATTCTTTATCCTTTTATGCAATTTATAAACTGCAGAATATGTTCATAAATGCTCTCTAAAATAAATTCAGTTTATTTTTGTCCAGAAGAATAGAATTAATATTCATTGAATGTCTATTATGTGTTGATCACTATACCAGGCACGTTATAAATATTACATCATTTAATCCTTGGTAGTGCCTTATTCGGTCAAATTTATGGATGATGTAACTAAGTTCCAATATAGTCAGAAAGTTCAAGTGTAAAGATTTAAACTCAAGTTTTGTCTGGAGAGTTTGGTGAAACATGGATTGCTGGGCCTCAACCCCAGAGTTCCTGATTAAGCAAATTTAGAGTGGGACTAAGAGTTTGCATGGGGAGCTCCTCTTGGCTGCTGCCCCTAACCTCAGACATGGGATAGCTCCTGGCAGCCAAGAGGAGCTACCCCACATCCGAGGTCAGGGGCAGCAGTCAAGAGGAGCTACCCCACGTCCGAGGTCAGGGGCGGCGGGTGAAAGGAGCTACCCCACGTCCGAGGTCAGCAGAGGCGGCTGAGAGGAGATACCCCACGTTCAAGGAGCAGTGGCTGTGATGGCACGGGAGGGCCGAGAGGAGATACTCCACGTTCAAGGTCAGGAGGGGAGAACTCGTCCAAGGTAAAGAGCAGCGGCTGCACGTACAATGTCAGGAAGCATTTAACAGGAGGCTTCCTGTGTGCTGTTTTGGATCTGTCAGGAATTCTCTGTTCCTTATTAATTCCTGAACACTCAGGAATTAAGAGGAGAGGCAAGCCTCTCCCCGGGTCTGAGGAATCCAGGCATTTCCTTCATTAGTGTTTCTACATGGTGATAAGTACCCTCTTCCTTCTTGTGAACCATACAGTAAAAGTGATTGTTAACAACTCTCTCTCTCTTTAATATGGATCGCCTATGTTTTGTAAGTCTGGAATTTTAATCTTTATCTTTGCTGAGAATAACTACCTTGTAAGACAGTATATATGCCCATACCATGTTGATTAAAACACCTTTGCTCCATCAGAGCTCTGGTCCCTGTGTCTTTCTTTCTCTCTCTCTCCCTCTCTCTCTTTTTCAGGCTGATCTCCTGGAGCACAGAGGCTCTCTGAGTTCACTTTCCTGTCCAGGCTTCTAAGACCCTCTCGAGAAGGCACCCTGCACCTTCACCTCATTAAAGGGTGCCTGAGGCCTTCATGAACAGAGCAAACCTTGTGCAGGGGCTTTGTTGGCTTTCTGCATAAACCAAGGAATATCAGCCTCTGTCTCTCTCCTTTACTTTCTTATCATTGACTCCAGACCACCAGGTTCCAGTCCATTAAAGGACCTCAACAGTCCAAGGTAAGAAAAACCCAAGTAAGACAGTAGGTGTTGCAAGAGGGCATCAGAGGGCAGACACACTAAAAATATATTCATAGAAAAGCCAATCTGATCACATAGACCACAGCCTTGTCTAACTCATTGAAACCAAACCATGCCATGTGAGGCCACCCAAGACAGACAGGTCATGGTGGAGAGGTCTGACAGAATATGGTCCACTGGAGAAGGGAATGGCAAACCACTTCAGTATTCTTGCCTTGAGAACCCCATAAACAGTATGAAAAGGCAAAATGATAGGATACTAAAAGGGGAACTCCCCAGGTCGGTAAGTGCCCAATATACTACTGAAGATAAGTGGAGAAATAACTTCAGAAAGAATGAAGGGATGGAGCCAAAGCAAAAACAGCACCCAGTTGTGGATGTGACTGGTGATAGTAGCAGGGTGTGATGCTGTAAAGAGCAATATTGCATAGGAACATAGAATGTTAGGTCCATGAATCAAGGCAAATTGGAAGTGGTCAAACAGGAGATGGCAAGAGTAAACGTTGACATTCTAAGAATAAGTGAACTCAAATGGACTGTAATGGGTGAATTTAACTCAGATGACCATTATATCTACTACTGTGGGCAGGAATGCCTTAGAAGAAATGGAGTAGCCATCATGGTCAACAAGAGTCTGAAATGCAGTACTTGGATGCAGTCTCAAAAACGACACAGGAGGAGGAGCCAAGATGGCGGAGGAGTAGGACGGGGAGAACACTTTCTCCCCCACAAATTCATCAAAAGAGCATTTAAACGTCGAGTAAATTCCACAAAACAACTTCTGAATGCCGGCAGAGGACATCAGGCACCCAGAAAAGCAACCCAACTCTTCGAAAGGAGGTAGGAAAAAATATTAAAAACAAAAAAAAAGAGACAAAAGAGGGAGGGACGGAGTTCCGTCCCGGGACGGGAATCTTAAAAAGAGAGAAGTTTCCAAACATCAGGAAACCTTCTCACTGCCGAATCTGTGCCGAGCTTTGGAAGCACAGAGGGCAACATAACAGGGAGAAAAAATAAATAAACAATTTAAAACTCGCAGATTGCGAGCCCTACAGTAACTCCCCCAGCAGAGAAGCAGCGCAGACGCCTGCATCCACCATTAGCAAACCGGGGCTGGGCAGGGAGGCGCGGCGTGGGCTGCATCGCTGAGAGTAAGAATCTGGCCTGAATACCCTGAGCGCTATCTGAGCGAAATAATTTGGGCTAGCAAACCAGACTGTGGGATACCTACCACGCGAAAAGCCAGCCCTAACCTAAGACCGCCAGGCCCGCGCACGGAACAAAGGACTGAACAGAGATAGCCGGCTGCAGACCTTCCCCCTCCGGTGACAGGCAGCCAGAGCCGGAAGGGGGCAATCGCAGCCTCAGAGAGACATTATCTATAAAATTGTAAGAAGGCTTCTTTGCTAACTAAAACTTCTTGGGGCTCTGGACGGTCAACATCTGCCTGAGAAGGTGCGCCGGTTTTACATCCAGATAACCGAGTGGCGGGGAGGCGATTAGTCGCAGCATTGGCGCTCGCCTAGGAAGAGCAAATTGGCGCTCGGACCTGGGAAGAGCACAAAACGCAGGCCCAACTGAGTCTGCGCCTCTGAGGACTACCCGAGTGCCTGAACCTGAGCGGCTTGGACCTGGGAGGTGCATGCAGCCCAGGGCCAGCCTCGGATTGTTCCCGGCGGAACAACCTAGAGTCTGAGCAGTGTGGACAGGGAGGCTACACGCGCCGTGAGCGGGGGCAGACCCAGGGTGGCTGAGGCACTGCGAGCCCACGCCAGTGTTATTTGTTTGCAGCATCCCTCCCTCCCTCCCTCCCCACAGCGCGACTGAACAAGTAAGCCTAAAAAAAAAAAAAAAAAAAAAAAAAGTGTCCTCCACCGTGCCCTTTGAGTCAGGGCGGAAACCAGACACTGAAGAGACTAGCAAACAGAAGAAGATATAACAGAGGGAAACGCCTTGGAAGCTACAGGCAATAGATCAAAACCCTGTGGTTACTACGGACTACATAGGAAGGGGCCTATAGATCTTGAGAAATATAAATCTGACCAAGGAACTAGCCAAAAATGAACTGAACCCACAACACCCACAAAAAAAAAAAAAAAAAAAAGTCCTAGATATATTTTTATTATTTTTACAATCATTCTTTCTTTTTTTTTTAATTAAAAAAAAAAATTTTTAAGTCCTCTATTGTTCCTTTAATTTTCACTTTTATAACCTATTACTTTGCAAAAAAAAAAAAAAAGACCCTATTTTTTTCTTCTTCAGCAAACTTCATATATATATATTTTATAATTTTTTGACCTTGTTTTTTTTGTTTGTTTGTTTTTGTTTTTTTCTTCTTTTCTTTAACATTGTATTTTTGAAATTCCAAACTCTACTCTAGATTTTTAATTTTCGCTTTTTGGTATATGTTATCAATTTTATACCTATAGTTTTTTTTTATATAATTTCTGTGACTTTTTTTTTTTTTTCTTCTTCTCTGTTTCTTTCTCTTCTTCTTTTATATAACATTGTATATCTGAAATTCCAAACTTTACTCTAGATTTTTAATTTATGCTTTTTGGTATTTGATATCAATTTTGTACCTGTATTTTCTGTATAATTTTTGTGACATTGTTCGTATTTGTTTGTTTGTTTTCTCTCTTTATTTTTCTTCTTCTTTTTTTTTTTTTTTTTTAACATTGTATTTTTGAAATTCCAAACTCTACTCTAGATTTTTAATTTTTGCTTTCTGGTATTAGTTATCAATTTTGTACCTGTACTTTCTCTATAATTTTCGCGACCTTGTTTGTTTTTGTTTGTTCGTTTTTTCTCTCTTTCTTTTCCTTCTTCTTTTCTTTAACATCGTATTTTTGAAATTCCAAACTCTACTCTAGATTTTTAATTTTCGCTTTCTGGTATTAGTTATCAATTTTGTACCTGTACTTTCCTTATAATTTTCGCGACCTTGTTTGTTTTTGTTTGTTCGTTCTTTCTCTCTTTCTTTTCCTTCTTCTTTTCTTTAACATCGTATTTTTGAAATTCCAAACTCTACTCTAGATTTTTAATTTTTGCTTTTATGTATTTGTTACCAATTTTGTACCTTTAAGGACCCAATCTTCAGGACCCATCTTTCACTAGGGAGTGAGATTACTGGCTTGACTGCTCTCTCTCCCTTTGGACCCTCCTTTTTCTCCACCAGGTCGCCTGTGTCTCCTCCCTAACCCCTCTCTACTCTACCCAACTCTGTGAATTTCTGTGTGTTCCAGACGGTGGAGAACACTTAGGGAACTGATTACTGGCTGGATCTGTCTCCCTCCTTTTCATTCCCCCCTTTTATCCTTCTGGCCACCTCTGTTACCTTCCTCCTTCTTCTCTTCTCTGTATAACCCCGTGAACATCTCTGAGTGGTCTAGTTGTGGAGTGCACATAAGGAAGTGACTACTGGCTAGCCCACTCTCTCCACTATTGATTCACCTCATCTCATTTGGGTCACCTCTAACTCCCTCCTCCCTCTTCTCTTCTCCATGTAACCCTGTGAACCTCTCTGAGTGACCCTCACTGTAGAGAAACTTATCATCTTTAATGTAGATGTTTTATCAATGGTGCTGTATAGAAGGAGAAGTTTTGAAACTACTGTAAAAATAAGACCGATAATCGGAAGCAGGAGACTTAAGTCCAAACCCTGACTCCAGGGAACTCCTGACTCCAAGGAACATTCATTCACAGGAGCTCATCAAATGCCTCCATACCGACACTGAAACCAAGCACCACACAAGGACCAATAAGTTCCAGGGCAAGACATACCAAGCAAATTCTCCAGCAACAAAGGAACACAGCCCTGAGCTTCAAGATACAAGCTGCCCAAAGTCACCCCAAAACTATAGACATCTCATAACTCATTACTGGACATTTCATTGCACTCCAGAGAGAAGAAATACAGCTCCACCCACCAGAACACCGACACAAGCTTCCCTAACCAGGAAACCTTGACAAGCCACCTGTACAAACCCACACACGGCGAGGAAACACCACAATAAAGAGAACTCCACAAACTGCCAGAATACAGAAAGGACACCCCAAACTCAGCAATTTAAACAAGATGAAGAGACAGAGGAATACTCAGCAGATAAAGGAACAGGATAAATGCCCACCAAACCAAACAAAAGAGGAAGACATAGGGAATCTACCTGATAAAGAATTCCGAATAATGATAGTGAAATTGATCCAAAATCTTGAAACTAAAATGGAATCACAGATAAATAGCCTGGAGACAAGGATTGAGAAGATGCAAGAAAGGTTTAACAAGGACCTAGAAGAAATAAAAAAGAGTCAATATATAATGAATAATGCAATAAGTGAAATTAAAAACACTCTGGAGGCAACAAATAGTAGAATAACAGAGGCAGAAGACAGGATTAGTGAATTAGAAGATAGAATGGTAGAAATAAATGAATCAGAGAGGATAAAAGAAAAACGAATTAAAAGAAATGAGGACAATCTCAGAGACCTCCAGGACAATATTAAACGCTACAACATTCGAATCATAGGGGTTCCAGAAGAAGAAGACAAAAAGAAAGACCATGAGAAAATACTTGAGGAGATAATAGTGGAAAACTTCCCTAAAATGGGGAAGGAAATAATCACCCAAGTCCAAGAAACCCAGAGAGTACCAAACAGGATAAACCCAAGGAGAAACACCCCAAGACACATATTAATCAAATTAACAAAGATCAAACACAAAGAACAAATATTAAAAGCAGCAAGGGAAAAACAACAAATAACACACAAGGGAATTCCCATAAGGATAACAGCTGATCTTTCAATAGAAACTCTTCAAGCCAGGAGGGAATGGCAAGACATACTTAAAATGATGAAAGAAAATAACCTACAGCCCAGATTATTGTACCCAGCAAGGATCTCATTCAAATATGAAGGAGAAATCAAAAGCTTTTCAGACAAGCAAAAGCTGAGAGAATTCTGCACCATCAAACCAGCTCTCCAACAAATACTAAAGGATATTCTCTAGACAGGAAACACAAAAACGGTGTATAAACTCGAACCCAAAACAATAAAGTAAATGGCAACGGGAACATACTTATCAGTAATTACCTTAAACGTAAATGGGTTGAATGCCCCAACCAAAAGACAAAGACTGGCTGAATGGATACAAAAACAAGACCCCTACATATGTTGTCTACAAGAGACCCACCTCAAAACAGGGGACACATACAGACTGAAAGTGAAGGGCTGGAAAAAGATTTTCCATGCAAATAGGGACCAAAAGAAAGCAGGAGTAGCAATACTCATATCAGATAAAATAGACTTTAAAACAAAGGCTGTGAAAAGAGACAAAGAAGGTCACTACATAATGATCAAAGGATCAATCCAAGAAGAAGATATAACAATAATAAATATATATGCACCCAACACGGGAGCACCACAGTACGTAAGACAAACGCTAACAAGTATGAAAGGAGAAATTAACAATAACACAATAATAGTGGGAGACTTTAATACCCCACTTACACCTATGGATAGATCAACTAAACAGAAAATTAACAAGGAAACACAAACTTTAAACGATACAATAGACCAGTTAGACCTAATTGATATCTATAGGTCATTTCATCCCAAAACAATGAATTTCACCTTTTTCTCAAGTGCACATGGAACCTTCTCCAGGATAGATCACATCCTGGGCCATAAAGCTAGCCTTGGTAAATTCAAAAAGATAGAAATCATTCCAAGCATTTTTTCTGACCACAATGCAGTAAGATTAGATCTCAATTACAGGAGAAAAACTATTAAAAATTCCAACATATGGAGGCTGAACAACACGCTGCTGAATAACCAACAAATCACAGAAGAAATCAAAAAAGAAATCAAAATTTGCATAGAAACGAATGAAAATGAAAACACAACAACCCAAAACCTGTGGGACACGGTAAAAGCAGTCCTAAGGGGAAAGTTCATAGCAATACAGGCACACCTCAAGAAACAAGAAAAAAGTCAAATAAATAACCTAACTCTACACCTAAAGCAACTAGAAAAGGAAGAAATGAAGAACCCCAGGGTTAGTAGAAGGAAAGAAATCTTAAAAATTAGAGCAGAAATAAATGCAAAAGAAACAAAAGAGACCATAGCAAAAATCAACAAAACCAAAAGCTGGTTCTTTGAAAGGATAAATAAAATTGACAAACCATTAGCCAGACTCATCAAGAAACAAAGGGAGAAAAATCAAATCAACAAAATTAGAAACGAAAATGGAGAGATCACAACAGACAACACAGAAATACAAAGGATCATAAGAGACTACTATCAACAATTATATGCCAATAAAATGGACAACGTGGAAGAAATGGACAAATTCTTAGAAAAGTACAACTTTCCAAAACTGGACCAGGAAGAAATAGAAAATCTTAACAGACCCATCACAAGCATGGAAATTGAAACTGTAATCAAAAATCTTCCAGCAAACAAAAGCCCAGGTCCAGACGGCTTCACAGCTGAATTCTACCAAAAATTTAGAGAAGAGCTAACACCTATCCTGCTCAAACTCTTCCAGAAAATTGCAGAGGAAGGTAAACTTCCAAACTCATTCTATGAGGCCACCATCACCCTAATACCAAAACCTGACAAAGATCCCACAAAAAAAGAAAACCACAGGCCAATATCACTGATGAACATAGATGCAAAAATCCTTAACAAAATTCTAGCAATCAGAATCCAACAACACATTAAAAAGATCATACACCATGATCAAGTGGGCTTTATCCCAGGGATGCAAGGATTCTTCAATATCCGCAAATCAATCAATGTAATACACCACATTAACAAATTGAAAAATAAAAACCATATGATTATCTCAATAGATGCAGAGAAAGCCTTTGACAAAATTCAACATCCATTTATGATAAAAACTCTCCAGAAAGCAGGAATAGAAGGAACATACCTCAACATAATAAAAGCTATATATGACAAACCCACTGCAAACATTATCCTCAATGGTGAAAAATTGAAACCATTTCCTCTAAAGTCAGGAACAAGACAAGGGTGCCCACTTTCACCATTACTATTCAACATAGTTTTGGAAGTTTTGGCCACAGCAATCAGAGCAGAAAAAGAAATAAAAGGAATCCAAATTGGAAAAGAAGAAGTAAAACTCTCACTATTTGCAGATGACATGATCCTCTACATAGAAAACCCTAAAGACTCCACCAGAAAATTACTAGAAATAATCAATGACTACAGTAAAGTTGCAGGATATAAAATCAACACACAGAAATCCCTTGCATTCCTATACACTAATAATGAGAAAACAGAAAGAGAAATTAAGGAAACAATTCCATTCACCATTGCAACAGAAAGAATAAAATACTTAGGAATATATCTACCTAAAGAAACTAAAGACCTATATATAGAAAACTATAAAACACTGGTGAAAGAAATCAAAGAGGACACTAATAGATGGAGAAATATACCATGTTCATGGATTGGAAGAATCAATATAGTGAAAATGAGTATACTACCCAAAGCAATTTATAGATTCAACGCAATCCCTATCAAGCTACCAACAGTATTCTTCACAGAGCTAGAACAAATAATTTCACAATTTGTATGGAAATACAAAAAACCTCGAATAGCCAAAGCGATCTTGAGAAAGAAGAATGGAACTGGAGGAATCAACCTACCTGACTTCAGGCTCTACTACAAAGCCACAGTTATCAAGACAGTATGGTACTGGCACAAAGACAGAAATATTGATCAATGGAATAAAATAGAAAGCCCAGAGATAAATCCACGCACATATGGACACCTTATCTTCGACAAAGGAGGCAAGAATATACAATGGATTAAAGACAATCTCTTTAACAAGTGGTGCTGGGAAATCTGGTCAACCACTTGTAAAAGAATGAAACTGGACCACTTTCTAACACCATACACAAAAATAAACTCAAAATGGATTAAAGATCTAAACGTAAGACCAGAAACTATAAAACTCCTAGAGGAGAACATAGGCAAAACACTCTCCGACATACATCACAGCAGGATCCTCTATGACCCACCTCCCAGAATATTGGAAATAAAAGCAAAAATAAACAAATGGGACCTAATTAACCTTAAAAGCTTCTGCACATCAAAGGAAACTATTAGCAAGGTGAAAAGACAGCCTTCAGAATGGGAGAAAATAATAGCAAATGAAGCAACCGACAAACAACTAATCTCAAAAATATACAAGCAACTCCTACAGCTCAACTCCAGAAAAATAAACGACCCAATCAAAAAATGGGCCAAAGAACTAAATAGACATTTCTCCAAAAAAGACATACAGATGGCTAACAAACACATGAAAAGATGCTCAACATCACTCATTATCAGAGAAATGCAAATCAAAACCACTATGAGGTACCATTTCACACCAGTCAGAATGGCTGCGATCCAAAAGTCTACAAGTAATAAATGCTGGAGAGGGTGTGGAGAAAAGGGAACCCTCTTACACTGTTGGTGGGAATGCAAACTAGTACAGCCACTATGGAGAACAGTGTGGAGATTCCTTAAAAAACTGGAAATAGAATTGCCTTATGATCCAGCAACCCCACTGCTGGGCATACACACTGAGGAAACCAGAAGGGAAAGAGACACGTGTACCCCAATGTTCATCGCAGCACTGTTTATAATAGCCAAGACATGGAAGCAACCTAGATGTCCATCAGCAGATGAATGGATAAGAAAGCTGTGGTACATATACACAATGGAGTATTACTCAGCCATTCAAAAGAATACATTTGAATCAGTTCTAATGAGGTGGATGAAACTGGAGCCTATTATACAGAGTGAAGTAAGCCAGAAGGAAAAACATAAATACAGTATTCTAACGCATATATATGGAATTTAGAAAGATGGTAACAATAACCCTGTGTACGAGACAGCAAAAGAGACACTGATGTATAGAACAGTCTTATGGACTCTGTGGGAGAGGGAGAGGGTGGGAAGATTTGGGAGAATGACATTGTAACATGTAAAATATCATGTAAGAAACGAGTTGCCAGTCCAGGTTCGATGCACGATACTGGATGCTTGGGGCTAGTGCACTGGGATGACCCAGAGGGATGGTATGGGGAGGGAGGAGGGAGGAGGGTTCAGGATGGGGAACACATGTATACCTGTGGTGGATTCATTTTGATGTTTGGCAAAACTAATACAATTATGTAAAGTTTAAAAATAAAATAAAATTAAAAAAAAAAAAAGAAAGATAGTCTTAATACTATGTGGAAACCTATGATTTTATATTACCATGTAGATATACTACAGAGAATTAATAATAAAAATATAATATAATTGAAAAAAAAAAAAAAAAAAAACGACACAATGATCTATGTTTCCAAGGAAAACTATTTAATATCACAGTAATCCAAGTTTTGCCCCAACCAGTAATGCTGAAGAAGCTGAAGGTGAATTGTTTTATGAAGACCTACAAGACCTTTTAGAACTAACACCCAAAAAAGATTTCATTTTCATTATAGGGGACTAGAATGCAAAAGTAGGAATTCAAGAAACACCTGGAATAATGGGCAAATTTGGCCTTGGAATATGGAATGAAGCAGGGCAAAGACTAATAGAGTTTTGCCAAGAGAACACACTGGTCATAGCAAACATCCTTTTCCAAAAACATAAGAGAAGACTCTAGATGGACATCACCAGATGGTCAACACTGAAATCAGACTGATTATATTCTTTGCAGCCAAAGATGGAGAAGCTCTATACAGTCAGCAAAAACAAGAGCAGGAGCTGACTGTGGCTCAGATCATGAACTCCTTATTGCCAAACTCAGACTTAAACTGAAGAAAGTGGGGAAAACCACTAGACCATTCAGGTATGACCTAAATCAAATCCCTTATGATTATACAGTGGAAGTGACAAATAGATTTAAGGGACTAGATCTGATAGATAGAGTGCCTGATGAACTATGGAAGTAGGTTCGTAATGTTGTACAGGAGACAGGGATCAACAACATCCCCATGGAAAAGAAACACAAAAAAGCAAAATGGCTGTCTGAGGAGGCCTTACAAATAGCTGTGAAAAAGAAGAAAATTGAAAAGCAAAGGAGAAAAGTAAAGATATAAGCATCTGAATTCAGAGTTCCAAAGAAGAGCAAGGAGAGATAAGAAAGCCTTCCTCAGTGATCAATGAAAAGAAATAGAGGAAAACAACAGAATGGGAAAGACTAGAGATCTCTTCAAGAAAATTAGAGATACCAAGGGAACATTTCATGCAAAGATGGGCTTGATAAAGGGCAGAAGTGAAACGGACATAACAGAGGCAGAAGATATTAAGAAGAGATGGCAAGAATACACAGAACTGTACACAAAAGATCTTCATAACCAAGATAATCACGATGGTGTGATCACTCACCTAGAGCCAGACATCCTGGAATGTGAAATCAAGTGAGCCTTAGGAAGCATCAGTATGAGCAAAGCTAGTGGAGGTGATGGAATTCCAGTTGAGCTATTTCAAATCCTGAAAGATGATGCTGTGAAAGTGCTGCACTGGATATGCCAGCAAATTTGGAAAACTTAGCAGTGGCCACACCACTGACTGGAAAAGGTCAGTTTTCATTCCAATCCCAAAGAATGGCAATGTCAAAGAATGCTCAAACTAGTGTACAGTTGCAGTCATCTCACACGCTAGCAAAGTAATGCTCAAAATTCTCCAAGCCAGGCTTCAGCAATAAGTGAACCACGAACTTCCAGATGTTCAAGCTGGATTTAGAAAAGGCAAAGGAACCAGAGATCAAATTGTAAACATCTGCTGGATCATCAAAAAAGCGAGAGAGTTTCAGAAAAACATCTATTTATGTTTTATTGATTATGCCAAAGCCTTTAACTGTGTGGATCACAATAAACTGTGGAAAATTCTGAAAGAGATGGGAATACCAGACCACCTGACCTGCCTCTTGAGAAACCTATATGCAGGTCAGGAAGAACAGTTAGAACTGGACACAGAACAACAGACTGGTTCCAAATAGGAAAAGGAGTACGTCAAGGCTGTATATTGTCACCCTGCTTATTTAACTTATATGCAGAGTACCTCATGAGAAGCGCTGGGCTGGAAGAAGCACAAGCTGGAATCAAGATTGCCAAGAGAAATATCAATAACCTCAGATATGCAGATGACACCACTCTTATGACAGAAATTGAAGAACTAGAGAGCCTCTTGATGAAAGTGAAAGAGGAGAGTCAAAAAGTTGGCTTAAAGCTGAACATTCAGAAAACTAAGATCATGGTATCCGATTCTATCATTTCATGGGAAATAGATGGGGAAACAGTGGAAACAGTGGCTGACTTTTTTTTTTTTTTTTTTTTTTTTTCTGGGCTCCAAAATCACTGCAGATGGTGATTGCAACCATAAAATTGAAAGATGCTTACTCCTTGGAAGGAAAGTTATGACCAACCTAGACAGAATATTAAAAAGCAGAGACATTACTTTGTCAACAAAGGTCCATCTAGTCATGGCTATGGTTTTTCCAGTAGTCTTTTATGGATGTGAGATTTGAACTATAAAGAAAGCTGAGTGTCAAAGAATTGATGCTTTTGAACTGTGGTGTTGGCGAAGACTCTTGAGAGTCCCTTGGACTGCAAGGAGATCCAACCAGTCCATCCTAAAGGAGATCAGTCCTGGGTGTTCATTCGAGGGTCTGATGTATCTGAAACTCCAATACTTTGGCCACCTGATGCAAAGAACTGACTCATTTGAAAAGACCCTGATGCTGCCAAGGATTGAGGGCAGGTGGAGAAGGGGACAACAGAGGATGAGATCATTGGATGGCATCACCAACTCAATGGACATGAGTTTCGGTGAACCCCGGAAGTTGGCCATGGACAGCGAGGCCTGGCTTGCTGCATTTCATGGGGTTGCTACAAGTCATACATGACTGAGCGACTGAACTGAATGGAATAAGACAACCAATTCCAGGGTGGGAGTTCAACAGAACCGGAAGAAGTAAAAGAAATTTAGATAAGATCAAAAAAGAAACTAAGGGTTTATCCTAATTCTTGAGTTATTGGCACTTGGAAGTTGATACAGATGTTTTATGATTGTTTTCTATATTAACATAGGTTGAAAGTGAAAGTTCGATTTGCTCAGTTGTGTCTGACTCTTTGCAACCCCATACACTGTAGGTTAATGGACAGTAAACATTTATTTTCTTCTTATTCAAATACATGAGTTCAATAATTCTCAATATATTCCATTCACAAATTCTGGAATTAAATGTGGTTCCCTCCAGCCTTTTCCTACCTTGGGTGTTTAATGTCAAGAACTTGAAGGATGTGGGGCTTCCCAGGTGGAAACAATGGAAAATAATCCTCCTGTCAATGCAGGAGACACACGAGACATGGGTTTCATCACTGGGTTGGGAATATTACCTGGAGAAAGAAATGGCAACCCACTCCAGTTTTCTTGCCTGGGAAATCCATGGACAGAGGAGCCTGGTGGGCTACAGTCCATGGGGGTGTAAAAAGTTAGACACAACTGAAGCAACTTCACACACAGCAGAGGAAGGAAAACTCCAAAACTCATTCCACGAGGCCACCATAACCCTGAAACCACAACCACACAAAGATGACACAAAAAGAAAATAAAATTACAGGCCAATAACTCTGATGAACACAGATGCAAAAATGCTCAATGAAATTCTAGCAAACATAATCCATAACACACAAAAAGGATCATATATCATGATCAAGTAGGCTTTATCTGAAGGATGCAAGGATTCTTCAGTATATGCAAATCAATCAATGTGATACACCATATTAACAAATCGAAAGACAAACCCAAATGAGCATCTCAATAGATGCAGAGAACGTTTTTGAAAAATTCAACACCCATTATGATAAAAACACTTAAAATAGGCATAAAAGGAGCATGCTGCTGCTGCTGCTGCTGCTAAGTTGCTTCAGTCATGTCCAAATCTGTGCAACCCCATAGATGGCACCCCACCAGGCTCCCCCGTCCCTGGGATTCTCCAGGCAAGAACACTGGAGTGGGTTGCCATTTCCTTCTCCAATGCATGAAAGTGAAAAATTAAAGTGAAGTCACTCAGTCATGTCTGACTCTTCACAACACCATGAACTGGAGCCCACCAGGCTCCTCCATCCATGGGATTTTCCAGGCAAGAGTACTGGAGAGGGTTGCCATTGCCTTCTCCATAAAAGGAGCATAACTCGACATAATAAAGGCAATTAATGACAAGCACACAGAAAACATTTTTCTCAATGGTGAAAAAATGAAAGCATTTCCTTTAAGAACAGAAACAAGACAAGGGTGCCCACTCTCACCACTACTATTCAACGTAGTTTTGGAAGTCTTATTCACAGCAATCAGAGAAGAAAAAATATATATAATAAATCCAGTTTGGAAAAGAAGCAAAACTCACTGTTTGCTGATGACATAATATTATACATGTGCTGTGCTTTGCTTACTCACTCAGGTATGTCCAACTCTTTACAACACCATGGTCTGTAGCCCACCAGGCACATGTGTCTATGGGGATTCTCCAGGCAAGAATGCTGGAGTGGGTTGCCATGCCCTCCTCCAGGAGATCTTCCCAACTCACGGATCAAACCAGGGACTCCCACACTGCAGGCAGATTCTTTACCACCTAGCCACCAGGAAAGCCCAAGAATACTAGACTGGGTAGCCTATCTCTTCTCCAGGGGATCTTCCTGACCCAGGAATCGAACCAGGGTCTCCTGAATTGCAGGAAGATTCTTTATCAGCTGAGCTACCAGGGAAGCCCAATACTATACATAGAAAACCCTAAAGATGTCACCAGAAAATTACTAGAGCTAATCAATGAGTGTAGTAAAGTCACAGGATGTAAAATTAATACACAGAAATCTCTTGAATTCCTATACACTAACAATGAAAAATCAGAAAGAGAAATTAAATAAACAATCACATTCATCATTGCAACAAAAATAATAAAATACCTAGGAATAAGCTTACCTAAAGAGACAAAAGACCTCTATGCAGAAAACTATAAAACGCTGATGAAAGTAATCAAAGACAACATAAAGAGATGGAGAGATATACCATGTTCCTGGATTGGAAGAATCAATACTGTGAAAATAACTATAGTACTCAAGGCAATCTACAGATTCAATGTAATCCCTATCAAACTACCAATATTATTTTTCACAGAACTAGAACAAAAAAATTCACAATTTGTATGCAAACACATGACTCAGATGGTAAAGAATCTGTGTACAGTGCAGGAGACCTGAGTTTGATCCTAGGATCAGGAAGATTTCTTGGAGAAGAGAATGCCTACCCACTCCAGTATTCTTGCCTGGAGAATCCCCTGGACAGAGGAGCTGGTGGGCTACAGTCCATGAGATTGCAAACAGTCAGACATGGTTGAGTGACTAACACTTAACACAAAAGACTCTGAATAGCAAAAGAAATCTTAAGAGAGGAGAATGGAGCTGGAGGAATCAACATTTCTGACTTCAGAAAATACTACAAAGCTACAGTAATCAAGATAGTGTGTTACTGGCACAAAAAGAGAAATATAGACCAAAGGAACAAGATAGAAAGGCAAGAGATAAACCCACGCACCTCTGGGCACCTTATCTTTGACAAAGGTGGTAAGAATATACAATGGTGAAAAGACAGCCTCTTCAACAAGCAAATAGCTACATGTAAAAGAATGAAACCAGACATGGGAATTGTGGTTCTTTATAGCTACATATAAAAGAATGAAACAATGAACAGCTACATGTAAAAGAATGAAATCAGAACACCACTTAATACCATACACAAAAATAAACTCAAAATGGGTTACAGATTTATATATAAAGCCAGAAAATATAAAGCTCATAAGGATAACATAGACAGCACACTCACTGACATAAATCATAGCAATATTTTCTATGACCAACTTCCTAGAGTAATGGAAATGAAAACAAAAATAAACAAGTGGGACCTAATTAAACTTAAAAGGTTTTGCACAGCAAAGGAAACTAAACAAAGTGAAAAGACAATCCTTGGAATGAGAGAAAATAATAGCAAATGAAACAACTGACAAAGGATTAACCTCCAAAATATACAAATAGTTCATACAGCTCAATACCAGAAAAACAAATAGTGGGCAGAAGACCTAAACAGACATTTCTCCAAAGAAGACATACAGATAGCTAATAAACACATGAAAAAATGTTCAACATTGCTCATTATTAGAAAAATGTAAATCAAAACTATAATGAAGTATCACCTCACACAAGTCAGAAGGGCCATCATCAAAAAAATCTGCAGACAATAAATACAGGGTAGAATATAGAGAAAAGAGAACCCTCTTGCACTGTTGATGGGAATGTAAATTGATACAGCCACTATGGAGAATAGCATGGATATTCCTTAAACAAACTAGGAATGAAACTACCATAAGAACCAACAAGCCCACTACTGTGGACATGTACCCTGAGGAAACAATATTTGAAGAAGACACATGTATCTCAATGTTCATCACAGTACTATTTACAATAGCTAGGACATGAAAGCAACCTAGATGTCCATCTATGGATGACTGGATAAAGAAGTTGTGATACATATATACAATATAATATTCAGTTCAATTCAGTTCAGTCGCTCAGTCGTGTCCGACTCTTTGCGACCCCATGAATTGCAGCACGCCAGGCCTCCCTGTCCATCACCAACACCCAGAGTTCACTCAAACTCACGTCCATCGAGTCAGTGATGCCATCCAGCCATCTCATCCTCTGTCGTCCCCTTTTCCTCCTGCCCCCAATCCTTCCCAGCATCAGAGTTTTTTCCAATTTGTCAACACTTCACATGAGGTGGCCAAAGTACTGGAGTTTCAGCTTTAGCATCATTCCTTCCAAAGAAATCCCAGGGCTGATCTCCTTTAGAATGGACTGGTTGGATCTCCTTGCAGGCCAAGGGATTCTCAAGAGTCTTCTCCAACACCACAGTTCAAAAGCAACAATTCTTTGGCACTCAGTTTTCTTCACAGTCTAACTCTCACATCCATACATGACCACTGGAAAAAACATAGCCTTGACTAGATGGACCTTTGTTGGCAAAGTAGTGTCTCTGCTTTTCAATATGCTATCTAGGTTGGTCAAAACGTTCCTTCCAAGGAGTAAGCGTCTTTTAATTTCATGGCTGCAGTCACCATCTGCAGTGATTTTGGAGCGCAAAAAAGTAAAGTCTGACACTGTTTCCACTGTTTCCCCATCTATTTCCCATGAAGAGATGGGACCAGATGCCACGATCTTCATTTTTTGAATATTGAGCTTTAAGTCAATTTTTTCACTCTCCTCTTTCACTCTCAAAGAGGCTTTTTAGTTCCTCTTCACTTTCTGCCATAAGGGTGGTGTCATCTGCATATCTGAGGTTATTGGTATTTCTCCCAGCAATCTTGATTCCAGCCTGTGCTTCTTCCAGTCCAGCGTTTCTCATGATGTATTCTGCATATAAGTTAAATAAATTTTGAGCATTATTTTTACTAGAGTGTGAGTGAGATGAGTGCAATTGTGAGGTAGTTTGAGCGTTCTTTGGCATTGCCTTTCTTTGGGATTGGAATGAAAACTGACCTTTTCCAGTCCTGTGGCCACTGCTGAGTTTTCCAAATTTGCTGGCATATCCAGTGTAGCACTTTCACAGCATCATCTTTCAGGATTTGAAATAGCTCAACTGGAATTCCATCACCTCCACTAGCTTTGTTCATAGTGATGAACTAAGTGAACTAAGTGAACTAAGGCCCACTTGACTTCACATTCCAGGATGTCTGGCTCTAGGTGAGTGTTCATACCATCGTGATTATCTTGGTAGTGAAGATCTTTTTTGTACAGTTCTTCTGTGTATTCTTGCTACCTCTTCTTTTTTTTTTTTTTTTTTGATTTATTTATTTTTTTTAAATTTTATTTTATTTTTAAACTTTACAATATTGTATTAGTTTTGCCAAATATCGAAATGAATACACCACAGGTATACCTGTGTTCCCCATGCTGAACCCTCCTCCCTCCTCCCTCCCCATACCCTCCCTCTGGGTCGTCCCAGTGCACCAGCCCCAAGCATCCAGTATCGTGTATCAAACCTGGACTGGCGACTTGTTTCATACATGATATTATACATGTTTCAATGCTATTCTCCCAAGTCTCCCCACCATCTCCCTCTCCCACAGAGTCCATAAGACTGATTTAAACATCAGTGTCTCTTTTGCTGTCTCGTACACAGGGTTATTGTTACCATCTTTCTAAATTCCATATATATGTGTTAGTATACTGTATTGGGGTTTTTCTTTCTGGCTTACTTCACTCTGTATAATAGGTTCCAGTTTCATCCATCTCATTAGAACTGATTCAAATGTATTCTTTTTAATGGCTGAGTAATACTCCATTGTGTATATGTACCACGGCTTTCTTATCCATTCATCTGCTGATGGGCATCTAGGTTGCTTCCATGTCCTGGCTATTATAAACAGTGCTGCGATGAACATTGGAGTACACGTGTCTCTTTCCCTTTTGGTTTCCTCAGTGTGTATGCCCAGCAGTGGGATTGCTGGATCATAAGGCAGTTTTATTTCCAGTTGTTTAAGGAATCTCCACACTGTTCTCCATAGTGGCTGTACTAGTTTGCATTCCCACCAACAGTGTAAGAGGGTTCCCTTTTCTCCACACCCTCTCCAGCATTTATTGCTTGTAGACTTATGGATCGCAGCCATTCTGAATGGCGTGAAATGGTACCACATAGTGGTTTTGATTTGCATTTCTCTGATAATGAGTGATGTTGAGCATCTTTTCATGTGTTTGTTATCCATCTGTATGTCTTCTTTGGAGAAATGTCTATTTAGTTCTTTGGCCCATTTTTTGATTGGGTCATTTATTTTTCTGGAGTTGAGCTGTAGGAGTTGCTTGTATATTTTTGAGATTAGTTGTTTGTCAGTTGCTTCATTTGCTATTATTTTCTCCCATTCTGAAGGCTGTCTTTTCACCTTGCTAATAGTTTCCTTTGATGTGCAGAAGCTTTTAAGGTTAATTAGGTCCCATTTGTTTATTTTTGCTTTTATTTCCAATACTCTGGGAGGTGGGTCATAGAGGATCCTGCTGTGATGTATGTCGGAGAGTGTTTTGCCTATGTTCTCCTCTAGGAGTTTTATAGTTTCTGGTCTTACGTTGAGATCTTTAATCCATTTTAAGTTTATTTTTGTGTATGGTGTCAGAAAGTGTTCTAGTTTCATTCTTTTACAAGTGGTTGACCTCTTCTTAATATCTTCTGCTTCTGTTAGGTCCATACCATTTCTGTCCTTTATCGAGCCCATCTTTGCATTAAATGTTCCCTTGGTATCTCTGATTTTCTTGAAGAGATCTCTAGTCTTTCCCGTTCTGTTGTTTTCCTCTATTTCTTTGCATTGATCGCTGAGGAAGGCTTTCTTATCTCTTCTTGCTATTCTTTGGAACTCTGCATTCAGATGCTTATATCTTTCCTTTTCTCCTTTGCTTTTTGCTTCTCTTCTTTTTCACAGCTATTTGTAAGGCCTCCTCAGACAGCCATTTTGCTTTTTTACATTTCTTTCCCATGGGGATGGTCTTGATCCCTGTCTCCTGTACAATGTCACGAACCTCTGGCCATAGTTCATCAGGCACTCTATCAGATCTAGTCCCTTAAATCTATTTGTCACTTCCACTGTATAATCATAAGGGATTTGATTTAGGTCATACCTGAATGGTCTAGTGGTTTTCCCTACTTTCTTCAATTTCAGTCTGAATTTTGCAATAAGGAGCTCATGATCTGAGCCACAGTCAGCTCCTGCTCTTGTTTTTGCTGACTGTATAGAGCTTCTCCATCTTTGGCTGCAAAGAATATAATCAGTCTGATTTCGGTGTTGACCATCTGCTGATGTCCATGTGTAGAGTCTTCTCTTGTGTTTTTGGAAAAAGATATTTGCTATGACCAGTGGCAAATACTCTATTAGCCTTTGCCCTGCTTCATTCTGTATTCCAAGGTCAAATTTGCCTGTTACTCCAGGTGTTTCTTGACTTCCTGCTTTTGCATTCCAGTCCACTCTAATGAAAAGGACATCTTTTTTGGGTGTCAGTTCTAAAAGGTCCTGTAGGTCTTCATGGAACCATTCAACTTCAGCTTCTTCAGCGTTACTGGTTGGAGCATAGATTTGCATTACTGTGATATTGAATGGTTTGCCTTGGAAACAAACAGAGATCATTCTGCCATTTTTGAGACTGCATCCAAGTACTGCATTTCGGACTCTTTTGTTGACCATGATGGCTACTCCATTTCTTCTAAGGGATCCCTGCGCACAGTAGTAGATATAATGGTCATCTGAGTTAAATTCACTCATTCCAGTCCATTTCGGTTCGCTGATTCTTAGAATGTCAACGTTCACTCTTGCCATCTCCTGTTTGGCCACTTCCAATTTGCCTTGATTCATGGACCTAATATTCTAGGTTCGTATGCGATATTGCTCTTTATAGCATCAGACCTTGCTTCTAGCACCAGTCACATCCACAACTGGGTATTGTTTTTGCTTTGGCTCCATCCCTTCATTCTTTCTGGAATTATAAAAAGGAATGCAGTTGAGTTAATTCTGATGAGATGGATGAACCTAGAGCTTATTATACAGAGTGAAGTAAGTCAGAAGGAAAAAAACAAATATTGTATACAACAGATATATATGAAATCTAGAAAGATGGTATTGATGGACCTATTTGCAGAGCACCAGTGGAGATGCAGATATAGAGAACAGACTGGTGGTCACACTGAAGGAAGGAAAGTGAGAGACGAATTGAAAGATTAACACTGAAACTTATATATTACCATATGTAAAGTAGATAGCCAGTGGGAATTTGCTCTATGATGCAGGGAGCTCAAACCAGATGCTCTGTAACAACTTAGAGGGGTGGGATGTGGTGGGAGTTGGGATGGAAATTCAAGTGGATGGGACATATGTATTCCTATGGCTGAATTATTTTGATCAATGGCAGAAGCTAACACAATATTGTAAAGCAATGATCCTCCTATTAAAAATATAGTAAAGATGGAATTGTAAATCAGAAAAATATATCAAGAATCTCAATTAAAACATTGCTTGAAAATACCTAGCAAAATCCAGGTAGGCAGATGCAAATTATATGCTAAGCACCCACAGTTCTCATCTACAAAGGCAATCTTCATTAAAGCTTCAATTACTCTCCCCCACCTCCTTTTATATGAATTATTAGGCTAGTTTAATTGAAGGGATAAAGGTCATACAAGTTTCTGAAAGAGTGTGAAAATGTGATCAACTATCTCTGCCCCTAACTCACTGGTTGACCCCAGATGGATCAATCAAAATTTCTGCTCTTTAGTTTATCCATGTGCAACATATGGGACCCTTCCAATTCTGACATCCTATAGTTGTCTTCCAGTCTTTCTGGTCTCAGTGAATAGCATTACACTATTACATAGGATAAATATCCAGGAGTCATTTTAGATGTCCCTATTTTTACCTTCATGCTTCCTCATCCCATCCATGTCCTATTCATATCAGTTTGTACATCCAATAATATGTTTCCCATCAGTCTATTTTTCTTCATACCCACGATTATACTCCAATCCATGTCACCATCATCTATTTCCTGGATACTTGCAATAATCTGGCTTGTTTTCCTGCCTCCATTGTTGTCCCAGTACAATTTATTTTCATAGCAGTCAAAATGACCTTTAAAAACTTGATAATTTTACTCCCCAGTTTGTGTGTCGTCTGCTCACTGGCTCTGTTGTGGGGCTAATGGTGACCTCCTCCAAGAGGGCTGATGCCACCCTCTGTCTAGTCAAAGATCTGGTTTTTCCAGTAGTCATGTATGGATGTGAGAATTGGACCATGAAGAAAGCTGAGCACCAAAGAATTGATGCTTTTAAACTGTGGTGTTCGAGAAGTCTCTTGAGAGACCCTTGGACTGCAAGGAGATCAAACCAGTCAACCATAAAGGAAATCAATCCTGAGTATTCACTGGAAAGTCTGATGCTAAAGCTGAAACTCCAATACTTTGGCCACCTGATGAGAGGAACTGATTCATTGGAAAAGACCCTGATGCTGGGAAAGATTGAAGGCAGGAGGAGAAGGGGACCACAGAGAATGAGATGGTTGTATGGCATCACCAACTCAATGGACATGAGTTTGAACAAGCTCTGGGAGCTGGTGATGGACAGGGAAGCCTGGAGTGCTGCAGTCCATGGGGCCACAAAGAGTCAGACACAACTGAGTAACTCAACTGAACTGAATGTTACTCCCCTAGCTAAAAGTCTCAACTGCTGCCTATCATAATTAGAATAAAATCCATACCCCTCACCATGATTTACAAGATACCGTTTGTCTTTGCCTACCTCTTCAATATACTACTGTTCCCCTCAATATACTCCTCAATATACTACTGTTACCCTCAGGTTCCTGACTACTTTCTTTCATAGTCCAAGCATGCTCCTGCTTTAGAACCACTTTACTGGTTCCCTCTGCCTGGAACACTTTCTCCAGATCACCACATGACTGACTACTTCTCAGGTCTCTACTTAAGTGTCATCTCTGAAAAGAACCCTTTTCTGGTCAATCTGTGTTAAACATTTCTCCTTCTGCCACCACTCTATTCCATTATCTTCTTTTTTTAAATGTTATTTATTTTTTAAAATTGTTATTGGAGTATAACTGATTTACAATGCTGTGTTTCAGATGTACAGCAAAGTGAACTTGTTATACAAATACATATATCCACTTGTTTTAGATTCTTTTCCCATATAGGCCATTACAAAGTACTGAACAGAGTTCTTTGTGCTATATAGTAGGTCTTTATTAGTTATCTATTTTATATATAGAAGCGTGAACATTTCAATCCCAGTCTTTCAATTTATCCTCCCCTCCTTACCTCCTGGTAACTATAAATTTATTTTCTACATCTCTAACTCTATTTTGATTTTGTAGATAAGCTCATTTGTGGCCTTTTTTTTAGATTCCACATATCAGTGATATCATATGATAATTGTCTTTGTTTGACTTACATCACTCACTAAGAGAATCTCTAGGTCCATCCATATTGCTGATAATGGCATTATTTTGTTCTTTTTATGGCAGAGTAGTATTACATGGTATATATGTACCACATCTTCTTTATCCATTCCTCTGTTGATGGACATTTAGGTTTCTTCCATGGCTATTGTGAATAGTTCTGCAATTAACATTGGGGTGCATGTAAATTTTTGAATTATGGTTTTCTCTGGATATGTGCCCAGGAGAAGGGTTGCTGGAACATATGGTAGCTCTATTTTCAGACTTTTAAGGAACCTCCATTCTGTTCAGGTTTTTAAGGAAACTCCATACTACAGTGGTTGTGTCAGTTTGCATTCCCACCAACAGTATGGAAGGGTTCACTTTTCTTCTTTATCTTCTTTTATCAGTCTTATCTTTACCTAAAATCACCATATGTATTTCTATTATTATTGTCTAGCAGCTCCCACTATAAAGCAAGCTTCATGAGAAGAGCAATAGAACATAGTGGTTAAGAGCATGACTTCTGGAGCCAGACTGTCTAAATTCAAATCCCAGTTCTGCTACCTATTAGTTGAGTGATACTGGGGAACATAATTTCCCTGTGCCTCAGCTTCCTCTTCATGGGGGCAGTAATAGTGATATTTGGTAGGGTGACTGAAATGACTAACTGAATTGATACATGCAAAGCACTATATCTCTAGTACCTAGAAGAATGTCTGGTAAATAGGAGATGCCTAAGAAGTACTTGGGCTTCCCAGGTAGTGCTAGTGGTGAAGAAACTCTCTGCCAATACAGGAGACATAAAAGATGCAAGTTCAATCTTTGGGTCGGGAAGATCCTCTGGAGAAATAAATGGCAATCCACTCCATTATTCTTGCCTGATAAATGCCATGGACAGAGAAGCCTAGTGGGCTTCAGTCCAGTGGGTTGCAAAGAGTCAGACACAACTGAAGCGACTTAGCATGCAGGCAAGACGTACATTGAATGAAGGCTGATTGAATGAAGGAATCCTTGATGCCTCTTGTTCCTTCTCTCGTTTCCTGTCTAGTTTCCCCTCAGGACTCTTCCTTCAGGAAGTTTTCCCTGACTGTTCCCTTTCCTACTTCCTAGGAGCAAGTTGGTTCTTTGATTTTGTGTGCTCACAGAACTGAGACTTCTTCTAATCACTAATTGCTGGATATAGCTGTACACTTATGTGTGTGTGTGATCTTTGTAATAACTAGTCTCTTTAACTGCAAACTTGCTGAGGGAAGGGCCTATGTCTGTCATATCTGCTATGGGATTTCTGCTGCCTAGCCTCATACTTGGCATAAAAGTTACACAATAAATATTTCTTGACTAAATGACTCATTTTTCTCTTAGAAATGTTAAGGAACATGACTTGAGAAACTGAGTGTTTTGCAGCACTTTTCTTGTTAGTTGTATTGGATTATAATGTTTTTTACAATTTTGTACTAGCTTCTGCTCTTCAGCAAAGTGAATCAATTATACATATACATAGAGACCCTTTTTTCAGATTTTCTTTCCCATTTAGATCACCATAGAGCACTGATTAGAGTTTTCTGTGCTATACGGTAGGTTCTATTTATACATAGTACTGTAATATGTCAATCCCAATATCCCAATTCATCTCACTCCCCTTCCCCCTAAACAACCATAAGCATTTCTCTGTCTGCATCTCTATTTCTGCTTTTCAATTAAGTTCATCTGAACCATTTTTCCTACATTCCACATATAAGTGATATTATGCAGTATTTATTTTGCTTTTTCTGACTTTTTTCACTCTGTATGAAAAGAAAGTGAAGTCTCTCAGTCATGTCTGACTCTTTGTGACCCCATGGACAGTAGCCTATCAGGCTTCTCCGTCCACATGATTTTCCAGGCAAGAATACTGGAGTGGGTTGCCATTTCCTTCTCCAGGAGATCTTCCTGACCCAGGGATTGAACCCGGGTCTCCCACGTAGTAGGCAGACGCTTTACTGTCTGAGCCACCAGGGAAGTCTCTAGGTATGTTCACATCTATGCAAATGGCATTATTTCATTCCATTTTATGGCTGAGTTATATTTCATCATGTACATGTACCACATCATCTTTATCCATTCCTATGTTGATGGACGTTTAGGTTGATTGAATGTCCTGGATATTGTAAACGATGCTGCAATGAACATTGGGGAGCATGTATCTTTTCAAATTATGTTTTTCACAGGGTATATGCCAAGAAGTGAGATTGCAGGGTCATATAATATAATTTTTAGTTTTATAAGGAATCTCCATACTGTTCTGCATATTGGGTACACCAATTTACATACCCACCAACATTCACTTTCCTCTACATTCTCCTTAGCATTTATTGTTTGTAGATTTTTTAAAATGATGGCCATTCTGACTGGTGTGCAGTGATACCTCATTTTAGTTTGATTTGCATTTATCTAATATTTAGTTATCCCACTATGGATCACAACCTTTTCGTGGCACTGGGGCTTGTGTAATACAGTGAAGCTATGGGCCATGCTATGCAGGGCCACCCAAGACAGATGGGTAATAGTGAAGAGTTCTGACAGAACATGATTCAATGGAGAAGGAAATGAAAAACTACTCTAGTTTAGTATTGTCTGGAGAATCCCATGAATAGTATGAAAAGACAAAAGACAGGACACAGAAGATGAGCCGTGCAGGTTGGAAGGTGTCCAATATGCTAATGGAGAAGAGTGAAGGGCAATTACTGCTGCTGCTGCTGCTAAGTCGCTTCAGTCGTGTCCGACTTTGTGCGACCCCATAGACAGCAGCCCACCAGGCTCCCCCGTCCCTGGGATTCTCCAGGCAAGAACACTGGAGTGGGTTGCCATTTCCTTCTCCAATGCATGAAAGTGAAAAATGAAAGTGAAGTCACTCAGTCGTGTCAGACCCTTAGTAACCCCGTGGACTGCAGCCTACCAGGCTCCTCCGTCCATGGGAATTTCCAAGCAAGAGTACTGCAGTGGGTTGTCATTTCCTTCTCTGAGGGCAATTATTAATAGCTGCAATAAGAATGCAATGCATGGGCCAAAGTAGGAACAACACTCAGCTATGGATGTGTCTGGTGGTGAAAATAAAGATCAGTGCTGTAAAGAACAATGTTGCATAGGAACCTGGATTGTTAGGTCCATGAATCAGGATAATTTGGACGTGGTCAAGTTTAGGAGATGGCAAGATTGACCATCAGTATCTTAGAAATTGGTGAACTAAAATGGATGGGCAGGAATGAATTTAATTCAGATGACCATTATATCTACTACCGTGGGAAAGAATCCATTAGAAGAAATGGATTAGCCCTCATAATCAACAAAAGACTCTGAAATGCAGTACTTGGGTGCAATCTCAAAAACAATATAATAATCCCAGTTTGTTTCCAGGGCAAACCATTTGACATCACAGTAATCCAAGTCTATGCCCCAACCACTAATGCCAAAGAAGCTGAAGTTAACAGGTTCTATGAAGACCTACAATACCTTCTAGAACTAACACCAAAAAAAAAAAAAGTCATTTTCATTATAGGGGATTGGAATGCAAAAGTAGGAATTCAAGAGATACCTGGAGTAACAGGCAAGTTTGGCCTTAGAGAATAAAATGAAGCAGAGCAAAGGCTAGCAGAGTTTGTAAACACCTTTTTCCAGCAACAAAAGAGATGACTCTACACGTGGACATCACCAGATGGTCAATACCAAAATCAGATAGATTATGTTCTTTGTCCTCTTCATGGATCACGGCCTTGTCATGATAAAGGGCCTACACAACTCAGTAAAGCTATAACGCATGCTAAGCAGGGCCACCCAAGATGGATTGCTCATAGGGGAGAGTTCAGACAAAATGAGGTCCACTGGAGAAGGGAATGACAAAATACTCCAGTATTCTTGCCTGGAGAACCCCATGAATAGTGTGAAAAGACAAAAAGATAAGGCACAAGAAAATGAGCCTCCCAGGTCACAAGGTGTCCAATATACTCCTGGGAAGAGCTCCAGAAAGAATGAAGAGGCTGGGCTAAAATGGAAATGATGTTCAGTTGGAGATATGCCTGGTGGTAAAAGTAAAATCTGATGCTGTAAAGAACAATATTGCATGAGAACCTGGAATGTTAGGTCTATGAATCAAAGTAAATCGGACATGGACAAGCAGGGGATGGTAAGAGTGAACACTGATGTTTTAGGAATCACTAAAGTAAAGTGAACCAGAATAGGGTTTCCCAGTTGGTGCTAGTGGTAAAGAACTGGCCTGCCAATGTAGGAGACATAAGAGACACGAGTTCAGTCCCTGAGTTGGGAAGATCCCCTGGAGGAGGGCATGGCAACTTACTCCAGTATTCTTGCCTGGAGAATCCCAAGGACAGAGGAGCCTGGTGGGTAAGAGTCCACAGGGTCACAAAGAGTTGGACATGACTGAAGAGACTTAGCATCAGGCAAATTTAATTCCGATGATCATTCTATCTACTACTGTGGGAAAGAAAAACTCAGAAGACATGAATAGTTCTCATAGTCAAAAAATGAGTCTGAAATGCAGTATTTGTGTACAATCTAAAAAACGACAGAATGTTCTCAGTTCATTTACAAGGCAAACCATTCAACACCACAGAAATCCAAGTCTGTGCCCCAGCAATAATGCTGAGAAGCTGAAGTTGAATGGTTCTATGAAAATGTACAAGACCTTCTAGAACTGACACCAAAAAGAGATCATTTTCATCTTGGGGAATTGGAATGCAAAAGTAGGAAGTCAAGAGATATCTGGAGTAACAGGCAAGTTAGGCCTTGGAGTACACAATCAGATCAGATCAGAGCAGATTAGTCGCTCAGTCGTGTCCGACTCTTTGCGACCCCATGAATCACAGCACGCCAGGCCTCCCTGTCCATCACCAACTCCTGGAATTCACTGAGACTCACGTCCATCGAGTCACTGATGCCATCCAGCCATCTCATCCTCTGTTGTCCCCTTCTCCTCTTGCCCCCAATCCCTCCCAGCATCAGAGACTTTTCCAATGAGTCAACACTTCGCATGAGGTGGCCAAAGTACTGGGGTTTCAGCTTTAGCATCAAGCCTTCCAAAGAAATCCCAGGGCTGATCTCCTTGAAAATGGACTGGTTGGATCTCCTTGCAGTCCAAGGGATTCTCAAGAGTCTTCTCCAACACCACAGTTCAAAAGCATCAATTCTTCGGAGCTCAGATTTCTTCACAGTCCAATTCTCACATCCATACATGACCACTGGAAAAACCATAGCCTTGACTAGATGGACCTTTGTTGGCAAAGTAATGTCTCTGCTTTTGAATATGCTATCTAGGTTGGTCATAACTTTCCTTCCAAGGAGTAAGCGTCTTTTAATTTCATGGCTGCAGTCACCATCTGCAGTGATTTTGGAGCCCAGAAAAATAAAGTCTGACACTGTTTCCACTGTTTCCCCATCTATTTCCCATGAAGTGATGGGACCGGATGCCATGATCTTCGTTTTCTGAATGTTGAGCTTTAAGCCAACTTTTTCACTCTCCACTTTCACTTTCATGAAGAGGCTTTTTAGTTCCTCTTCGCTTTCTGCCATAAGGGTGGTGTCATCTGCATATGGAGCAGGAAAAATGCTAACAGAATTTTGCCAAGAGAACTCACTGCTGATAGCAAACACTCTTTTCCAACAACACAAGACACAACTCCACACATGGACATCAACAGATGGTCAATATCAAAATTAGATTGATTACATTCTTTGCAGCTGAAGATGGAGAAGCTCTATCCAGACAGCAAAAACAAAACTGGGAGCTGAATGTGACTCATATTATAAGTTCCTTATTGCAAAATTCAGGCTTAAATTGAAGAAAGTAGTGGAAATTACTAGAAAATTCAGGTATGATCTAAATCAAATCCCTTATGATTATAAAGTGGAGGTTACAAATAGATTCAAGGGATTAGATATTATAGAGTGGATGGAGGTTCCTAACACTGTACAGGAGGCAGTGACCAAAACCATCCCAAAGAAAAAGAAATGCAAGAAGGCAAAGTAATTGTCTGAGGATCCTTTATAAATAGCTTAGAAAAGAAGAGAAGTGAAAGGCAAGGCAGAAAGGGAAAGATATATGCAACTAAATGCTTCCAGAAAATAGCAAGGAGAGACTTAAAAAAAAAAAAAAAAAAGCCTTCTTAAGTGAACAATGCAAAAAAATAGAGTAAAACAACAGAATGGGAAAGACTAGAGATCTCTTCAAGAAAAGTGGAGATACCAAGGGAAAATTTCATGCAAGGATGGGCATGATAAAGGATAGAAATGGCAAGTAAGTACCTAACAGAGGCAGAACAGATTAAGAAGAGAGGACAAGAATACACAGAAGAACTATACAAAAAAGTCTTAATGACCCAGATAACCATGATGGTGTGGTCACTCACCTAGAGCCAGAAATCCTGAAGTGTGAAGTCAAGTGGGCCTTAGGAAGCATAACTATAAACAAAGCTAGGGGAAGTGATAGAATTCCAGCTGAGCTATTTCAATCCTGAAAGATGGTGCTGTTAAAGTGCTGCACTCAATATGTCAGCAAATTTGGAAAACTCAGCAATGGCCACAGGACTGGAAAAGGTCAGTTTTCATCCCAATCCCAAAAAAAGACAATGCAAAAGAATGTTCAGATTACCATACAATTGTGCTCATTTTACATGCTAGGAAGGTAATGCTCAAAATCCTTCAAGCTAGGTATCAACAGTACATGAACTGAGAACTCCCAGATGTTCAAGCTGAGTTTAGAAAAGGCATAGGAAACAGAGATCAAATTGCCAACATTTGTTGGATCATAGAGAAAGCAAAAGGATTCCAGAAAAACGTCTACTTCTATTTCATTGACTGTGCTAAAGCTTTTGACTATGTGGATCACAACAAACTGAGGAAAATTAGAGATGGGAATACCAGATCACTTCACCTGCCTCCTGAGAAACCTGTATAGAGGTCAAGGAACAACAGTTAAAACTGGACATGGAGCAATGGACTAGTTTAAAATTGGGAAAAGAGGACATCAAAGCTGTATATTGTCACCCTGCTTATTTAACTTAAATGCAGAGTACATGAAGCAAAATGCTGAGCTGGAGGAATCACAAGCTGGAATCCAGATTACTGGGAGAAATATCAAGAATATCAGATATGCAGATGATACCACTTTAATGGCAGTAAGCAAAGAAAACTAAAGAGCCTCTTGATGAGAGTGAAAGAGGAGAGTGAAAAAGCTGGCTTAAAACTCAGCATTCAAAAAACCAAGACCATGGCATCCAGTCCCATCACTTCATAGCAAATAGAAGGAGAAAAAGTTGAAGCAGTGACAGATTTTATTTTCTTGTGCTCCAAAATCACTGCAGATGGTGACTGCAGCCATGGAATTAAAAGACACTTGGTCCTTGGAAATAAAGCTGTGACAATCCTAGACAGTGTGTTAAAAAGCAGAGAGATTACTTTGCTGACAAATGTCCATATAGTTAAAGCTATGGTTTTTCCAGTAGTCATGTATGCATCGGAAAGTTGGACCATAGCAAAGTCTGACTGGGAAGAATTGATGTTTTGGAATCGGGCTGCTGAAGAACACTTTTGAGAGTCCCTTGGACTAAAAGGAAATCAAAACAGTCAATCCAAAGGAAATCAACTGAATATTCATTGGAAGGGCTGTTTCTGAAGCTGAAGCCCCAATACTTTGGCCACCTGATACACAGAGCCAACTCTTTGGAAAACCCTGATAATGAGAAAGATTGAGGGCAGGAGGAGAAGGGGACGATAGAGCATGAGATGGTTGGATGGCATCAGTGACTCAATGGATATGAGTTTGAGCAAACTCTGGGAGATAGTAAAGGACAGAGGAGCCTGACATGCTACAGCCCATGGGGTTCCAAAGAGTTGGACACAACTTAGAGAATGAACAACAACAACTATAATTTGTGAAATTGAACATTCTTTCATGTGCTTTTTAACTATCTGTATGTCTTCTTTGGAGAAATGGCTATTTATGTCTTCCACCCATTTTTTTTTTTCATTCAGTTGTGTGTTTTTTTTAATTGAGCTGCATGAACTGTTTCTATATTTTGCAGATTAATCCCTTGTCAGTTGCTTCATTTGTAAATATTTTATCCCATTGTGAGGTTTGTCTTTTCATTTTGTTTGTGGCTTCTTTTACTGGGCAAAACCTTTTAAGTTTATTTCGAATCCATTTGTTTATTTTTGTTTTTATGTTCATTACTCTATGAGATGGATCAAAAAATATTTTGCTATGATTTATGTCAATGAGTATTCTGTCTATATTTCCCTCTAAGAATTTTATAGTGTCCAGTCTTACATTTAGGTCTGTAATCCATTTTTATTTTAGTGTTTTCTAATTTCATTCTTTTACATATAGCTGTCCAGTTTTCACAGCACCACTTATTGAAGAGACTGTCTTTTCTCCATTGTATATTCTTGCCTCCTTTGTCAGATATTAAGTGACCATAAGTGCATGGGCTTATCTCTGGACTTTCTATCCTGTCTCATTGGTATGTTTCTGCTTAGTCTGAAGCCAGGGAGCCTGATTTTTCCACCTCTGTTTTTCTTTCTCAAGTTGCTTTGGGGGCTTCCTTGGTGGCTCAGTGGTAAATAATCCACCTGTCAATGCAGGAGACATGAATTTGATCCCTGGTCTGGGAAGATCCCTCATGCCTTGCAGCAACTAAGCCTGTGCACCACAACTATTGAGCCTATGCTCTAGAACTCAGGAGTAACAACTACTGAGCCCATGTTCCAGGATTACAGAAACCCACACTCCCTAGAGCCTATGTTCCCATGCTCCACAACAAAAGAAGCCATTGCAATGAGAAGCCTGTGCACTGCAACTAGAGAAAAGCCAGCATAGCAATGAACACCAGCACAGCCACACACACACACACACACACACAGATTGCTTTGGCTATTCAGGGTCTTTGCGTTTCCATACAAATTGTAAAAAGTTTTGCTCTAATTCTGTGAAAAATGCCATTAGTAATTTGATAGAGACTGCACTGAATCTGTAAACTGCTTTGGGTAGCATAGTCATTTTCAAAATATTGATTCTTCCAATCCAAGAACATGGTATGTCTCTCCATCTGTTTGTGTTGTCTTTGATTTCTTTCATCAGTATCCTATAGCTTTCTAAGTACATGTCTGTTAGACAAGCTTATTCTATGGTATTTTATTCTTTTTGGTGTGATAGTAAATGGAATTGTTTCCTTAATTTCTCTTTCTGACATTTCATTATTGGTGTATAGGAATGAAAGAGATTTCTTTGTATTAACTTTGTATCCCACAACTTTGCCAAATTCATTGATAAGATCTAGTCATTTTCTGGTGGTCTTTTTAAGATTTTCTATGTATGTGGTATGCTTAGTTGCTCAATTGTGTCCAACTATTTGCGACTCCATGGACTGTAACCCACCAGGTTCCTCTGTCCTTTGAATTCTCCAGGCAAGAATACTGGAGTGGGCTGCCATGCCCTCCTTCAGGGGAATCTTCCCAATCCAGGGATTAAATCCAGGTCTCCCACATTGCAGGCAGATTCTTTACCATCTGAGTCACCAGGGAAGCCTTTTCTATGCAACATTTCCTTGAATATTTCTGTGTTTGTTTCTATGAAGCATTCTATGTAGTGTTTTCTATGAAAACATGTAGTTTTCATGTAAACTGCAAACAGTCACAGTTTTACTTCTTTTCCAATTTGGATTCCTTTTATTTCTTTTTCTTCTCTGATTGCCATGACTCGGACATCCAAAACTATGGTGAATAATAGTGGCAAAAATAGACATGCTTGTGTTCTTCCTGATCTTAGAGGGAATGGTTTCAGTTTTTCACCATTGAGAATGATGTTTGCTGTGTGTTTTGTCATATATGGCTTTTATTATGTTGAGTTAGTTTCCCTCTATGCCCACTTTCTGGAGAGTTTTTATCATAAATGGGTGTTCAGTTCAGTTCAGTCGCTCAGTTGTGTCCAACTCTTTGTGACCCCATGAACCGCAGCATACTAGGCCTCCCTGTCCATCACCAATTCCTGGAGTCTACCCAAACCCATGTCCATAGAGTCAGTGATGCCATCCAACCATCTCATCCTCTGCCATCCCCTTCTCCTCCTGCCCTCAATCTTTCCCAGCATCAGGGTCTTTTCAAATGAGTCAGCTCTTCACATCAGGTGGCCAAAGTATTGGAGTTTCAGCTTCAACATCAGTCCTTCCAATGAACACCCAGGACTAATCTCCTTTAGGATGGACTGTTTGGATCTACTTGCAGTCCAAGGGACTCTCAAGAGTCTTCTCCAACACCATAGTTCAAAAGCATCAATTCTTTGGCACTCAGCTTTCTTTATAGTCCAACTCTCACATCCACACATGACTACAGGAAAAACAATAACCTTGTCTAGACAGACCTTTGTTGACAAAGTAATGTCTCTGCTTTTTAATATGCTGTCTAGATTGGTCATAACTTTCCTTCCAAGGAGTAAGCGTCTTTTAATTTCATGGCTGCAATCACCATCTGCACTGATTTTGGTGCCCCAAAAAATAAAGTCAGCCACTGTTTCCGCATTTATTTGCCATGAAGTAATGGGACCAGATGCCATGATCTTAGTTTTCCGAATGTTGAGCTTTAAGCCAACTTTTTCACTCTCCTCTTTCACTTTCATCACGAGGCTCTTTAGTTCTTCTTCCCTTTCTGTCATAAGGGTGGTGTCATCTGCATATCTGAGGTCATTGATATTTAACTTATATGCAGAGCACATAATGAGAAATGCTGGGCTAGAGGAAGCACAAGCTGGAATCAAGATTTCTGGAAGAAATGGGTGTTGAATTTTGTCAAAAGATTTTTCTGCATCTGTTGAGATGATGTTTCCCTGATAGCTCAGTTGGTAAAGAATCCACCTGCAATGGAGGAGACCACAGTTTGATTCCTGGGTTGGGAAGATCTACTGGAGAAGGGATACACTACCCACTCCAGTATCCTTGGGCTTCCCTTGTGGCTCAGCTGGTAAAGAATCCACCTGTAATGCAGGAGACCTGGGTTCCATCCCTGGGTTGGGAAGGTCCCCTGGAGAAGGGAAAAGTTATCCACTCCAGTATTCTGGTCTGGAGAACTCCATGGACTGTATAGTCCATGAAGTCACAGAGAGTTGGACACAACTGAGCAAATTTCACTTATATTTATTGAGATGATTATATGGTTTTTATTCTTCAGTTTATTAATATGGTGTATCATATTGACTAATTCGTGTATATTGAAGAATTCTTGTATCCCTGTGATAAATATCTTGATCATGGTGTATTATTCTTTTAATATGTTGTTATATTTTGTTTGCTAGTATTTTGTTGAGGAGTTTTGCATCTATGTTCATCAGTGATATTGGCCTATAATTTTCTTTTTTGTCATATCTGTGTGTAGTTTTGGTATCACGGTGATGGTGGCCTCCTAGAATGACCTTTAGAGTGTTCCTCCCTCTGCAATTTTTTTTTTTTTTTGGCAGCACTTTTTGAAAATTAATTCAGATTGAAAGCTGTTGTTGCACCTCTGCCTCCTCTCTTAGTTCATTATTGAAACAAAGGGAAAGATGTATGAATTCAAACATTCTGGCCTTCACTCTTTAAATCTTGATCTGTTCCCTGAAAATATCAGGTTAAGAAGAAACTGGCTGGCTTCCCCTTTGCTAATTCCTTCCATTTTAATAATATTCATCCCAATATATCCTGCCTCCTTACCTGTTTCTTAGCAATAAGGACAAGGTTGATCCTGATAGAACTATGGCATTTATTTCTACTACCTCAAATCAATATTTTCTAAGAAAATAACACATTATAACTCATTTCTAATACAGCTCTAAAATATTCTGCCATCCATTAAAGAGCTTTCTAATCAACTGAGAGTAATTGAACAGTAATTGAACACTTCTTACTATAAGGCTACCAGATTGTCTTGAAGATACTGTGTTAAGTGCTACTTCAGGAGATAGAGCAGAAGGTAAGGTTTCTTTCCATTGCCTTCTCTTTATCTGTAACATTTTTCTTCATCTCACAGCTAGCTTGGGTTTCACAGCACTCAGCAAGGAGCAGGTGAGACACCTGTTAATAAAGAGGTTAAGAAACCAAGACAAATCAATGACAGTTACAACACTTATGAACCCTTTCCTTAGTTGGATACCGTAACTATTACAGATAACACAAAGCTTCTTCTAAGCTCCAAGTGCTCAAGCCCCCTTTACCTAGATTAACTGTCATCTAATTTTGATGTCCTTGGGTTGCAAAGATGGAACATATTTGGTCCTCTGCAGGCTCCCTGTATTGGAGTGTGCTATCTAGCTGAAGTAACAGAGCAATTTGGATTCCGTGGGGGCACAGCAGCTTGATAAAGCCAGTGTGGGACTATGGAAAGAGCACAAGTCCCAGAGTCAAGGCTTATGTTTCTGTGTCAGACGGGCTGGGTTACCCTGGATCAGTCCATTGCCTCTCTTGTCCTGGTTCCTTATTTGTGAAATAGGGTTTTGGTGAGGCTTGAAAGAAACTTGCCAAATTTCTTTGAAAATCATATTGTAAAGGTATTAACATATTAATTGAAACAGATACAAAGCCATATCTAGATCCTTACCAGACATGTGAAAATAGCATGAGATAACGATTCTAGAAGGAAGTGGATGACAGAAGGAGAGAGAAATATTTTAAAACCTCAGAGACCATTTCTGAATAACTTCCCCAACACCCCTATACACACCTTCCATTTCTCTTCAAATCAGAGTTAAGTTATAAAATGATTTTTGACATAAATACATTTAAGATCCCATTTTACTTTTGTTCTTCATATTTTTTCGTAGATATTCCAAAGTCCCCTGGTTCAACCTGCGCCCAGGATCTAGCTTTATAACTTACTTTGTGGCTTTGGCCAAGCCAGTTTTCCAGAGTCACTTTTTTTCCTCTTAAAAAGGGATAAATCTACTCATCACCTTCACAGTGATTGAGAGGATGAAATGAGGGAATATACATACAGCTCTTAGCACAGTATCAGATACATTCCAGGAACTTACATGGCCTTGTTCCCTTCCCCCTCCTCTTATAGAACAGGGCTGCAGCCTTGGCTTTGGACTCTAAGGTACTGTAGCTCAGATCCACAGTCTTTGTGCGCAACCAACTTAATAGTCTTCAGATGCTTTCTAGTGACACTACAAGACAGGGATCCTCAAGACCACCAGGAAATTTTTAGGCTGGATACCAGGGAGAATTTCCTGGTTGTAAAGTTGTTGTGTCTAGGATCCAAAGAAGATCAGGGATTCAATTCTTTCTCTAGAGAACTCTTAAACTCAGTATGGATATCCAGAATATCCTGAGACTCATGTCCCACTATTCTCCAGCTCCCGAAAATAGCACCATCTGGGAATGATTTCATTGAGTACTCACAACAAGCTTTTCAGGTGTGGCTTCGTAGGTCCATTTTTCAGATGAGGAAACTGAGGCCCAGAAAAAGAAAGGGCAAGATCAATTGGAAATAACTCCAGCTTACTTTTAGTTGGAAGTGAGTTAAAGTCCTTTATTTGTCCAAAACCCAGCTCTCTGGGCCTGTCCATGCTCTCTAAACAACTACCTCTTGTTCAGATCAGATCAGATCAGATCAGTCGCTCAGTCGTGTCTGACTCTTTGCCACCCCATGAATCGCAGCACGCCAGGCCTCCCTGTCCATCACCAACTCCCAGAGTTCACCCAGACTCATGTCCGTCGAGTCACTGATGCCATCCAGCCACCTCATCCTCTGTCGTCCCCTTCTCTTGCCCCCAATCCCTCCCAGCATCAGAGACTTTTCCAATGAGTCAACTCTTCGCATGAGGTGGCCAAAGTACTGGAGTTTCAGCTTTAGCATCATTCCTTCCAAAGAAATCCCAGGGCTGATCTCCTTCAGAATGGACTGGTTGGATCTCCTTGCAGTCCAAGGGACTCTCAAGAGTCTTCTCCAACACCACAGTTCAAAAACATCAGTTCCTCGGCACTCAGCCTTCTTCACAGTCCAACTCTCACATCCATACATGACCACAGGAAAAACCATAGCCTTGACTAGATGAACCTTTGTTGGCAAAGTTATGTCTCTGCTTTTGAATATGCTATCTGGTTGCCCCGAAATCATTCACCTCTTTGCCTCTAGAGTCGCTTCTCTAAGACATCCCTCCAACTTTACCACTCCTGTGCTTTGAAACATAAAATAACTTGGTATTATTTAGCACACTTAATAAATGTGTGACATATATGTGCCTGTATGATTAAATCCAAACTCGTTTGGATTTAAAAGCATTTCACAACCTGGTTCCAACCTATCTTTTCCAGGTACATGTCCCCATTTCTCCTTTCCTCCTCTGCACTCCATATATTAACCTTGTGCTTCAGACACCTTGGTCTACTTGCCCTTTCCTTTCTGTATGTGTTGTGCCCTGTGCTGGAAAGTCAGTCCTCTTCAGTGGACTGGAAAATTCTCAGTTACCTTTTGAGACCTATTTACACTTTCTCTGTTCAGATTACACTTTATCCATTTCTGTATTATGACAGCACAATGCACTTTAGTTAATGGGTAATTTTTCATACTCTCCTGCTCCTCAAAGGCAAGGACTTGCTTTTATTTATTGTTGTCCCACCCCGGTGCCAACCCCAATATCCACCCAGTACTGTCCCCAGTACCTCCTTTGTTGATTGGCAAAGTCTGAACTCAGTAACTAGAATGGATGGAGGGCAGGAAGGAAGGAGGTCACCCCCTCTCCATCCTTCAGCTATAGCAGCTGCTCCCTCCTTCCTTCGCCTCTCTCTACCTCCACTCCATCTCCATCTGAATGCCAAAGCCACTAGTTTCCAGACGGTTGCCAGAACACTCAATCTCTCAGAAGCAATGTCACCTGCAGAGTTTCTCTCCAGCCCCAGTGTCCACTAATGAGCGACACCTTGGCAAGCTTTTGTTGGTGTGAGGGGCCCCCGCGGGATGTGAGTGTCTCTCATCTGTTCAGTAGCCTTCTGTGGTATTTCTTCCTCATTTTTTTCCGCGCACCGCCCAAACGAATATCACTATTGTTTTGTACTCCTGGCAAACTTTGACACAATTATCGGTGACAAATTGACTTAAAGTGCGGCTGCAGGAAGAGAAACAGGAGTGTCTCGCTTGGCCTTCTGGGAGTTGTAGTCCTGCAGGCCCCTGGGCTGCCTGGCTGGTCCTGGAGCTGTGAACTACAGCTCCCAGGCCTTCTCCACGTCCCTACCGCACAGGCTCAGAGCCTCCTGCCGAGAGGAGGTGGTTACATTGTGTCTATTGTATCCCTGGGTCTGTGTGTTTGTGTATTTCTCAGGACGTGAAGTTGAGAGTGAAAAGCATGGCAGATGAGCAGGAAATCATGTGCAAATTGGAAAGCATTAAAGAGATCAGGTAAGTGCAACATTTCAGTGCCCCCCAAGTCCCCCTCCGAAGCTCCACAAATCCCTCACTACCGGAGATGGCTATTACCTACAGAAAGTATCTATTGTTGGGCTACTTGCAGAGAGGGACGGGAAAGGATCCCATTCACTATGGAATTCAAGGATGGGAAAGAGGCAGGGGAGAGTCAGAACTAAGACTAGCAGAGAGAGAGGCAGAGAAACAGACTGACCGAGAGGGATCTCTTGTCAGATGTGTTTGAGAAAGCCAGATTGAGACATACAGTGGCGGGGGGGGGGGGGGGAGCGGGGGTTGGGGTGGGGGTGGTGGGCGGTGTGTGTGTGTGTGTGGCCGGGGTGGCGGTGTTGGTCCCAAGACAGCTTTATTCTTCTTGGGTGGGAGTTAGGGAAATGGCATTCTTGGACCCATTATTCTTTAAAGTGTTGATTGGCTCCAAGGTGTATTTGGCTCCTTGCTCTTTATGAATCTAGATTCTTTTCAGTCTTCTGTTCAACTTCAGGACCTCGAGCTCGGCTGAGCCTTTTAAGAGCAGTCTAACGCATCAGGGGCTGGTGGCAGCAGCTGGGGACTGCCAGCTGGGGATAAGGAGGAATCTTATGCAAGGCCCGCACTGAGAGGACAGACAGCACTCGCTCTTGTGTATTTTTTGCTTTTACTCACCACTTTCTTCCTCTTCTACCAGATGCTCAGGGAGGGGAGAGGGGCGGGAGTGGTGGAGACTGGGGAGGCAGTTACCACCTACTGGCAGTTGCTCTCAGGACCCAGAGGTGATAGGCTGATGGGCAGGTTGGAAAAGTGGGTGTTGCCTACATCCCCTCCCCCTTCTCTCCAGGAGTGGCATTAGCTAGAGGATGATACTGTCCTTGCTCAGATCATAATAACTTTGGTTGAGTGAACTGCCTGGGCCAACATTAGGCCTTCCTTCCTCTGCTCTTCTCTGCTAAGACTCCTTGTCCCCCACCTACCCGTCTCTGCCTCGGCTTCCACCCTTCTTCTGAGGGTGATGTGGATCGGGCAGTCTCTTTTTAGTGTTTTTTAGAAACCTGAAGAAAAATGGGGGAGAATATCAAGTGTGTCCCTTTAAGAAATAAGGCTTTGATCAACAGATTTAACCCTTGGAGTGAATGCCTTAGATGAGACTCACACATGATGGTGGTAGTGGGGAAGCGCTTTGGCTTTTTTGTCCTTTGCAGGGATTATATCTCTACCTCTTCTGGAGAGAAAAAGGAAGGAAACTATTATTTACCAAGCTGATTGACCTACTATTGCTGCAAGAGTCCTGACAACTTCCTACACTTCCTTTACAACTGGGAAAATGGAAGCTCAGAAAATTTAAGTAACTTTTCCATAACCAAACCATTTGAAAATACCAGATTTTGACAGAAACCCAGTCCATTTGTGTGCAGAGGTTCTGGGCTTCCCATTCTGTCCCATGGCTGCTAAGTCACGTCAGTCGTGTTCGACTCTATGCGACCCCATAGATGGCAGCCCACCAGGCTCCACCGTCCCTGGGATTCACCAGGCAAGAATACTGGAGTGGGTTGCCATTGCCTTCTCCAATGCATGAAAGTAAAAAGTGAAAGTGAAGTTGCTCAGTCGTGTCTGACTCCTTGCGCGACCCCACAGACTGCAGCCTACCAGGCTCCTCCGTCCATGGGATTTTCCAGGCAAGAGTACTGGAGTGGGTTGCCATTGCCTTCTCCAAGGAGGGTCTGGTAAAAGGTAGAGAGGAGGCATGTGTTGCATTTTCTTTTCTGCAAAAGGATCCAGATATAGGGAGTGAGACACCTTGTTGCAGGAAAAGGTCAACTGTCATAATAACAATTCAGTTAATAATAAACTTTTGCCTGCAAGAAGAGCCTAGACTTATTTTTAACGGACTTTAAAGGAATCCTACCCAACCCCAAGAGAAGGAACAGTTGGAAGCAAGGAGAAGTGACCCATCTTAGTAGAGACCAAATGGAGGGGCATGACTTCCACCCTCACCGGTGGTAAACCTGGCATTCCTACCACTGCTAGCTGGGATAGGATCCTAGGAGGCCCATAGAGAGGCCAGAACTCTCATCCCCAACCAGCAATAGCAAAGAGCCTCTCCTCAAATTGGATGTCAATCAGAGACCCAGTGGATAACCTGGACTCATGCTGCCCCTCTTCCCTGCAAAAGTAGCACGTCAGAGAATGCCTGCAAAAACCAAAGAGATCCAGAGTGTCCAAATTTAATTGAAAAAAAAAAAATCACTTGACATACCAACATTATCAATTTCAGTGGCCAGAGAAAGTAAACAGATGCTAGGATTGAGATGGCACAGAGGTTAGAATTATCCGATAAGGATTTTAAAGTAGCCATCATAAAAATGCTTCAGGGAGCAAATGCATCACACTTGCAACAAATGATAAAATAGACAATCTCAGCATTTAAATAGAAAGTCTCAACAAAGAAATGTAAAGTGCAGAGCAAACCAATGGAAGTTTGAAAACTGGAAAAAAAAAAAAGACTTAAAAACTCAATGAAGAGGCTCAACAGCAAGATGGAGAAGACAGAGGAAAGAATCAGACAACTTAAACATTAAACAATAGAAATAACCCAATCTGAACAACAGAGGGAAATTAAATGCAAAAAAAAAAAAAAAAGAAGAAGAAGAAGAAAGAAAAGAAGGAATTGAACAGAGCCAGAACCTCCAGACCTGTAGTGTTATAATAAAGGATCTAACATTCATGTCAACAGAATCTCAGAGAAGAGAAATAAAACAGGGCCAGAAAAGTACCTGAAGAAGTAGTGGCTTAAAACTTCCCAAACTGAGCAAAGGACATAAACCTCCAGATCCAAGAAATTAAGCAAATATCATTAGGAAAGACCTGAAGAAATTCATACGAGACACATTCAACAAGTAAACTTTCTGAAAACAAAAGCAGAGAAAAGATCTAGGAAGCAGCCAAAGAAATAATATTTTACCTATACCTTCTCGACTGAAAAAAATGCACAACATGAGAGTTTGAGTTAAGTTTTATTTGGAGAAATATGATGACTTCACCCCGGGAGACAGCACCTCAGATAGCCCTGAGAAACTGCTCCAAAGAGGTAGGGGGAAAAGTGGGAGTACATGCAATCAAGCACATATTTTTTGTAGAAAGTTTTTGCTGGTCTCATGAAGCTTTTGCTAGTCACAAGAAACAGTTGTTCACCATGAAAGAGTTTTGGGCTTTTCTAAATATGAGGAGATACAAGAATTGGGCTCATCAAATCAGCTCCTGAGAATATCTAACTATCTTAAGACCTGTCCTGCCAGTTTCCTAGAACACAAAATGCCTCATTTCTGCTCTCTACCCTGAACTCCTTCAGAGGGTGTTGGAGGTTAGCAGCTGCAGCAACACATGATTTAATCCTTGTAGAGGTAGATGGCAAGCTCCCACAGCAAGGGCCAATTTGTGATTGACAGGGCCCCTTCATGGTTATAAATTCAGCCATACTTTGGGAGGCATTTCATGACTATTTTGTCCCACATTGCTAGGAAGGCTCATTCTCAGGTCTCAAGAAGATTTTCCAGGCAGGCCACTCAATGTGCTATTACTGGACTAGGTCTTATCAATAGTAATCAAAGGTCTCTGGACTAATTTGTCTTAGTTAAGCCGCTATAGTCCCAGAAAATTTCCCCTTTTTGTATCTTCCCATATAGAGTTACATTATTATAATTGTTGATCACATACAGAATATTTGATCAACTGCTTCAATTTACCTAGTCATCATTATTTTCTTTGGAGGTTCAGTCACACATTTGGTCAAACAAGAAGCAATAATCTTGTAGAACAGGCAAAGTACAAATAATATAATTAGCAATATTATTAAAGTCATAAGTAAGAAGCCAGTAACTTCCATTAGGTGCAGCCCCCTATATCCTCAGATCTTCTGACTTATTCTTATGCTGTACCAATCTTTATATTTCAGGGAAATTATATATTTTCACTGTCCATATGGCTCCCAATCCAATTTCCTAGTGTCACTAGGCTGCTTATCCTTGGCATAATTTAATTGTTCTCAAGATAAAGCGGGGTGGGGGGGATTGATTAAATCTTAAATGACCACAATCTGGTGTTAACCATATAAATCCATCCCATAATTATGAGAAGTTGTGTTCCTTGGCTGAATTTTTGCTTGTTGCTCTGCTTGAGCTTGAACAATGACCAGGGTCAGAGCAGGCATTATTAATTGGCCAGTAGAGAAGATCCCACCTAGCAATACAAGAGTAGCCAGAACAGGACAGAAATAAAGTTTTTTAAGGGTCATCCAATTAGAGCCTTGGAGTGGAGAAATCTACCAAGGTAATTTGGAAGTACTAGACACAGGTAATTGGCCACAACCCAACAATTGGATTGACCTTTAAAATTAGCATAGGATTGTGTCCATGGTAGAAAAACATTTGATTTATATGCAGAGGTCTAAGAAATCAAGAAAACATTATAAATGATCATATGAATCAGGTCTAGCTTCTTGGGTAAGCTGTCTACTTTTGATGTCTTTTTCTCATCCTGGTGAGTGTCCTGTGTTTGAACATTGTTTTAAGGTGAATTTGAGATCAGCAGTCCTCTCTATAGAACAGTCTGGTTTAGGGGCCTTTAGAAGTGGGAATTAATCCAAGAGTCAATTTCCCTTCAGTGTTCACTGTGCATTAGCTAGTTAAGAGTACCTGATAAAAAGTCCTTTCATCCAGGTTGGAGATACTCCTTTAAATTGTATCTTTTCCAGTATGCAGGTTGTGGGACAGCTGATCTTCATCCAAAGATTACTGCTCTCCATCCTGAAGTCCTTCAGGGGGTGTTGTAGGTCAGTCGCTGCAGCAGCACATGATTTAATCCTTGTAGAGGTAGATGGCAAGCACCCATGGAAAGTGCCAACTTGTGGTTGACAACCTTCAAGGGAAAAAAAAGAAAAGAAAGTCAGCAGATTCCTCATCAGAAAGTGATGAAGCCCTAGCAGGAAGTAGCACATTTTTCAAGTGCTGAAGGAAAAAGAATCATCAACCAAGAATCCTATGTTCAGTGCTAATAACCTTCAGGAATAAAGGGATAATCAAGATACTCTTAGATGAAAGGAAACAGGGAATTTATCAGTAGGATGTCTATCTTATCAAGCATGACTAAAGTAAATCTTAAAACAGAAAAGAAATGGTAAAAGGAGGAAACTTGGAAGAAAGAACATAGTAGACTAAAACCTGGGTAAATACAACAGAATTTCTTTTCCTCTTGAGTTGTATGAATCTTGTTTGATAATTGGATCATAATTTATTACACTGTCTCATGTTGTTCTGAATGTGTATAGAGGAAATATTTAAGACATTTATATTATGAACAGAGAGTGTAAAGGAATGTAAAAGGGAGGTAAAATTCCATCTTATTGATCCATTCATCTGTTGATGGACACTAAGATTTCTTCCATATCTTAGCTATTGTAAATTATGATGCTATAAACATAGGGGTGCATGTATCTTTTTGAATTAGTGTTTTCATTTTCTTTGGATTATATACACAGGAGTGGAATTCCTGAATCATATGGTAGTTCTATTTTTAGCTTTTTGAGGATCTAAATTCTGTATGTTGTCTATTATATGTGGATTCTAACAAATAAAACAAACCAATGAACATAGCAAAATATAGAAACAGACTCGCAAATATAGAGAACAAACTAGTGGTTACCAGTAGGATAGGAAAGTGGGGGAAGGGAATGATAAGGGGTAGGGGAATAAAAGACATAAAAAACTATGTATAAAATAAATATTATACATAGATTGTAAAACACAGAGAATTATAGCCAATATTTTATAATAGCTTCGAATGGTACATAGTATATAAAATATTGAGTCACTCTGTTGTACACCTGAACCTAATATAATATTGCAAATCAACTATACTTTAACTAAAAAAAATTATAGATACATTAAATGGAATTCAAAAAAATGTTCAAGTCACCCACATAAATACAGAACAAAGAAAAGAGAAAATAAAAACAGAGAGAAAAAACAGGTAACAAAAGATAAAATGGCAGACTTAGCCTTAACATATCAATAATTATGTTGAATATAAATGGTCTAAATACAGCAATTAAATGACATGACTGAACTATATGAGAAAGGGTCAATTCACAAAGAAGACATAATTCTAGATATGTATGTACCAAAAGCGTTTTAAATTAACCTGCTTTTGACAATTTTACAGTAATATGCAAAGGTTATATCACTTGGTTTAAGAATTTAAAATGGGGAAAGTACTACAAATACATACTTGATGTTCACATATGGACAGGTAAAACATGTATTATAAGTGAAGAGAAGGAAGGGATAGAAGGAACTGGAGAAAAGAACCAACAATGGTTGAACACCTACTAGTTTTAAAACTCTTGGCTCATTTAATACTCAATCTTGCTAATGGGAATCTGTAGTATGAATTATTATCCACACGTTACAGAAAGGATACCAAGGCTCAACGAGGTTAGGTAACCTATCTATGGTCACACAGCTAGGAAAGGAAGAGAGAATATATCCTCCTATTCACTTGGCATATGCATTTCAACAAATGCTGATAATCTGATTAACCATTATCCATAATTCTTTAGCTGTTCTAATCCTAAATCTCCTAAAGGTATAAATAAAGCAGTCTTTTTTGTTGTTGTTGTTTAAAAAAAAAAATACTTTTGCTTCTTTGCTAAAGTAGTAGTGATAAGGATGAAAAGTAAAAGTGTTAGTTCCTCAGTTATGTCCAACTCTGTGACCCCATGGACTGTAACCCACCAGGCTCCTCTGTCCATGGAATTCTCCAGACAAGGATATTGGAGTGGGTGGCCATTTCCTTCTCCAGGGGATTTCCCGACCCAGGGATGGAACCCAGGTCTCCTGTATTGCAGGCAGATTCTTTACCATCTGAACTACCACAGAAGCCCAATGATGAAGACAATACCACCCCATAATCTGATTAAGTCAAGCTGAGAGCTATACACACCTCCAGGCATATTCACATAAATATACATACTTGTAGTCACATATATATTTGTAGTAACACACACAAACACATTCCCACACACTGATGGCAGAATTTGAAGTGGGAAATATCACCACAGACCATTCCCCACTAATGCTTCTGACACCATGCTCACAGCCCTGTCTTTCCTTTTAATCTAAACCACACTTCAACATTATGTTCCAGATCTCAGCCCCCAAATCCCACTCTGGTATATTTTACCCATGAATTCCTTGGGCTTCCAAGTGGTGATGAAGGAGCATGTGGATATGTGGAAAGGGGAAGGGAAGAATAGGGCAAAAGAGGGGAGATGGAAAACAGGGAAGGAAAGGAGAAGAAGCTACAAGGCAAAGAATGTGAATGCAGCCACCACTAGAGCAACCAGGGCCCTTCACCAGCTCCCCAAATGCATACTAATATCTCCTTAACATGCACATGTTCACATCAGATGGCCAAAGTATTGGAGCTTCAGCGTCAGCATCAGTCCTTCCAATGAATATTCAGGGTTGATTTCCTTTAAAATTTTGCATTCCCAACATCCTCTAAAGATCCCTTTGTATCAAATTTCAGTCCATCTCTATTCCCACCCTCAGCCCCAGGCAATTAGTAATATACTTTCTGTCTCTACATATTTGCCTTTTCAGGACATTGCACATAACTTAAAACATTGTTTTTTTTTAGGCTCATCTACATTGTACCATGTATCAGCATTTCTTTCTTTTTTATTGGCAAGCAGTATTCCATTGTATGGTTATACATGTGTTTTGCTTATTCTTTGCTTATTCTTTCATCAGTTCATGAACACTGGAGTTGTTTCTACCTTTTGGCTCTTATGAATGCTGCTCTGATCTTTTGCATATAAGCCTTTGTGTGGAAATGTGCTTTCATTTCTCCTGGTTAGATTCCTAGCATGAAATTTCTGGGTCTTTTTTATAACTTTTTAAGATAATGCAAAGCTGTTTGGGCTCTAAAATCACGGTGGATGGTGACTGTAGCCATGAAATTAAAAGGTGCTTGCTCCTTGGAAGAAAAGCCATGACAAACCTAGACAATGTATTAAAAAGCAGACATATCACATTACCTGCAAAGGTCTGTGTAGTCAAAGCTATGGTTTTTCCAGTAGTCATGTGAGAACTGGACAATAAAAAAGGCTGAGTGCTGAAGAATTGATGCCCTTGAACTGTGACACTGGTGAATACTCTTGAGAGTCCCTTGGACAGCAAGAAGATCAAACCAGTCAATCCTAAAGGAAATCAACCCTGAATATTCACTGGAAGGACTGATGTTGAAGCTGAAACTCCAATACTTTGGCCACCTGATGTAAAGAGCTGACTCTTTGGAAAAGACCCTGATGCTGGCAAAGATTGAACGCAAGAGGAGAAGGGGACAACAGAGGACAAGATGGCTGAATGGCGTCACTGACTCAATGGACATGAGTTTGAAAAAACTCTGGGAGATGGTGAAGGACAGGGAAGCCTGGCATGCTGCAGTCCATGGGGGTCACAGGGTCAGACACAAAGTGGCTGAACAACAAAAAAGCTGTTTCCCAAAGTGGTTGTGCCAATTTCCATCCCTAGAAGCAGAATGTGAAGGTTACAGTTTCTAATCCTGTTGGGCATATTCTTCATACATTTATTTTCCACCCATCTGTCTTCTCTGGTGAAGTGTCTATTGAAACATTTTGCCATTTTTCAGTTTAACCTTTAACCCATTTTTCAGTTGGGTTATTTGTTTACTTACTGTGAATCTTGTGTATTCTTTGCTTTCATCAGATACATGCCTTCCAAAAATGTTCTCCCAGTCTGCAGCTTGTCTTTTCATCCTCTTAAGAGTGTCTTTTGAATTGCAGAAGTTTGTAAAGTTAATAAAGTAGTCTTGCTCATCAGTACTTTCTTTTACAGATTGTGATTTTTGTATCATATAAAAGAAATCTTTGCCTAAGCCAATGTCACAAAGGTTTTCTTCCAGGAATTTTAGGTTTTACACATAGGCCTACAATCCACTCTCACTTAATTTCTGTGTGATTTAAAGTATAGTTTGAAGCCCCTTGCTTGTTTGTCTTTGCATGTAGGTATCCAGTTTTTTCAGGACCATTTAGTGAGAAAGTGATTTTTTCTCCACAAAACTGCCTTTGCATCATCATTAAAAACAGTTGGCCATATATTTGTGGGTTTATTTCAGGACTCTATTCTCCACAGGTCTACTTTTGTACCTTTATGCCTATACTTCACCTATTTTGAAAACTTCAGCTTTAAAATAATTCTTGAATTAAGGCAGTGTAAGTTCTCCAACTTTGCTATTCTTCTTGAGAGTTGTTTTGGCTACTCTAGGCCCTTTGCATTTCTGTTTTAGATTCCACTACTCAATTTCTACAAAAAATGTCTGCACTGAGACTTTGGTAGCATTGCCAAGATACCACACTGCATTTAGACAGCTTTCTTTTGAATAGTGTTAGCATGGTGTATCTTCTTCTCCTCTTTATTTGTTTCTTTATATTTAAAGTAGGAATCTTATGGGTAGTCCAGAGTTTGGTTTGTTTATCTGTTTGTTTTTTTCCAATCTGATGATCTCCTTTTTAATTGAGGGTGTTTAGACCATTTATATTTAACATATTTATTGATATGATTAGAATGAGATCTGCCACCTTGTTGTTTCCCATTTATCTTATCTGTTTTTTGTTCCCTTTTCCCTCCCTTTCTGCCTTCTTTTGGATTAAGTATATTTTATTTGATCTGTTTTTCTGACTTTTAAGCTGTTTTCTGTTTTTTTCTTAAATTGTTTTAGTAGTTTACCTGTCACAGTTTATCTTCAAGTGATCTCATATTGCTGCAGATATAGTGTAAAAAAACTTACAATGTTGTATTTTTGTTTCTCCCTTTCTGGTCTCTGTGCTTTTACACTGATGCACTTCTTGGTTTAAATTGTTGATTATCTTTTTTAATTAATTTGAATAACAAGAAAAAGAATCATATTTTTTTCAAGTTCAGTGTTCAATATTCTTCTGCTATCATTTTATTTCTGTTTGAAGGACATCTTTCAACATTTATCATAGAGCAGCTTTGCTGATGATATAGCAGCTCAGGTATTCTATGTCTTAAAAAGTTTTAATTTCACTTTGTTTTTAAAAGTTATTTTCAGTGTGTAAAAATTGTATATTGGTAGAGGTTTTCCGCCCCCCCGCCCCCCAGTACTTTAAAAATAATATGCCATCTTGCTTCTATCGTTCATTTCCCTGTGGCTAACTTTTCTTTTTTTCCCTCAAGCTGCTGTGAAGTTTTTCTGTTTATCACTGGTTATGAACAATTCCATTGTGTTATCACTTGATGTAGTTTTTCTCCTGCTTCCTATGCTCGAGATTTTTTGAACATTTTGGATTGGTGTGTGTGTTGTTTTCATCAAATTTGAAACATTTTTGGTTATTAATTCTTCAAATATTTTTCTTTTCTCTCTCCTTCCTGATCTCTGGTTACATGTACTTTTAGCCACTTGAAGTTGTCCCACAGTTTGCTGATGCTGTTTATTTTTTTAATATTTTTTCCTCTATATATTTCATTTGGGAAACTTTCTATTGGTATGCCTTCATGTTCATTAATCTTTTCTGCTTTGTTGTCTAAATTGACTAATGTAGTTTTCATTGCAGTCATTGTAGTTTTCATATTTAAATATCTTATTTTTATATTTGAAATTTTTTCATCTCTCCCTCATCTCTACTTAATGTGGCTAATATTTCTTCAAGCTTTGTGAATATATGAAATACATTTATAATAACTATTAGTATTCTTAGCTTCTAATTCTATCAACCATGTTATTTCTTGGTCAGTTTAACTTATTATTCTCAACATTATGAACTACATTATTCATGCTTAATTGTACACCTGGCAAAGTTTTGTTAGATATCAGACATTTTGAAATTTACTTTGTCTCTGCATATATTTGCATTCCTATAAATATTCTTGAGATTTGTTCTGGCATGTCATTAAAACATTTGGAATCAGTTTTATCCTTCCAGGCCTTGCTTTTCAGCTTAGTTAAGTGGGACCATAGCAGCATTTAGGGCTGCCCAGGTGGCACTATTTGTAAAGAACCCACATGGCAATGCAGGTAACATAAGACATGCAAGTTCAATCCCTGGATCAGGAAGATCTCCTGGAGGAGGGCATGGCAACCCACTCCAGTGTTCTTACCTGGATAATCTCATGGACAGAGGAGCCTGGCAGGCTTCAGTCTTTGGGATTGAAAAGAGTCAGACATGACTGGTGTGACTTAGAATGCACGTGCACATAGCAGCATTTAGTGTAGAGCTCATTTTCCTCAGAACTTATCTTTGTATTCTAATGTTTTATAAATTGTGAATTTTTTCTACATTAGTTGTTTGGAACAGTCACTGTTCTCAGGCCTTTGTGGGCTCTGATCACTGCTTCCTCTAATCTTTGAGGAAAATTAGTTGTTTCCTTGTCTTCAGATAGTTAGTTTCCTTACACACACATGCTGATCAGTATTTCAGTGAGAACTTGAGGGGGAATCCTCTGAAAATTGTAACCATTCTCTATCTACACAAGTTTTCCTTCTCCAGTACTCTTTCCTGCAAACTCCAGATGACTTGGCATCCCCAGACTCATAACTCCTTTTCCTCTGTTGAGGGAGATGGCCAGGCTCTGTCTGAGTTCCCTGTCTCTGCCTTGCAGATTAGAGAATTTCTCTAGGCAATAGGATACGGCAATCTTCAGGTTCATCTAAGCTTTTCCACTTCTCAGAGATCACTGACCTTACTTGCCTGATGTCCAATATCTTGAACCCCACTTTTTAATATATTTTTTTCTTGGTGTTTTTGTTTGTTTTCCTTTAGTTTTTCAAAGGTGAGATGGAAAATCTCGTTCCTCTTACTCTATCATGAATAGGGTGGAAGTCAAGGCTATCCCCTAAATTTGGTTTTAGAGAATCAGATTTTACCATTAATTATAAACATATTTTATATTAAAAAAAAAAAAAACTAAAGTCAGGATGTGTCTTAAATACAATTCTACTTTATAATTGCTGTTGGCCAAGAGGGAATTGTGTTATTTTCCATGCATAAACACATGTGAACTTGACCATGACTGTTCACATTATCATGCCTTCATATAATTGAATAATGTGTATGTTGTGACTGGATGTTGAGTTTAACTGCCATTAAAGTATCTTCAAAAAGATTTTATCATGGTTTTTCCTTGAAATAAAAAGTTATTGTATATGAGAAATGAATCAGACTGGAAAAGTCTGATTTAAATATTTTTTAAAATCAGTCTACCAATGACCCAGCAATCCCACTGCTGGGCATACACACCAAGGAAACCAGAATTAAAAGAGACATGTGTACCACAATGTTCATCACAGGACTGTTTATAATAGCCAGGACACGGAAGCAACCTAGAGGTCCATCAGCAGACAAATGGATAAGAAAGCTGTGGTACATATACACAGTGGAGTATTCAGTTCAGTTCAGTTCAGTTCAGTCGCTCAGTCATGTCCGACTCTTTGCGACCTCATGAACTGCAGCACGCCAGGCCTCCCTGTCCATCACCAACTCCTGGAGTTCACTCAAACTCACGTCCATCGACTTGGTGATGCCATCCAGCCATCTCATCCTCTGTCATCCCCTTCTTCTCCTGCCCCCAATCCCTCCCAGCATCAGAGTCTTTTCCAATGAGTCAACTCTTCGCATGAGGTGGCCAAAGTACTGGAGTTTCAGCTTTAGCATCATTCCTTCCAAAGAACACCCAGGACTGATCTCCTTCAGAATGGACTGGTTGGATCTCCTTGCAGTCCAAGGGATTCTCAAGAGTCTTCTCCAACACCACAGTTCAAAAGCATCAATTCTTTAGCACTCAGCTTTCTTCACAGTCCAACTCTCACATCCATACATGACTACTGGAAAAACCATAGCCTTGACTAGACGGACCTTTGTTGGCAAAGTAATGTCTCTGCTTTTGAATATGCTATGTAGGTTGGTCATAACTTTTCTTCCAAGGAGTAAGCGTCTTTTAATTTCATGGCTGCAGTCCCCATCTGCAGTGATTTTGGAGCCCAGAAAAATAAAGTCTGACACTGTTTCCACTGTTTCCCCATCTATTTCCCATGAAGTGATGGGACCAGATGCCATAATCTACGTTTTCTGAATGTTGAGCTTTAAGCCAACTTTTTCACTCTCCTCTTTCACTTTCATCAAGAGGCTTTTTAGTTCCTCTTCACTTTCTGCCATAAGGGTGGTGTCATCTGCATATCTGAGGTTATTGATATTTTCCCAGCAATCTTTATTCCAGCTTGTGCTTCTTCCAGTCCAGCGTTTCTCGTGATGTACTCTGCATATAAGTTAAATAAGCAGGGTGACAATATACAGCCTTGATGTATTACTCAGCCATTAAAAAGAATACATTTGAATCAGTTCTAATGAGGTGAGTGAAACTGGAGCCTATTATACAGAGTGAAGTAAGCCAGAAGGAAAAACACCAATATAGTATACTAATGCATATATATGGAATTTAGAAAGATGGTAACGATAACCCTGTATGTGAGACAGCAAGAGACACAGATGTATAGAACAGTCTTTTGGACTCTGTGCAAGAGGCCGAGGGTGGGATTTTTGGGAGAATGGCATAGAAACATGTACAATATCATATGTGAAATGAATCACCAGTCCAGGTTTGATGCATGATACAGGATGCTTGGGGCTGGTGCACTGGGATGACCCAAAGGGATGGTATGGGGAGGGAGGTGGGAGGGGGGTTCAGGATGTGGAACACGTGTACACCTATGGTGGATTCATGTTGATGTATGGGGAAACTAATATAATATTGTAATTAGTCTCCAATTAAAATAAATAAATTTATATTTTTAAAAAATAAAATAAAATCAGTCTACCAGAGCTCTTTCAACAACTATTAATGAATATTAACATTAAAAGCAAGCATTTTGTTGTAATATAATTGGTAGCATTTCTCTCTTTTAGTAGTCCTTAAGATAATGTGTACCTTATGTCCAATGGCATCTTAGAATTAATTAAATACAGGAGCCAATTAACCAGGATATATATTAGTAAAGCTAATCCAACGTGGTTCCAGATTAACAGTGGCTAAAACAAGACAGAAATTCATCCATTTATTTCTCATATTATCAGCCTTGGAACAAGCTGCCTGTGTTTCTTGTTGTTATTCCATTTTGGGGACTCAGGCTCTTTTTATCTTATTGCATCACCATGTACAGGGTGTAGCCCTAATCTACATGGCTGAAGATGGCTTGATGTTGTGTATACATATTAGGCAGTGGGAAGAGGGCAAAGGGGAAGTGAATGACATGCTCTTTCCCTTTAGGGTCATAGCCTACATGTTGCCTATATTGCTTGTGTGTTCATTCCATTGGCCAGAAAACTGTCACGTGGTCAGAAAAAGCTACAAACGAGAGACAGAAATATAGCCCTTAGTCCAGGTGTCACATACCCAGATGACAATAAGAGGTTCTATTATGGAAGGAGGGGAGGATGAATTTGGTGGGCCAAGGAGCATTTGTGTTCTGTGTGGCCCTATGGTTTCAAATTGTTGGAACTGTCTATAGAAGGAATGGATTGTCTAGAGAAATGGTGAAAAATCTGTGTAAGTTGTTCAAGGATAGCCTAACTGAACACTGGAAGTGATATATTATAGAAAGGACTTAAGCAGTGGTTGGGAAAGGGACAACAAATGCCTTCGAAAGTCCTTCCCAGCCTGGAGCTTCACATGTGCTCAGGTTCTACCCACACTGGTCTGTGAATCCTACTTGCTGTATGTGAATCACTTGGCTGCCGTCTGTGCCAAGTGTTTGACTTCACTGCAATTGCCCAAATACGTACAGAGAGGCATTACCGAATCAATTGACATGAGTTTCAGCAAGCACCGGAAGTTGGTGGTTGAGAGGGGAGCCTGGCATACTGCTGTCCATGGGGTCGCCAAGAGTTGGACACAACTGAGTGACTGAACTGAACTGAACTGATACGGAGAACTTTAGATAAATTTCTGTTTGGGCCCCAGAGATCAGAGAAGGGGCATGAAAGTGGGCAGAGCACAATAATTTGGTTGAGTTCAGTTCAGTCACTCAGTCGTGTCTGACTCTTTGTGACCCCATGAATTACAGCACTCCAGGCCTCCCTGTCCATCACCAACTCCCAGAATTCACTCAAATTCACGTCCATCGAGTCGGTGATGCCATCCAGCCATCTCATCCTCTGTCGTCCACTTTTCCTTCTGCCCCCAATCCCTCCCAGCATCAGAGTCTTTTCCAATGAGTCAACTCTTCGCATGAGGTGGCCAAAGTACTGGAGTTTCAGCTTTAGCATCCTTCCTTCCAAAGAACACCCAGGGCTGATCTCCTCTAGAATGGACTGGTTGGATCTCCTTGCAGTCCAAGGGACTCTCAAGAGTCTTCTCCAACACCACAGTTCAAAAGCATCAATTCTTCAGCACTCAGCTTTCTTCACAGTCTAACTCTCACATCCATACATGACCACTGGAAAAACCATAGCCTTGACTAGACGGCCCTTTGTTGGCAAAGTAATGTCTCTGCTTTTGAATATGCTGTCTAGGTTGGTCATAACTTTCCTTCCAAGGAGTAAGCGTCTTTTAATTTCATGGCTGCAGTCCCCATCTGCAGTGATTTTGGAGCCCAGAAAAATAAAGTCTGACACTGTTTCCCCATCTATTTCCCATGAAGTGATGGGACCAGATGCCATAATCTACGTTTTCTGAATGTTGAGCTTTAAGCCAACTTTTTCACTCTCCTCTTTTATTTCATCAAGAGGCTTTTTAGTTCCTCTTTACTTTCTGCCATAAGGGTTGTGTCATCTGCATATCTGAGGTTATTGATATTTCTCCCGGCAATCTTGATTCCAGCTTGTGCTTTTTTCCAGTCCAGCGTTTCTCATGATGTATTCTGCATATAAGTTAAATAAGCAGGGTGACAGTATACAGCCTTGACGTACTCCTTTTCCTATTTGGAACCAGGCTGTTTTTCCGTGTGCAGTTCGAACTGTTGCTTCCTGACCTGCATATAGCTTTCTCAAAATGCAGGTCAGGTAGTCTGGTATTCCCATCTCTTTCAGAATTTTCAACAGTTTATTGTGATCCACACAGTCAAAGGCTTTGGCATAGTCAATAGAGCAGAAATATATGTTTTTCTGGAACTCTCTTGCCTTTTCCATGATCCAGCAGATGTTGGCAATTTGATCTCTGGTTCCTCTGCCTTTTCTAAAACCAGCTTGAAAATCTGGAATTTCACGGTTCACGTATTGCTGAAGCCTAGCTTGGAGAATTTTGAGCATTACTTTACTAGTGTGTGAAATGAGTGCAATTGTATGGTAGTTTGAGCATTCTTTGGCATTGCCTTTCTTTGGGATTGGAATGAAAACTGACTTTTTCCAGTCCTGTGGCCACTGCTGAGTTTTCCAAATTTGCTGGCATATTGAGTGCAGCACTTTCACAGCATCATCTTCCAGAATTTGAAATAGCTCAACTGGAATTCCATCACCTCCACTAGCTTTGTTCATAGTGATGCTTTCTAAGGCCCACTTGACTTCACATTCCAGGATGTCTGGCTCTAGGTGAGTGATCCTACCATCGTTAATCAGCATTTAGTCGTATCTTGACGGTGGTGGGATAGAGCTGCTAGCTGAGTCAGGCAGAGATTAAGAGAGAAAGGAGACCAGCTCACGATGTATTCTGTTACAGATCTCCAACCAAGCTTCCCTACTGTTCCTCCTTTCTGAGTGCAAGCACAGGTACAGGTGCCCTTATGCACTACTATAAGGAGTGTGAACTGGTGTAGACATCATGCACAGCAAATTGGCACTGCTTAGATAAAATAAGAATATAACTTAACTGTGCACCAGATTTCCCATTCCTTGGATAGAGACCCCCCCAAAAAAAAATTTACGCAGACAAGTACAAGAATATTCATCAAAGTATTGCTTTACAGGGGGCGAATGGAAGCAAAGTGAGAATCTATCCTTGGAAGGGTAGACAGGTAAAAATGTGGTAGGTGGCCACATTAGAAGGAAAGAATCCTGGATCTTAATATCAGAGTGCCATGTGAAACCTATATGGTATCATTAGTCTATACTGTGTGTGTGTGAGAAAGAGAATTAGTCAGCTTAGTCTGCCACAAAGAAACAAAGGATATTCTGAGTGTCTTAAATAACAGGCCTTTATTCTCTCTCAATTCTGGAGGCTAAAACTTCATGATATAGATACCAGAAATTTTGATTTGGGTTAAGGGCTCTCTTCCTTTCCTTGTAAATGGCTGCTTCTTCCTTGTGTCCTCATACACCAATTCCTCTGGTCTTGTGTGTAGATAGAGCTCATGTGTCCCTATCTCAACTTATAAGGATGTCAGTACTACCAGATTAGGGCCCTACTCTGATGACCTCATTTAACTTTATACTTCCCTAAAAATTCTCTCTCTAAATATTTTGGAGGTTAACCTTATACCTACTTAAAATTTCTCTCAAAGTACCTGGAAGTACTTTGGGGTTTAGGGCTTAAATATATGTATATCAGGGGGCTCAATACATTCCATAACATTCTTCCCTATGACTTTTACCAAATGCATGTCCTTCTCACATGCAAAATCCATTCATCCCTTCCCAACAGCCCCAAATGTCTTAATGCATTCCAGCACATATGCTCAGTCAAAAGACTCATCTATATATCATCTAATTTAGGGTTCAATGAGACTTGAGGTCTGATTCATCCAAAAGGCAAAATTCCTCTCCAGCTGTGAAATCAGACAAATGATCTGCTTCCCAAATATAATGATAGGACAGGCATAGGAAAAAAACATTCCCTTTTCAAAAGGGAGAAACCAGAAAGAAGAGAGGAATGATAGATCTCAAGAAAGTGCAAAACCTAACAAGGCAAATTTCTTTAGATTTTTCAGGGTGGAGAATAATCTTTGGCTGCATGCCTTGGGCAGTATCACCCCCACACTCACAGCATTTTGCTGTCACTTTTCTCCTGAGGCACTAGTCAGAGGCAGCCTGGCCCACTGAAACTGAGGAGGCAACAGCCTTCCCTCCAGGGTCTGTTAGGTCTAGATCCAATGGTGGGAATTGTAGCCCTGATGACCTCTAAATCACCTTTGGTGCCATTCTTTACTTGAAGGATGAAGCATGTTTGCAGCTAAATAACTCTATTGCCCTGTCTTGTAGATTCCAAACTCTTCCCTTTAGTTCATCCTCTCTCTGCTCCCCTGGTCCACGCTGACAGTGTCTGTGTTTGCATAATCCCATCTCTATTCCTGACTTCTGCTGAGATACCTAATTAAAATCATGAGTAATCTCCTCAGGGAGTGGTTTTCTAGGCACATCCATAGTGTTCACTCCAGAACATGCTTTATATTTTTGGCAATGTGGATAGAATGAGAATTTTTCAAATATTCAAGTTCTGGTTCCTCTTGTTTAATGATTCTTTTGATTTATCTCTCCTCTTGCATTTCACTATAAGCAGCATCTCTTCACATGCACACTTTGCCTAAAAATCTCCTCAACTAAATATCTAATTTCATTGAGCATAGTTACTACCTTCATAAAACATTAGGGCAAATTTCAGCCAAATCCTTTACCACTGTATAATAAGGATGAATTTTTCTCCAGTCTGTGACAGTCACTTAAAGGCAATATAGGCTTTTTCTAGCATGTACCTCAAAACTCTCCCAGCTTCTACTCATCACCTAGTTCCAAACCCACTTCTACATTTTTAGATTTTTATTAAAATAGTACCCCACTTCATGGTACTGAAATCTGTGTTAATCTGCTTGGTCTTCCAAGACAAAATGTCACAGACTGGGTGTCTTAAACAACAGACATTTGTTTTCTCATATTTCCGGAGGCTAGAAGTCCACGGTCAAAGTGCCAGCAAATTTGCTTTCTTGTGAGGGCTCTCTTCTTGGCTTATAATCAGCTGTGTTTTTGCTGTGTCTTCACATGGTCTCTCTTCTGTGCATGTAGAGAGAGAGAGAAAACAACCTCTGATATCTCTTCCTCTTCTTATAAGGGCATCACTCCAGTAGGATTAGGGTCCCACATTTATGACTGCATTTAACCTTAATTATCTCTCTAAAGCACTCCCTCTAAACTTGACCCACGTTTTGGATTAGGGCTGCAACGTACAGATTTTGGAAGAACAAGATTTAGTCCATAACACTCACAATATCTAGAGATCTCTACAGATAAATAGGCTGATAGATTTTATCTTTCCCTCTCCTTTTCTCCCTATCTGTTGTTCACTGCTTAGTCACTAAGTCATGTCTGACTCTGCAACCCCATAGACTGTAGCACACCAGGCTTCCCTGTCCCTCACTATTTCCAGGAGTTTGCTCAAACTCATGTCCATTGAGTCAGTGATGCTATCCAAACATCTCATTCTCTGTCGTCTCCCTCTCTTCCTGCCCTCAATCTTCCCCAGCAGCAGAGCGTTTTCCAATGTGTTGCCTCTTTGAATCAGGTGGCCAAAATATTGGAGCATCAGCTTCAGCATCAGACCTTCCAATGATTATTCAGGGTTGGTTTCCTTTAGGATTGACTGGTTAGATCTCCTTTCAGACCAAGGGGCTCTCAAGAATCTTCTCCAGCACCACAATTCAAAAGCATCAATTTCTCAGACTTGTTTTTGGTCCAACTCTCACATCCATACATGAATACTGGAAAACCAAAGCTTTGACTATTCAAATGTTAGTCAACAAACAGTTGTCTCTGCTTTTTAATATGCCACCTAGGCTCATCATAGCTTTTTTTCCCAAGGAGCAAGCATTTTTTAAATTTGTGGCTGCAGTCACCATCTGCAGTGATTTTGGCACCCAAGAAAATAGTCTGTCACTGTTTCCACGTTTTCCCAAACTATTTGCCATGAAGGGATGGGGCCAGATGCCGTGATCTTTGTTTTTGAATGCTGAAATCTAAGCCAGCTTTTTCACTCTCCTCTTTCACCCTCATCAAAAGGCTCTTTAGTTATTCATTGCTTTTTGCCATTAGAGTGGTATTGTATGCATATCTGAGGTTGTTGATATTTCTCTGGGCAATCTGATCCAGCACAGCATTTTGGATGATGTACTCTCCATAGAAGTTATATAAACAGGGTGATGATACACAGTCAAGAAATACTCCTTTCCTAATTTTGAACCAGTCCTGTAGATGTCCAGTTATAACTGTTGATTTTTGTCATGCATACAAATTTCTCAGCAGACAGGTGAGGTGTCTGATATTCCCATCTCTTTAAGAGTATTCCACATTTTGTTGTGATCCACACAGTCAAGGTTGTGGTCTGGGCTTCAGCAGTACATGAACTGTGAACTTTCAGGTGATCAACCTGGATTTAGAAAAGGCAGAGGAACAAGAGATCAAAGTTTAAAAATCCATTGGCTCATAGGAAAAGCATCATAGTTCCAGAAAAACATCTACTTCTGCTATATTGATTATGTCAAAGCCTTTGTCTGTGTAGATCACAACAAACTGTGGGAAATTCTTCAAGGATGGGAATAACAGACCACCTTACCTGCCTGAGAAACCTGTATGCAGGTCAAGAAGCAACAGTTAAAACTGGACATGGAACAACAGACTGGTTCCAAATTGGGAAAGGAGTACATCAAGGCTGCCTATCATTATCCTGCTTATTTAGCTTATATACAGAGTACATCATATGAAATTCCGGGCTGGATAAAGCACAAGCGGGAATCAAGATTGCCGGGAGAAACTTCAATAACCTCAGATACGCAGATGACATCACCCTTATGGCAGAAAACGAAGAAGAACTAAAGAGCCTTTTAAAGGAAGTGAAAGAGGGGAGTTAAAAAGCTGGCTTAAAACTCAACATTCAAAAAACTCAGATCATGGCATCCGGTCACATCACCCCATGGCAAATAGATGGGGAAACAGTGGAAACAGTGTCAGACTTTATTTTTGGGGGCTCCAGAATCACTGCAGATGGTGACTGCAGCTATGAAATTAAAAGATGCTTACTCCTTAGAAGAAAAGTTATGACCAACCTAGACAGCATATTAAAAAGCAGAAACATTACTTTGCTGACAAAGGTCCATCTAGTCAAAGCTATGGTTTTTCCAGTAGTCATGTATGGACATGAGAGTTGGACTATAAAGAAAGCTGAGTTCTGAAGAATTGATGCTTTTGAACTGTGGTGTTGGAGAAGACTCTTGAGAGTCCCTTGGACTGCAAGGAGATCAAGCAAATCAATCCTAAAGGAGATCAGTCCTGAATACTCATTGGAAAGACTGATGCTGAAACTCCAATACTTTGGTGCCTGATGTGAAGAGCTGACTCATTGGAAAAGACCCTGATGCTAGGAAAGATTGAGTGCAGGAGGAGAAGGGGGCGACAGAAGATGAGATGGTTGGATGGCATCACCGACTCAATGGACATGAGTTTGAGCAAGCTCTGGCGGCTCATGATGGACAGGGAAGCCTGGCATGCTGCAGTGCATGGAGTCACAAGGAGTCAGACACAACTGAGAGACTAAACTGAACTGAACTGAACACAGTCAAAGGCTTTAGCATAGTCAATGAAGTAGAAATAGATATGTTTTGGAATTCCCTGGCTTTCCCTATGATTCAATCCTATTTGATTTCTGGTGCCTCTTCCTTTTCTAAGTCCAGCTTATATATCTGGAAGTTCTTGGTTCATGTACTGTTGAAGCCTAGCTTGAAGGATTTTGAATATTACTTTGCTAGCATATGAAATGAGCACAATTGTATGATAGTATAAATATTCTTTTACATTACCTTTCTTTGGGATTGGAGTGAAAACTCACCTTTCCAGTCCTGTGGCCTGTACTGAGTTTTCCGAATTTGCTGGCAAATTGAGTGCAGCACTTTCTCAGCCTCATCTTTAGGATTTGAATTAGTTCAACTGGAATTCCATCACCTCCACCAGCTTTGTTCGTAGTGATGCTTCCTAAGGCCCACTTGACTTCACACTCCAGGATGTCTGGCTCTAGGTGAGTGACCACACCATTGTGTTTAGCTGGGTCATTAAGACCTTTCTTGTATTGTTTTCTGTGTATTCTTGCCACCTCTTCTTAATCTCCTCTGCTTCTGTTAGGTACTTGACATTTCTGTTCTTTATTGTGCCCATCTTTGCATGAAATGTTCCCTTGGTAACTCCAATTTTCTTGAAGAGATCTCTAGTCTTTCCCATTCTATTGTTTTCTTCTGTTTCTTTGCATTGTTCACTTAAGGCTTTCTTATCTCTCTTTGCTATTCTCTGGAACTCTGCATTCAGTTGTTGTTGTTGTTGTTGTTGTTTTGCCTTTTAGCTCCTCATCATTTCTCACCTACTTGTATAACCTCCTCAGACAACTACTTTGCCTTCTTGTATTTCTTTTTCATGCAAATGGTTTTGGTCACCACCTCCTGTACAGTGTTATGAACCTCCGTTCATAGTTCTTCAGGCACTCTGCCTGTCAGATCTAATCCCTTGAATCTATTTGTTACCTCACTGTATAGTCACATGGGATTTCATTTAGGCAGTACCTGAATAGTCTCGTGGTTTTCCCTACTTTATTCAACTTAAGCTTCTCTTTTGCAATAAAGAGCTCATGATATGAGCCAGTCACCTTAGGTCTTTTTTTTTTTTTTTTTTGCTGGCTGTATAGACCTTCTCCATCTTTGGCTGCAAAGAATATCGTTGATCTCAGTTCAATTTTGACATGTGGTGATGTCCATGTGTAGAGCTGTATCTTGTGTTGTTCAAAGAGTGTGTTTGCTATGACCAGTGTGTTTTCTTGGCAAAATTCTGTTAGCCTTTGCCACACTTCATTTTGGATCCACGGCCAAACTTGCCTGTTATTCCAGGTACCTCTTGATTTCCTACTTTTGCTTTACAATCCCCTATGATGAAAAAGAATCTTTTCTTGATGTTAGTTTTAGAAAGTGTTATAGGTCTTCCTAGAACCAATCAACCTCTACTTCTTCAGCATCAGTGTTTGTGGTATAGACTTGAATTACTGTGATGTTGAATGTCTTGCTTTGGAAAAAAAACAGATCATTGTGTTGATTTTGTGATTTCACCAAAGTTCTGGATTTTGGACTCTTTGTTGACTATGAGGACTACTCCATTTCTTCTAAAGGGTTCTTGCCCACAGTAATAGATAAAATGGTTATCTGAATTATATTTTCCCATTCCCTTCAATTTTAGTTCACTGATTCCTAAGATGTCGATGTTCATTCTTGCCATCTCCTGCTTGACCACATCCAATTTACCTTGATTCATGGACCTAACATTCCAGGTTCCTATGTGATATTGTTCTTTACAGAATTAGACTTCACTTTTACCACCAAACGCATCCACAGCTGAGCGTTGTTTCCATTTTGGCTCAGCCTCTTCTCCATTCTTTCCTAGTATCATACTGGACACCTACTGACCTTGAGGACTTATCTTCTGGTATCATATATTTTTGCCTTTTCATACTGTTCATTGGATTCTTGAGGCAAGAATACTGAAGTGGTTTGCCATTCCCTTCTCCAATGGACCATGTTTTATCAGAACTCTCCATCATGACCTGTCTGTCTTACATGGCCCAGCATAGCATGGCTTATAGCTTCATTGAGTTACACAGGCTATGGTCCATGTGATTATTTTGGTTAGCTTTCTGTGATGGTGGTTTTCATTCTGGAGTTTGTAAGATTGTAGGAGAAGCTGCAACAAGACAGTAGAAGGGACACAATCAAGATCAAATGCCATACCTCCAGGTGGGAAACCCACAAACTGGAGAACAATAATAAGACCAAAGAAGTTCCCCTACTGTTTTGAAGTTTATAGGCTCCACATCCGGAGAAGGCAATGGCACCCCACTCCAGTACTCTTGCTTGGAAAATCCCATGGATGGAGGAGCCTGGTGGGCTTCAGTCATGGGGTCGCGAAGAGTCGGACATGACTGAGTGAGTTCACTTTCACTTTCCACTTTCATGCATTGGAGAAGGAAATGGCAACCCACTCTAGTGTTCTTGCCTAGAGAATCCCAGGGACGGGGGAGCCTGGTGGGCTGCCATCTATGGGGTCGCACAGAGTCGGACACGACTGAAGCGACTTAGCAGCAGCAGCAGCAGGCTCCATATCAGCTTTCCCAACCTGAGGATCCAGCAAAGGGACTGGGAATTCCCAGTTAATCTGACCTTGAAGGACAATGATATTTGATTACAGAACTTCCACAGGTCTGAGGAAAACAGAGACTCTTACAGGACACAAAAAACGCTTGTGTGCACCAGGATACAGGGGAAAGAAGCCATGACCCCACAGGAGACTGAACAAGACCTGCCTGTGAGTGTTTGAGGGTCTCCCTTGGAGGCATGGGTTGGCATTGTCCTGCTGCAGGGACAAGGGCACTAACAGTCCTGGGAGGTGAGTGTTGGCATAAGCCCTTTTGGAGGTCACCAAGTAGCCCTACCATAGCAGTTGTAGACTCCAGGACTGGGTACCCACAGGCCATACAACTAACAGGGAGGGAGCACAGCCCCACCCATCAACAGACAGTTCTCTCCTTATCAATAATTTACACTTTAGAAAGACATATGCAATACAACAAATAGGCATTAAATAGTTTTCAATGGTTGCTATCTGGGGTATAAATGATGTAGGGAAGGAAGGAAGAAGAATTAGACAACAGAAAGGCCTTATCTATAGAGGAAAAATAGGGTGAGAGTAAAAAATATTTGCAATGATGGCTGAAGACTCTCCATATTTGTCAAGAGATATACACCCACTGATTCGAAAAGGATGTTGTTATTGTTCAGTTGCTGAGTCATGTCTGACTTTTTGTCACCCCATGGACTGGTTCCCACCAGGATCCTCTGTCCTGGGAGTCTACAGACAAGAATACTGGAGTGTGTTGCCATTTCCTTCTCCAGGGGATCTCCCTGACCCAGGGATTGAACACACATCTCCTGTAGCTCCTGCATTGGCAGGCAGATTCTTTACCTCTGAGTCACCTGGGAAGCCCATAATACCTAGACCAACTACTAAAATACTATAGAAAGAGGTATATTTAAAAACAGTATAGATAAAATATAATTTCATAAAATGCTCAATAAAACATAGGAAGAAAACAATAACAAACTAACAAACCAAAAAAAAAAAAAAAACACAGAGACTAAAATGAGAGAGATGCTTCAGCTTCATCATTGATCCTTCCAGAAAATACTCAGGATTGATATCCTTTACAATTGACTGGTTTTATCTCCTTGCAATTCAAGGGACTCTCAAGAGTCTTCTTCAATGCCACAGTTCAAAAGTATCAATCTTTCATTGCTCAGCCTGTTTTATGGTCCAATTCTCACATTCATACAAGACTACTGGAAAAGCCATAGCTTTGACTAAATAGAACATTGTCAGCAAAGTAATGCCTCTGCTGTTTAATACACTGTCTAAGTTTGTCATAGCTTTTCTTCCAAGGAACAAGCGCCTTTTAATCTCATGACTGCAGTCAACATCTGCGGTGATTTTGGAGCCCAAGAAAATAAAGTCTGGCACTGTTTCCATTGTTTTTCCATCTATTTGCCATGAGGTAATGAGATCGGATGCCATGATCTTAGATTTTTGGTTTTTTTAATTTATTTATTTATTTTAACTGGAGGCTAATGACTTTACAATATTGTACTTGTTTTTGCCATACATTGATATGAATCACCCATGGGTATACATATATTCCTTATCCTGAACCCCCATTCCACCTCCATCCCCATACCATCCCTCAGGGTCATTCCAGTGCACCAGCCCTGAGCACCCTGTCTCATGCATCGAACCTGGACTGGTGATCTGTTTCACATATGATAATATACATGTTTCAATGCTATTCTCTCAAATCATCCCACCATCACTTTCTCCCACAGAGTCCAAAAGACTGTTCTTTACATCTGTGTCTCTTTTGCTGTCTCGCATATAAGGTCATCATTACCACCTTTCTGAATTCCATATATATGCGTTAGTATACTGTATTGATGGTTTTCTTTCAGACTTACTTCATTCTGTATAATAGGCTCCAGTTTCATCCACCTCATTAGAACGGATTCATATGCATTCTTTTTAATGGCTGAGTAATATTCCTTTGTGTTTATATACAAAACTTTTCTTATCCATTCATCTGCTAATGGACATATAGATTGCTTCGATGTCCTGGCTATTGTAAACAGTACTGCAATGAACATTGGTACACGTTTCTCTTTCAATTCTGGTTTCCTTGGTGTGTATGCCCAGCAGTGGGATTGCTGTGTCATATGGCAGTTCTATTTCCAGTTCTTTAAGGAATCTCCACACTGTTCTCCATAGTGGCTGTACTAGTTTGCATTCCCACCAACAGTAAGAGGGTTCCCCTTTCTCCACACCCTCTCCAGCATTTATTATTTGTAGACTTTTTGAAAGCAGCCATTCTGACTGGCCTCAGATGGTACCTCACTGTCGTTTTGATTTGCATTTCTCTGATAATGAGTGATGTTGAGCATTTTTTTCATGTGTTTGTTAGCCATCTGTATGTCTTCTTTGGAGAAATGTCTGTTTTGTTCTTTGGCCCGTTTTTTGATTGGGTCATTTATTTTTCTGGAATTGAGCTGCATGACAGGCCTGTATATTTTTTAGAGTAATTCTTTGTTGCTTCATTTGCTGTTATTTTCTCCCATTCTGAAGGCTGTCTTTTCACCTTGCTTAGAGTTTCCTTCTTTGTGCAAAAGCTTTTAAGTTTAATTAGGTCCCATTTGTTTATTTTTGCCTTTATTTCCATTACTCTGGGAGGTGGGTCATAGAGGATCCTGCTGTGATTTATGTCAGAGAGTGTTTTGCCTATGTTATCTAGGAGTTTTATAGTTTCTGGTCTTATGTTTAGATCTTTAATCCATTTGGAGTTTATTTTTGTGTATGGTGTTAGAAAGTGTTCTAGTTTCATTCTTTTACAAGTGGTTGACCACTTTTCCCAGCACCACTTGTTAAAGAGATTGTCGTTTCTCCATTGTATATTCTTGCCTCCTTTGTCAAAGATAAGATGTCCATAGGTGGTGGATTTATCTCTGGGCTTTCTACTTTGTTCCATTGATCTATATTTCTGTCTTTGTGTCAGTACCCTCTGTCTTGATGACTGTACCTTTTTAGTACACCCTGAAGTCAGGCAGCTTGATTCCTTCAGGTCCATTCTTCTTTCTCAAGATTGCTTTGGCTATTCAAGGTTTTTTGGATTTCCATACAAATTGTGAAATTACTTGTTCTACGTCTCTGAAAAATACCACTGGTACTTTGATAGGGATTGCATTGAATCTATAGATTGCTTTGGGTAGTATACTCATTTTCACTATACTGATTATTCCAATACATGAACATGGTATATTTCTCCATTTATTTGTGTCCTCTTTGATTTCTTTCGTCAGTGTTTATAGTTTTCTATATATAGGGCTTTTGTTTCTGTACGTAGATTTATTCCTGAGCATTTTATACTTTTCGTTGCAATGGTGCATGGAATTGTTTCCTTAATTTCTCTTTCTGTTTTCTCATTGTTAGTATATAGGAATGCAAGGGATTTCTGTGTGTTAATTTTATATCCTGCAATTTTACTATTTTCATTGATTAGGTCTAGTAATTTTCTGGTGGAGTCTTTAGGGTTTTCTTTGTAGAGGATCCTGTCATCTGCAAACAGTGAGAGTTTTACTTCTTCTTTTCCAATCTGGATTCCTTTTATTTCTTTTTATTCTCTGATTGTTGTGGCTAAAACTTGGAAAACTATGTTGAATAGTAGTGCTGAGCGTAGGCACCCTTGTCTTGTTTCTGACTTTAGGGGAAATGTTTTCAATTTTTCACCATTGAGGATAATGCTTGCTGTGGGTTTATCATATATAGCTTTTGTTAAATTGAGATATGTTCCTTCTATTCCTGCTTTCTGGAGGTTTTTTTTTTTTTTTTTTATCAAAAATGGATGTTGAAATTTGTCAAAGGCTTTCTCTGCATCTATTGAGATAATCATATGGTTTTTATCTTTCAATTTGTTAATGTGGTGTATTACATTGATTGATTTGCATATATTAAAGAATCCTTGCATCCCTGGGATAAAGCCCATTTGGACACGATGTATGATCTTTTAATATGTTGTTGAATTCTGTTTGCTAGACTTTTGTTAAGGATTTTTGCATCTATGTTCATCAGTGATATTGGCCTGTAGTTTTCTATTTTTGTGCCGTCTTTGTCAGGTTTTGGTATTAGGGTGGTGGTGGCCTCATAGAATGAGTTTGGAAGTTTACCTTCCTCTGCAATTTTCTGGAAGACTTTGAGTAGGATAGGTGTTAGCTCTTCTCTCAATTTTTGGTAGAATTCAGCTGTGAAGCTGTCTGGTCCTGGGCTTTTTTTGCTGGAAGATTTCTGATTACAGTTTTTATTTCTGTGCTTGTGATGGGTTTGTTAAGATTTTCTATTTCTTCCTGGTTCAGTTTTAGAAAGTTATACTTTTCTAAGGATTCCTCTATTTCTTCTAAGTTGTCCATTTTATTGGCTACGATCCATATGATCGTAGTCTCTTATGATCCTTTGTATTTCTGTGTTGTCTGTTGTTGTTTCTCCATTTTCATTTCTAATTTTGTTGACTTGATTCTTCTCCCTTTGTTTCTTGATGAGTCTGGCTAATGGTTTGGGGGGTTTATTTATCTTCTCAAAGAACCAGCTTTTAGCCTTGTTGATTTTTGCTATGGTCTCTTTTGTTTCTTTTGCATTTATTTCTGCCCTAGTTTTTGTGATTTCTTTCCTTCTACTAACCCTGCAGTTCTTCATTTCTTCCTTTTCTAGTTGCTTTAGGTGTAGAGTTACGTTATTTATTTGACTTTTTTCTTGTTTCTTGAGGTAACCCTGTATTCCTATGATCCTTCCCCTTAGCACTGCTTTTACAGTGTCCCATAAGTTTTGGGTTGTTGTGTTTTTATTTTCATTTATTTCTATGCACATTTTGATTTTTTTTTTATTTCTTCTGTGATTTGTTATTCAGAGGTGTGTTGTTTAGCCTCCATATGTTTGTATTTTTACTAGTTTTTTTTTTTTTTTCCCCTGTAGTTGACATCTAATCTTACCACATTGTGATCAGAAAAGAGGCTTGGAATGATTTCAGTTTTCTTGAATTTACCAAGGCGAGATTTATGGCCCAGGATGTGGTCTATCCTGGAGAAGATTCTGTGTGCACTTGAGTAAAAGGTGAAATTCATTGTTTGGGGGTTAAATATCCTATAGATATCAATTATGTCTAACTGGTCCATTGTATCATTTAAAGTTTGTGCTTCCTTGCTAATTTTCTGTTTAGTTGATCTATCCATATGTGTGAGTGGGGTATTAAAGTCTTCCACTATTATTGTGTTATTGTTAATTTCCCCTTTCATACTTGTTAGCATTTGTCTTACATATTGTGGTGCTCCTATGTTGGGTGCATATATATTTATAATTGTTATATCTTCTTCTTGGATTGATCCTTTGATCAGTATGTATTGTCCTTCTTTGTCTCTTTTTTCATGGCCTTTATTTCAAAGTCTATTTTATCTGATATGAGTATTGCTACTCCTGCTTCCTTTTGGTCTCCTTTGTGTGAAATATCTTTTCCCAGACCTTCACTTTCATTCTGTTTGTGTCCCTTATTTTGAGGTGGGTCTCTTGTAGACAGCATATATAGGGGTCTTGTTTTTGTTTCCATTCAGCCAGTCTGTGTCTTTTGGTTGGGGCATTCAACCCATTTACATTTTTTTTTTTTAATTCGTTTATTTATTTATTTAAATTTTATTTTATTTTTAAACTTTACAATATTGTATTAGTTTTGCCAACCCATTTACATTTAAGGTAATTATTGATAAGTATGATCTTGTTGCCATTTACTTTGTTATTTTGGGTTCAAGTTTATACACCTTTTCTGTGTTTCCCGTCTAGAGAAGATCCTTTAGCATTTGTTGAAGAGCTGTTTTGCTGGTGCTGAATTCTCTCAGCTTTTGCTTGTATGTAAAGCTTTTGATTTCTCCTTCATATTTGAATGAGATCCTTGCTGGGTACAGTAATCTGGGTTGTAGGTTTTTTCTCTTTCATCACTTTTAGTATGTCCTGCCATTCCCTCCTGGCCTGAACAGTTTCTATTGAAAGATCTGCTATTATCCTTATGGGAATCCCCTGGTGTGTTATTTGTTGCCTTTCACTTGCTGCTTTTAATATTTGCTCTTTGTGTTTGATCTTTGTTAATTTGATTAATATGTGTCTTGTGTTTTGCCTTGGGCTTATCCTGTTTGGGACTCCCTGGATTTCTTGGACTTGGGTGGCTATTTCCTTCCCCATTTTATGGAATTTTTCCACTATTATCAACTCAAGTATTTTTTCATGACCTTTCTTTTTTGTCTTCTTCTTCTGGGACTCCTATGATTCGAATGTTGGGGCATTTGACATTGTCCCAGAGATCTCTGAGGTTGTCTTCATTTCTTTTAATTCTTTTCCTTTTTTCCTCTCTGCTTCATTTATTTCCACCATTCTATCTTCCACCTCAATTATCCTATGTTCTGCCTCAGTTATTCTACTGTTGATTCCCTCCAGAGTGTTTTTTTATCTCAGGTATTGCATATTCATTATTGATTGACTCATTTTTATTTCTTCTAGGTCCTTGTTAAACATTTCTTGCATCTTCTCAATCCTTGTCTCCAGACTATTTATCTGTAACTCCATTTTTTTTTTTTTTTTTTAAGATTTTGGATCATTTTTACTATCATTATTTTGAATTCTTTTTCAGGTAGACTCCCTATCTCTTCCTCTTTGGTTTGGTTTGGTGGGTATTTAACATGTTCCTTTACCTGATGAATATTTCTGTGCCTTTTCGTCTTATTTAGATTGATGTGTTTTGGGGTGGGCTTTCTGTATGCTGGAAGTCTGTGGCTCTTCTTTATTGTGGAGGTTGCTCCCTGTGGGTGGGGTTGGACAAGTGGCTTGTCAAGATTTCCTGGTTAGGGAAGCTTGTGTCAGTGTTCTGGTGGGTGGAACTGGATGTCTTCTCTCTGGAGTGCAATGAAGTGTCCACTAGTGAGTCTTAAGATGTCTGTGGGTTTAGTGTGACTTTCGGAAGCTTGTATGTTGAAGCCCAGGACTATGTTCCTGTGTTGCTGGAGAATTTGCATGGTATGTCTTGCTCTGGAATTTGTTGGCTCTTGAGTGGAGCTTTGTTTCAGTGTTGGTATGGAGGCTTTTGGAAGAGCTCTTGTTGATTAATGTTCCGTGGAGTCAAGAGCTTTCTGGTGTTCTCAAGTTTTGGATTTAAGCCTCCTGCCTCTGGTTTTAAGTCTTATTCTTACAGTAGCCTCAAGACTTCTCCATCCATACTGCACCAATGATAAAGCATCTAGGTTAATTGAGAAAAGATTCTCCACAATGAGGGACACCCAGAGAGGTTCGCTGAGTTACATGGAGAAGAGAAGAGGGCAGAGAGAGATAGAGGTGACCAGGAGGAGAAGAGAGGGCATCAAAAGGGGAGAGAGCTATCTAGCCAGTAATCAATTCCCTATGTGCTCTCCACTGTCTGGAGTACCCAGAGAGGTTCACAGAGTTATATAGAAATGAGAAGAGGAAGGAAAGAGATAGAGATGACCAAGAGGAGAAGATGGGGAGTCAAAAGGAGAGAGACAGATCTAGCCAGTAATCAGTTCCTTAAGTGTTCTCCACAGCCTGGTATATCAAAAGAGATTCACAGCGTTGGGTAGAGAAGAGAAGGTGGAGGGAAGAGATGGAGATGACCTTCATTTAGCTGTGGGGCCCATCCTAACAGCTTCAAGCCATCTGGGCAGATAAGGACTTGGTGTTCCCTCTTCTCACATCATGTATATCAGAGGTCCCTAAGTGCCAGCTCCCAGGCCTGCACAGAGCTCACAAATGTGTCTTGTTCAACCCCAATCAGGCACAATAGTAACCGTCTGCACAAGTTGTCTCTCAACAGAAGATCCTGATAAGATGCAGACAAAGTGCTGCCAGACCAGAACTCAGGAGGGGCCCGATCTTATGTTGAGTTATAAGTCAGCTTTTTCACTTTCCTTTTTCACCTTCATCGAGAGATCTTTAGTTCCTCTTCGCTTTCTGCCATAAGGGTGTGTCATCTGCATATCTGAGGTTACTGATATTTCTCCTAGCAATCTCAATTCCACCTTGTGCTTCATCCAACCCAGCATTTCACTTGATGTACTCTGGATATAAGTTAAATAAGTGGGGTGACAATATACAGCCTTGACATACTCCTCTCCTAATTTGGAAGTAGTCCACTGTTCTATATCTGGTTCTAACTGTTGCTCCTTGTCCTGCATACGGTTTTCTCAGGAGGCAAGTAAGATGTTCTGGTATTCCCATTTCTTGAAGAATTTTCCACAGTTTGTTGTGATTCACACAGTCAAAGGCTTTAGTGTAGTCACTGAAACAAAAGTAGATGCTTTTTCTGGAATTCTCTTGGTTTCTATGATCCAATGGATGTTGGCAATTTGGTCTTGGTTCCTCTGACTTTTCTAAATCCAGCTTGAATATCTGGAAGTTCTTGGTTCACGTACTGTTGAAACGTTGCTTGGAGAATTTTGCACATTACTTTGCTAGCGTGTGAAGAGGTACATTAGATAATGACAAAAGTGTGTAGCTGCCAGGAAGACCTAGCAGTCCTAAATGGGCATACACCAACAATAGAACTGTAAAATATGTAGGATAAATCTGTTGGAACCAAAAGAGGAGAGAGATAAAGCCACAGTTATAGCTGAAGCCTTTAACATACGTCTCTCACTTGACAGAACTAGACAGAAAATCAGCAAGGGTATAGAGCTCTTACAACATCATCAATGACAGAATCTAATTAACATTTATAGAACACTCCACTCAACAACAGGATATGCATACTTTTCAAGTGTTCATGGAACATATACCAAGATAGATAGATGATATTCTGGGATATAAAAAAATTATACAGAGTGAAGTAAACCAGAAAGAAAAACACCAATACAGTATACTAATGCATATATACGGAATTTAGAAAGATGGTAATGATAACCCTGTATGCGAGACAGCAAAAGAGACAAAGATGTATAGAACAGTCTTTTGGACTCTGTGGGAGAGGGCGAGGGTGGGATGTTTTGGGAGAATGGCATTGAAACATGTATAATATCATATAAGAAACAAATCGCCAGTCCAGGTTCGATGCAGGATACAGGATGCTTGGGGCTGTTGCACTAGGATGACCCAGAGGGATGGTATGGAGAGGGAGGTGGAGGGGGCTTCAGGATGGGGAACACATGTACACCCCTGGCAGATTCATGTTGATGTATGGCAAAAACAATACAATATTGTAAAGTAATTAGCCTCCAATTAAAATAAATAAATTTAAATTTAAAAAATAATGAAATAAAATGAGGTTAACGTTGACAAATAAATAAATATTAAAAATTAACAAATTTAAAGAATGGAAGTACAGAGTGTTTTCTCTGACATTAATAAATTCAAAATAGAAATCAGACAAAAAGTACCAAGGAAGTCTATAAATATTTGAATTATATAAAAAACACTCCTAAAATAATGCATGTTTTAAAGATGAAGCCTCAAGGGAACCAAAAATACATGGAAAATTTTGAAAACTCAGAAGTGACCACAGGACAGGAAAAGGTCAGTTTTCTTTCCAATCCCAAAGAAAGGCAATCCCAAGGAATGCTCAAACTACCGCACAATTGCACTCATCTCACACGCTAGTAAAGTAATGCTCAAAATTCTCCAAGCCAGGCTTCAGCAATACATGAACCGTGAACTTCCTGATGTTCAAGCTGGTTTTACAAAAGGCAGAAGAACCAGAGATCAAATTGCCAACATCCGCCGGATCATGGAAAAAGCAAGAGAGTTCCAGAAAAACATCTATTTCTGCTCTATTGACTATGCCAAAGCCATTGACTGTGTGGATCACAATAAACTGTGGAAAATTCTGAAACAGGTGGAAATACCAGACCACCTGACCTGCATCTTGAGAAATCTGTATGCAGGTCAAGAAGCAACAGTTAGAACTGGACATGGAACAACAGATTGGTTCCAAATAGGAAAAGGGGTACGTCAAGGCTGCATATTGTCACCCTGTTTATTTAACTTATATGCAGAGTATGTCATGAGAAATGTTAGACTGGAAGAAAAACAAGCTGGAATCAAGATTGCCGGGAGAAATCTCAATAACCTCAGATATGCAGATGACATCACCCTTATGGCAGAAAGTGAAGAGGAACTAAAAAGCCTCTTGATGAAATGAAAGAGGAGAGTGAAAAAGTTGGCTTAAAGCTCAACATTCAGAAAACGAAGATCATGGCATGTGGTCCCATCACTTCATGGGAAATAGATGGGGAAACAGTGGAAACAGTGTCAGACTTTATTTTTGGGGGCTCCAAAATCACTGCAGATGGTGACTGCAGCCATGGAATTAAAAGACGCTTACTCCTTGGAAGGAAAGTTATGACCAACCTAGACAGCATATTCAAAAGCAGAGATATTACTTTGTCAACAAAGGTCCATCTAGTCAAGGCTATGGTTTTTTCAGTGGTCATGTATGGATGTGAGAGTTGGACTGTGAAGAAGGCCGAGCACTGAAGATTTGATGCTTTTGAACTGTGGTGTTGGAGAAGATTTTTGAGAGTCCCTTGGACTGCAAGGAGATCCAACCAGTCCATTCTGAAGGAGATCTGCCCTGGGATTTCTTTGGAAGGAATGATGCTAAAGCTGAAACTCCAGTACTTTGGCCACCTCATGTGAAGAGTTGATTCATTGGAAAAGACTCTGATGCTGGGAGGGATTGGGGGCAGGAGGACAAGGGGACGACAGAGGATGAGATGGCTGGATGACATCACTGACTCGATGGACGTGAGTCTGAGTGAATTCCAGGAGTTGATGGTGGACAGGGAGGCCTGGCGTGCTGCAATTCATGGGGTCGCAAAGAGTTGGACATGACTGGGTGACTGAACTGAACTGAACTGAGCAAAAATGAAAATTAAACATATCGAAATGTGTGGGATGCCACAAAAGTAGTGGTGAGAGGGAAATTTGACCTCCAAGTACTTACATTAGAGGAAATACTTCTAATTAATAATTTTAGCTCCCGCCTCAAATAACTAGAAAAGAGGAGCAAAACAAACGTATGGCAGGCAGAATATAGGAAATAATACAAATAAGACCAGATATCAAGGATTCAAAACAGGAAGAAAACAATAGGGAAATCAATTTAACAGAAAGCTGATCATTTGAAAAATATGTAAAATTGAAAAACCTCTAGCAAAATTAACAGAAAAGAGAGAAGACACAAATTATGGACATCAGGAACGGAACAGAAGCTATCACTACTAAACCCACAGACTTCAAAAGAAGAGCAAGGGAATACTCTGAACAACTCTCAGTTCAGTTCAGTTCAGTTGCTCAGTCGTGTCCAACTCTTTGTGACCCCATGAATCACAGCACGCCAGGCTTCACTGTCCATCGCCAACTCACGGAGTTTACTCAGACTCACGTCCATCGAGTTGGTGATGCCATCCAGCCATCTCATTCTCTGTCGACCCCTTCTCCTCCTGCCCCCAATCCCTTCCAGTGTCAGTCTTTTCCAATGAGTCAACTCTTCGCATGAGGTGGCCAAAGTACTGGGGTTTCAGCTTTAACATCATTCCTTCCAAAGAACACCCAGGGCTGATCTCCTTCAGAATGGACTGGTTGGATCTCCTTGCAGTCCAAGGGACTCTCAAGAGTCTTCTCCAACACCACATTCAAAAGCATCCATTCTTCAGCACTCAGCTTTCTTCACAGTCCAACTCTCACATCCATACATGACTACTGGAAAAACCATAGCCTTGACTAAACGGAACTTTTGTGGAAAAATAATGTCTCTGCTTCCAAGGAGTAAGCATCTTTTAATTTCATGGTTGCAGTCACCATCTGCAGTGATTTTGGAGCCCAGAAAAATAAAGTCTGACACTGTTTCCACTGTTTCCCCATCTATTTCCCATGTAGTGATGGGACCAGATGCCATGATCTTCGTTTTCTGAATGTTGAGCTTTAAGCTAAGTTTTTCACTCTCCTCTTTCACTTTCATCAAGAGGCTTTTAATTCCTCTTCACTTTCTCCCATAAGGGTGGTGTCAACTGCATATCTGAGGTTATTGATATTTCTCCTGGCAATCTTGATTCCAGCTTGTGCTTCTTCCAGCCCAGCGTTTCTCATGATGTATTCTGCATATAAGTTAAATAAGCAGGATGACAGTATACAGCCTTGACGTACTCCTTTTCCTATTTGGAACCTGTCTGTTGTTCCATGTCCAGTTCGAACTATTGCTTCCTGATCTGCGTATAGGTTTCCAAGACGCAGGTCAGGTGGTCTGGTATTCCCATCTCTTTCAGAATTTTCCACAGTTTGTTGTGATCCACACAGTCAAAGGCTTTGGCATAGTCAATAAAGCAGAAATAGATGTTTTTCTGGAACTCTCTTGGTTTTTCCATGATCCAGCAGATGTTGGCAATTTGATCTCTGGTTCCTCTGCCTTTTCTAAAACCAGCTTGAAAATCTGGAAGTTCACAGTTCACGTATTGCTAACGCCTGGCTTGGAGAATTTCGAGCATTACTTTACTAGCATGTGAGATGAGTGCAATTGTGTGGTAGTTTGAGCATTCTTTGGCATTGCCTTTCTTTGGGATTGGAATGAAAACTGACTTTTTCCAGTCCTGTGGCCACTGCTGAGTTTTCCAAATTTGCTGGCATATCCAGTGCAGCACTTTCACAGCATCATCTTTCAGGATTTGAAATAGCTCAACTGGAATTCCATCACCTCCACTGGCTTTGTTTGTAGTGATGCTTTCTAAGGCCCACTTGACTTCACATTCCAGGATGTCTGGCTCTAGGTGAGTGATCATACCATCATGATTATCTTGGTTGTGAAGCTCTTTTTTTGTACAGTTCTTCTGTGTATTCTTGCCACCTCTTCTTAATATCTTCTGCTTCTGTTAGGTGCATACCATTTCTGTCATTTATCGAGCCTATCTTTGCACGAAATGTTTCCTTGGTATCTCTAATTTTCTTGAAGAGATCTCTCGTCTTTCCCATTCTGTTGTTTTCCTCTATTTCTTTGCATTGATCGCTGAAGAAGGCTTTCTTATCTCTTCTTGCTATTCTTTGGAACTCTGCATTTAGATGCTTATATCTTTCCTTTTCTCCTTTGCTTTTCACTTCTCTTCTTTTCACAGCTATTTGTAAGGCCTCCCCAGACAGCCATTTTGCTTTTTTGCATTTCTTTTCCATCGGGATGGTCTTGATCCCTGTCTCCTGTACAGTGTCACAAACCTCCGTCCATAGTTCATCAGGCACTCTGTCTATCAGATCTAGTCCCTTAAGTCTATTTCTCACTTCCCCTGTATAATCATAGGTGATTTGATTTAGGTCATACCTGAATAGTCTAGTGGTTTTCCCTAATTTCTTCAATTTAAGTCTGAATTTGGCAATAAGGAGCTCATGATGTGAGCCACAGTCAGCTCCCAGTCTTGTTTTTGCTGACTATATAGAGCTTCTCCATCTTTGGCTGCAAAGAATATAATCTGAACAACTCTAGCTGTGTAAATTAAATAAGTTTCATGAAATGGAGAAATTCTCCAAAAAAAACACTACCACAACTATTCCAATATAGAATAGATAACTTGAATAACCCTGAAACTATTTAGAAAATTTTAAAAAATTAATTTAATTTTAAAACTCCCCAAACGAGAACTTCCATGCCCATTTGCTTTCCCTGGAAAATTCTACGAAATTGTTAAACAGAATTAACCTCAACTCTTAACAGTCTCTCCAGAAAGCAGAATTGGAAAGAACACTTTTCCATTTATTTTATGTCTTAATTTTATGTCTTTTACATCTTAATTTTATGTCTTAATGTCCTGATACCAATTTCAGGTAAAGAGAGTACAAGAAAATTACAAACTAAAATCTTTCATGGTTATAGATGTAAAAATAATCATCAAAGTATTAACAAATAGAATTCAACTATATATAAAAAGAAATGACCCCATGACCAAAAGAGATTTATTCTAGAGATGCAAAGTTAGTTTGTTATTCAAAAATCAGTCAATGTTACATATCATATTAAAAGGCTAAGCAAGAAAAATATCATGATTATGTCCAGAAATACAGATAAAACACTTGACAAAATTCAACACATATTTATGATAAAATCTCTTAAAAAACTATGAGTTGGGGCGGGGGGGGGCGTGGGAGTACTTTCTCAATTTGATAAAATACATCTGCAAATAGCCTTTGGCTAGCTAACATTACACTTGTGAAAAAATGAATGCTGTCCCACTCAGATCATGAGCAAAGCAACGGTGTCCACTCTCAGCACTGCTGGTCAATATAGCTCTAGAGGCTAGACAAGAAAGTAAATTAAAGACATACAATATGGAAAGAGAAATAAAACTGTTCTTGTTTTCAGATAACATGATTTGGAATGTTGGAAATCCTGATAAGTCAAAAACAAACTCCTATGTCGAATAAGTGAGTCAACAAGATTGCAAAATTAAGATCAGCACTATAAATAGCAATGTGCATGTGGAAACTATGTTTACAAAGTATGAAACCACTTACAAGTATTCAGAAGCATGAAATACCTAAGTTTGACAAAGATTTAACAAAAAATGTATAGTGCTTTTTGCTGAAAACTACAAAATGCTAATAAAAGAAATCAAAGGAGATTTGAATAGAAGGACACTGTATTCAGGGTTTAGAAGATGAGTCAATATAAAAAAGACACAAATCCTCCCAAATCAATATACAAATTTAACAAATTTCCCATCAAAATCCACGAAAGATTTTTGGTAGATATAGACAAAATTATTCTAAAATTTATATGGCAAGGCAAAAGAACTAGAATAGCTAAAAGAATCTTGAGATATAAAAATAAAGTGGTAGAAATCACACTTCCTGATTTCAAAACGTATTACATAGCTACAGTGATTAAAACTGGGTGATATCAGCAAAGGGACAGACATATAGATAATTGGAACAAAATTGAGAAGCCAGAAATTGACCCATAGAAGTATAGCCAAGTGATTTTTGACAGGTGAAAAAGTAATCCAACAAAGGAAGGACAGTCTTTACAACAAACGGTGCTGAAGCCATTGCATATCCATAAGCAGGATAGACCACTGCTAAGAGGTAACTCTAGTACCATCAAAAGCTGCAATAATACAGCTGTCCCTCCACTAAAGGATGGGCCGGGCTCCCCGCCCCCCAACCCCGAGAAAATGACTTTAGAAATAACAGTAAATAACTCTGCTTCCCTCTCATAATAAGGAGTCAGCCCTTCTGCTCCTTAGTTGGGGTCTGCAGTCCTTGGCATTTCTTGCCACAGTGGACAATAGAAAAAGGCTCCAAACACCTTGGACGGTGGCTACCCTGGGCCTCATACCCAAAGGACAAAGTTGCCATTTTGCTGATGACAGTCCTCCTCCTGAAGGAGAGAAAATACCATGGTGCTTTGAGGAAGCCTTTGTGCCTTTGATTTTCCAAATCCAGGCAACACTTTGACTGTGACCCCACCAGGTGAAAACCTTTGGTTTATTTTTATTTAATCTGGGATTACAGTGTATCCTGCCCAACAACTTGGAGTTGTCTATAAGCAATATTGGACATGGATGGAAGACATGGATGGGGGAGGAAGGATTAGATAAAAGACACTCACCCAAGCAAGGAAATGTATGCTATGTTGATTTATACGAAGTGTCAATGAGAGAGACCTCTTACTCCTGATTTCTCACCCCTGATTTTAGTACTAATTGCTAGTATCTTAACTGAATAGATTACAAATTAGAAAGGCTTGAGCCAGCCCTATAAAATGCTATTATTCTTATGCTAATGATTATTATTATAATCTTAGTAAGTGGTAATATACCTTGCTTCTCATGCTAGTACATGTGCACACATGCATACACATACATTATACATACATTTTACACATTGTAGGCTCTTTTATAACAAAGTTTAAACCACTATGGTAAAGGAGATAGCCATAACAGAAGAGATGGGCAGTGTGGGCAGGGAGAGGTACTATTTGTTGACTGCCCACCATGTGCCATATACTCTGCTTGGGAACTTTTCCTGTCTTAGCTCATTTAACCCTTACCACACAACCTGTGAAAGGTAAGTGCTGTTATTATTCCTGTTTTACTTATGAGGAGACCAGGGTTGAGAGAAGTAAAATAAGATAATCAGATTATATCACTCTCCTGCTGCTTAAATTTCTATAACAATTGTCCCTTCTCCAGAAGATAAATGTACTAACTCCTTATCTCAGTCCCTAGGCTGTATTCTGGCAACTTCCCTACCTTCATCTCAGACACTTTCTCCCCCTATACACACACCTCTTGCAGTAGATGTTCCAGCCACACTGACCTTTTTTCAGTTCCTCTAATGTGTCATGTCCTTTTCAGTTCCAGGGCCATTGCTAATAGTATTCTCTCTGCCTGAAATACTCTACTCAGTGTCTATCTGCTACCCACCAGCTACCTCCTACATATTCTCCAGGTCTTAGCTTAGATGTCACATTCTCAGGTTCTCAAGGAAGCTTTCCCTGACTGCCCCCTTGACTATGGTGCCCCTCAGAATATGTTAGAACCCTTTGGTGTGTCTTTCCATTGTAATCTGCATCTCATCCATATTATTCATCACTTTGTTTTACACGTGTTGAGGGTCTATTTTCCTCATTAGAGGAAGCTTCTTCTCCACAGACTGTCCTGTTCTCTGCTCTATCTCTAGCAGCTAGTACAGTGGCTGGCATGTGATAGACGTTCCTTAAGTATTTGTTGAATAAATGTATCATTAAGCCCTCTATAATTGGTACAGAATCAGTGCACAATGAATACAATTAAACTATAAATATAGTTGTTATTCATATTGTCTAAGGGCAAATAGCTAGTCAGAGGCAGAATTAGGAATTATTCTCTATCTGAATCTAAAGCTAATGTTCCTTTCATAATATGGTTCTGCACAAATGGGTTCTAGGCCCAGCACTGCCACAGACTGGCTGTATGAATCAGAGTGAGGCACTGTATCACTCTGAATCTCAGTTATCCCTTTTGTAGATTGAGGTAGAGATAGTGAAATTTAGAGTGCTCTATATATCATCTCAGTTCAGTTCAGTCGCTCAGATCAGATCAGATCAGATCAGTCGCTCAGTCGTGTCCGACTGTTTGCGACCCCATGAATCGCAGCATGCCAGGCCTCCCTGTCCATCACAAACTCCCGGAGTTCACTGAGACTCACGTCCATCGAGTCAGTGATGCCATCCAGCCATCTCATCCTCTCGTCCCTTCTCCTCTTGCCCCCAATCCCTCCCAGCATCAGAGTCTTTTCCAATGAGTCAACTCTTCACATGAGGTGGCCAAAGTACTGGAGTTTCAGCTTTAGCATCATTCCTTCCAAAGAAATCCCAGGGCTGATCTCCTTCAGAATGGACTGGTTGGATCTCCTTGCAATCCAAGGGACTCGCAAAAGTCTTCTCCAACACCACAGTTCAAAAGCATCAATTTTTCGGCACTCAGCTTTCTTCACAGTCCAACTCTCGCATCCATACATGACCAGAGGAAAAACCATAGCCTTGACTAGACGAACCTTTGTTGACAAAGTAATGTCTCTGCTTTTGAATATGCTATCTAGGTTGGTCATAACTTTCCTTCCAAGGAGTAAGCCTCTTTTAATTTCATGGCTGCAGTCACCATCTGCAGTGAGTCGCTCAGTCATGTCCAACATTTTGGGATCCAATGGACTACAGCACACCAGTCTTCCCTGTCCATCACCAGCTCCTGGAGTTTGCTCAAACGTGTTTCTCGAGTCGGTGATGACATCCAACCATCTCATCTCCTGTGGTCCCCTTTTCCTCCTACCTTCAGTCTTTCCCAGCATCAGGGGCTTTTCCACGAGTCAATTCGTATCAGGTGGCCAAAGTATTGTAGCTTCAGCTTCCGTTCTTCCAATGAACATTCAAGATTGATTTCCTTTAGGATTGACTGGTTTGATCTCCTTGAAGTCCAAGGGTCTCTCAAGAGTCTTCTCCAATACTGCAATTCAAAAGCATCAATTCTTTGACGTTCAGCTTTCTTTATGGACCAACTCTCACATCCATACGTGACTACTGGAAAAACCATAGCTTTGACTAGACAGACCTTTGTTGACAAAGTAATGTCTCTGCATTTTAATATGCAGTCTAGGTTTGTCAGAGCTTTTCTTCCAAGGAGCAAGCACCTTTTAATCTCACGGCTGCAGTCACCATCTGCCGTGATTTTGGAACTCAAGAAAATAAAGTCTGTCACTGTTTCCATTGTTTCCCAATCTATTGCCATGAAGTGTTGGGACCAGATGCCATCATCTTTATGTTTTGAATGTTGAGTTTTAAGCCAGCTTTCTCATTTTCCTCTTTCACTTTCATCAGGAGGCTCTTTAGTTCCTCTTTGCTTTCTGACAAAAGGGTGGAGTTATCTGCCTATATGAGGTTATTGATATTTCTCCCAGCAGTCTTGATTCCAGCTTGTGCTTCCTCAGTCTGGCATTTGCATGATGTACTTTGCATATAACTTAAATAAGCAGAGTGACAATATACAGCCTTGATGTACTCCTTTCCCAATTTGGAAGCAATCCATTGCTGCATATCTGGTTCTAACTGTTGCTTCTTGACCTGCATATATGTTTCTCAGGAGGCAAGAAAGGTGGTCTGGTATTTCCATCTCTTAAAGAATATTCCAGTTTGTTATGATCCACATAGTCAAAGGCTTTAGCATAGTCAGTGCAACAAAAGTAAATTGTTTTTTCCAGAATTCTTTTGCTTTTTCTATGATCCAATGGATATTGGCTATTTGATCTCTGGTTCCTCTGCCATTTATAAATCTGGCTTGTACATCTGGAAATACTCAGTTCACCTACTGTTGAAGCCTTGCTTGGAGAATTTTAAGCATTACTTTGCTAGCACGTGAGATGATTGCAATTGTGCGGTAGTTTGAACATTCTTTGGCATTGCCTTTTTTTGGGATTGGAATGAAAACTGACCTTTTCCAGTCCCGTGGGAACTGCTGAGTTTTCCAAATTTGCTGGCATATTGAGTGTAGCACTTTCTCAGCATCATCTTTTAGGATTTTAAATAGCTCAGCTGGAATTCCATCACCTCCACTGACTTTGTTCATAGTGATGCTTCCTAAGGCCCACTTAACTTCACACTCCAGGAGTCTGGCTCTAGGTGAGTGATCGTACCATCGTGGTTATCTGGGTCATTAAGATTTTTTTTTTATAGTTTTCTGTGTGTTCTTGCCACCTCTTCTTAACACCTTCTGCTTCTGTTAGGTCCATACCATTTCTGTCCTTTATTATGCCCATCTTTGCATGAAATGTTCCCTTGGTATCTCTAATTTTCTAGAAGAGATCTCTAGTCTTTCCCATTCTGTTGTTTTCCTCTATTTCTTTGCATTGATCACTGAGGAAGGCTTTCTTATCTCTCCTTGCTATTCTTTGGAACTCTGCATTCAGATGGATACATCTTTCTTTTTCTCCTTTGCCTTTTGCTTCTCTCTCTCTCTCTCTTTTTTTTTTTTTTTTTGACAATTTATAGGGTCTTCTCAGACAACCTTTTTGTATTTCTCTTTCTTGGGGATGGTTTTGACCACAGCCTTCTGTAAAATGTTATGAACCTCCATTCATAGTTCTTCAGGCACTCTATGAAATCTTATCCCTGGAATTTATGTGTCACTTCTACTGTATAATCATAAGGGATTTGATTTCGGTCATTCCTGAATAGTGTAGTGGTTTTCCCTACTTTCTTCAATTTAATTCTGAATTTTGCAGTAAGGAATTCATGATCTGAGACACAGTCAGCACCCAGTCTTGTTTTTGCTGACTATGTAGAGTTTCTACGTCTTTGGATGCAAAGAACGTAATCAATCTGATTTGAGTGTTGACCATCTGGTGATGTCCATGTGTGGAGTTGTCTCTTGCATTGTTGGAAGAGGGTGTTTTCTATGACCAGTGCATTATCTTGTCCAAACTCTGTTAGCCTCTGTCCTGCTTCATTTTGTACTCCAAGGCCAAAACTGCCTTTGATTGAGTCTCTCCTGCAGAGTCACGGATCAGCAGTGGCCACCATGGGGACAGGGGCTCTGGCTGCAACAAACCTAGAAGGTGCTGTGTGTGGCATAACTCTTCTTGAAGGAGGTTGCCTTTAGCCCCATCATAGAACCACCAAGCAGATGGCCCCAAAACTAGAAAACAATTATATCAAAGAAGTTCTCACACTGTTGCAGAAGTTGTAGGGCCCACAACAGATTCTCCAACCTGGATTTCTGGCAAAGGGACTGAGACTCTAGGGAGCCCTGAGTAATCTAGAGGAAAAGAATAGAAGTCTAGATGTGAGGGGCTCCAAATAGTGGATTAATCGACAAGGAAAAACCATTATCATCCCTCTGTAAGGTAGTTGAGCAGATATCCCAAGAACACTCAATATGTTTATTATGCCCTTTAGCCTGGTAACTCCCATCAGGCCATGTGGAATAGTGGGTGGCATTAGAGAGCCCTGAGTTCAAACGCCAACATCCCATTTACTAGCTCTCTTGTCTTGGGCAACTTACCATCCCAAACCCCCAATTTACTTTTTTACAAATGGGATAATAACATCCATCCTTTTAACCTTTCCTAAGGTAAAAGCAATATAATAACTTGAAAAGAAATTTTTGAATATTGAAAGGAAAAAATCCCCCTATCATCAGCTACCCACTAACATAATTCTTTCTGTGGTTCTGTGCCATTGAGGGTCACTTTTTGAGGCAGGAGCCACAGGCAGTGTTAATAAAGGAGAGAGAATGAAGAAAGAAACAGGCTGAGGTCAGAGGCCAGGGTGTGGATCAAGAATAACCATGGGATGGATGGACTGAGGCAGATGAGAAAGCCAGCTAGAGAGGTAGAATAAAGGAGATACCTAATCTGAGTAATAGATAATGGTTAGACAGAACTTGAGAACCAGAAAGTAGAGAGCAAGTTGGAGGACAACAGTGTGCCCTAGAGTGGCTTCCTTCCTAAATTTTAAGGCTCTTTCACTTAGGCAGGCTTCAGTGGTCCCAAAGAGCCTTGAAACTGTACTCTTGTCAATTTTGTTTAGTCACATGCATGTGTATTTTGAAATTGCATCTTAGTGTATATACGTTCTTATTTTTTTACTGAGTATCTTCAACATTTTCTGTGTCACAAGTCTTAATAATGATTCTTTTTAGTATCTGCCAAACAGTCCAATTTCACTTGTAGTCCAGAAAACATACCCATGTGTATTAACTTTTTGCTTCTTTAACTTATTTCCTTAGAATAAAGTGGGATTACCAAGCACGATGGTATGCATCTGTGAATTAACAACCAGAAATAGGCTTTATTTTTCTAAGGAAAGAAATGAACTGCAGTTCTTCCCATCCCCTGCCTCTTCTGGAACTGATGAGGAGACCCTATAGAGTTGTGTGCTCCAATATGAGAGCCATTATTCCCGTGTGACTGTTAAAATTTAATTTTAATTGATTAATTAAAATTAAACAAAATTCAAAATTCAATTCCTCACTTGCATTAGCTATATTTTGAATGCTTAGTAGCTACATGAAACAGAAGACATTAAGAAGACATGGCAAGCATACACAGGCGAATGGTACAAAAAAGATCTTAATGACCCAGATAACTATGATGGTGTGATCATTTACCTAGAGCCAGACAACTTGGAGTGTGAAGTCAAGTGGGCCTGAGGAAGCATTACTACAGAAAAAGCTAGCAGAAGTTATGGAATTCCAGCTGAGCTATTTCAAATCCTAAAAGATGATGCTGAGAAAGTGCTGTACTCAATATGCCAGCAAATTTGGAAAACTCAGCAGTGGCCACAGGACTGGAAAAAGTCAGTTTTCATTCCAATCCCAAAGAAAGGCAATGCCAAAGAATGTTCAAACTACTGCACAATTGTACTCATTTCACATACTAGCAAGGCAGTGTTCAAAATCCTTCAAGCCAGGTTTCAACAGCACATCAACTGAGAACTTCCAGATGTACAAGCTGAATTTAGAAAAGGCAGAGGAATCAGAGATCAACTTACCAACATCTGATGGGCCATAGAAAAAGCAGCAGAATTCCAGGAAAAAACATCTACATTTGCTTCATTGACTATGCTAAAGCCTTTGACCATGTAGATCACAAGAAACTGTGGAAAATCCTTAAAGGGATGGGAATACCAGGCCACCTTACCTGCTTCCTGAGAAACCTGTGTAAGGAGAAGAGACAACAGTTAGAACTGGATATGGAACAATGTACTGGTTCCAGATTGGGAAAGGAGTAGGTCAAGGCTGTATGTTGTCACCCTCCTTATTTAACTCACATACAGAGTACGTCATGGAAGATGGCAGACTGGATGAAGCTCAAGTTGGAGTCAAGATTTCCAGGAGAAATACCAACAACCTCAGATATGCAGATGACACCACCCTAATGGCAGAAAGCAAAGAAGAACTAAAGAGCCTCTTGCTGCAAGTGAAAGAGGAAAATGAAAATGCTGGCTAAAAACTAAACATTCATAAAACTAAGATCATGGCATCTGCCACTTCATGGCATATACAAGGGAGAAAAGTGGAAGCAGTGGCAGATTTTATTTACTTGGGCTCCAAAATCACTGTGGATGGTGACTAGAGCCATGAAATTAAATGACACTTGCCTTTTAGAAGGAAAGCTATGACAAACCTAGTCAGTGTATTAAAAAACAGAGACATTACTTTGTCAACAAATATCCATATAGTCAAAGCTATGGTTTTCCAGTAGTCATGTATGGATGTGAGATTTGGGATATAAAGAAAGCTGAGCACTGAAGAATTGATGCTTTTAAACTGTGATGTTGGAGAAGACTCTTGAGAGTCCCTTTGACTGCAAGGAGATCAAACCAGTCAATCCTAAAGGAAATCAACCTTGAATATTCATTGCAAGGACTGATGGTGAAGCTGAAGCTCCAATACTTTGGCCACCTGATGCGATCTTACTCATTGGAAAAGACCCTGATGCTGGTAAAGATTGAAGGCAGGAGTAGAAGGGGACAAGAGAGGATGAAACGGTTGGATGGCATCACTGATTCAATAGACATGAGTTTGAGCAATCTCCGGGAAATAGTGAAGAAGATGGAAACCTGGCATGCTGCAGTCCATGGGGTCATAAGGTGTCAGACATGGCCGAGGGACTGAACAATAACAAAGCTACATGTGCTTGGTGGCCACTGTATTATAAAGCATAGGTACAGAAGATTTCCTCCATTGTAGAAAATGTATTGGGTAGTGCTTATCTAGAGTTTTTTTTGTTTTGTTTTGTTTTTCCGGATGTTGTGTTATGAGACTTTCCTGTTCATTGGGACTGTTTAGCATTTCTGTCTCATGTCCACTAAATGCTAGTGGTACTCTCCCTTGAATTAATCTACCAGCTAAAACCTGACCCACATTTGCGAATGTTCCATCAAGGAACTCAATCACCCACATTTGAGACTCACTGAGCTTTTATGTTAGAAGAATCCCCTACCTTTGTGGGCATATCTTCAGGTTGCTTCTGCCTAAAGAGAGGGAAACTTAGAAAGATGACTTAACAAGATAGCCCTGGCTCAGGGCCTAACTCTGTACTCCATTCTCCCTTTCCTTCTTCCTCCTGCTGATCTGTTTCCTCCATTTGGGGGACTGCAGGAACAAGACCCTGCAGATGGAAAAGATCAAAACCCGTTTGAAGGCTGAGTTTGAGGCCCTTGAATCAGAGGAGAGGCACCTGAAGGAATACAAGCAGGAGATGGACCTCCTGCTACAGGAGAAGATGGCCCATGTGGAGGAACTCCGACTCATCCACGCTGATATCAATGTGGTATGTGGCTGGCTGCCTGAAGCCTATTTCTGGGCACTTTGCGGAGGAATAGGCTGTAGTGAGTGCTGTGACCTCTCCTCAAGATGTGACTGTGGCCAACTTACGGGAGTAGACATCAGGCTGTGGTGAAATGGAAGAATCTAGGAGTTCTGAGATCCAGCCCTGGTTCTGTCACTGATTGTGTATCACTGGACAAGTTCCTTCTCTCTGGGCCTCATTTTCCCTCTCTGTGCCATGAGAGGGATTCAGCCACTTCTGAGATCTTATTCAGCTCTGATGTGCTCTGATTCTGGGAGTCTGGGAGTTGAGAGCTAGCCTTGGGGAAAAGCAGAGCAGGCAGATGCCTCTGGTGGTGGGGTTGGGTGGGGGGACTGAGCAGGCAGATGCCTCTGGGGTCCAACTTAAATTTAGGGCTCCAAAGCTTTCAACTAGGCCAAACAAATCATCTTTGCCAGCCTACAAAGCTGGGGCTCCCTCATTTGAGTCTCTCTTTTGGAGACTCTTAGAATGTGGGGAATGAACTGCCTGCTAAGGTGATAGGTTTCCCACTTTTTAGAGTTATTAAAGCATAGTCTCGATGATCACCTGTCTGGGCAATGGTACTGGTGATTCCTTCACCAGGAGGGAGATTGGAGGTGCTGATCTGTAAGGCTCTTCCCAACCCTTAGATAATGAGAAATAGTTTTGTTTTGTTTTTAAATTACATTTGAAGGAGCTAAGTTTCCATTCTTGGGAAACTCATTTATCTGTCAATATTTCTTTCCTGATATTGCCAGGCCTAGGATCTTAAAGAAAATATGAATGCAATTTGGATAATAGTTACTTGGGATTTTCTGTGTCACAAGATCACAGGATATGAGGGTCTTATTAAGAGTTGGTAGTTCTGCTACCAGCTAACCAAGGATAGAGATAAAACAAGTTATGAATCACAAAGGGGCTGAAAATCTGGACCAGTGGATCTCAAACTTGAACATGCCTCATAAGTCATCTAGAAGTCCTATTAAAACACAGATTGTTGGACTCCACCCCAGAATCTCTGATTGCTTATATATGGGGTGGTATCTGAGAACTTGCATTCCTAATGAGTTCCCAGCTGATTCTGCTTATCTGGTAACTGCATTTTGGGAAACACTGATCTAGGAGAAGGGCCACCGGCCTGGGAGACAGAAGCCCTGAGGCTTTTCCTAGACTTTGCTCCTAAGAAGCATTTCTCTGAGGAAGTTCCTTCTTCTCTCTGAGTCTCAATTCTCTGACCTGTAAAATGGTGGTGGTGTGTGTACTACATGAGTTCTAAGGACCATTCCACCTTTAAGGTTCTATATTTGAATAATAATTACCAGTTATTGAGCTTTTGGGGGCTTCCCTGGTGGCTCAGCAGTAAAGAATCTGCCTGCCAATGCAGGAGGTGTGGGTATGATCCCTGGGTCAGGAAGATCCTCTGGAGAAGGAAATGGCAACCCACTCCAGTATTTTTTCCTGGGAAATCCCATGGACAAAGGAGCCTGGTAGGCTACAGTCCATAGGGGTAGCAAAGAGTTGGACACGACATAGCAACTAAACACCAGCAAACAAAACTGAGCCTTTACTTTGTGATAGCCCCTATACTGAGAGCTTATATTAATTCAATCACTGAATCTTCACCAACATTGTATGAGATAGGTACTATTATTATCACCATTACATAGATGAAGAAACTGAAGCTTGACAAGAGTCACAAAGAATATGTGGTGGGTTGAGGAGTTGATCATAGATTGGTCTGGCTCTGGAGCCTGTGCTTTTAACCACTCAGCTGTAGAGCCTCACTGAGAATCTTGGAGTTTTTTTTCTGTGTGCCTACCTCACTCTGTGTTCCAGATGGAAAACACTATCAAACAGTCTGAGAATGACCTAAACAAGCTGCTAGAGTCTACCCGGCGGCTACATGATGAGTATAAGCCACTGAAGGAACATGTGGATGCCCTGCGCATGACTCTGGGCCTGCAGAGGCTCCCTGACCTATGTGAAGAGGAGGAGAAGCTCTCCTTGGAGTAAGCTGCCTACCTCCTGTCCCTGCAACACACACACATGTGCGCACACACACACATATGTATATATACACACATAAAGCCTGTCATAGCCCCAGGCCAGTCAATGGCTGACTTATTGCATTACCTTGGGTAAGTCTCTGTGTTGGGCTGTTAGATGATTAGACTAGAATTACTAGACGGCTTTCAAAGTTCTTTGTGCAATTTTGAGAATATAGGACTATGTCTATGACTTTATGTGTCTGTGTGTCTGTGACTCTTAAGATCTAGAAGTCAAGTCAAGGTCTATAAGAGGTGTCCAGAAACCTTTGAAAATACAGAAGGGTGAGCTTTCATGGCCTCCAGGGACTAGCTTAGAACTTTATCTTAAGATTCAGAGTTAAGAATTAGGCTTACTTTAAAGAGAAATAAAGTTCAATTCAGTAGAAGGAAGCAAACTTCCTTAAGGTAGAGCAGGTTGCCTGTGGAAGTGATGAGCTTCTTATTCCTACAGGTATGTCAGCAGAGGCCTGAGGACACTTAATAGGAATGCTGCAGAGGAACTTGGGATGGAGGGTAGGCAAATGCCCTTTGAGAACTTAGATAGCCCTGTGATTTCTTGATTTTCCTGAGTCTGTCAGAGCCAAGGATCAGGAAGATTACCTTTCCCAACAGACAGTGGGCTTAGTATGCATGGAGAAGAACCTTGTGCTGGAGAGAGTGCAGGAACTTTCTACAGTGAGCCACAGCCCAACCCTCTTTATTCTGTAGCATGGAGTCCTTAAGAGGGGTAAGATTATCCTTGCTTTCAGAATGATCCAGCTAGTGTCTCTTTTCTCCAAAGTTACTTTGAGAAACAGAAAGCAGAGTGGCAGACAGAGCCTCAGGAGCCCCCGATCCCTGAATCCTTGGCCGCCGCAGCCGCTGCTGCCCAACAACTCCAAGTGGCTAGGAAGCAGGACACTCGACAGACAGCCACCTTCAGGCAGCAGCCCCCACCTATGAAGGTGAGTGAGCTGTGTATTGACTGTGGAGGAAGCAAGGTATCCTCAAGCAGCCCCACAGAAGGTTGGGTCTGGGGCTTTGGTCTTATTTGGGGTCTTTCTAAAACAGCTTTTGTTTGGGACACAGAAGAAAGGGTCGTGCATGCTAGAGGAGACCCACTGGTCTTGCCTTGTATTCCCAGAAGAGTTAGAATGGGGGAATGTCAGTGGGCTCTGCTAAAGTATAATTTTCAAAAAGCTAGAAACATGACTTAGAAAATATATAGTGAGTGTATATCACTAATGAGGGAACAAGCAGCATTACAAATCTAGGGTTCCAGAAGCCTTAGAGGAACAGATAATTATATAGTCAGGAAAGGAAAGGAATGCTGAAATAAGTTTGCAGTGTTAAATCCAGAAATGGTTACTGCCCTATAGAGCAATAAAACTGTAATCTTTGTGATTACCTTTTCTATGAAACACACATAATTTGCATCTATACTGGGCAAAAAACTTTTTTGCCTTGTGAACATTAAGGCCAAGAATCTGGACCTTGATCAATAGTAAATAGTCAAATAGTATACTATGTAATGGAACAGTATTTATACTCAATTAAACAGAATAGAGAGCCCAGAAGTAAACCCTCATACCTACGTTCAATGTCTTCAACAAGAAGGCAAGACTACACAATGGAGAAAAGACAGTCTCTTCAGCAAGTGGTGCTTGGAAAGCTGGACAGCTACATGTAAAAGAATGAAATTAGAATACTCCCTCACACCACACACAAAAGTAAACTCAAAATGGCTTAAAGACTTAGATATAAGGCATGATACCATACAACTGCTAGATGAGAAGATAGGCAAAATATTCTCTGACATAAGTCATGCCATTGTTTTCTTAGGTCAGTCTCCCAAGGCAATAAAAGTAAAAGCAAAAAAAAACAAATGGGACCTAATCAAACTTATAAGCTATTGCACCACAAAGGAAACCACAAACAAAAATGAAAAGCAACAACATGAACTGGAAGGAAATATCTGCAAATGATGGGACAAAGGCTTAATACCCAAAATATAAAAATAGCTCATAAAATCAACAACAAAACAACAAGCAATCCCATCAAGAAATGGGCAGAAGACCTCAATAGACATTTCTCCAAAGAAAATATACCAATAGGCACATAGGCCAATAGGCACATGAAAAGATGCTCAACATCACTAATTATTAGAGAAATGCAAATAAAAACTACAATGAGGCATCACCACATACTGGCCAGAGTGACCATCATTAAAAATTCTACAAGGGTTCTGCTGACCACTGCCAAAGACAGACCTTCTAATTATCTGTTGCAATCCAAGGAGGCCTGTCCACGTGGCAGGCAATACTGAGGTTCCACTGAGTCAGAGATCTCCACTGTGTTCTTGCACACTGGCTTTTGGAACTCAAGTAAAGGCCCTTTCATTTTGGGTGAAATTCCTCTTGGTAGATTAGACCTAGGCTGGTCTTTGGGGAGAGATCAAGCGCTGAGCTTTTGGAGTGGGAGTACTGAATCCAACATCCTAGACTACCAGAGAACTAACATGAGGGAGTATCAAATAGTGAGAACTCACACAAAGGAAACCACTTGAATACAAGACCGAGCATCACTCAACCAGCAGTAGCACCCTGTGCAGGATGCCTCATCTAAATAACAAACAAAACAAAAATACAAACCCAATCATCAGCGGACAGGATCACCACCTCACTCAGCCTTGTCCATCACAGGAAAAAAAATACAAACAAAAATTCAGCACCAATATCACCCTATATGAAGCTTACACAAACCACTGGACAAACTATAGGAGGACAGACACAAAAAGGAAGAAAGAATTCAAAGAAAATGAGAAAGAAGGGAAAGAGACACGTGTACCCCAATGTTCATCGCAGCACTGTTTATAATAGCCAGGACATGGAAGCAACCTAGATGCCCATCAGCAGATGAATGGATAAGAAAGCTGTGGTACATATACACAATGGAGTATTACTCAGCCATTAAAAAAATACATTTGAATCAGTTCTAATGAGATGGATGAAACTGGAACCTATTATACAGAGTAAAGTAAGTCAGAAAGAAAAACACCAATACAGTATACTAATGCATATATATGGAATTTAGAAAGATGGTAACAATAACCCTGTGTACGAGACAGCAAAAGAGACACTGATGTATAGATCAGTCTTATGGACTCTGTGGGAGAGGGAGAGGGTGGGGAGATTTGGGAGAATAGCATTGAAACATGTATAATATCATGTATGAAACGAGTCGCCAGTCCAGGTTCGATGCACGGTACTGGATGCTTGGGGCTGGTGCACTGGGACGACCCAGAGGGAGGGTAGGGGAGGGAGGAGGGAGGAGGGTTCAGGATGGGGAACGCGGGTATACCTGTGGTGGATTCATTTCAATATTTGGCAAAACTAATACAATATTGTAAAGTTTAAAAATAAAATAAAATTTAAAAAAAAAAAGGAGAAAGAAAGGAGACCTCAAACACAATAAGTTAAAAAAAAAAATAATAATGAAAAGACAGAGAAATACTACACAATGAAGGAACAAACTAGAAACACAGAAGTCCAAATAAATGAAGAGGAAATAGGCAAATTACCTGAAAAATAATTCAGAATAATGGTAGTAAAGATGATCAAAAACCTTGAAAACAGAATGGAGAAAATTCAAGAATCAATTAATAAAGACCTAGAAGAATTAAAGAATAAACACACAGAGACATACAACACTACTACTGAAATTAAAAATAGAAGGAATCAATAGCAGAATATCTGAAGCAGAAAAGCGAATCAGTGAGCTCAATGGTGGAGATAAAATGGTGGAGATAACCTCTGAAAAGCAGAATAAAGTAAAAAGAATGAAAAGAACTGAGGATAGTCTCAGAGATTTCTGGGACATTATCAAATGCACCAAATTCGAATTATAGGGATCCCAGAAGAAGAAAGGGTATGCGAAAATTTTTGAAGAGATTATAGTTGAAAATTTCCCCAACATAGAAAAGAAAATAGTCAATCAAGTCTAAGAGGCACAAAGAGTCCCATAAAGGATAAACCCAAGGAGAAACATGCCAAGACGCATACTAATCAAACTGACAAAGACTAAACACACAGAAAGAATATTAAATGCAGCAAGGGAGAAGCAACAAGTAACATACAAGGGAAACCCCATATACTTAATAGCTGGTCTTTCAAGTGAAACTCTGCAGGCCAGAAGGGAATGGCAGGATATATTTAAAGTATTGAAACAGAAAAATATATACCAAGATTATAGTACCTGGCAAGAATCTCATTCAAAATTGATGGAGAGGCTCCAGGCTGCAGCACCAGTGGGCGTGGCTGGGAAGAGCTGATCTTCTCCCTCCCAGGGAGATCTCCCTCATTACAGGCATATTCTTTACCAGTTGAGCCACCAGGGAAGCCCAAGAATACTGGAGTGGTTAGCCTATTCCTTTTCCGGCAGATCTTCCTGACCCAGGAATTGAACCAGGGTCTCCAGCATTTCAGGAGGATTTTTCCAGCTGAGCTACCAAGGAAGCCCAAAAGGTTGGATTATATAGTCTCTATTGCTCTGTTTTCAAGTTCACTAATCTTCCCTTTGTCATCTCCATTGTGCTATGGATCCCATCCAGGGGCAGTCCTAAGATGGCAGAGGAATAGGATGGGAAGATCACTTTCTCCCTGACAAAATCATCAAAAGATCATATGAACCCTGAGCAAATTCCACAAAACCACTTCTGAACGCTGGCAAAGGACAACAGGCACCCAGAAAGGCGGCCCATTCTCTTCGAAAGGAGATGTTTTATCATCAGTGCTGTATGGATGGAGAAGTCTAGAGGCTACTCTAAGAATAAGACTGAAAGCCAGAGCCAGGTGGCTTAAATCCAAAACTTGAGAACACCAGAAAACTCCTGACTCCAGGGAATATTAATCAACAAGAGCTAATCCAAAAGCCTTATACTTACACTGGAACCAGGCTACACCCAAGAGCCAACAAGTTTCAGAGCAAGACATACCAAGCTAATTCTCCAAGAATCCAGGAACATAACCCTCAACATTAAAATACAGGCAGCCAAAAGACACACCAAACCCACAGACATAAAAACTCACTAGTGGACACTTCACTGCACTCCATAGAGAATAGATTCAGCTCCACCAACCAGAACACCAATGCAGGCTCCCCTAACCAGGAAAACCTGGCAAGCCACTCGTCCAACCCCACTCACAGGAAGTAACCTCTACAAGAGGAACCACAGACTTCCAGCATACATAAAGGCCACCACAAACACAGCAATCTAAACAAGATGAAAATACAGAGAAATATTCATCAGGGAAAGAAACATGACAAATGCCCAACAAATGAAACAAAAGAGGAGGAGATAGGGAGTCTACCTGAAAAAGAATTCAGAATAATGATAGTAAAAATGATCCAAAATCTTCAAAACAAAATTCAGTTACAGATAAATAGCCTGGAAACAAGGATTTAGAAGATGCAAGAAATGTTTAATAAGGACCTAGAAGAAATAAAAGAGTCAATAAATAATGAATAACACAATAACTGAAATCAAAAGCACTCTGCAAGGAACCAACAGTAGAATAACTAAGGCAGAAGATAGGATAAGTGAGGTGGAAGATAGAATGCTGGAAATAAATGAAGCACAGAGGAAAAAAGAATCAAAAGAAATGAAGACAACCTCAGAGATTTCTGGGACAATGTTAAACGTCCCAAAATTCGAATCATAGGAGTCCCAGGAGAAGACAAAAAGAAAGGCCATGAGAAAATACTTGAGGAGATAATAGTTGAAAACTTCCCTAAAATGGAGAAGCAAGAAGCCACCCAAGCCCAAGAAACCCAGAGAGTCCCAAACAGGATAAACCCAGGGCAAAACACCCTAAGAAACTTATTAATAAAATTTAAAAAGATGAAACACAAAGAGCAACTATTAAAATTTAAAAAGATGAAACACAAAGAGCAACTATTAAAAGCAGCAAGGGAAAAGCAACAAATAACACACCAGAGGATTCCCATAAGGATAACAGCTGATCTTTCAATAGAAACTCTTCAGGCTAGAAGGGAATGGCAGGACATACTTAAAGTGATGAAAGAGGAAAACCTACAACCCAGATTACTGTACCCAGCAAGGATCTCATTCAAATATGAAGGAGAAATCAAAAGCTTTACAGAAAAGCAAAAGCTGAGAGAACTCAGCACCACCAAACCAGCTCTTCAACAAATGCTAAAGGATCTTCTCTAGACAGGAAACAGAGGAAAGGTGTATAAACTCGAACCCCAAACAACAAAGTAAATGGCAATGGGATCATACTTATCAATAATTACCTTAAATGTAAATGGGTTCAATGCCCCAACCAAAAGACAAGGACTGGCTGAATGGATACAAAAACAAGACCCCTATATATGCTGTCTACAAGAGACTGACCTCAAACCTAGGGACACATACAGACTGAAAGAAGGGCTGGGAAAAGATGTTTAACACAAATGGAGACCAAAAGAAAGCAGGAGTAGCAATACTCATATCAGATAAAATAGACTTTGAAATAAAGGCTGTGAAAAGAGACAAAGAAGGACACTACATGATGATCAAAGGATCACTCTAAGAAGATATAACAATTATGAATATATATGCACCCAAAATAGGATCACTGCAATATGTAAGGCAAATGCTAACAAATATGAAAGGGGAAAATAACAGTAACACAATAGTAGTGGAAGACTTTAATACCCCACTCACACATACGGACAGATCAACTAAACAGAAAATTAGCAAGGAAACACAAACTGTAAATGATACAATGAAGCACTTAGACCTAATTGGTATCTATAGGAAATTTCAGCCCCAAAAGAATGGATTTCACCTTTTTTTCGTGTGCAAACGGAACATTCTTCAGGATAGATCACATCCTGGGCCATAAATCTAGTCTTCATAAATTGAAAAAAAAAAAAAAAATCATTTCCAGCCTCTTTTCTGATCACAATGTGGTAAGATTAGATGTCAACTACAGGAAAAAAAAAAAAAAAACAACTGTTTACAAACATATGGAGGCTAAACAACATGCTTCTGAATAACCAACAAATCACAGAAGAAATTAAAAAAAGAAATCAAAATATGCATAGAAATGAATGAAAACACGACAATCCAAAACCTATGGGATTCAGTAAAAGCAGTGCTAAGGGGAAGATTCATAGCAATACAAGCTTACCTCAAGGAACAAGATAAAAATCATGTAAATAACCTAACTCTACACCTAAATCAACTAGAAAAAGAAGAAATGAAGAACGCCAGGGTTACTAGAAGGAAAGAAATAATAAAAATGAGGGCAGAAATAAATGAAAAAGAAATAAAGGAGACCATAGCAAAAATCAACAAAGGTAAAAGCTGGTTCTTTAAGAAGATAAATAAAATTGACAAACCATTAGCCAGACTCATCAAGAAAAAAAAGGAAAAAGAATCAAAGCAACAAAATTAGAAATAAAAATGGAGATATCACAACAGCAGCATAGAAATGCAACAGATCATAAGAGACTACTATCAGCAACTATATGCCAATAAAATGGACAACTTAGAAGAAATGGACAAATTCTTAGAAAAGTATAACTTTCCAAAACTGAACCAGGAAGAAATAGAAAATTTTAACAGAGACATCACAAGCATGGAAATCAAAACTGTAATTAGAAATCTTCCAACAAACAAAAGCCCGGGACCAGACGGCTTCACAGCTGAATTCTACCAAAAATTGAGAGAAGAGCTAACACCTATCCAACTCAAAGTCTTCCAGAAAATTGCAGAGGAAGGTAAACTTCCAAACTCATTCTATGAAGCCACCATCACCCTAATACCAAAACCTGACAAAGATGCCACAAAAAAAGAAAACTACAGGCCAATACCACTGATGAACATAGATGCAAAAATCCTTAACAAAAGTCTAGCAAACAGTATCCAACAACATATAAAAAAGATCATACATCATGACCAAATGGGTTTCATCCCAGGGATGCAAGGATTCTTCAATATTCACAAATCAATCAATGTGATACACCACATTAACAAATTGAATGAATAAAAACCATATGATTATCTCAATAAATGCAGAGAAAGCCTTTGGCACAATTCAATATCCATTTATGATAAAAGGAAAAAAACCCTCCAGAAAGCAGGAATAGAAGGAACATACCTCAACATAATAAAAGCCATATATGATAAATCCACAGCAAACATTATCCTCAATGGTGAAAAGTTAAAAGCATTTCCCCTAAAGTCAGAAACAAAATAAGGGCACCCACTCTCAGCACTACTATTCAACATAGTTTTGGAAGTTTTAGCCACAGGAATCAGAGAAGAAAAAGAAATAAAAGGAATCCAGATTGGAAAAGAAGAAGTAAAACTCTCACCATTTGCAGATGACATGATCCTCTATATAGAAACCCCTAAAGACTCCACCAGAGAATTACTAGAGCTAATTAATGAATATAGTAAAGGTGCAGGATGTAAAATTAACACACATAAATCCCTTGCATTCCTGTATACTAACAATGAGATAACACAAAAAAAATTAAGGAAACAATTCCATTCGTCATTGCAACGAAAAGAATAAAATACCTAGGAATAAATCTACCTAAAGAAAAAAAAAGACCTATATATAGAAAACTATAAACACTGCTGAAATAAATCAAAGAGGACACAAATAGATGGATAAATATACCATGTTCATAGATTGAAAGAATCAATATAGTGAAAATGAGTATACTACCCAAAGCAATCTATAGATTCAGTTGAATCTCTGTCAAGCTACCAACGATATATATATATATTTTTTTACCAACGATATTTTTCAGAGAACTAGAACAAGCAATTTCACAATTTGTATGGAAATACAAAAAACCTCAAATGGCCAAAGCAATCTTGACAGACAAGAATGGAACTGGAGGAATCAGCTTGTCTGACTTCAGACTATCCTACAAATCTGCAGTCATCAAGACAGTATGGTACTGGCACAAAGACAGAAATATAGATCAATGAAACAAAATAGAAAGCCCAGAGATAAATCCACACACCTATGGACACCTTATCTTCGACAAAGGAGGCAAGAACACAAAATGGAGCAACAGCAATCTCTTTATCAAGTGGTGCTGGGAAAAGTGGTCAACCACTTGTAAAAAAATGAAAATAGAACACTTTCTATTTCCAGTTTTTTAAGGAATCTCCACACTGTTCTCCATAGTGGCTGTACTAGTTTGCATTCCCACCAACAGTGTAAGAGGGTTCCCTTTTCTCCACACCCTCTCCAGCATTTATTATTTGTAGACTTTTTGAAAGCAGCCATTCTGACTGGTGTGAAATGGTACCTCATAGTGGTTTTGATTTGCATTTCTCTGATAATGAGTGATGTTGAGCATCTTTTCATGTGTTTGTTAGCCATCTGTATGTCTTCTTTGGAGAAATGTCTATTTAGATCTTTGGCCCATTTTTTGATTGGGTCATTTATTTTTCTGGAGTTGAGCTATAGGAGTTGCTTGTATATTTTTGAGATTAGTTGTTTGTCGGTTGCTTCATTTGCTATTATTTTCTCCCATTCTGAAGGCTGTCTTTTCACCTTGCTAATAGTTTCCTTTGATGTGCAGAAGCTTTTAAGTTTAATTAGGTCCCATTTGTTTATTTTTGCTTTTATTTCCAATATTCTGGGAGGTGGGTCATAGAGGATCCTGCTGTGATGTATGTCAGAGAGTGTTTTGCCTATGTTCTCCTCTAGGAGTTTTATAGTTTCTGGTCTTACGTTGAGATCTTTAATCCATTTTGAGTTTATTTTTGTATATGGTGATCCAGCAATCCCACTGCTGGGCATACACACTGAGGAAACCAGAAGGGAAAGAGACACGTGTACCCCAATGTTCATCGCAGCACTGTTTATAATAGCCAGGACATGGAAGCAACCTAGATGTCCATCAGCAGATGAATGGATAAGAAAGCTGTGGTACATATACACAATGGAGTATTACTCAGCCATTAAAAAGAATACATTTGAATCAGTTCTAATGAGGTGGATGAAACCGAGCCTATTATACAGAGTGAAGTAAGCCAGAAGGAAAAACACCAGTACAGTATACTAATGCATATATATGGAATTTAGAAAGATGGTAACGATAACTCTGTATACAAGACAGCAAAAGAGACACTGATGTATAGAACAGTCTTATGGACTCTGTGGGAGAGGGAGAGGGTGGGAAGATTTGGGAGAATGGCATTGAAACATATGAAATGTCATGTATGAAACGAGATGCCAGTCCAGGTTCAATGCATGATGCTGGATGCTTGGGGCTGGTGCACTGGGACGACCCAGAGGGATGGTATGCGGAGGGAGGAGGCAGGAGGGTTCAGGATAAAATTAAGAAAAAAAAAAAAAAAAAAGAATTTTCCACAGTTTGTTGTGATCCACACAGTCAAAGGCTTTGGCATAGTCAATAAAGCAGAAGTAGATGCTAAAAAAAAAAAAAAAACACTTTCTAACACCATACACAAAAATAAACTCAAAATGGATTAAAGATCTAAATGTAAGACCGGAAACTATAAAACTCCTAGAGGAAAAGATAGGCAAAACACTCTCTGACATAAACCACAGCAGGATCCTCTATGACCAACCTCCCAGAGTAATGGAAATAAAAGCAAAAATATACAAATGAGACCTAATTAAATTTAAAAACTTTTGCACAATGAAGGAAACTATATGCAAGGTGAAAAGACAGCCTTCAGAATAGCAAATGAAGCAACTGACAAATTAATCTCAAAAAAAAAAAAAAGAAAAATACAAGAAACTCCTGAAGCTCAATTCCACAAAAATACATGACCCAATCAAAAATGGGCCAAAGAACTAAATAGACATGTCTCCAAAGAAGACATACAGATGACAAACAACACATGAAAAGATGCTCAACATCACTCATTATTAGAGAAATGCAAATCAAAACCTCAATGAGGTACCATCTCAGGCTAGACAGAATGGCTGCTATCAAAAAGTCTACAAAAAATAAATACTGGAGAGGGTGTGGAGAAAAGGGAACCCTCTTACACTATTGATGGGAATGCAAACTAGTACAGCCACTATGAAGAACAATGTGGAGATTCCTTAAAAAACTAGAAGTAGAACTGCCATACTACCCAGCAATCCCACTGCTGGGCATACACACTGGGAAAACGAGAATTAAAAGAGGCACGTGTTCCCCAATGTTCATCACAGCACTGTTTTCAACAGTCGGGACATGGAAGCAACCTAGATGTCCATTGGCTGCTGCTGCTGCTGCTGCTGCTAAGACGCGTCAGTTGTGTCCGACTCTGTGTGACCCCATAGACAGCAGCCCACCAGGACTCCTTGTTCATCACCAACTTCCGGAGTTCACCCAAACTCATGTCCATCAAGTCAGTGATGACATCCAGCCATCTTATCTTCTGTTGTCCCCTTCTCCTCTTGCCCCTAATCCCCCCCAGAATCAGAATCTTCCAATGAGTCAACTCTTTCCATGAGGTGGCCGAAGTATTGGAGTTTCAGCTCTACCATCAGTCCTTCCTAAGAACACGCAGGACTGATCTCCTTTAGAAGAGACTGGTTGGATCTCCTTGTGGTCCAAGGGACTCCTAAGAGTCTTCTCCAACACCACAGTTCAGAAGCATCAATTCTTCTGTGCTCAGGTTTCTTCACAGTCCAACTTTCACATCCATACATGACCACTGGAAAAAACCATAGCCTTGACCAGATGGACCTTGATTGGCAAAGTAATATCTCAGCTTTTGAATATGCTATCTAGGTTGGTTATAACGTTCCTTCCAAAGACTAAGCATCTTTTAATTTCATGGCTGCAATCACCATCTGCACTGATTTTGGAGCCCCCCAAAATAAAGTCTGACACGGTTTCCATTGTTTCTCCATCTATTTTCCATGAAGTGATGGGACCAGATTCCATGATGTTAGTTTTCTGAAAATTGAGTTTTAAGCCAACTTTTTCACTTTCCTCTTTCACTTTCATCAAGAGGCTTTTTAGTTCCTCTTCACTTTCTGCGGTAAGGGTGGTGACATCTGCATATCTAAGGTTATTGATATTTCTGCTGGCAATCTTGATTCCAGCTTGTGCTTCTTCCAGCCCAGCATTTCTCATGATGTACTCTGCATAGAAGTTAAATAAGCAGGGTGACAATATACAGTCTTGATGTATTCGTTTTCCTATTTGGAACCAGTCTGTTGTTCCATGCCCAGTTCTAACTGTTGCTTCCTGACCTGCATACAGGTTTCTCAAGAGGCAGGTTGGCTGGTCTGATATTCCCATCTCTTTCAGAACTCTCCACAGTTTACTGTGATCCACACAATCAAACCTTTGGCATAGTCAATAAAGCAGAAATAGATGTTTTTCTGGAACTCTGTTCCTTTTTCCATAATCCAGCAGATGTTGGCAATTTGATCTCTGATTCTTCTGCTTTTTCTAAAACCGGCTTGAACATCTGGAAGTTAACAGTTCACGAATTGCTGAAGCCTGGCTTGGAGAATTTTGAGCATTACTTTACTAGCGTGTGAGATGAGTGCAATTGTGCGGTAGTTTGAGCATTCTTTGGCATTGCCTTTCTTTGGGATTGGAATGAAAACTGACCTTTTCCAGTCCTGTGACCACTGCTGAGTTCTCCAAATTTGTGGGCATATTGAGTGCAGCACTTTCACAGCATCATCTTTCAGGATTTGGAAGAGCTCAACTGGAATTCCATCACCTCCACTAGCTTTGTTCACAGTGATGCTTTCTAATGCCCACTTGACATCACATTTCAGGATGTCTGGCTCTAGGTGAGTGATCACACCATCGTGATTATCTGGGTTGTGAAGCTCTTTTTTGTACAGTTCTTCTGTGTATTCTTGCCACTTCTTAATATCTTCTGCTTCTGTTAGGTTCATACCATTTCTGTCCTTTACCGATCCTATCTTTGCATGAAATATTCCCTTAGTGTCTCTTATTTTCTTGAAGAGATCTCTAGTCTTTCCCATTCTGTTGTTTTCCTCTATTTCTTTGCATTGATCGCTTAGAAGGCTTTCTTATCTCTTCTTGCTATTCTTTGGAACTCTGCATTCAGATGCTTATATCTCTCCTTTTCTCCTTTGCTTTTCACTGCTCTTCTTTTCACAGCTATTTGTAAGGCCTCCCAGACAGCCATTTTGCTTTTTTGCATTTCTTTTCCCTGTGGATGGTCTTGATCTCTGTCTCCTGTACAATATCACAAACCTCTGCATAGTTCATCAGGTACTCTGTCTATCAGATCTAGTCCCTTAAATCTATTTCTCACTTCCACTGTATAATTATAAGGGATTTGATTTAGGTCATACCTGAATGGTCTAGTAGTTTTCCCTACTTTCTTCAATTTAATTCTGAATTTGGCAATAAGGAGCTCATGATCTGAGCCACAGTCAGCTCCCGGTCTTGTTTTTGCTGACGGTATAGAGCTTCTCCATCTTGGCTACAAAGAATATAATCAGTCTGACTTCAGTGTTGACTGTCTGATGATGTACATGTGTAAAGTCTTCTCTTGTGTTGTTGGAAGAGAGTGTGTGCTATGACCAGTGCATTCTCTTGTCAAAACTCTATTAGCTTTTGCCCTGCTTCATTCCGTATTCCAAGGCCAAATTGGCCTATTACTGCAGGTGTTTCATAACTTCCTACTTTTGCATTCCAGTCTGCTATAATGAAAAGAACATCTTTTTTGGGTGTTAGTTCTAAAAGGTCTTTCAGGTCTTCATAGAACCGTTCAACTTCAGCTTCTTCAGTGTTACTGGTTGGAGCATAGACTTCGATTACTGTGATATTGAGTGGTTTGCCTTGGAAATGAACAGAGATCATTCTGTCGTTTTTGAGATTGCATCCAAGTACTGCATTTCAGACTCTTGTTGACCATGATGGCTACTCCATTTCTTCTAAGGGATTCCTGCCTGCAGTAGTAGATATAATGGTCATCTGAATTAAATTCACCCATTCAAGTCCATTTTAGTTTGCTGATTCCTAGAATGTCAACGTTCATTCTTTCCATCTCCTGTTTGACTACTTCCAGTTTGCCTTGATTCATGGACCTAACATTTCAGGTTCCTATGCAATATTGCTCTTTACAGCATCAGACCTTGCTTCTACCACCAAATACATCCACAACTGGGTATTGTTTTTGCTTTGGCTCCATCCCTTTATTCTTTCTGGAGTTATTTCTCCACTGATCTCCAGTAGCATATTGGGCACCTACCAACCTGGGGAGTTCCTCTTTCAGTATCCTATCATTTTGCCTTTTCATACTGTTCATGGGGTTGTCAAGGCAAGTATACTGAAATGCTTTGCCATTCCCTTCTCCAGTGACCACTTTCTTTCAGACCTCTCCACCATGACCCTCCCATCTTGGGTGGCCCCACACGGCATGGCTTAGTTTCACTGAGTTAGACAAGGCTGTGGTCCGTGTGACCAGATTGACTAGTTTTCTGTGATTATGGCTTAGTGTCTGCCCTCTGATGCCTCTTTCAACACCTACTGTCTTACTTGGGTTTCTCTTACCTTGGACGTGGGGTATCTCTTCACAGCTGTTCCAGCAAAGCACAGCTGCTGCTCCTTACCTTGGACAAAGGGTATCTCCTGACATCCGCCCCTCCTGACCTTGAACATGGAGTAGGTCCTCTCAGCCCTCCTGCATGCACGCAGCAACTGCTTGCCTTTGCTATGGCCATCTGGGGCGGCAGCATTTCCAACTTGGTCTCCATCAGGCAGCCGGGGGCTTAGGGCTCCACAACCCTGGCCCCCTCACCTAGGCTACCTCCTTAGGGTGTTGCGATCCCGGGGCTGGGGGCTCAGGGGAGGCTCAGTCGAAGGAACACGGTGGCGGAGAGCAAGCCGCCAGCTCGCCAGTAATGGAATATTACTCAGCTATTAAAAAATAATGCATTCGAATCAGTTCTAATGAGTTGGATGAAACTGGAGCCTATTATACATAGTGAGTGAAGTCGCCCAGTCGTATCAGACTCTTTGTGACCCCATGGACTGTAGCCTACCAGGCTCCTCTGTCCATGGGATTTTCCAGACAAGAATACTTCAGTGGGTTGCTGTTTCCTTCTCTAGGGGGGATCTTCCAAACCCAGGGATCGAACCCAGGTCTCCTGCATTGTTGGCAAATGCTTTTACCATCTGAGCCACCAGGGAAGTCTGACATATATAGTGAAGTAAGTCTGAAAGAAAAACACCAATACAGTATATTAATGCATATATATGGAATTTAGAAAGATGGTAATGATGACCCTATATGCAAGACAGCAAAAGAGACTCAGATGTAGAGAACAGTATTTTGGACTCTGTGGGAGAAGGCGAGGGTGGGATGATTTGAGAGAATAGCAATGAAACATGTATATTATCATATGTGAAATTGATATCCAGTCCAGGTTTGAT